>NW_026892800.1:0-600000 GCF_033815535.1 Pezoporus flaviventris
TGCCCAGAGCTGAGCTTTGCACGCAAGGGTCCCCAAACCACTCTGAGCCCCCCAGGAAGCCTGGGCACTGCCCCGTCCCTGGCCCTCGCAGCCCTTGTGGCACAGAAGGACACGCGGGTGCTGCATCTCCCAGCCTGGCCAGCTGTGAGGAGCTGGGCTCTGGGTTCCTGTCCCCTCCCCTGTTCCTCCCTAAGCACAGCTCCTCTGGGGCCTCAGCTGCTGCCTTGGTGCTGCAGAACCGGTGCCTGCTCCCCAGTGCCCCTGTCCCAGTCCTCCCCCTGTCCTGTGCTGGTGCAGGTATAAACCCTGCAGAGCAGGGGGCTCCCGCTTGCTGGAAGCTTTGCTCCATTCTGCAACACCCTCCCTGAGCCCCATTCACTGTTCTGGAGAGGGAAGGGGAGCCCTGGCCCCCCTGGTGCCCCAGCTGGAAACGGGAGGGAGCCCCCCCAAAAAGCAAGCCCTGCACCTTCCTTCTGTCCCCAGAGGTTAGTTCCCTCACTTGCAACAGCTCTGCCCTGGTACCTGCCATGGTCCGCATGTCCTGGGACCACCCAGCACCATCCAGTCCAGTCCTGGGGAGGGCTCAGGCAGTGGCCGCATCGTGTCACCAGTTCCATCACCCCCTGTCATTGCCCATGTTTGCAAACAGCGGGTGCCTTCTCTTGTTCAGAGCTGTTCTCTAGAGGCCAGCTCTTGTGAAAGGTGTGTTTTTTGTCTCTGCTGGGTCACGCAGCCCAGCCCAGCAGCCTGGGTATGTCAGAGGACGAGGCGTGTACATGCATCTTATACCTCGATGTGTTCCTGTAAATAAAGTTATTTCGGCCTCAGGAGGTTTGTTCAATGGCTGTGTTTGTCCCTTGCTTTTTTTACCTCCACAAATAAAACGTTCTGAGATGAAATGTCAAAGATGGCTTTGAAGGAGAGGAAGAGCACGGCCGGGAACTGCTGATCACATCCTGGGTAAAAGGCTCGTGTGGACCGATGCGTTGGGAGAGGGTGACCCGATGCGTTGGGAGAGGGTGACCCGATGCGTTGGGAGAGGGTGACCTGCATCCTTCCACACACGGCGGCTCCACTCCAGGCAGTGGGGGCAGATGCGATTGCATTGAGGGGTACGTGAGGGCTGAGCTGGGGGAGGCACAGACCCAGCCGGGCTGGCCCCGGGGGGCACGGGGGGCCGGTCCCTGCGGTTCCGAGGGCAGCCGGTAGGTGGCAGTGACGACCGCGGGACCGCAGGGCTCAGCGCAGCGGCCGGACCCCGGGCTGGGGGATGCGCTGGGAGCCCAGCAGGGACCGGGGCTGGCCCCCCCCCAAGACAGGAGGCCCCCAACCTGCCCTAGGTGCTGCAGGGAGCTGAGCTGCACCCCCTGCTCCACAGCCCCAGCGCCCCCCCCTTTCTGTTTGCCGTACAACCAGCGCTGGTTGTGCTGGTTGGACAGAGCAGCACGGGCTGTGCCCGCATCGACCACCGCAGACGCGGTTCCTCCTGGCACAAGCCTCAGCCCCACATGGGGCACCCCACACCGCGCTGCCTCCATAGGGTGAAAGCTGGGGCCCAGGCCCTGGGCTCAACACCCACCATGTAGTGCTCATCCTGAGGATGCTGCAGGCCTGGCCCTAACAGTGTCTCTCTGGAGGGCTGGCACAGGGTCCTGCAGCACCCTCAGCCTGTGCCATGGCTCACTCGGTGTGCCGGCAGCCACACCACGGTGCTGCCTGGGCAAACAGGCTCTGTGGGGCAACAACTGTGCGGGTGTCATGGGCCAAATCCCTGCCGGCGGGGTAGGTGACATGAGCAGCATCCTGGTGAATCAGCCATCCCCTGCACCAATGTACCTGCACCTTCCCTTGCCGGCCCTTGTGTCACCAACTCACTCCAAACTCATGACCACCTCTTTCTTGCTGCAGCAGGATGCCAGGCTTGGGCTGGCAGCGCCCGGTGCCGTGTTCCCCCCATCCCTGAAGATGCCCTGGGAGCTTGGCCCAGCAGCAAGGGGACAGCAGGGACACATCCTTGGGAGCACTGGCTCTGGCAATAAGGCCATGGCAGCCCCTGTCACCCATCCTCAGGCTCAAGGAGGAGTTGCCCTTGGCCCCTCAGTGCTGTGGGTGCTCCATGGCAGCGGAGCATCCCATGGGCACCATCCACCAGAGTGCTGCTGCCCTGTGGCTCTGGGGACACACCAGGGGAGGCTTCTGCTCTCCTTTGCTCTCGGCATATTGAGGGAGCGTGCCCCACCATGATCTTCTCCCCATGGCCCATTATTGGGCCTGGGTTGTGGCACATCCATCAGGCACATGGGCAGGGAGGCTGCTTCTCCAGGTCAGCAGGGTGCTGGGGAGGATTGCTCAGGTCCACTGAGCTCCTGGCTCCCAAGCACAAGGGGAAGAGGATGGGCTGAGGCCCAGGAAGACCCAGAGGGCTTCCAGCACATCAGGCACACATAAGGAGTTAGGAGGTGTCACCCACCGAGGGCACCTCTCCACTGCTGGCATAGCCCAAGTGCATGGGCTGACTGCAGCGCCTCCTGCAGGCCTGCAGGGAAGGGAGATGTGGGAAAGGGAATGCTTGATGCAGCCCATGCCAGAGAGCCCCATCAGGCATCCGATCAGATCCCCCTGGGTGCAAGGGGAGTTATGGGTGCTTGGGCAGGAGATTCCTCAATGCTACACAGCCTCCCCATCACCCCTGGGCCTGTGGTGCCCCATTCTGCTCCAGAGACACAGTGCATGGAAAAAGCTTCCCCAGGGGCACGTTTCTAATCCCAAGCACTGGAAGCCCCAGCCAGGTCCTCAGGCTCAGTGGTACCCTGGGCTCAGCTCCCGGCTCCGTGTCTGCCCGGTGCTGGTGTTTCTCCTGGTGGTCTTGGCTTGCCCCATGGCAGTTGCTGCTCCTGGGCATGGGGATGTCCCTGGGTGCTGTGAGATGCTGTGCCCAGGAAACAAAAGGGCCTGGCAGCACCCAGCACTCGTGACTGTGCCACAGAGGAATGAAGCTGGGGCGGGTGATGAGCTGGCATGACCCGGTGCCTCCTGGCTGGTACACTGGCCCTGCCAGCCCCGGGGCCATGGCACGCACGGCAGGCCGGGGTGACACAGGGCACAGAACCATCCTGCCCTGGCTGACCCATGGGCCAAAGTAGAGCATGTTTGCGACAGGCTCTCAGTGCCTTGTCAACACGAGATGGTTTGCTTCCAGGCACCGGTTTGAATCGTAGAATCAGCTAGGTTGGAAAAGACCCTTAAGTGATGAGGATGGGTGGCTGAGTGACGCCAGGGTCTGCCCTGCTCCCCTCGGTTTGCACCAGCCCGTGTTTTGGCATGGATGTAGCTGGTTTGGCAAAGCACCAGCACCAGGGAAACAGGTGCCAAGTTACTGGCTTGGATTGGCCTCCGGCTTCTTTGCCAGCACAGGGCTAAAACCAGCACGAACGCAGCCCCTGCCCAAGACTCAGAGGGGCAAGAGCCGCCAGAGGATAATTCCCCAAATGCATCCCGCAACCCTGCCTTGCCCCTTGGCCTGTGCCCGTGGTGAGTGCCCGTGGCTGTGAAACGGCAGGGAACGGGCTGTTACAGCCCTGCAGTGGCAAAACCTGACCCATCCTAACGCAGGGAGCAGCGCTATCCCCAGCCCCATGGTCTCCGCTCCATTCCTGTGCAGCCCCATCCCCACCTGAGCCCCGCTCCCGGGATGCGCCTGCCTTGGTCACTGAGCCCTCCCTTTTGGGGTGAACGTGACTGTGCCAAGGCCCCCCTGGAGCACCCGCTCTGCCGGCGGGCACCCAGGGGCACCATTGCTGCCTTTGCGCCGCAGGGAGGGGAGCGCAGCCCCCGGGGGCTCGCTGCGGCCCCGCCGTCTGTGTTTTGCTTGGCAGCGACGGAACCCGGGCGCTGCAGGGAAACAAACAGCAGCGAAGCCAAGCGCCCGCAGCTCCCGTGGGGGTGAAACCGTGGGGCAGCGGCAGGGCCGCGGCTCTGGCAATGATTAAACCCGGCCAGCCCAGATTTCCCGGCAAGGCAGCGCTGGGCTGGGACCCGGCGCTTCGTGTTATGCAAATCACCTGGATCCGGCAGCACGAACGTTTCGGGCTGGAATTCCCCTCGGGCCGCCGGATCCTTACGCCGCCCGTGCTATAAAAGAGGAGATGAGGGCAGGGCTTGCCCATCGGCACCAGCCTCCCCCGGCCCATGAGCAGTGCCTAGCGGCCGGGCAGGGCGCGCTCTCCTCCCTCGCTGCTCTCTGGATTAGCTGCTGCTCCCGGGATTGCCGTCGCGGAAGGTACCAAAGCGCTTTCGTCCGGGGCCTGGCGATGTCCCCCAGCCTGGGATGGGGTTTGCTTCCCCTCCTTGCTCATCTTTGCTCTCGCCGGGGGATGCGCTCGGTGTCATCTCAATGCACGCTCGTTGTCCCACCGCGGCTGCCAGCCCTTCTGGGGGGGCCAGCAAGAAGGCAACCTGGAGGGGGGCCCCCCGGCCCCTCGGTTTTGACAAGCAAACAGCAAGATTTGGCTCTTCCAACGAGGGTTTAGGCAGGGGCTCGGTCCCCTTCTGGCTGCAGAGTTACTGGGATGTGCTGCTTGTTGAGGACTGGAGCTGCCGGCACGGGAGTCCCTGCAGGGTGCTGGGCGCTCTCAACGGCTGCGTTCCCCACAGCACCCATCCCCATGGAGGGGCTGAGCAGCACCATTCCCTACGGGAATCTTTACGTTGCCTGCTGCAGGGCTGCTGTGGCCAGGCTGGGACAGGGCCATTCTGCTGCTGCAGTGACCCCATGTCCTGGGTCCCTGCTTTGCTCTGGCTCAGCCTCCCTTGCTCCTGGCCCCGGGGTGGTGGTGACTCAGCCCCTACCCTGGCCACAAGGTGCTGGGCGGGTGCTTCTGCAGAAGTGACCTGAGAGATGACGATGGGTGGAGGGAGGGAGGGAGGGAGAGCCGGGACTCACCCAGCGCCGTCCCTTGGGTCCTGCTGCCTCCCCAGGGCTCACTGTCATCTCTCGGTACAGAGCCTGATGGCAGGATCTTGTGAGCTCAGCAACATCTTGTCCAACTACATCAGCGCCATGTACCAGCCGGATGAGATGCAGCCAACCTTGGACATGCTGGGACACCTTGGGGAGGACAGCACCCTGGGGCTGAGCCTCCCCACCAGCCAGCCCCTGGCACAGGGCGCAGGTAGGACCCGGGAAGTGGTGGTGGTTGCACAGGGGAGCCAGCATGCGAGGCTGCAGTGAGTCTTGGACGAGCATTGGAAGGTCCTTGCAGGTCGTTTCCACCATCCCTCAGTTTCCCCAGGGGTGTGTGGGCTAAAAGGCTGCTGTAGGAGACCCTAGGTGGCATAAGGTGCAGGTGCTTGGAGCACATCGGGTGCATATGGGAGGTGAATGAATCATTGCCCTCATCCCCCAGCACATCCCAGGGAACAGGGTGCCAGGGCTCACCAGGAGATCCATTTGGAAGTACAGCCCTGGTATCAGGGATCCTACTCCTCCAGTGGGACCGTCATGGGCTGGCCCCTGGGATGGCATGGGGAACACTCCAGTTGAGTAGGGTGCATCCCAGCAAGGACCTGATAGGATCAATGGCATCAAAACCAGGGATGGGGGGAGCTGGCTGTTGTCCCGCAACACAAGGACAGGAGCAGGGCACAGCAAGGTAACCCAGGCGCTGAGTGCCTGTTAGTCCCGTAACCCTCCAAGCACAGGGCCTGCGGACCCCGCGTGATCAGCACAGGATTGGACCCGGTGCCCATCTGCAGCCCGTGCTGGGCACACAGCGCTGGCACCTGAGCCCTGCTCTCCATCCTTTGCAGACAAACCGGAGTGGTTCAGTGAGCTCCCGTACTTCTGGACCAAGGTGCAGGTGCTGGAATGGATCAGCTACCACGTGGAGAAGAACAAGTACGATGCCAGCTCCATCGACTTCTCCTGCTGCAACATGGACGGACACGCGCTCTGCCACTGCACCAGGGACCAGATGCGCCTCATCTTCGGGCCCCTGGGGGATGAGCTCTATGACCGCCTGCATGAGATCAGTGAGTGCCCCAACGTCCCCTTCGTACCCAGCCAGAAGCAGGAGGCTGAGACCCCCCCCAACCCCAGCCCTGGACCTTGTCCCCCTTGGGCGCTGCTGCCTTGGGGAGGCTGCTCAGGGGGACGCGGGTGCACAAATGAGAGCCCAGGCAGGGCTGGGCTTAGCTCCCAGTAAGCACCACTCACCCCGTACCCAATGGGCATCGCTAATCCCAGACCCCACCTCTGCAGCCTCCGAGGAGCTGAACTGGATCATTGACTTACTGGAAAAAGAGGATGCGACTTCCAAAGAGCCCTTCCTGGACGGCAGCCACCTGGGTAAGAGAGGGGCCCCCACCAAGCCTTTTCCCCAGGGACCAGGATGCTGGTGCAGGCAGGGCTAAACCCCTTCTCCGCCCCTTCCAGAGCTGGGAAATCCCTGTGCCAAGGACTCCCTGGAGGACATGAAGCCCACAAACCCTTTCCTATGCACAGACTTCACCTGCTTGCCTGATGCCATGTCCCCAGGCAGCTCCGATGTCTCAGGTGAGTTGTGCCCGGTGAAGAGTTCCCTTTGCTTGTGCTGGGCTGGAAGATGAGTGGAGAACTGCCCCTGCCACCAAAGGCAGGCTTGGCTCTTGTACCAGGCTGGCTGCAGGGGCTGGGGAGGGAGAAGCACCTCCAGATGCCATGAGCTGTTGTTCTTTTGCCTGGCAGGACCCGTCATGTCCCACAGCCCCAACTCCCAGGACTCCGGTGGAAGTGACCTTGATCTTGACCCTGCAGAAGCAAAGCTCTTCCCTGATGGTGAGTTATCGAGCTGCAGGGAGGGCTTCTTCCCCCTGGGTACATCCCATCTGCCAGTGGTCGTAGGGACGATGCCTGAAAACCCCTCCTCACACAGGGAAGGGGCTGGCGCTGGTTTTCTGTGCGCCCTGGGTCTGTTTCTCTGCATCAAACACTGGTGGTGCAGGCTCTGGGGCAGAGCTGGGATATCCGGGGCAGCAGGGAGCTGGGGGAAGTGGTGAGTGAAGGCTGCCCCTCTTGATCCTGGGCACTGAAAGCTGTGCTCATGGCTGATCCCAGCTGGCAGTGACACCTGGAATACCGGAGGTGGTCTGGTGAATGGACAGCGTGCAGCCCTAAGCGTGGTGGGATGGGGGTAGAGGGAATGGGGGTACCTTCTCCGGGGGATGGTTTCGTGGGCCTGAACAGGGTGTGCAGCCCCTCATGTCTCCCCTGTGCTTGTGCCCCTGAGGAGGACGTCTCCATGCCCAGCGGACTCTGTGTGAGCTAACGTGTCCCTTTCTCCGTGTGCACAGATGGCTTTGCAGCGAGCAAGAAAGGGGACAGCAAACACGGCAAGAGGAAACGGGGACGGCCCCGAAAGCTCAGCAAGGAGAGCAGGGACTGCCTGGAGAGCAGAAAGAGCAAGCACTGTAGGTGGACCCCCCCCAGTTTGGCTCAGTGATGGAGGGGAGGTGGGAGGAAGAACCATGTCCACTGGCTCTTGGCAGGGGGTTTAAGGAGCAGGATCTCCCCTCCTCTACACCTTGCCTTCCTCTTCCAGCCCCAAGAGGCACCCACCTGTGGGAGTTCATCCGGGACATCCTGATCCACCCGGAGCTGAATGAGGGGCTGATGAAGTGGGAGGACCGGCAGGAGGGCATCTTCAAGTTCCTGCGCTCGGAAGCCGTGGCTCAGCTCTGGGGTCAGAAGAAGAAGAACAGCAGCATGACCTATGAGAAGCTGAGCAGAGCCATGCGGTGAGTGCCTGCCCCTGGCCCCGGGGGAAACCTGGCCTCAGCCTGGACGCCCCCCCCCGGGAGCACATGAGGCTGCATCCAGAGCCCTGATTCCAGCTCCATCTCCCGCAGGTATTACTACAAACGGGAGATCCTGGAGAGGGTGGATGGGCGACGGCTGGTGTACAAGTTTGGGAAGAACTCCAGCGGCTGGAAGGAGGAGGAGGTGCTCAACAGGAGCAAGGAGCTGTAGGAGTCCTGGACGAGCTGTGGGGGCTGAGAAGCCCCAAGGGCCAGCCCCAAGGTGGGCTCCTTGGCAGGAGCCTTTGCCTGCAGCTGTAGCTGGGAGCTGCTGCCCCATGCAGGGGGTGAAACTGTGACCCTTGGTGCGCAGGCTTGTGCCTGCTGGTGACTGTCGGCACTGGGGTGCCCAGCGCTGATGCTCTGGCTGGGGCAGGTTGTTGTAAGCAGTTACATCCCTCGCTGGATTCACGCCTCCGAAACCGGACTCGCAGCGACTTTGGCTGCTCCCAAGCCTGGACAAATGCAAACGGGAGACGTTCAAGAAGCAGCAGGCACCGCAGCGAGACTGCAGCAGCTCTCCTGCTGTCACCCACCTCCTGCCCAGGCAGAGCAGCACCACCTCCCCTGCCATCAGACAGACCTCATCCCATCCCCAGGGCTCTCCCTCATCCCTGCTCGCTCCATGGCGATGGCGCCCACCATCCTGTTCGCTCCATGTGGGATGGGTGAGGCCCCCCTGTGCTGCAGCTTCTCGGTGTGGCACCTGCTGAGAGAAGATGGGAACACTGTGGAGCTTCACCTGGCCCTGGCGTGCCCTCAGGGCAGAGAGGACTTGGGGGACAGGCAGCAGGACCACTCTGCACTTCCATCCCTGCTGCCTGTATCTAGAACCAGGCCTTTTCCCCAAAAAGTAGCTTCTAATTTATGTAAGACAAAAAGAAAAAACCCAAAAAAAAGCACAGAATGAATGTACAGATGTATTTTTTCATGACTAAGATGTCCCCATGGAGAGTGTGCATTGTGCAAGGTGGTGATGCTCAGCTGGACTGAAGTGATGCCGCGGAGGCACAGACGGGCTCTGTGCCGGCTGCAGCAGGGGGATGCCAGCCCAGGCAGGCACTCCGTAGGTGCGTGTGGTTTCCTCCTGTGCACATGGGAAGGTAAAATGAATAAACTGCTCTTTGGTTGGGTTTTTTGTACCTCCCTCTCTGTTTTCTTGGTTTTGTTTTGCTCAAAGACAGGGTGAGGACAGGGCTCCTGTTACCTGGAATGTCCCATTGCATGAGAAGGCTCCTGAAGGGGAGACCTGAGAGCAGCTCCAGTGCCTAAAGGGGCTGCAGGAAAGCTGGAGAGGGGCTTGGGACAAGGGCCTGTAGGGACAGGCCAAGGGGAATGGCTTTAACCTGCCCGAGGGGAGACTGAGATGAGCTCTTAGGCAGAAGCTCTTCCCTGTGAGGGTGCTGAGGCGCTGGCACAGGGTGCCCAGAGAAGCTGTGGCTGCCCCATCCCTGGCAGTGTTCAAGGCCAGGTTGGACACAGGGGCTTGGAGCAAGCTGCTCTATGGAAGGGGTCCCTGCCTGTGACAGGGGTTGGAGCTGGAGGAGCTTTAAGGTCTCTTCAACCCAACCCATTCCATGTTTCTATGATCCTGGTCCCAGGGTCTTCCTCACTGTGAGGTGCTCTCCTTGGCCCTAGGCAGTGAGATTTGGATGCTCTGTCTCAAAGCCATTCAGGGACACCCCAAACCCGCTCCCAAACCTTGGCTTCCCTGAGGGCCCTGCAGACGTTCAGCCCTGGCCATCACCTTTACCACAGGGCTCCTGGGAGGCAGTTTCCCAGTCGCAGGCTGCTGGGAAGCACATTCCTGGCTGGTCTCAGCTCCCTCCATGCCTGGCTCTGGGTCAGGGGCTGCAGGAGAACCTCCAGCCCCTCTCTGCCTGGGGCTCTCCCCTGGGATATGAAGGGCCATCAAGCAGCAGCACAGGCTCTGCACTATGTGCAAACCTTGCTCCTCTTCCAGTCTGCCCATTTGGGAGCCCCTCCTAGGACCTGGGTGCCCCTTAAGGACCACATCTTCAGGAGGGGGCACCTCTATAGCCTGGCAGCGTGGACAACCCGGACACATCACCTGCCCCTTGCTCAATGGCAATGCCAGCTTTCCCCAGGTAGCCCAGCCCACCCCGCAGGGATGCCCCATATGTCTGTGGGGCAGCAAGAAGGGATTCACAGGGCTGGAGGCCAAGCAGGCTCTCGGATATGTTTCTACCATGAGCCTGGCAAGCAGTGGTCCATACATTGGCATGCACTGCCTGCAGTTCATCATGAGCCTTTCTGAGTACTGCTGGGCACCAGAAGTTCTCGTTGCCACCTTAACCTCCTGCTGGTGCACAGGACCCTGCTGAATGTGGGATGCAGGTGAAAGCACAACTCAGCTTCTGTTCACCCTCAAGGGCCCTGGGGCCCCTCCTCTGAGCTTGGAGCTTGACCAGACCTGGGATGCCCATGCAAAAGCACTGTCATGTCCTTCTGAAGGGCTCCAGCCAGTCCCTGGAGTCACTAAGGATGGAGCCAGCCCACCAGTGGCAGGGGTGAGGGGGGGGGTTGGGATGCCTCTAGGCAGGAAAGGTGCATTGCAAAGCCTGGGATGCCTTTTTGGAAGGAGGACGCAGTCACTGCTCCCCAACCGCGCTTCACGGTAGAGGCAAAAATCACTGATCCTGCACTTGCAAGAGTGTGACACGGTGCAAGAGAGAGCAAGGACTCCTCCAAAGCTGGGGCTCTCGTGGCCCGTTTCTGCTGTCTCCTGGGCTGTCCTGGCTGGGACTGCTCCCACTTTGCCTCAGCTTGGCTGGGATGTGGGAGCCAAGCGATGCGCCCAGGGGCTGGGGGACCACGGACCCAGCTGCGAATCCCTGCTTCACTCCAGTGGCCGTGACCCACGGCGCTCTGCTCTGTGCTGGCAGCCCTGGGCTGAAGGACAGCCTGGAGATGCTGCAGTGGCATCAAGGGCACAACCCATCTGCTTTGCCAGGGGCAGGAGGTGCCCATGGACCAGATCCGACCTCTTGTTATGGCCATGCCCATAGGAGATGGGCACAGGCCTTGCGATTCAGCGAGACGTGGGAGAGGGGCTGCAGACGTGGACAACAAAATCATACACAAGACCTCAATCCCTCCCCTCCCAGTGCTCTGGGCTGCTCCCAGATCCGCAGGCTGAGGTGAGGCCATCAGGGCTGCCCTGTGGTGCAAGCAGAGGTCCCGGTCCCTGGGTGTGAAGCAGGAGGCAGCCCATAACCTGGGCTGCAGCCAGCCCGCCGTCACGTTCCTTGCGTAACCTTCCTCAGGGAACAGGTTTTCCTGGCTGGCATCTGCTGGCTCCAGCAAGCGGAGGGTGCTCCGGGCCCATCCCTGACCACAAGGAGCCGGGATGCTCCGGCTGCCCACACAAGCAGTGGGAAGGGGTCGGGATGCTGATGGTGTCCGGGGAAGGGACGCAGTGAGCGGGGCGAGCCCGGCTCCCCCAGGAGCTGCCTCCCGCTGTCCCCCTGCGCGCTGTGCTGTGGGCGAGGTGTTTATTCTCCATCAATAGATAACCCGGCAGGCTGGCAGGGAGAGGGGAGCGCTTTGTCACGCAGCGCGCTGCCCTGCCAAGCGCACCTTGTTTGCTCAAGCGGTCTCCCCTGCTTCCCCCGCTGCGCTCCGTGTTACCTAACCCGCCCGGGACAATGGTTAACCAGCTCCAGCGGCAACGGCGAACGCGGCTGCCTCGCCTGCCCGTGCCCTCGCCCGTCCCCACCGCCGCCGCCGCCCCATGGCAGCGCCAAGAGAGGGGCACGGGGGCTGCGGGGCTTGGGGCAGGAGCAGGGGGTCCGTAGGTGGGGTGCCGGAGGAGGAGGCAGGGGGAGGTGGGCACAGGTTGGGGACCACATCCTGCAGCCTCCCATGGAGTGTGTGTGGGTCTGGGTGGGAGGACTGGAGGAAGGGGAGTAGGGGCAGACCATACACCCCAACACCCCAACGCACACTCGGGGTAACCCCTGTAGTAACCTGCATCCTGTATTAACTGGCACAAAGCACAAAGCCCAGCACACCGGCACAAAGAAAGAAGGGATCTGTTTGGTTTTCCGCTCTCCTTGGAGGTGCCTGGCTTTGATGGAGAACGGAAAATGATGGGAAATGGAGGAAAAAGGGATTGTTTGCCTGCAAACCAACCTCTCCTCACGCACTCAGAGCGGGCTCTGCTGGGAGATCTTTCCAACCACGTGGCCCCAGGTTGAACGTGTTGCTGGCACACAGTTCCCACACAGATATCTTGGTTGCCCTTCAGGTTTGAGCGTTAAAAGAAGGTTTTCTAGCCCCCAGAAATGGGGTGAGGGGGGAGGCTCTGGCTTGGGCCAGCAAGAAGGTGTCCGGTATCCCACATGCCAGACCATGAACTGCCCCTGGGCACAACAGCACGACCTGATTTTCCAGCTCAGCTGGACCATGGCCATGCTTGCAGCGGATCAGGGGAGACAGGAATGCGGTGGGGATAGGGGCAGCCTGTGGGAGGCAGAGACCATCCCCTGGGACCCCCTGCTCTGCTTTCCACTGCCTTTTCTGCGAGCTCCCCTCAGCCCATACTGGCTTCCATCCTTTCTCACCCTCCTGCCCCTGGCTCAGCACCGCTGGGGAGCAGGACTGAACCCCATAGGGGGATTGCCTGGGGATGGGGGGGTCCCAGCTGCTTTCCCATTGCCATGAGCAAGGCAGCTCCCAGCGGCACAAGGATGGAGACTGGGCCCAGCTCCACAGGGAGGGCAAGAGCAGAGCGCCCAGGGCTGACCCAAAAGGAAGGCTGGCTCAAAATACCCCCTTTTTTTTTTGCTTTCCTGAAGGAAAACGTCTTCGGTGGGGCTCTTTCTCCCTGGAAATCAGACCTTGGGACCAAGTTTGCATAGGGAAAGAAAGGTCTGGTCCTCCCGAAAGCACCCAGGGAAAGAAAGCCTTGGAAGCCCATGGGAGGTGTTTATTGCAGTTATGCCAGGAAACCCCATCCCCTCTGGATTTCACCTGGCACCGTCCTTGCCAGTCCCTGAGCACACCCAGGCTTTCTTGTGCCATCCAGGCCAATAGCTCCCAGGTTTCAGGACTGGCCGTACCTGGAGGAGGTGTGCAGGACCCAGCATGGCCGGAACCAGGCTCCCGAGTACCCAAACTGCCACACAGAGGGATGGAGAGCAAAACCGCCCAGGAATTCGGGCTGCCCAACTGGTTTGGGGGCTTTTCTACACAGATTAACAACCAGGTGGCATAAACACACCTGGGGAAGCGTCCTCCTGATGGGGCACCCCATCTGCTCTAGCCCTGGGGAGCTGCCAAGGTTAAGCACTGCAGGAGGGTCTGTGCTCTGGGGACAGGCACCCAGGGAGCTGGGAATGAGGGGAACCTGGGGGACGTCACACGGGAGGGGATCTCTGCAGTGCATGGGGGCAGTGGAGGTGTGGGGCAGGTCCTGGGGGTGATCCCAGGGATGGAACGCGAGGGGCTGCGCTGGGGAGAGGAAGATGCTGCTGGGGACGTGGTGCGAGGGATGGGGTGTTAACACCTGCCCGGCTGGCACCTGAGGTGCGCAAGGGAAGGGCTCAGGTGTGATAGGGAGGGTGAAAGGATCTCCCAGGGGATACGTGGCACGGAGGAGCTTAGGGGCACGGCGCTGCTGGGGGTTGGCAGCAGGGTGCAGCCATGGCAGGCTCAAACCCAGCCCAGTTTCAGGGCTGGGCTGGCGTGACTGGGGCTGGGCACCCCCCCCCCAGGGCTGACAGCAGTTACCTGGGCTCCCCGGCAACGCTTCCCTACCCCTGCTGCCCCAGAGCCCAACAGGGTCCTTGAAGAACTGCCTCCAGCAGTGGGTGCCTGCTGGGGGGGGGGGGGGGGTTCTGGCTCATCCGGATGAGCTGAGGGAGGGAACTCATCTGCCAAAACCCTGGGCTCTTTGGTTATCAAAGAGAGCGGCTGCTCCTGCTCTGAGAATGGGGAAGCCACTGGAACCAGAGGCTGCAGGCAGCCAGGGGGGGAGCACACTGGGGAGCACCCCCCACACACACCCCTGCCTGCCCATGGCCACCTTCCCTTTTCTCTGGGGCTGGTGAACTTCTGCATCCCACCCACCCCTGTGTCCAGCCAGAGCTCCCGGGGGTCTGCACCAGGAGCTCCTCTGTTTGCCTCCCCGGCACATCCAGGATGGGGCTGGAGGGCTCCGGCTGTTGCCCCCCACTGGTGCTGCACGTGTGTGGCTCCTGCTGGCCCCATCGGCTCATCCCTGCTCCAAACCCAAAGCTTTGCTCCCAGCCGGGTCGCACAAAGCCTTGGGTTAGGAGCAGGTCCCAGCTCTGCTCCTGAGATCTGCATCCTCCCCGGGTGGATGCAACCTCCCTGGGCAGATGCTTCCCCTGCTGTGGAAGATGCCAGACCCCAGCCTGCGCAGGTCAGGACAGTGCAGCCCTTGGTCTCTGGCCCTGCTGGGTCCTCTTGGGTGGATGTCTCCCAGCTTCCTCCCTTTGCCTCCCCCTCCCTCCACCGCTGCCACCAAAAGCCCCAGTCCTGTTCCATTGTGAAACAGAAAGAAATGTTCGCTGCATTCTTGTCTCCTGGCCAACTCTACCCTTTATTATCCACCAAATACAGCACAGGGCCTGGCACTGCACCAGCTTGCAATGGAGTTACTGGGCAGAGGACGTGAGCTGGGAAGTCCAGGAGCAAGAGAGCACGAAGTGAAGGTGCTGACCGAGCTCAGCATCACCGGCAGATGCTGAAATGCTGCCCAGGGTGCTGCAGACCAGCTTCTTTCACATGCATTTGACTTCAACAGACCAATGCCCTCTGAGCTCTCGTAACTTCTCATAGGCAATCACACACCTTGAGCTCTTCTCCTGCTTCCTGCTGAGCAGACCATGTGGGAAGAAACCAAGAAATCCGGATGCATGGTCCTGGAAGCTCCCCTGTCTTGGAAAGGCTTCCTCCATCATCCAGGCTGGGTGATGGGAGCACACAGGGATGGGGACAGACACTGTGGCTGCGGGATGTGGGAGGCAGAGCTGTGTTAACTCATGAGCTGCAGCTCCCAGCTTCTATTCCCTCCAGTCTGACCAGATCCGTTGCACAATGAGGTCCCCAGCAGCCCTGATCCCCTCCATGTGTTGCTCACCTTCCCTTCCAGCCATGGCCACGTCCTCACTTTGTTTTCAGCTGGGAATCCAGGTAGGAAATTGAGGTCTTTGAGGCCACCAAACCATTTTGGGCACATTCTGGCCCCAGGTCAGCAAGGCGCTGGTCATTGAAAGGCATACGGAACCCAGCGTGGCCAGGACACTCTTCCTGGCCTGACCTGCCTTGCTGCGGCATGGAGGTGCATGAGCAAGGCTGTCCCAGCTCTCTGCCTTCCCCACGGAAGCACCGCAGCACCACTTCAACGCATGCAGTCAGAGAGGATGAAGACAGGAGCAAGGTGGTAGAAAGGGAAGGGAGATAGGAGCACTGCAGGGAGCGGTGGGAGCTGGAAGGCAGAAGCTGACCACCCTGCTGCAGTGCCCAAAGCCAGCCACATGGAGAACCGTCTGGGGTGCTCTGGGAGATCCCCGGTCAATGGCCAGCGATGTTACAAGAGCACCTGAGGGGGGATGTGGAGACCATCCCATAGTCAGGGTGTCACTCTGCAGTGGGCAGGGAGGTCGGGACTGCCACGGCAATGGATGGGAGCATCACACCTCTCCTGTGTCTTATTTCTGGCAGGGGTCGGTGAGCAGAGATGGCAGATGGGTGTAATGCAATGTCCAGCCTGCTGTACCGTGTGGGTTTCCTTGCCTGCTGCTCCCTGAAGACGATGGCTGGGACAGTGAGGACATCCCCCGGGTCAACCTCTTCCAAGGCTCCTAGGAAAGAGCAGCATCCTGGGCCACAGGGCAGGGTGACCCCCGCCAGCCCAAGTGATGGAGCCTGTCCTTGGCCACCAACATCAGACAGTGCCCATAGCACAGGGATGGCAGTGCCCTGCTGAGCTGCACCCTCTGAGCACGAGACATCTTGCATCAGCTGCGTTCTTCTCCAGAGCCCCAGGGCAAAGGTCTGCTCAGGGTGGAGGTGGCAGAGCTCCCTCCGTCTCCAAAGGATGGGGTGAGCCAGGGAGATTAAGATCTTGGCTGAGATGAACTGAGGATCTGGTCCTGGCCCTTCAAACACAAAGCCTTGGAGGATGTCCCTTCATGTCGATCCAACTGGGGGGCAAATCCCGTTGTCTAAGCTTTCTGCATGCAGAGAACTGACCCTCTAGGGTGGCAGGGTTTTTGCTGTCACAACACATCCCAGGGCTATGTGGCTTCCATCTGCTGGCAAGCTCCGGTGGTCACAACGTCCAGGCCACAGGGGCCCGGTCCTGTGGGATGAGATGAGACCGTAGAGCATGTTCCCCAAATGCATTGCCCCAGTGAGATCTGCGTGCCCCACGACCACAGCCCACCAGGACAACCTCTGCCCCTGCACTAACAGCCTGTTAGTGGCACCAAGCCCTTTCTGGTGCGCGAGCAGCGTCTGACACTGTGGCCACAGTGTGGGTAGTGTCCATCAGGTGACCCACACAAGTTTCCAGATGTGGAGATGCCAGACACCAGGTTCCTCTGCTGTAAATTCCCAGTGTGCCCAGCACAGAAAGTCCTGGCTCGCTCCAGCACCAGGCTCCAACTGGTGCCTTCCTGGGATGCTGGCCTCGTCAGGAGATAGGGTCAGAGCAGGCAGCAGGTCCACCAGGATGGGCAGAAAGCATCGAGCCCCAAGCTGGCTTTGGCGTGTGGGTAGGACCTATAGGGGCAGATGGGCCCTGACTTCCCCAGGACATGCAGGGGCAGCCCTTCACCTTCCCCATCCCAACAGTGACCCGAGTGCAGGGGACCCTGCTCCAGCGGTGGGACTGGGGCACCCCAGGATGTGCCTCTGAGCGCAGCGGGAGGAGTAGACGGGCACAAGGAGGGGCTGCCCGCGGGATGCAGGGTCCGGGTACCGGGAGCCTTTCCTAAGCCACCCCGGGAGCAGGGCCCCGCGGTCGCCCTGGACCCATCCCTCCTGCGTCCTCCCTTCCCAGCAGTGACGGAGGCAGCGGCAGCCTCACCTGTCTGACGGGTAGAGCAAGGGTGGGGGCAGCTGCCCGCACCCGCTGCCTGCTCCGACCTGCCGGCACCCGGAGCCACAGCGCAGCCTTAGAGCCATGAGGGTGCTGGGGGGGTACCTGGGGGCACCCAGCAGCACTGGCAGGGTTGTGGGCGCGTAGGGATGCACGCAGAGCATGTTACACTGATAAACAGTTACAGACAGATGCACGAGGGTGCATATACAGCATGACATAGCTGTATATATGTGTATATATAAATGGATATTATATATGGATGACATATACAGCTGTATATATGTATACATATATAAATGTTTATGTATATAGAATAGAATCAGAGTGGTTTGGGTTGGAAAGGACCTTAAGATCATCCAGTTCCAACCCCCCTGCCATGGCCAGGGACACCTCACACTAAACCATGGCACCCAAGGCTCTGTCCAACCTGGCCTTGAACACTGCCAGGGATGGAGCATTCCCAACCTCCCTGGTCAACCCATTCCAGTGCCTCACCACCCTAACAGGAAAGAACCTCCTTTAGATCCAATCTAAATTTCCCCCATTTGTTTGAACCCATCACCCCTTGTCCTGTCACTGCAGTCCCTAATGAAGAGTCCCTCTCCAGCATCCTTGCAGCCCCCTTCAGACACTGGAAGCTGCTCTGAGGTCTCCACGCAGCTTCTCTTCTCCAGGCTGAACAGCCCCAACTTTCTCAGCCTGGCTCCATACAGGAGCTGCTCCAGCCCCTGAGCATCCTCGTGGCCTCCTCTGGACTTGTTCCAACAGCTCCATGTCCTTTTTATGTTGAGGACATACATATATGTATATGTATGGCATACATACACAACATGACAGTTACACTGTCATTAGAGCTGCAGTTACACACGGGTACAGGCACAGTGTGCGGGTTGGAGCCGAGCACACAGACCCATGTACAGTTACACACTGCATTACGCAGGCATGTAAGTGGTTGCACACATAGAGTGGTTTGGGTTGGAAGTCCCAACCCCTGCCATGGGGGCTTCCAGTCCCCTGTGGGTGAGCTCAGGGACAGACACAGCTGGGGGAAGAGACCTCCCGTGCTCACAGCACCTCAGTGTCTAACTGAGGGTCACAAACAGCCTCCTGGATGTGGCCGGGCCACCGCAGCCCCAGGCAGCGAGCTCAGCATCTTGCCCAGCCACTTGCAAACAAGCCAAACAGCTCCGGGTCTCCCAGACTGGCTGCAGCCAAGCTGACCCCCTGCAAACGAAGCCGAGCGTGGGCTCTGCCTCTCCTGTGTCCTCTTGATGCTCCTGCCTGTGAGCTGCAACCCAAAGATTCCACAGGGACCCTGCTTGCCTGCACCACCCATGGGGTGCTGCTGAAGCTCTTCCAGCTCCCTGGGTGCCCCACGGGCTGGTTTGAGAGTGCAGCTGCCCACATGGAGGGGTGGGTGGGCGCCACTCTGCCCCAGCAAGCCGACCACAGTGGGTCCTTCTCACACCAGACCAAGCCACTGGTACTTATCTCAGTTGGCCCAGGCAAAGGCCACAGAGCATCCCTTGGGGCTGTGGGATGGGCAGAGCACATGGGGGCTGAGAAGGCAGGGATAGGGTGAGGGAGCTCACTCGGATGGAAGCAGCAACGAGGCCGACGTGCTGGCCAGGGGTCAAAGCAAATCACTGCAGCTGGGAGGGGAGGAGGCTGGATTCTCCCACTGGATCCACAGCAGCCCTTTGGGAACGCAGAGCCTACAACTGCCTCTAGCTCGATGCCCCCCTGTCCCCAAACAGCGACAGCAAATCCCATTCATCCTGAGGAAACAGGCACCTAACGCAGGGTGTGCCACAGAGGGGAAGCTGCATGGGGAAGGGGCCCTTGGCTGCCGCTGGCAGGAGCATGCAGCTGTCCCTGGGGCGCGGATGCGCTCCCTTGGCTGCGGTTGCCCCCTCACCGCATGCCTGCTACCTTGCCATGGGGCAAGAGGAGCGGGAGCAGGTTCTTCAAGGCAAGGTAAAGCGAGCATTGGAGCTGGGGGTGCCTGGGGTGCCAGAGCAGGCAAAGTGCAGCCCCCTCCTCTCCCCACGGGGGCTCAGGACCGAGCGCCAGGCACCGCGGTGTAGGCACAGGGCAGGACCGGGGGAGCAATGGACTTTGCCCTGCCTGCAAGGTGCGGCCGAGGCTGAACAGGCTGCGAGGTGTAATCGTAACCAGGGCCAGAAAAGGAGGGTTGGCATCGGGAGAGGTCACGTTTGGGTCACATCAGGAGACCTCACCTGCACGGCATCAAGAGAACCCCCCTGTGATGGGGTTTGCAGCATAAAGCATCCCTCTGGCGCTCGGGACAGGGTCTCCTGCCTTGGCAGCTGATGGGTCCCCCACTGCCATCCCCCCTTGGAGAACAGCTTGGTGGAATGTCCCCCCCCTTGGACCACAACGTTTTCCATGGCCCCTTCCTGCCCTCCCCAGGCTCAGCTTGGCCACCTGAAACTGAGCAAACCCCTTTTGGTGGGGCCATGAGCCTGCAGGGCACAGGGGCCAGGCACAGAAGCCCTTCTGTTTGCCATCCCACGCTGTCGGACCCACCTGGGCACCTTGGAGACCTGGTGATGCTGCTCCTCCTCTTCTCCATCACCTGGGACATGCCGCAGCCGTAGCCCCTGCAGACCCTTTGCCCATCCCATGCTGCAGCCATAGCCCCTGCAGACCCTGTGCCCATCCCATGCTGCAGCCATAGCCCCTGCAGACCCTGTGCCCATCCCATGCTGCAGCCATAGCCCCTGCAGACCCTGTGCCCACCCCACATGCCACTGGGGAGGCTGTGGTGCTGCCTTCTCTTCCCCTGCACCATACACCCACCTCTGGCCACACTGACCCCTCGCTCCTCTCATGCACATCCCCAGCTCTGTGCACACATCCTGCTCTTGCTCCCATCCTTCCCATGTGCCTGTGTGCACACACGCGTGTGCCAGCCCTTGGGACCATCTGGTTCTTCCCCCGTTTTTGCTTGTGGGATCCCATAAACACAGCGAACCTGCAAACACCCATCTTGTCCCCCCGAGGTGGGAACCGGTGTGAGAGGTGGGATCCAGCCCTAGGCAGGAGAGCTCAAAGTTCATGTCTGCAGGTTCCAGCAAGCCCAAGGCTTTCCTAAGGGGAAAGAAGAGAGGGACCATGCCAGGTACCACATCGACCCCTCCATCCATGTCCCCCCCTTGGGATGCTGGAGGGGTTCTTGGCTGCTGACCCAGAGAGCTCCCTTGGAAGAGTCAGGGCTGGAAACCTGGTACCACAAATGCTCTGTATGGAGAAGATGCAGCCTGGGACAAGACCTCCAGAAGACAGAGGAGGGGCCAGGGCAGCCCCGAACCTGCCCTGTGGCTGCCCCACAGTGAAGTCAGGCAGCAGCAAAGGGCCCTTGGCCCCATCCCCATCCCAGCGCTGGGGCCAGCAGGGACCTCTGCCCGCGGGGCTCAGGCACTGCGCAGCTCCCCCTTCTTGGCATTGCCTTTACCGGCCTGGTCCTTGCTCCAGCCGCTTGCCAGGGATGTGATTGCAGCTCCCTCCTACCCTTACGGTGGTTGAAAATCTTCCCTTTTCCAGCTGAAATGGACATTCAGTGACGGGATATGCAGGGACAGGACAAGGGGGGATCGCTTCCAGCTGAGAGAGGCGTGATTTACATTAGATGTTAGGAAAATATTCTTCACCAGGAGGGTGCTGAGGCGCTGGCACAGGGTGCCCAGAGAAGCTGTGGCTGCCCCATCCCTGGCAGTGCTCAAGGCCAGGTTGGACACAGGGGCTTGGAGCAAGCTGCTCTATGGAAGGGGTCCCTGCCTGTGGCAGGGGGTTGGGGCTGGAGGAGCTTTAAGGTCCCTTCAACCCAAACCAGGCTGGAGCTCTGTGATTTAAATCTGACGTTGTTGTACATTCAGCTCTTGTGTGATCGTTGCCCACAGCCAACAGAGCTGTTCCCCGGTCCTGTGTGAGCCCATCAGAGAGCATCAGACACCAGGATCTGAGGATGGGGGGAGAGCAAAGCCTGGGGGCTCCCACCCTGGTTGTGGGCATGGAGATGCCGTGGGGAGAGGTCACCCCATGGAGAGCTTGCAGGGGAGGTGGGCATGGAAGCACCGCAGAGACGGCTTCAGAGAGCTGCCGTGCGCAGCCAGGCGCGGCTGAGCCGCTCAGCGCTCTTGGAGCCCCATCCTGCCCCACCGCAGCCTCACACCACCCCTGCGGATGTGGGGCCGGGGTAACCCAAGCGCTGTTTGTGCTGCGGGAGGGTGCGTGCGTGTGGGCAGGGCTTGAAGCACGGCGCTGGGCGCAGAGCTGCCGTCAGGCCGGGGTGCGGCACCACCCCGACATCCCTTGTGCAAACAGAGCTCGTGGGGTCACGGACTGCAGAGAGGGCAGATGCGGACTGTGGCTGCGCCCGCCCGGACCACACCTCCCTCATCCAGGTCACCCCGGGGGAGCAGGGACCGGGCTGGATGCGAGGATGCGGCACGGACGCTTCGCCCTTGGGCAAACGAAGCCCCCCCCGACTCCTGTGAAACCGGAACGTTTGGGGGACTTTAACCCCCCCCCGAGCCAAGTACGCGGTGGGTTTGTGAGGGCTGGGGCTGTGCTCCTGCTCCCCCCACCAGCAATGGGGCTCGTCGCCTGCTGGCGGGACTCCCACATCCCCAGAGCGGGTGGAGATCCCGCAGCCTTGCGGCATCCCCCAGACATGGGGCAATGGCCAAGAGCAATGCACAGGAGGCACGGTGCAGCCGCCCCTGCTATGGGTATATGTTGGCCCCACCATCACCTGCAGCAGCTCCCGGAGGTCTCTTGGCTGCAGAGGGAAGTGTGGGTGCTGAGGTGGCTCTGTGCCCGGCTGCAGCTCGAGGACAGCACCCTGCAGAGCTGGGGCAGGCCCCATATCTGTGGGGCTGGGGCTGCAGGCTCTGGGGAGCTCTGTTTCTATTCGTGGACTGCTCCCGACACTGATTTACCTGCGAATCTTTTGCTCACAGATGTACGAAGCAGCACCACCAGTGCCACTGAGGACCACAAACCAAACCCTATATGAAACCCTTCTCACCCCCCTGCAAGCCTGGGGCCCTGTGGTCCTGCTTTTTGCCCCGTGTTCATCTGCTGTGGCACAGAGGCTGCGCATCCCCAGGGAGCAGATCTCGGGCTTAGCAAGCGTGGCAGATACCCATGGTGAAAGCAGCACTTTGCCCCCATTTCCCAGAGGAAGGCTGGGAAGGGCTGCAGGACCCTCTGCGCTTCATTCCTGTCTGCTCAGAACCGGGGCAGCTCACGCAACACGCTGGGAGCCAGCCCTGCAGCTCTGCCCAGCGCTGCTTTACCCAGGCCGTGGAGCTCGTAGGCTTGTCCCCAGCCCTGCACCTCGCTACCCGTGCTGCTGACTCATAGCCTGCCCTTGGCTTGGCCACCGCGTCTCCTTGTGCCATCGGGCTTCCCGAGGAGCACCAGGGCTGTGGAAATTCCCCAGCTCCCTCCCATCCATAGGAGCTGCTTCCCCGGGGTACCCGAGCATCCTGCGGGCTCTGCCCCGGCCACGCTGTCCTGAGCGGATCCCGTGCCCTGGAGAGGAGCCCACATCCTGACTCCGCAAAACCCTGGCAGCCCTGGGGATGAGCAAGCCCTGACAGGGCCGGAGGAGGAGGAGCCTGCCTGGGAACAGTGGCCTCTTTGTAATGGCTGGGAGCAGGCTCCGGGGGTTGTTTATTGGCGGAGGTGAACGCTAACAGCTTGTTTGGGAGGCGAACGGGCAGACGAGAGCCCTGCAGGCAGCTCTGCCCGCACGGGAGCTGCTCGGGAAGGGCGAGACCCATCCATGGTCCGTGCAGCGCTGCCCCGCATCCAGCCCTTGCCTGACTGCCCCAGCCCTGACGCGGCAGCATCCCACTCCTGGAGCTGGGTGACCCTGCCTTGGCACAGCGGTTGAGGATCTCCAAAGGCCCCTTCCAGCCCTGTGGTTCCGTGGGGCAGCCTGCGGGGGGCCATGAGGCTTCATTCCCACCCGTTTGGAAGCAGCAGAGCTCTTCATGGCATGAACTTGCCTGCCCAAACCCACTCCCCACCCGAGGTACAGTTTGGTGTCCTGTGAAGCCTGGCTGCAAACAAGGGGGCTGGTGTGCTCTGGGGGGCAGGCCAGGTTTAAATCAAATAGGTTCACTCGAGGAAACGATCCCTATGTGTAACCTGGGGCTGCGGAGGGAAGTTGCTGAGGTGTCCCTATTGACCCTCCATCAATGAGCATCACCCCACTGACCACAGTGCCACGCTTCTCCTGCCCTGGTCACCCCATGCCTGGCCCACCTGGGCACCAGCGGAATGGGGCAGCAGTCCTGCCTCTCCTCCATCAAGGAGCATCATCAGACCCTCATAGGAGTTCCTGGCAGAGCCATACCCAGATGGCCCCATGCTGGTCATGGACATGGATATGACTCCAGCTGGGAAGCGTGGTACATTCAGGTCAGGAGCAGAAACCTTGTGCTGCCTCTCCCGCACCACACAAAGCCCAAGGTGTTTCAGTGCGTGCTCATTCTTCACCCTGCTGGTGACCTGCAGAGGGGAATGTGTGCTCTGGTGACACTGCAGCTCCTCATTGTCCTGTGAGAGCACCGAAAGGAGCAATAGGATGTGATGGTGTGGGTGCATGCGGTCCTGCTCCGGCTTGGCCAATGGTCCAGGAGCACAGCATCATGACCCCTGTGTGGGGGGCAGGTTCAGCGGGGTTTAAGCTGATCGCCAGGAGAGAAGGTCCCCAGCAGGGCTTTAGGACCAGGTCATCAGAGCAAGGGAGGGGTGGAGGAGCACCCAGCTCATGCTGGTGACAAGGTGACGTGCTGGTGATGGGGAGCAGACTGGTGACATGCTGGTGACAGCGTGGCCCAAGCCAGCCTTGTCCACACACACAGTGCTAGACGTGGCTGGCCTGGAAATGGCCACATGAGGGCAATGACCACACAGGACACCCAGGCAGTGCTTGCAACAAACCGTATGGGGATGGAGCCCCCTCCTGCATGGAGCTGGGGATCCCAGGTAACCCTGTGGGTCACCCCCCAAGCGCAGATGAGGGCTGTTTGTTTTCGCTGGTGCAGCACTGGCTTCTGCCAGTTTGACTTAAACCAGTTCACAAGTGACATAAAGGAGCACAGCAACCACCCCAGTGCAGCCGAGAGCAGACACCAGCACCAACCAGTGCAACTTCACCGCCTTGACTTCACCCCAGGCTGGCACTGGAGTGGTTTTGCTCTGCACACTTGGCTCTGTCGCTGTCTCCTGGCATCATCCTGGCCTTGGAGGGATCAGTTCCATGCAGCCCATCTGTTCGATGGGTGCAGCTTCCCGTGGGTGCCTGGGAGAAGCCTGGTGTGTGAGCCAGCAGTGTTAGGGATGTGGGGCTGGGTCCTGGGGTGCTTGTGAGCTCTTCCTGCCTCTTACCCAGCGAGCCATGAGCCTGCAGGCACCAAACAGGAGATGACAAACCCTAACAGCAACAAGCAGCAGTCAGAGTCCTGCCATAGCAGAGACTTTGTCCCTGAGACACTGGTGGTGTGGAGGAGGGATGGTGTAGGTTTAGGGCTCAGGGCCAGACCCCTGTAGACCCAGGGTGCACCCCTTCCCAGCACCCACCCTGCTGTGCCAACTTGCCTTTCCCATGTAGTTCTGTGCCACCACCACCACCACCACCATGGGGATGGGGAGAGCATCCGCAGGGTGAAGCAGATCTGTTCACCCCAGAAATCAGGGCTGCTGAACCAACCCCGTATCCTCCAACCACGCTTCTGGCTCCGGCACTCAGGGCTCACCCGGTCACCCTGCAGCCTCCCAGCTCAAACTGGATCCATCCTTTCATTGCCAAGCCTGCACCGGGGGGGAGCTGGGGACGCAGCAGTGGGGACAGGGCCAGCGCTGGCCCTTCCCTGCCAGCTGCTTGTCTCACCCCATGCGCTGTTTGCTCAGCGCCGGGTGCCCTGTGTAGGCAAACACGGAAGGAGCAGAAACGAGGGCAAACAGAGGCTGGCGCAGCCCCACAGCCTCCCATTGTGGTGAGTGGCATTTAGGGGGTTCCTAGGGCACAGCCGAAGACAACAGCACCCCCCGGGACCCCTCGCCTTGTCCCAGAGACAGCTCAGAGCACGGCAAACAGGAACAACCACTGAAGGGTTCCTGAAGGGTTCCTAAAGGGTTCCTGAAGGGTCCTGAAGGGTTCCAAGAGGAAAGCTGCACGAGCTGTGGTGTGGGATTGCCCAGCCCCAGCACCGCTCCGCTGGGTCACGTTCACAGGATGCAGATGTAGAACCACGCGAGCCAGGCGGTCCAGGATCCCAATGACAGAGAGCGGTGGCTGCGAGGACAGGCAGAGGGGTGATGCCGTCACACTCAGGTTGCCATCCTGAACCTGGACCCCTTAGTGCCCCTGCGCCCCACCAGCAGTGTGCCCACAGCCCGCAGGCACTGCCTGCCCTTCTCGCTAAGCCGTGCAGATGTGACACCGTGTTGATGTCACCTCTGCAGCTGGGGGGGGGGGGGGGTCTGGGGTGATGCTCCCCATGCTCAGCTCCCTTTGTCTGCCCCGGTGGAGGGGAGCAAAGGGAAAGGTTGGAGCCTCTCCTCCTCGTGCACCTGCAGCCCACGGTCAGAGCTGACCCCGTGCCAAGCCAGGACCTGGCTGACCCTTGGCCATAGGAGTGCCCGAGCTCCTCTGACTATAAATCACCTCCTTCTCCTGTAATTAACACAGCAATTTTCGGGGAGCTGTGCTAATTCCTTACCTGACATCCCAGGTCAGACAGCCCTCGTTTTCCTCCTAACACCCCGCTGAGAGCACAGCCCGCTCATCACCCCTGTGCCGCAGCTTTGCTCTCTGCACGTCCCTGACACTTTGGAAGCCATTCACACACCTTGAAAGGGAGCCCCGAACACCTTCTCACCCCTCCCTGATCTACCCAGTGGGTGCAAGCCAAGGGGACTCAGCATCCCTGCCGTGCCAGGAGCTGCGCTGACCCACACCGGAGGGATGTGGTCCTGGAAAGCATGGCCTGGTTGCACAAGAGCCCCGGCATTGCCAGGGCTACCTCTGCCGGTTTAAAGCAGGCAGAATCGCAGCATTCCCAGGCTGATAGCTGCGCGCACGAGGTGTGTCCGCAGATAGGAAGGTGCGGTCTGAAGTCCAGGAGATAAGGGGCTGGGGGAGCTGCTGGCAGGAGAGATTCCAGGTTCCCAGTGCTGCCCGCCCATCCCCGCACAATGGTCCTTTGTCCATGCCCATCACAGCACGGATGATGCCCCTGCTGCTGCTCCCCAAGCGACCACGGCCCGGGGGCTGTCACAGGCAAAATGAGGATAATGAGAAGGAGGTGCCTTTTATTACAGGTGTCTCTGAAGGTCTGACAGAGCCCGACCCCGGGGGGCCCTTTGATCTCAGCCTTTGAAACCCTATTGCTGCGCTGACAGAGCTGCTCTGAGTTTCCAGGTCACCGGGATGATCATTTCCATCTGGGAACAATGAGCTCTTTGTGTCACCCTTCGCGCTGCACCCTGCTGTGCCGAGTGGACCCGAGTGTAGGGAGGATGCGCTGCTGCACACAGAGGCTCGGCTCCTTCTCTGGGTGGATGCTGCAGCACGGGACAGCAGCGGGGGGAACCCACCGTGCTCAGCATCCCGATTCCCCATGGGAAGTGGGAGGCTTTGCCTGCCGGGAGGCCGCATTCCCCCGGGAATTGTCCCCAGGATGAGCTATGAAACCTCCCTGCTCCCCTGGGGGAAACCCCTGCGCAGCGCCAGCCCCAGCGGGGACCCAAGATCCAGCCTCAGGGATGGGCCAAGCAGGAACATGTTCTGCACCCCTTGTGCTCTGCTGGTCCCCAGGCAGCCAGAGGAAGCCCTAAGCCTGTGCTTTGCAGGGCAGGATGGACGCTGCTGGATGGAGAGTGCTGCTTCAGAGCCTGGGAGCTGCTCACAAGCCCGAAGAGCAGAGAAGGATTTGGGGTCCTCAACACCCCTTTGGCCCTCGGCCCTGTTTGGGACACTTCAAACTCTGAACTGGGATAACAGCACCTGAAAAACGAGCACGTTCATGGTCTGCAGGGTCTGATCTTCCTTTTCCAGCTTCCTAGCCTTTGTGTGCCCTTCCTGTCCCAGCTGCAGCCTGCCCAGCTCCCTCGCCTAAGCCGGGGGTCTGCATCTGGGGCATGGCACGGAGCTGCTGGAGGCTGCAGCTTGCATTTGCTTGTGTCAAAACAACGCATTGTTCTCCAGCAGCAGGCACCGGGACCGGTTGTGCAAGTTCCCTTGATGGTGACAGCGGGCTCCTGGGTGCAAGGCAAGGTTTTGACTCGCTGAGCTCCAAGGTCTGGGGAACAGGGGGTCCCCACAGGTCACGCTGGGGATGTGGCTGGGTCCACCCCCCTTTGGGGGATACTTATCCCCATACACAATGATGAATCATGGCAACCAGCCCCACTGCCATCCACCAGCCCACCTGTACCCATGGAGGCTGGGCAGACCCTGTGGGATGGGACACACTGGAGCAGACCCTGGACACCAGCTACTGTGGTCGCGGTGCCTGACCGGCTGGATGACGGATGGGCAACGGAACCGAGCCCGCGGTGTCTTTGTGTGCGGTCTCTGGGCGCCGTCGCTGCCCTCCCCTTGTGCTGGATGGCAGCTTCTGGTTTTGCAAAGCAAATCCTGGCCGTGCAGGGCCGGTGGAGCTGCGGCACCTGCTCATTTGCCAGGAAAATTCCCCAGGGAGCAGAGCCCAAGCCAAGACCTCTCTGCCTGGCCCCATGAGGCTGTTGCCATCAGCGTGGGGCAGGGTACCAGGGCCCATCCCCACACTATCACCCCTGCGTCCTTTCCCCAGCGTGCTCCTGCAGAGCTATCTCCAGGCAACCCAGCCAGAGCAAGGAGAGTCTCTCCCCTGCCGAGCCTGGTGTGCTTGTACTGGCACATACCTCACATACCTGGATGCAGGCATCACCAGCAGCACTAACCCTTTCCTGCTCTCGAGACAGCAACACCCGCCATGGTGCTGGCCTCCCGTGGGTGCTGCTGGCCTCCGGACCCAGCACCAGCACCCCGAGGTCCAGCACCACGTAGGCACTGCTGGCACCCATGTGGGCAAGAAGCCAAGGGCCCCCATGGTGCCAAACCTCATGTGTTTTACTGCCTCTGCAGTGTTGGAGAATCATGGAATGGTTTGGGTTGGAAGAGACCTTAAAGCTCCTCCAGCTCCAACCCCTGCCACAGGCAGGGACCCCTTCCATAGAGCAGCTTGCTCCAAGCCCCTGTGTCCAACCTGCCCTTGAACACTGCCAGGGATGGGGCAGCCACAGCTTCTCTGGGCACCCTGTGCCAGCGCCTCAGCACCCTCACAGGGAAGAGCTTCTGCCCCAGAGCTCATCTCAGCCTCCCTTGCTTCCTGAGAGCTGCGTTCCTCCAAAGCCAGCTGGAGGGGAAGTCACCCCGGCTGAACCCTGCGGTGGGACCAGGATGGGCTGTTAGGGAGTTTCGGCTGTTCCCAGCCTCTCCTGTGGCTCCTGCCCACAGGCTCTGTAGGCCAAGAGGCTCTTCCTTGAGCACAGCTCCTTGCCACCGGCACCCTCCGGCTGAAGGTGACTCATGGTGAGCGCTCAGGTGACAGGGCCGGTGCTGGTCCTTGGGGCAAGCTGAGCTGGCCCCAGCTGGGGATACAGCTCTGACGGGGCTCTGATGGAGTGCTGAGTCCTGGGGCATGGCACAGAGGAGAGCAGGGACAGCCAAGCAAGGAGCTCCGAGCGCCTGCAGCAAAGCCAGGTCTGGCCCCTTGGCTGTGTTTCCATCCCCACGGATGTTATTGGTGTTCCAGTGTTGCCAGCTCCTCAGTGAGAGCAGCTCAAGGAAACCCCAGCTTGGTGTCAAGACCAGATTTAGACCTGGTGGCTGACGAAGGAAGCCTGCTCAAAGGCATCTTCCAGCACCGAGCACCCAGCCTGGGGCAGGTTCCCTGAGCCTCTGCTGCTCCTCCTCCCCAGGGGAGCAGAGACATGGCTGTGGTCCTGGAGCAGGCTGGGCTGGGGCAGTCTGGGGACCTCACCAAGCATCCTGGTGGCAGCAGCGTCTTGGCACCCTGACCCGGTGGCTTGTTTCCATGCCAGGGAGCTGCGCTGCTTCAGAGCAACGGGAGAGATGCTCAAGTCCTTCCTTGGGCTGCCTTGGCGCAGCTCAGAGGCTCTTGTCAGGGCTAGCGCAAGGTGTAGGTGGCTTCGGGGGTCTCCCAGCACCAGTGATGAGAGAGGGTGGGCAGCCGAGCACTGGTGCCAGGGACACGGTGCCTGTTGGCTCAGGGGGGCAGAGCCAAGCTCTCCGTTCTCTGTGCCTGCTTCTGCAGGGCTGTGCTTTGGTAAGAGCAGCATCCTGGACCAGTGCTGCGTGGTCCAGAGCTGCGTGGTCCCAGGGAGGATGTGCTGCAGAAACCATCCCCAGCCCTGAGACAAGCTCCCGGTGCTCCCGGCAGGGGTGCTGGGTGTGATGTGCTCAGCCTGGCTGACGTGTTTGCCCTCTCGCAGGCTGCTGGTAAACGGAGCCATGGGTGGGGAAACTGAGGCAGGGCAGGGGCTGTGACTCACTCCCATCCTCAGGCAGAGCTGCGGAGGAGCCGGGCCCTGCGCTGGTGCCGCTGCGCAGAGGAGAGGGACGGGGATGGCAAAAAGAGGAGCCTGGAGCAGGGCATGACTCAGCTGCGATGAGGTTGAGGCTCTGCCAAACCCAACCTTTCCCAATGTGTTTACCAGGACCCGCGTGGCCGGTGCCCATCCTCAGCCCTGAACCTGCTCACCAGGTTCAGCCGGGCAGAGGCGGGACCGTGTCCCTGCCCCAGGCTCTTGTGGGGAGCCTGCAGACACCTCTGTGCTCCCGCACTGCTGCTGGCCCCCTGCCCCTGCCCAAGGGGGAAGCGATGCTGCAGTGCGCTCCCGGGGCGGTCAGGCAGTGAGGGGTGCACCAGAACGTGGCCCCAGCCCCACGGGGACGGGGTGGAACATCAGCACTGACATCCACGTGATGGCATCCCAAGGGAAGAGCCAGAAATTCCCCTGCTTGCTTTATACTGTTTGCTCACTGCTGAGCCAGCCACCTCCTGCCAGCTACCACATTACATGGCCCGGGGGGGAAGGACATAGAGAAGGAGGGGCAAGACCCTTCTTATGGATGGTTTTGGGGCAAAATGTGCTGTTTCTCAGAGTTTCCCTGGAGCAGTAGCTTTCACTCCAGCCTCTTGGGCCGTTTGGGATGGGAAGTTCTGGTCAGAAGCAGAAGCACCAACATTTCTTTCCACAATGAACTGGAAAGGAGGGGGTGAAGTGGTGCCCCTGCTTGGTGAGCTTGGCTTTGCTGCTGCAGCGCTGCCAGGGTTGAACACCCAACAGGAAGGGTCACCAGGGCTCCTGCAACCCATCGTGACTGGGAATGCCGACGGTACCATGGGCAGGAGGGCCTGGCACAGAGATGGGGCCACCAGTGGAGATCGCAGATGCTTCGTGTTGATCTGCACCGCAGGATGCAGCGGATGCAGAACGAGGCAGTGATGTGCTGCATTCTGCTCTCGCCAGGCCAGCCAGAGCCCTTTGTCAAGCCAAGCAGATGAACTCTTTTCAGCAGTTAACCTCAAAACACAGCTGCCAGTTCACCCAGTGCGGCTCTGGCCTCAAGACTGAGCCTTCCAGAGGAAGCTAAGTGTGGGCTCATCTCCTGCTGCTCTCTTTGCTGCTTGGTTTCCATGCTGTGATTCACGGCAGCTCCAGCGCCAGTGGCTGGGAAGGGACCCGTGTCATTGCACTGCATTGCTTGGCTCCTGAGCCGGGTTCAGGCTGGCAGGATCTTACACGATGGGAGGCAGAAACTGGTGCCGCAGCCTGGCAGGAGCAGAGGGCTCAGCCGGCCCCATTGCCCTTTTGCTCCTCCCCTGCAGCACCGGAGCATGCATCAAAGGGCATCAAAGGGTTCACCAAAGGGCAGGGCCCGCACATGAAAGGGAAATGTCCTCAGCCACCCCATGCCAGGAACATCCTCCCGCAGGGTGTGTGCACGTGTGGGCACGGCAGGGACGGTGTGAGATGGACATGGGATCCATTCCTGCCCAGGGCCATGCTTACCCCGTGCTCCTGGCACTGAGCAGCAGGCGGCCGTGGCAGGGCACGCAGGGGCTTAGGGCTCAGCCCTGGCACGGGGGCCTGAGCCTCTTCTCCCTCTGACAGCCCCCGTTCACCGATGCCCCTCATTTGGTGCCTGCTTTTCCCTGAGCACTTCCCATCGCACTGTGAATGTGGGGCAGGAACGTACCTGGGCCAGCAGCGCATCCAGCAAATGGCATGGACCCCCCTGGCATGTACCCACCTGGGATGTACCCACCTGGTATGTACCCATCATCAGGGATGTACCCATCTGGGATGTACCCATCTGGGATGTACCCATCTGGGATGTATCCATCATCAGGGATGTACCCATCTGGGATGTATCCATCATCAGGGATGTACCCATCAGGGATGTACCCATCAGGGATGTACCCATCTGGGATGTACCCATCTGGGATGTATCCATCATCAGGGATGTACCCATCAGGGATGTACCCATCAGGGATGTACCCATCTGAGATGTACCCATCTGGGATGTATCCATCATCAGGGATGTACCCATCCCTCCAGCGAGCTCCAGGGACTCATATAAAGGTTTATTTCAATTATTTGGAGGTGCTGAGGTGCTGGCACAGGGTGCCCAGAGAAGCTGTGGCTGCCCCATCCCTGGCAGTGTTCAAGGCCAGGTTGGACACAGGGGCTTGGAGCAAGCTGCTCTCGTGGAAGGGGTCCCTTCAACACAAACCAATCTGGGATTCTGTGATTCCATTGTATCCATAGCAGTGAGGGACAGAGGGGACACAAAAGAAATTTTAGACGTTTCTATGGCTACCAGGAATAATCTCCTTGGAGACAGTGCTGTCTCTGCCAATCTCCGATCCAGACCCCAGGGATGCATCAGTTCCCCATGCAAGGCGCAGCATGGTACCATTGGAAAAGCCCCATGAGATGTGAAGCAGAGGCTGCCGACATCCCTGATCCCATCCCATCCACTAGGAAATGCCTCTCTGCCCCTGCTCCCTTCGCTCAGTGTCCTCTCGTGCTCTGCAAAAGCCAGGGCCTGGAGGAATGTCTGCAGTTTCACAACTGGAGGAGCAGGACAGGGACCTGCCTTCCCTCAGCCCATGAGCGCAGCCAAGCCTGCAGCACCGCCAGCTCTTTGCTGCAGGTGCAGCTCTTTGTCCTCCACACAAAAAGGACATGGAGCTGTTGGAGCAAAGCCAGGGGAGGCCACGAGGATGCTCAGGGGCTGGAGAAGCTCCTGTATGGAGCCAGGCTGAGAACATTGCGGCTGTTCAGCCTGGAGAAGAGAAGCTGTGTGGAGACCTCACAGCAGCTTCCAGTGTCTGAAGGGGGCTACAAGGATGCTGGGGAGGGACTCTTCATCAGGGACTGTAGGGATCGGACAAGGGGTGATGGGTTCAAACAAACAGGGGAAGTTTAGATTGGATCTAAGGAAGAAGTTCTTTACTGTGAGGGTGCTGAGGCACTGGAATGGGTTGCCCAGGGAGGTTGTGAATGCTCCATCCCTGGCAGTGTTCAAGGCCAGGTTGGACAGAGCCTTGGGTGCCATGGTTTAGTGTGAGGTGTCCCTGCCCATGGCAGGGGGGTTGGAACTGGATGATCTTAAGGTCCTTTCCAACCCAAACTATTCTGATTCTATGATTGTATGAGTGCTCCTCACCGGCAGCCTCCTCCCCATCCTGCACTCCGGTGGTGGGTGCTGGATCACCCCCATTGCACTGTGGCAGGGGTGGTCCTGCATGGAGAACCCACAGGGGGGGTCCGTGGCTTATGGGAGAAGGCAGCGTGTGCTTCATCATCTACATGGGGCAGCTCAGCATGGGGCTGCCAGAGAGTTCTCTGCTCCAAGGCACCTTGTGGTACCCTGCCCTCCATGCACACACCTGCAGCAAAGCCTGGGAGCTGTACCCAGAGACGTTGGGGAGGCATCATCCAGGCATGGTCCTTGGCAGCCTCCTCCAGCTGACCCTGCTCTGAGCAGGCACGGACAGGTTGATCTTCAGAGTGCCTCCAACCTCAGCCTTCCTGAGCTCCCCTTTGGGAGCCTTGGGGCTGTGCTGGGTATCACGGACCGACGGGAACGGCCATCAAGGACCTGGGTCAGCTTTTGAGCAGCAATTCCCTGGCTTTCCTCCTCCAGTCTGTGATCTCAGAGCGAGCCCCAAGAAAACAAAGCAGTACAGGTGGAGAATGAGTCCTGGCTGCAACCCGGAGAGCTTTAAACAATATCTGTGATTCATGAGGAGAACAGTGCAAGGGAGCGGCTCCATCTGTGCAGCAGAGCGTGGAGCAGGTCATAAAGCACGGGGGGAGGCAGAGGCAGTCAGGGGATAGGGGTATGAGCACCACTTCGTTCCTTCCCTCCTTGCTCTTGGATTTCCCTTTGTGTCAATTAGCACCTGAAAACAGAAAGGTCCTTTCCGACCCCATCATACCCCCAACAGGGGATTTCCTGAGCAACCCTGCCTTTGGCACTAGCAGCCGTGTACCTCCTTGGCTGGTGATCATTTGTCACCATAGGGTGTTTCTGCAGCTTTTAATGCCCCCAGCAGCACCGGCTCCAGAAGGGATCCCTGTGGGGCTCAGCTGGCAAACTCTGTCTTTAGAGAGCATTTCAGTGCCCAAATCCCTCTGACTCTTCCCCTGTTAAACCACCTGCAGTGGATCCCCTCTAGCCAGCAGCATCACCATCTTCCTGCACTGAAAAGCAGGGTTGGATGTTGTGCTTGCCCTTAGCAAGTTGTTCCTGAAAATAAAAGCAAAACTTGGCTCGCCTTCCTATGGGTTTACACTTCACTTGCCCAGGTGTACACCCGGGTGGTTGCCTTGTTTGGACATGGCTATGGCTTATTCAAAGATATCACTTTACTTCCAACCGGCTCCCATTCTACCACTATAGTACATAGCATCACTATGATACTGTTGGCATCTATTCGGACAGACAGGGTACATTTAATCTGTGCCCTCCAGTAGCATATTCACACAACCAACATCTCAATTTCTGAATTTCCTGATTTCCTAATTGTTTCGTTTCTTAATGTTAGCTGTGTCCCTCTTTTCGCACATCAATTGCTGGTTTTATGCTGCTGGTTTTCCTGTCTGAGCCATCATTATAGGCCCCAGAAGAACATTTTGAACTAGGTTTGTCATCCTGTTTGTCAGGCTGTGTAACAGATATACTAACACTGGGTTGGAGAAAGTATGTGCAGGAACAGCTGGGTGTGAAAGCACCAGAAGAAACCCTAAAGAGAAGATGATGAGGATGGCCTGCACTGATAAGCAGGGGCACAACCAACATCAGGCCGATGCTGAGGAGTGTGATGCTTGCATCAGCCCAGATGCCTGTACTTTGGTAAGGCCTGGGTACAGGTGACTCACCAGCAGACTTGTGCTTTGATAGCAGGAGAATGGCAACAAGATACAAGCACATCCCTTACACTGTCCTTCTCCTCCAGCACCATGATGGGACCTGGAACAACATCCACAACAAGGAAGTCCAGACAAAGGGCAACCATTTAGGATCCCATGGCCTCGGTGCTATGGCCTTCAGGAGCCCTGCTCTCTGCTGCTCACAAGGATGCAGGGTTCAGGCTGGCTCCGCTCCCAGGATGTGCATCTGATTCAGTGGAGGGGGGATGCTCGGGACACGGCAGGCATCAGCCCATGCCCATGTCCATGCTCTCAGGGACAGAGGGGTGAGGAATCTGCCTCAGACACAAGCTCCACACATCCCCAGAAGGGTTCCTTGGAGCTCGATGGCTTCTCCCAGGAGGCAGCAGCCCAAATCCTGGCACATTTGTCAGAGCTCCTCAGCCATTGCCCAAAGCTGTGAGGAGCAGAAAGAGCTCTCCCACCCACAGACCTACAGACACGAGTGCCACCAGCGCCAGGCTGTCACTGCTGCTGCATCACCAGCTCCTCGGTGCTCGTGAGCCCGTTGGCCACACGTCACCCATCGAGCTGCCACACCTGGGAGATAGCAGCGGGATGTGGCTGCGTCACCCTGTGACTCAGGGCCACTGCTCTGGTGTGCAGCAGAGCTCCTGACCTGGACCTAGGGGAGAATGGGGCTGAGACACAAGGGGAGAGCTGCACAGGGAGCCTGGGGAGAGGACAGAGCCAGTGGCCATGGCTCACACCTCTGACCTGCAGCAGCGGTGCTTGGAGCATGGGAAGGACGGTGCCAGCAGCCTCAGGGGTCCTGCGTGCCCCTCTGTGCTCGTGGCTGGCCTTGCTGATGCTGTGGGTGTTGGTAGAGCAGCCCTGACACCGATGGAGCCCAGTCTCACCCACCCATGGCTGTGTCCTCATGGCCACAATGTGGGCATCCCAAGATGCAGGGAGTCTGCAGGATATCAAGCTTGGTAAAGAGGTTTTTCCCTCCCTGTGTCATCCATCATCCTCCAAGTACCCCAGACAGTGCCACAGCCCTGGAAAACAGGATTTCTGAGGCAAAGGCTTAGGAGATTCCTTTCCTGTACTCTCCCTTCTCCCAAGTCTGGACTATAGGGGGTTGGAACTAGATGATCATAAGGTCCTTTCCAACCTTAACTTTCATATGATTCTATAGAAACCTTCAGAGCATGCAGTACTGATCATTTGCGCCTCTGGGACTTCAGACGGGTCCTGCCTACCCAACCATCAGGCCAGGCCTGGCCACACTGCATGGCAGAGCACAGACAGATGCCTGGATCCTCCCATGAGCTCCAACCTACGAGGACGCAGGCACAATCTTCACCACTTGCACGGCCACAGCAACGAGGATGCTACCAGCTCCATGGGGTTTTGGTGTGGCCCTGCCTGTGCTTCCAGCAAAGAGAGTGGGTCCCTCAGGAGAGAGGCAGGGCAGGGGCACGGACCACCGTATGGAGGCACAGGCTGTGGGCAGCGAGAGCTGCCCAGGGGCACAGCGCACCCTGGGGCAAGGACATCACCGGGATGCAGGATGGGTTGGGGGGCGGTGTATCTGCTGTGACCGCGGGGCTGGGGAGGGCGGGGAGGCTGCGGGGCCCCGGGGGCAGGGTCCCGAGCCCCAGCGCTCGTTTGCGTGTGCCCAGAGCCGGGAATTTTCCGTCAGCGGGCGCTGAGCGCTGCTCCGTGACCTTCATCCCCGCCCAGGGAGCGGCACCGCGGGACCATCCCCGTGCGGGACCGGCGGCACCGCGGGCAGCGGGAGAGGGCGCAGGCAGAGCCCCGAGCCCCGGCCGCAGCGCTGCTGCCTCGTTCCATTCCCCCTTCCACCCCCCAGCGTGCCCCCCAGTCCCCCGCCGTCCCCGTGCCTCCCTGGGGCAGTCCCCGCTGCCCGCCCCGCTGCCAGCCCCAGCCGCTGACTCCTCTCCCCGTGACACAAGCGAAGGGAGCAAAGGGGCTGCAGTGTCCGGGGGCAGACGTTGGCACGGACGGACACTCGTGGGCTGCTCAGCTCCTCGCAGCATCACCGCTGTGGGCAGGTGCTCCGCATGGAAGCAGAAGGGAGCTCCTGGCCCATCGGTGCCCAGTGCTGGGCACAGACCCCTTCCACAGGGGCTTTCTGGACCATCCTGCTGCCAGCCTTGAAGCACTTGGTGGAGCAGAGGCACAGGGTCCCATTGCCCCCAGCGGGGTACCCGAGCACAGGCTGCCCATGGGCCATGGTCCTCCTCTCAGCTTCCCACGATGTTCCTGGCAAGCGCAAATCACCTTGACTTTTGCTCTGAGACCTTGAACGGGCGGCCGGGCACGGACCATCGCTGTGCCTCTCTCAGGGCTGCTCAGCATCCGTCCTTCTCCAGCGGTGCTTCCCCAGCACCCACGGCCTGGCACTCCCCGGTCACCCAGTCTGCCTCTCCCTCTGCCGACACAAGCGAGGATCGCAGCCCTTCACCCAGCCCAGGCTCTGCCCTCAAAGCTCCCCCAGACCTTTCCGCGGCTCCCCTGCATCCCCAGCTGTGCTCCGCAGACGGATGGGTTTTAAGCTCCGCGGCTGCAGGAGGAGCTGGGACCCACCGGGAGCAGTCAGAGACGTGAAACACCCACAGAGTGGTGCTGGGAGATGGGATGAGCAGACCATAACCTGGTGGTGGTGTCCATCATCCAGCTGATGGCCCCCAGGACGTGGAGGGGATGCTGCAATAGTCCCCCCCCCAGACCCAAGCTCCACACCGCTCTGAAGGCCTCAGCATGAGACAGGCAGAGCAGGAGGACACAGCAGCAAAGGAACAAGATGCTCACCCCAAGGCAGGGAGAAATGGAGATGGAGGGACTGAGCTGAGCTGAATGGGGAAACCAAGCAAGCAGTGCCCCAAAAAGAAGGTGGCAGATTTGAACATGGTTTATTAAATGTATGAGTGGGTTTGCTCCCAGTTGCATTTACGCATTTGTGAGATGCATTTACAAGGGAACTCAGAGGTGAAATGGGCTCCAAAACCTGTTCCAGCCTCTGGGCCTCTCCAAACCCCTCTCACCGCTTCCAGAACATTGCTTTTTTGTTCCAAGGAAAAGGAAAATCCTGCCCTTGCCCTAAGCTGAACCTGCCTCTTAGTTTCCCTGCTGTGAAATGGGGCCGAGTGCTCATGTTGTGGTTTAAACCTGTGACTGCTGGGGAACCCACACACGGGGAGCAGAGCCTGAGAACTGCATCAGGATGCAAAGGCCACGGGGTGAGGGCTTGCTCAGCACAGTGTGGCTGTGCTGGGACCACAGAGGCTTTTCTTGAGCTCTGGGGAGGAGGTGGGGGGAGCAGGAGAGGGGGACCCACAGGCTCCAAAGCCTTGCCTGGCTCTTGCGTGCACCACGGTGTGCTGGGAACCGCAAGGCAAACATCACAGGATGCTTCCCTCCAAAACCTCCAGCTGGGCTGGACCATTGCATGCAGGGACAGGCCAAGGGGAATGGCTTTAACCTGCATGGGGGGGAGACTGAGCTGAGCTCTTAGGCAGAAGCTCTTCCCTGTGAGGGTGCTGAGGCGCTGGCACAGGGTGCCCAGAGAAGCTGTGGCTGCCCCATCCCTGGCAGTGTTCAAGGCCAGGTTGGACACAGGGGCTTGGAGCAAGCTGCTCTATGGAAGGGGTCCCTGCCCGTGGCAGGGGTTGGGGCTGGAGGAGCTTTAAGGTCCCTTCAACCCAAACCAATCTGGGATTTTATACCTGCAGGAGACAGGACCAGGAGTCAATTTTGGGGTGGGCGCAAACCCTGGGCTCGTCTCGGGTGCCAGCCCCAAGCCAAAGGCATGGAAATCATCTTCATTCAGAACAAGGGGTTACAGCAGCGGCGGGGAGCCCGTGCCCTGCCATCAGGTTTGCCTGTGCACCGGGTCTGCCTGCGCCAGCCGTCTGTGTTTACCATGTCCCCTCCCTGCCCTCTCCCCCCTTTCCGAGCAGCCACCGGAGCAGCGCAGGGCAAACAGGCGTGTTCCAGCCCTGGCATTGCCCTGCTCCCCCGCAGCCTGCGCTGTTTGGTGGAAACAAAAGGGAGAAGTTTCCCTCCTCTCGTTGCGTGTTTGGGCTCTGTCCACCCCAAGTGACCCCAGAAACGGCGCAGCAAGGTGAGGGGCACCGGCAGCGGCAGGGTCTGGAGCAGCTCCCCCCTGCCAAGGCAAGGCAGGCAGGACACAGCTGCTTCTGCCATGCAGGCTGAAGCATCAGGGGTGATACTGGTGTAGCCTGGGTCTGTTGTCTGGACTCCAGTCTGGGGACAGCCGAGGACCCCCTGTGCCTGGTAGCTCCTGAAGAGGAGCATCTCGGGCAGCGATTCCCTGGTGACAGAGCCTGCCTGAGGTCACTCCCGTGCCGCTGCAGTGTCACCTTGCCCCAGTGAACTTTGCTGTTGTCTCCAGCCCCATGGCACACCCAGGCCTTGTGCAACGGCCATGAAATGAAACTAAAAATAGTGCCCTCTCCCAGCGGGAAAACACCCGGCTGGGCCGGAGCGGTGCTGGGTGCCAGCATCCCTCCTGGCAGGCGAGGAGCTCCCTCCTCCGAGCTGATGCGGGCACTGAGGAAGGACCTCATCCTCCTCTGGGCTCCTGCCCCATGCCCTGCCTTGCCTCTGTTCATCCCACTCTCAGCTCCGCCACCAGGAAGCGTGGTTTTCACTCAAGCCTCACCAATGGCATCACTCGTGGGGACTGATGCCACCACCTCTGCTCCTGTAGACCCCAGCAAGAGCTGGAATCCTCCCTCCCCCATTGGAAATACCCAAATGAAGCTCAAAATCCATAGCATCACTGAGATTCAAAGAGCAGAACCCAACTGCAGGAGGAGCAGCGGGCAAAGCATGAGGCTGGGACTGCAAGCGAAGGCTGCAGGTTTCCATCAGCACCGTCACACACGGTGGAGGAAGGCTCCAGCACAGGAGGGCTGAAGGGCTCACACTGGGCTGAGCCAAATGGTTTGGGAGCAGAGACTCCTCCGGCCCCACACAGGAGAGACATGGGGCAATGGGGGTTTACCCCAGCCCAGCTGCAGTGGATGAGCACCAGGGGCCAGCTTTGCACGGTGTGGTTTTGAGCAGAGCAGGAGCAGGAGCGCACCACTGCTGGAGCCCACGGCAGCGCACATCCTGCTGCGCTGTGCTCACGTGCTCCTCTGGAAGGGGCAGCCTTTGAAAGCTGGGACTCAGTTTCCCTGTGCTGGCCCCAGGGCATTGGCTCCTGCAGCTCCTACTGACACAGCCAGAGGCCCACATTCCCCTTGGAGCTCCAGGATGCCGGCCCAGAGGCCCTTCTGGCTCCGGGAGGAGCAGGCACGGTGCCAGGCGGAGATGGAGGAGGCTGGTGCTTGCTGCCTGCAATGGGGTGAGGCATCCCAGCCCCTGTGAGAGGGACAGAGCCCCGCTGCTTCAAGCCTGGCACGTATCCCCATGGGCTGCCATGTCCCCAGAGGGGACCACGGTCCCTCCAGGCCCACAGAGAAGAGGTGACAGAGCAGGGAGAATAACGGGATGGGGAACAGGAGACGAGGACAGAGGAGAGGTGGTGGCTGTGGGGACAGGCAATGGAAATGGGGAAAGACGATGGGTGTGGGGGAGAGGTAATGGGTGTGGGGAGATGTCCTAGGTATGGGGGGTCAGGGACCTGTCCCAGGAGGGAAGTCAGTAGGAAAAGCAGCAGCAAACCTTGGGTGAACTGGGCCAGCAGATCTCACATCCTGATGTAGCGGGGAGCATGGCCTGAAGCCAGCCAGTTCTTCCTCTCACTGTGCTGCCCAGGGCAGCCCCGTTACCCCTCCAGCCCTAGGGAGCTGGGCCGGACATCCAAGGGCATCCCGAGTCCAGGCTGAGTGCGCAGGGGATGTGCCACACGGTGCCAGTGCTGGACCTTGGGCATCCTTAGTGCTGCCTGCCTGTGGGCAGCGGGTGGGAAGCAGCTGAGCTCAGCAGCCCATCGGCAGTGCCAAGCCATGAGCATCCTTCACTTGGCTCGTTCTGGGGGGATGCTGGGGACACGTCGGGGGGTCCCATCCCTGGAATTGTTCAAGGGCAGGTTGGAGCAAGCTGCTCTAGTGGAAGGTGGGGTTGGAACTGGATGAGCTTTAAGGTCCCTTCCGACCCAAACCATTCTATGATCCTATGCTAGAGGGTGTCGTTGGGGGATGCCGAGCTCCCCACCCCGAGCGCTGGCGCATCCGAGCAGAGCTTGGCAGGCTCCCATGGAGCGGGTGGGTGACCAGCAGAGGGCCTGGCTCTGCCGATCCCCAGCGCCGCTCTTATTGAGCCCAGCGCCCTCCGGAGAGCCCAGAGCAGCAGCAGGCGCTGGACAGAGCGGCCGCTCCTCGGGACGGCTCCACCGCTGCCGGCAGCCCCGGGGTCCCTGCGCTCGGGGCTTCGCTGTCTCCCAGCACACGCTTCCTCCAGAGGGTGCAGAGGGGACCATGCCTTCTCCGCTGCCTCTTGTCCTCCTGCTGCTGATGCTGCTGGTGCCAGGGGCTGTGGCAACGCGAGGCAGAGCCGGGGAAGGCCAGGGCGAGGATGGAGGCAGGACCCTACAGACCAAGTCCCGGCACGGTGCGGGGATGCAGGTGATGGAGCGGCTGCGCCGGGGGACAGAGGAGGACTCCAAGTCGGTGCAGCAGTACGTGCCGGGGGTAAGGGTAGAGTTCCCCCGGCCCCTCAACTCCGCCAGCCTGCACCCAACCAAGGCCCTGCTGCCATCCAGCACGGACCAATCTGAGCAGCAAGAAGGGGTCCCCACAGACAGGGGAGGGTCCGAGCCACGAGCCAACCTCACCACCGTGTCCGACAAGCGGCTGCAAATCCAGAACCCCTTGTACCCAGTGACGGAGAACTCCTACAGCGCCTACGCTGTGATGTTCCTGTCCCTCATCGTCTTCGCAGTGGGCATCATCGGGAACCTCTCCGTGATGTGCATTGTGTGGCACAACTACTACATGAAGAGTGCCTGGAACTCCATCCTGGCCAGCCTGGCCTTTTGGGACTTCCTCATCCTCTTCTTCTGCCTGCCCGTGGTCATCTTCAATGAGATCACCAAGAACAGGCTGCTGGGGGACGTGTCCTGTCGCATCGTGCCCTTCATGGAGGTAAGGCAGAGCACAGGGCTGGGGGGGGGCTCAGCTCCTCTCTGCCCTCCTGCTTTGGGGGCACTCCATTGCCTGGTGTGAGGGCTGCGTGCCCAGAGACCCCCATTGTGGGGCTCAGCAAGGCATGGTTCCCATTTTCACCTCCCCTTTGCCTCTGCCCTGGGCCATTCCTCAGGCTCTGCCCCCAGCACCAACCCCACCAGGGCTGGGTAGAGCCCATGAAAGCCTCATTTGCCCAGCCAGGGGACTTCTGGGGCTGTCCCTGTCCCTCAGCCTGTGGTGGCCAGCACTGGCTGTGATGGGTGCCAAGGATGGCGCCAGAGCAGGCGGCTGCAGCTGGGATGGGAGAGACAGGGAATAAGGTTTGAGAACCAGAGGTCTTTGCTTGTCCCCAAGCCTCACCCCTGATGGGTTTGGGAGGAGCTGGGGACCCACTGGGAAGGCTGCAGGGTCTGTGGTGACAGGGAAAGGCAGAATGAGCAGAAATACCCCCAGATGGTGTCATTGTGCATGGTCCTGCTCTTGGGTTTAAAGCAACCCCTTGCTGTGCGGCATCTCCCACCCTGCAGGGACGTGGGATCAGGCTGCCCTCCTCCCTTCCCATGCCTGACAGCCTGCTGTGTGTGCTGTCCGGGGCTCCAAAACCTTTATCAAAGAAGGGGGCAAGCACAAGGCTGGAATTGATCAGTACCAGTGTCAGGTCTGCCCTCCCAGGGCATCACCATGGTGACCTGTCATCACCAAACCTGTCTGTGCCCATCACCAGGACTCAAGCCTGCTCAGAGAGCAGGCCTTGGCACTGATGGAGAAAGCTTGTGGCCCCGTGGAGCTCAGCCATTGCAGGCAAAGGAATGGCCCCAAACCATACCCCGTCTGCCATGGCCTTTCTCCGAGTTGCTACCCAGGCATCCCGCAGAGCCCTGGGAGGTTTCCTGGGAGCTGGGAAGGTCCCTCCGGAGCACGGTGGGATGTTGGGTGGCACCAGCATGTGACTGCTGCTTTCCTGGCCAAGGGCTGTGGGATTTGGCTCTGAGCAAAGCTGCAGCTCTGGGGCTGGGACCATGAATGCTGATTGTGCCCCTCGGTGCCTTGCCAGCCCTCCCAGAGCCACCGCGCTTCCTCTGCCTCCTTTGGCCCCTTCCCTTTGGCAAAGGGGATGTTTTTCCTGCCGCTCTCAATGCAGAGGAAATTGCCCCAAGCTGCTTTGTGACAATGGTGCCTTCAGCTCCTTTGGCCTTTCCGGGAAGCAGGCAGCAGCTCTGCAGAGCAGGGCAGGGCCATGGTAGCCTGGGGCAGATGAGGGGGCCTTGGGGACCCTGGGGAGGTGCTGTTTGATGCAATGGGTGCTCCTTTTCCTCTTCGAGAGCCATCCAGAATAGAGGAAGAGCCTGGGGGACAGCTCTGCCATTCCCACCCTGGCTGGGCAGGCAGGAAAGCAGAAAAGGGAGCTGGGCAGGGACAAACGGGTCAAGGGACATTTTGACCCACTGCCACTTCAGGAGTCACAGGGAGGTGGCTTTAACCCTGGGATGCAGCCACAAGCTCTGGCCTCTCTACAGCCATAGAGGAAGGGTCTTTTGGGCAGCCAGGGTTTTGCCACGAGCCTGGTAAAGCCAAGCCCCCTCCTTGTTCTGCCTCTCCCTCCCCAGGTATCATCACTGGGAGTCACCACCTTCAGCCTCTGCGCCTTGGGCATCGACAGGTTCCACGCGGCCACCAGCCCGCAGGCCAGCACCCGGCCCATTGAGCAGTGCCAGTCCATCATCGCCAAGCTGGCCGTCATCTGGGTGGGCTCCATGACGCTGTCGGTGCCGGAGATCCTGCTCTGGCAGCTGGCCCAGGACACGTCGCCCGTGTCCGGTGTGGCCATGGAATATTGCACCATGAAGCCCTCGTCCAACCTGCCCGAGTCTGTGTACTCCCTGGTGCTCACCTACCAGAACGCCCGCATGTGGTGGTACTTCGGATGCTACTTCTGCCTGCCCATCCTCTTCACCGTGAGCTGCCAGCTGGTGACCCGCAGGATCAGCACCACCGAGAAGAAGACCGAGTGCCGAGGGAGCAAGCACAGCCAGTGCGAGAGTCACTTGAACTGCACCATCATCGGGCTCACCATCATCTACGGGCTCTGCACCACCCCGGAGAACGTCTGCAACATCGTGGTGGCTTACATGTCCCCCGACATGTCCAAGCAGACCCTGGATCTGCTCAACCTCATCAACCAGTTCTTCCTCTTCTTCAAGTGCTCAGTGACGCCTGTGCTGCTCCTGTGCCTCTGCAGACCCCTGGGCCAGGCCTTCATGGACTGCTGCTGCTGCTGCTGCGAGGGCTGCAGCCCTGACACTGCCTCCAGCGAGGGCAGCGCTGACAGCAAGCTCAAAACGGAGATGTCCTCCTCCATCTTCTTCGACAAGCCCCGGGAGTCCCCCCCACCCCTCCTGGCCCTCGGCACCCCTTGCTAAGCGCCAAAGGGGGAGCTGTAGCGATCGTTTCCACCACCTCCTCCCAAGACCAAACGCCGTTTTGCCATTAGTGCCCGTGCCTGGACGTGGAACCAGCAGAAGGAGCTGCACCCCGGGCTTCAAACCCCACACTGGGGCAAGTGAGGCTTGAAAGCCCAGTCCCTATGGTTGCATTGGCGGCCTTCTTGCCTCTGCCCAAAGGCCAGCAAGGGCATCAGCACCCTCCCGTCCTGGCTGCCTGGCCAGGCTCAGAGGGGTTGGTTGTTGCTCTGGAGATGGAGTTGTGCCGGAGAGGTCCCATCTGAACCTACGGAGGGTTTCCACGGAGGCTTGCAGTGGACATAGCAAACACAAACTGCCCTCGTCCTGTCCCGTCCCCTCCTGCCAGCCCCCTCCACAGTAGGAGGTCCCAGTGACTGTATCCCACCGAGCGGTGCCCTGTAAGAGCTCAATAAACCAGTAACCTAGAGCACGCCATGCATCACCAGTCCGGCACTGCCGAGCAGAGCCCTGGGGAGCCGCTGCTTGGGGTTTGGATGGCACTTCCCTAAAACCTGGGGGCTCTGGGGTGGGCATTAGGGCAGGAAAGCGGCCATGCCAGGTCAGGCAGCACCTAAAGGAGATGGGGAAAGCCCCCTCCCCTGCCCCTCTGCCCATCCCCTGGGGTGATGCTGGTGCCAAGCCAGCCCCTGGAAGGGTCTCCTCCAAAGCACTGGGCTTTGGGGTGGTTTGCAGGGCTCAAACTGGTCCCAGTAAAGGCCAGCCCAGCACCGGGCAGAGGTGCTCTGCAGCCTCTAAGGAAGCCAGCTCCCCTCCCTGCACCACGCAGGACCAAGGTGCTGCTGCTACACGGTGCTGCCGTGCAGTACCGGAGGGCACCATCCTGCTGCACCCCTGGCGTGGGGTGAAGCATCTCGTCCGAGCAGCCCCGTGCAGGGCTCCCTGGCCCGTTGCGGGGACAAGGCTGTCCCAGACCCTTGGTTTCCAAGCTCCCGCACCCAGGAAGGGCTTCAGGGAGCAGCGCGGGCAGCGGGATAGGGCTGGGGGCAGGCGGCCCCGTCCGCTGGAGCTGTTAAAGCTCCTTGTCCTGCCGCTGGCACTCGCCCAGCCCCCGAAATGCCGGGGCGAAGGAGACGGTTGCTACGGGCGGGTGAAGGCGAGCGGCTCACTGCGGGCTTTGTGCGGCACCGACACCCACCGCGCTTCGCTTTCACAGCCCCGTTGCCAGGGAAACAAAAGCCCCAGTTTTCTTCAGAGAGCACAAAAATGGGTTCTTTCCTTCCCTCCCCCCCCCCCCCGCACCACTGCTGGGCCCCACACTTCGGGGGCAAGAAGAGGGGTCTCATGGTGGCGCGGGGATGGAGGGAGGGGAGCGGAGCCCGCGCTGCTGCCATGCCCGCATCCCCCCGCGCCCCCACGGGCTCTCGGTGGTACTGGGAGGGAAGGAGCGGGGGCATCTCCTGCGCTGGGTCCGCGCTGCTCGGTCCTGAGCCCGCGCCAAGCAGGAACAAAGCCGGGCTTGTTGCTGTGTCCCTGCGGGGATGGATGTGTGGGGAGGAGGGGGGGGGGGGGGGTGCAGGGAGGGCAGGCAGCACCGCACGGCCCCATAGCAGGCAGAGCACCCCATAGCGCGGATACCCGGGAAGGCTGCCATAGGGCACAAAGCACAACCCCGATGGTGGGGGGGTTGGTGTCAGCGCAGGGGGGATGCAGGGGGCACAGGAGAGCACTGAGCACCGGCCCTGAGAGGGAGCTGGTGTGAACAAGGGGGCACGGAGATGGGGTAGGATCCCTGCAGCAGCCCTGCTCCAACCCCAGCATCGCAGCAGGACACAAGTGGGGGCAGAGGAAGGTCCAGCAGCAGCGATGGCTGCATCCAGACACCTCCGAGCTCATCTCCGCACCCAGAGCCGTGCAGAGCCATCAGGGTTGGCAGCTCTGGGGTGACCGTGGAAATGGGGGAGCCCGATGCTGCCTGGGGGACAGGGACCCTGGCCCGATGAGGGGCAGAGGAGGGATGGGTCTCACCCTGGCGAGGAAGCAACGTGACTGCAACCACCCCCCCCAACGCAAAAGTGTTAATTTATTATCATTAGGGAGGCAAAAAAATTGTACAGTAACAAGAATCATTTCCCAACAGAGGTCAAATCTGAGCCAAAATACCTCTTAAAAACAAAAAAAAAAAAAAAAGGGGTGGGGGGTGACAACACTTTACAATTCATTAAATTAAAAAAAAAAAAAAGAGAAGGAAACCTCTCTTTGTGCAATTCTGCAAAAACAAGAAGAGAAGAGGAGCCCCCGGCCTCACCATGGCTGGGAGAAGGACCCTGCAGCCCCCCCCTTGCCCCGGGGCCACCCCCCCTCTGCCAGCGCTGCTGGGGTCGCTGCTGCCTCCCGCTGTGCTGCTGACCTGACCCACTGCCACATCACCACGTCCCCAGCCCTCTTAACCCCCCCCACAGCCTGCACCTGCAGAGGCCCAACAACAGCACCGATGGGCACAGCCTCCCTCAGCCCCACTCCGTTTCCTCTCCCCTCCCCACCTGCAGAATGGACCCACCCGTGCCCATGTCCCCCCCAGGCAGGGCAGCGCTGGCAATGGGAGCATCACCCCAGCGCCGCCGGGGGGGGGGGCTCTCCCAGCCCTGTGCGTGTCTCCATGCATCCCTCCCTCCCTCCCCCGTGTCCCTCTGCAATGTCCTTGGCCAGCAGCCCCCAGTCAGGGGCAGGAGATGTCTTGTGAGGAGACAGCAGAGCTGAGCCCCGTCCAGGGCAGCGGGGGAGGCAGGAGCCAGGGCCCTGCTCCCCATGGGGCTGCTGGCATCGCTGTTCCCCCCCCTGCACTGGCAGCATCCCCTCAGATAACACAGCAGAGCAGCAGGACCGGGCAGCAGGGCAGGATTTGGCCCAGGCACGTGTACCAGGGCTGGGGAGGGGGGAACACACAGGGCAAGGGGATGAGCAGCCCAGGGCATCGAGCAGGGGTTGGGGCAGTGGCACAGCAGGGGGAGGCTGTGGGTTGTCACTAATCCCTATGGGAGAGGAACCTGTGGCTGGCATTACCTCCCCTGCAGCCCTGCCTGGGGGGGCGTCATGCTCCCAACACCCCCAGGATGCTCTGTGCAGGGGAAGGGACAAGGGAGCCCCAGGGGACCTGCCCACAGCCTGGCACAGCCCCATCCCCAAGGGGCTGCCTTCTGCCACCCCCTTGCTCCCAGCGCTGAGCCTCAGCCGGGCTCGGGGAGCCCCCAGCCTTCCTTCTGCTCCGAGGGCCCAGTTTAGTAACAGCGCTACTGCTTAAATTAAAAACTTGAAGTATATATACATATATATATAGTGTATACCCAGACAACAACCGAAGAGGGCCAGAACGGGAGGGGGAGACAGAGAGAGGAGAGGAGAGGAGGGCAGCTGGACATTTTCTTTACAATAAAAACAAGGGCTCCACCTCAATGCGAGCGGAGTCTGGGGTCCCCTAAAAATACCCATCTAGAGAGAGAGCTGAAGGGACAGAGGAGAAGAGAGAAGGGGCATGGGCTTGTACAATGGCATCTTCCCGATGTGAACCGCAGCCTGCGGGATCTCAGCTTCTCCTGGACTTCGAGTGCTGGATAAGCCACTGTAGGGTGATGTCTGTGAAGGCGAGAGGAAACCTACAGCCTCACCCCCTCCTGTACCTGGGCAAGCAGCCGTGGGCTCCCCCCATGGCCAGCCCTGCAGCAGAGCCGCCGGTACTCACCGATGTTGTCCTTTTCTTTGCAGGAGATGGAGTAGCAACAGATCTCTCGGTCCTGGATGGCAGAGAGGTTCCTGCAGGGGAGAAACGAGCTCTGGCTGCAGATCCCCATGGCTGTGCACTGGCAGTGATGGGAGATGCCTCTGGGCAGCCTCTTGAGAGGCACCGCAGCTCCAAGACTGGGGACAGCGATGTCTCCCCAGGCTCCCAGGGACCCACATGTGGGTTGGGCGAGGACACCAGCACACTGTGCCTGTGACTGATGGCCAGGCACAGCCTGTGGGGGGCAATGTGATAGGGCAGGAGGGACCCAACCCCATGGAGAGCCTGGCTACAACCACACTGCTTCCCTCCCTAAACCTTGGTTGCACAGCCCTGCAGCGAGACAGGGCAGGGAGGGCTTGGGAGCTGCACAGGAGCTGCATAGGTGCCAAAGGGGCAGGGGAGGTCTCCAAGGGGTGGTTGGGGGGGAACAGAGGTGCTGTCCATCAGCACAGCATCCCAGGCCCCGGTCTGCAGGGCAGGGGATCGCTGCTGGCAGGAGGGAGCATCTGCTGCCAAGAGGATGAGTGAAACAAGGGAGAGCTACGCAGATGGTGTCGCACCCCAGAGCGGGAGCCAAGCACCGAGGGATGCCCATGGAGCAGCGCCAGCACCGGGCAGCGGGGCACAGCTGTGAGGGTGATGGGAGCCCAGCACCAGCACCAGCACCAGCACCAGCACCAGCGTTGTGCCGGGCCCCAACGCCACCGTGTGGCAGGCAGGACCCAGCCCTCGCACTGGCAGCAGCTCCCAGCTCCTCCCTGACCCCATGGGCACGGAGACGTCACCTCCGCCTTAGCATGGCCCCAGCCACGGGTCTGTGCCCACCGCAGGCACCGCAATGCAGCCCTGGCTGGGGAAGGAGCTCAGTGGGGTGCCCGTGCTGGGTACCCGGGGTGCTGTGCTCAGCTCAGGGGCCCCCAAAGCAAAGGGGGTGTGAACCTGCTTGAGAGCACAAAGGAAGCAAGGATGCTGCGAGGGCTGGAGCAGCTCTGCTCTGGAGCCAGGCTGAGAGAGCTGGGCTGGGGCAGCCTGGAGAAGAGAAGGCTCCTGAAGGGGAGACCTGAGAGCAGCTCCAGTGCCTGAAGGGGCTGCAGGAAAGCTGGAGAGGGGCTTGGGACAAGGGATGTAGGGACAGGCCAAGGGGAATGGCTTGAACCTGCCCGAGGGGAGACTGAGATGAGCTCTTAGGCAGAAGCTCTTCCCTGTGAGGGTGCTGAGGCGCTGGCACAGGGTGCCCAGAGAAGCTGTGGCTGCCCCATCCCTGGCAGTGTTCAAGGCCAGGTTGGACACAGGGCTTGGAGCAAGCTGCTCTAGGGGAAGGGGTCCCTGCCTGTGGCAGGGGTTGAACTTTAAAAGGGTTGAAATTCCAACCGAAACCGTTCTATGACTGATCCCATGGCATGGCAGGAACAGGGACAATTCCACTGTGTCACAGCCCCGCTGTGGCTGCAGGGCCATCGGACACTTACATCTTCTCAATGAGCTCTTTCTCATCCAAGGCACCAGGCAGGTCTCGCTTGTTCCCCAGGACTAGGACCTGCAGGGTGGGAGAGGACACCTGAAGCTCCTGGCCAGCAGACCAGGCAGGAACCTGCTTCTGCCATGCAGGAGTGGACCCTGCTTGAGACGCAAGACAGCCCTGGCCACTTCTCTAGGTTCTGCCTGGATGCAGAAAAGCCCTTCAGCAGGCAATCAGAAGGCAGAGCACTTCCATTAACAGCCATAATGAGCCCACACACAGCATCTCTAGGTGCACTCCCTAGTCCCAGTGAGAAGCCAGCCCCACAGCACGCTCTCCCGTAAGGGCACCAGTGTGTGCTGTGCCACCAAGCACCTTCCCCCTGGAGTCTCTTGCAGTCTTTGAGCCAAAAGTCAAGTGAGACAGCTAAACCCAGCGTTACAGGGGAGCAGCGAGATGTGGATGCCGCGCAGAGCCTGCTCTCTGCAGGCAGCCAGCCCAGTGTTTGCACCATCCCATCTCCACTTCTTTCAAGGCTTTCCACATCCACAAAGGAACCCTCAGACTCTGCGAGGAAAATAATCCCCCGTCAGGACTGGTTCATCCCTCCGGAGCGCACCACGCGCCTGTCATCTGACAAGGACAGCACCGAGACTGCAGCCGCCTCCCCGGGGCGAGCCAGGGCCTCTGCAGCAGCACAGTAACGCCGCGTCCCCCAGCTCACGTCGGGAGATGTGGTCTCAGAAAGCAGCATCCAGAGGGGCTGTGAATGCAGTGCATTATGGCAGGAGCTTAATTTAGATGGGGGTGAATGTTTGGGATCTGTTGCAAGATCCTCAATCGCTTCCTTTCAAAGGATGCTGATTTTGGATGCTCCGTAAGCACCCGGACACGAGCAGCAGCCACATCCCACCTCCTGCAAATGCCACAGCCCCGCAGCCACTCTCCTAGGAGATGAGACCTTAATGTCCCCCTCTAAATAAGGTGCAAATTCATGTGAGAGGACAGATGTCACACACTGGGATGTGTCTATGGGTCTGGTCTCTTTTCAAGTCCCTTCCCTGTTTGTTGGTCCAGCCCTGGACCAGAAACCATCATTGACCCAGCTCTCACAGGAGTGCAGCAGCAAAGGGGAACCCCCCACAAGGAAGGGGATCCCCATCCCAAATCTGCTTTGTAAAATGCCAGCCCCCCCTGCTGCAAACCCTGGCAGCCACCAGCCTGGGGACTGTGAGCAGCTGGGGGGGGACGGGACCTATCCTGGCAGCAGCTCACCGGGATGCCCTGGAGCTGTGGCTTGTCGAGCAGGTTGTGCAGTTCATTCTTGGAGGCCTCTATCTTCTCCTGGTCGGCAGCATCCACCATGTACCTGCAAGGGAAGGGACACCCCTGAGTGCAGGCGCTGAGGTCCCCATGCCCCGGCGCTGTGCTGAGGTCTGTGCCACAACCAAACCTTGCTCACACAGCAGCTGCACCCCCCCACAGGCTCCTGAACAGTGCATGGAGGTGATGGATAACAGCATCCTTCCCCCAGCACCCCTCTTCCCACGGAAGACTGTGGGGCTGAGACCCACTCGTGTCCTTGCAGGGGTCCAGTGGGGTCCACCCCACTGACAGCAGGGATATGATGGGCAAAGGAAGACCAGGCACTGCCCAGGCAGAAGAAGCTGCAGGACCTTGCCCTCAAGGCTCATTTGTATGTGGCAGCTCCTATGGAGACATCCAGAATAGAGGATAACAAGTGGAGAAGACAAGAGGAGCTGATGATGAAGAGACCCAGGAGTGGGGAGAGGACCTGCTCATCCTCTTGATGGGAACTATCTTGAGCATGAGGCTTGGGCCAAAGGGCACGTGAAGCCAGAGTCAGCAATGCTTGCTCGGAGCAGACGGGGGGAGATTTAGGGAAGGATTTAACTCTTTCGGGTGATGCTCATCCTGCAAAGGACATGAAGGAAGCCCAAACTGGGGAGAGGAACTGATTAAAGCGGCCTTTAAAGATCAAGAAACTGGGGGAGAAGAAGTGAGAAACACCATCAAGCTTCCACAGGCCTTGGGGGCTTTACTGAAAACAGGGAAAGAGCCTTTAGCTACTGAAGTGCTGAACGCAAGAAAAAGCGCATGGCTGTACCTAGATGGAGAGGGGAAAAACCCACCCAAGCACTGTCATGAGCCTTCAGCATCCTGGGCAGGATGGGAGGGCTGAAGGTAAGGGAAAAGGGCCGTGAGGCAGCTCAAGGCAGACTGAAGCGTGACCGGGATGGCTACAGGTCCCTATGGGTCCCTCTGTTTTCCTCTCAACCAGATTGGCCACTGGATAAAGAATGAAGTTATGGAAGGAGGCAAAATAAATCCCCCCCAATGGTACTGTCATTCCCAGCACAGCTCACTGCAATAAAAGAGGTGTGGAGGTGTCCTGCCATGGGGATGGTCAGCAAGGGCAAGAACAGACACTGCTGTCCCAACAAGCAAAGTGCTCCCTCGCTGCTCCTCACCTGCCAGACCTTCAGCTGGGAAAGGCAGGACAGAAACCCAGCCTCCAAAACCCCGGAGCACAGCCAGCTGGTGAAGATCACCCAGATCTCATCTTTATGAGTGGGTCTAAGTAACTCTGATGTGGTCTCCCAGGGTTAAATACCTGACCTCAGGAGCAGCCAGCCTGCTTCCCATGAGTACTATCCCCAGCCTGCACTCCCTAGGACTGCACTTGCTGCAGTGTTTGCACGCAGGGGATGTGGGAAAGCTGACAGTCAGCAGGAGGCACTGTACAGATACTCCTCTCAGGGCAAGATCCACCCAACAGCACATAATCAGCACGACCTGGACGCTTGCTTCTGGCAGCTGCCCTTAAAACCAGCCTCTTAGAAAGGGCTGAGGCACAGCAACGGTGCTCAGCCCCTGCGATGAACAGGAGCCCAGGGCAAGCACAGGACCCAGGAAGGGCAGGACCCAGCTGGGTTGAGTGATGCTGGAAGGGAAGCGTCTGTCACAGCTGGCAGGGACCTGGCTCCCCTGTGCTCAAAGGGGGGAACCATTCCCAGGGGGAAGCACCTCAACGCCCAGCACAAGTGCCCAGCTCTGGAAGTGGGTCAGCCCAGCCCCCTTTGGTGGGGTGATGGGATTGTGCCCCCACCCGCTGGTGGGGCTCAGCATCAGGGATGGGTGACGGGGCTCCTGGCTCCCAGGGGTACTCACACGATGGCACTCACTCCACGGCAGTACCTCTCCCACATGCTGCGAAACCGCGGCTGGCCACCGATGTCCCAGAGCTGTGACAGGGAGAAGGCGATGTCACCCCAGCACCATCCTGCCCGTGCCCCTTCCTCACCCTCATCCAAACCCACCTCATCCCCTCCTCTTCAGCTCAAGCGACTCAGTAATGAAAGGAGACATCCCAGGAAGGGCAGCAGGTAGAAACCGCCTCTCCCATTGCTCTTGAGGCAGAGACCACCAGTGCAAGCCATGGCCCATCCTTCCCTGTGCTCCCACCCTTGGCAGGGTGACCACATCCATGAATCCCCACCAACAAGGCAGAGGAAACCTACGACTTTGCAGCCCAGACTTGCTCCCACTGCAGAGGTCTGGATCTCCTGCATCTGTTCCCACCATCTCCTCTGGTGGGTACCTGCAAGAGCCTAACAGGGCAGATCGCAGCTGCAGCTGGGGGCTGCTCGCATCCTTCAGCCTCCAGCAGAACAGCCACCAATCTCCCCTTCCCTCCCATCTTTCCTCCCAGGAGCCCCCACCAGCAATAACATCTGCACCTTACCTTTATGGTAACGTTCCCCTTGGTGATCTTCCTCATGTTAAAGCCCACTGTCGGGATCATGTCTTCATTGAACTGTCCTGACTGCAAGGAACAAGGTGGAACAGTGTTAGGAGGCACGGAAACCCCATCAGCCTGGCACAACCCTCCTGGGCCATACCAGGAGCCAAACCAGAGCCACAAGGACCCCTCCAGAGCCAGGCTTCCCCCCAGGGCAGCCACCTCCTGCATCAGCTCCTTTCCGGCCACGAGTCCTGGGGGGCTCCAGCAGGTTTCCTGCTTCACATCATGGAAGGATCAGCCCAAACCAGGCTGACTTCTGCTTTCCTGCAAGCCTGCAGCCTGCCTGCAGCCTGCCTGCAGGGCTCCTCCACCCCCTGCCCGAGAGCCATGTGCCTGCACCGGGTGATGGGGGACTCAAATCCTTCCTCTTCCCGAGCCCAGGAGCTGCCGAAATGCTCCCTCCAGCATCACTGCTCCGAGCTGCATCAGGCAGGAGAAGCATGAAATCACCATGGCTCTGCTGTGAATCTGGGTTATCCTCCCGGTGTGCCGAGCAGGACCTGTCCCTGTGCCGCTGCGCTGGGATGCTGTTCCCCAGCCCACACGCCCAGCACCACACTGAAGGGACAGGATGGTGCTGGTCTCTTAAAGCCCCCCCCTGCACCTTCCAGTTTGCTGCTCAAATCCCAGTGCCTGGGCTGAGCAGCACAGGGGGCTGTTCCGGGTGGTCCCAGGCATCCCAGCCCACAGCCCTCCATCCTCTGCCTCCTGCCTGGCCAGCAGCCTCCCTCACGTTTAGCTCCTTTGGCTTTTTAAATGCATCCCTATGGAAGGCCCCGCTGGGGGAGCCAATGGAGGAGATAACCAGGACAACGTGGCTCGGAGGCTTTTGGCCACCAGTGCCAGCAACCTGCAGGCACCAACTGCAGCCGAACTCAGCAGCTCTTTACTGGCTTAAAACCTCAGGTTTCTCCAAGGCTTCTGTGGGCTTGCTTTCAGTTAACACAAACCTTGAGCAGGGAAGGCAGCGTCGCCACTTTCATGCCTGCTTGAGCCAACGGCTCCTCCAGACACAGCACATCAGCAAGGCCCCAGGGTTTTCCTGACCTCTTCCACCAGTTGTGCAAGACGTGCTGCTTCCCTTTTTCATTTCCTTTTTGTGTCCATCAGCAAAGCCTGGCAGCCGAGGGGTCTCCAAGCCAGAGTGCACGCAGAAACCACGCCAGGGACTGGTGGGGAAGGGCACGGGGGGAAGAGGGGAAGTAGGCAGGAAGCCGTCTACCATCAGCTAACACAGGGGATGCCTCCTGCAGAATGAGGCTCAACACACAACCTGGCTTTATGGACCAGGTTTTAAGGAATGATTGGAAGACATGGGGAGCAATTGGTGAAGAGCTCTTGGAAGCTGCAGATGCCTCCATCGCGGATGCCAGACCACACCATGGGACCTGCTGGCTGCGTGAAAGCCACCCGAGGCACGGCTCACATGTGATGGTAGCTCTTCCAGGAAGAGAGTCCAGCACAGAGCTACAAAGATGATTAAGGGAATGGAACATCTCTCTTATGAGGAGAGGCTGAGGGAGCTGGGACTCTTTAGCTTGGAGGACACTGAGGGGTGACCTCATCAACATTTACAAATGTGTAAAGGGTGAGTGTCAGGATGATGGAGCTAGGTTTTTTTCAGGGATGTCCAGTGATAGAACAAGGGGCAGTGGGTGTAAACTGGAGCATAGGAGGTTCCATGGGAACATCAGGAAAAATTTCTTTACTGTGGGAGTGACAGAGCACTGGAACAGGTTGCCCAGGGGGGCTGTGGAGTCTCCTACATTGGAGATATTCAAGGCCCGCCTGGGCAAGTTCCTGTGATGTACTCTAGGTTACCCTGCTCTTGCAGGAGGCTTGGACTAAATGATCTTCTGAGGTCCCTTCCAACCCTTAGGATTCTGTGATTCTGTGAAGAGACGGGCTGCAGGAGCCAGGAGTCATCGCTGCTTTCCCCCACAGGAGATGGGAACAACCGTAGCTCCGTGAGCAAAGTATGGCCTTGCTCCCTGCCCCAAATCCTTCCCCCAGCACGGGGCCTGCCTCCAGACTGTCCACAGCCAACGGGCCAAACCAAAACCACCCATGCTGTCCAGAAAGACCAGGCTGGGAACGTGACAACTCGCATGGGTCCCTGCTGTCCTGGTACGCACAGGAGCATCCTCAAGGAGCTGCAACGTGCTCAGCTCCTTCTGCATTGGCCACGCTCTGAAAGCAGCTCTGTACAGTGGAAACACGATGTCTCCTTTTCCCTCTCCAACTGCCCTAGATGCTGACACTTCTATGCAGTGGTGCTGTGATGAATGGACCCGTGTCAACCAGACCCCACCGCTGCGACCAAGCTGGACAGACACAACGCTGCAGGAGAGGGATGGGCACCTCGGTCCCCTCCACCCTAAAGAAGATGGTCTCACCACCAAGACCTGCAATTAACATCCATGGTCTGGCCCTGCAGCACCCCTCAGCATGGAAACACAACACCTTAGGACAGAACAGTGGAAAACCCGCAGGCAGCTCCTGGATGTGCTCCTGGTGATGCTCCCGCAGCTGAAGGCGGCTGCGCTGCCCTCCCTGACCCCAAAGGCTCCATCTCAGCTGGAAAACCGGGACAGACACACAGACACATGGCAAGACACTCCCAGCACCTCCCAGGGATGTGCAATGCAGCCCTCAAATCCAAAGGGGAGAAGGCCTCTCTGTCCAAGAGCTGCAGCACTGCTTGCTCCCACCTCCACCCAAGAGCCCACAACCATCTACTGTGTTAGCAGCTCCTCTTGTTCAGGATGTGTCCATAATGAGGCAGCATCAGGATGGGGGGTGGCCACACAAAGTGCTGGAGGCTCTGGAGTGACCACTTACTGACGGCCCAGGCTTTGGGGTGCTGGATGTGCGCAGCCCCCACCAGCCTCGGCACTACTTGATGGCAGCACAGAGTCTGTTAGAGAAAAGCAAAAGCCTCTGGATGTCGGCAAGGCACCGAGGAGCTCAGAGAATGATGCAGGGCGGCATGGAAGCAGAGCTGCTCTGCACCACGCATCCCAAGCCAACCCTGCACCACAGGAGCAGCAAGCAATGCCTCTGGAGGATCCCAAATCCTTTGGGACAAGGCGAAGGTTAGAGCTCAGCACTCCAAGGCTGCCCTGCTTTAAAGGACCGGGCTGCTTGAGCCTCATCCTACCCTTCCCCGTCCCAATCCTGCTGATGTTCACTGGGGCTGCCTTGCAGCTCCGTGCTCTCTGAAGCACAAAGATGATGATGCTCCTTAATGAGCCGGTGTTTGCCACATCCAGAGCTGGGGTCATGCCAAGGGGAGGTGCAAGGACTACACCTGGGTTGCTCGGGATGCGGCAGTGCTCTCACCCAGCAGGCAGCACCCACGCCACGGGCAGATGCTTGCATGGCCAGCTCAATGCACCCCCCCCCTGCACCCAAGGGAGCCCATCCAGGGGCATGGAAGGCCCAAAAGCCATCAGCTGGGTGCAGGGTGATGCCGGCGAGCATCTGCACCGGATGGGGCAGTCGCTGTTCCCGGCTGCCCCAGCACCAGCCCTGGCAAGGACACCCCAGCGAGTCATAAGCGCAGGTCTCACCAGGGAAAAGTGGCCTCTAAGCCCTGGCTTGGAGACCCATGGCTGGGGCTCAGGCTCCCAAACACATGCAGGCACTCAGAAGAGAGAGACCCTTACCCTGGGCAATAGTTAGAAACACAGTCTGGGAAGACAAGGCAGAGGGCACAGCCAGACAAAGGTAGACCAGCAACCTGCTGACACTCCCTACCCCTTATCCCTCTGTTTTCTCATGTCTGTTCCCATATACATCCCAGAAGAAGCCACATCCAGTGCCAAGGTGCTTCTCCCCTGCTGCACTTTGGGTTTCCCACCATGCCTAACTCTGATAGAGCTTGCAGCAGCGAGGCAAGACCATGCCCCAGCCATCTCACTCTCTTCCAGAACCATGGAGAACCCCAGGGAAATGTACCACCAATGCACTATGAAGCTCAGGAAGCAGCAGCCAAGGGCCTGACTCTGCACCTGGGACAGAACAACCATTCAGCACACAGACCCACGTGTACCTCCCACCCCATTCTGGCCCTGCCAGGCCCCATGCAAGGGACATGAGCAGTTAATCGGGCAGGTGAAAATGCATCAGTATAAGATGTCCTTGCTTCTCCCTCAGCATCTCCAGCAGTTTCTCTTCTAGAGCACCTCCCCTACGGAGCCAGGCTGAGAACACTGGGGCTGTTCAGCCTGGAGAAGAGAAGCTGTGAGGAGACCTCATAGCAGCTTCCAGTGTTTGAAGGGGGCTACAAGGATGCTGAGGAGGGACTCTTCATCAGGGACTGCAGTGACAGGACAAGGGGTGATGGGTTCAAACTGAAACAGGGGAAGTTTAGATTGGATCTAAGGAGGAAGTTCTTTTCTGTGAGGGTGCTGAGGCACTGGAATGGGTTGCCCAAAGAAGTGGTGAATGCTCCATCCCTGGCAGTGTTCAAGGCCAGGCTGGACAGAGCCCTGGGTGATGTGGTTTAGTGTGAGGTGTCCCTGCCCAGAGCAGGGGTTGGAAATGGGTGATCTTAGGCTCCTTTCCAACCCAAACCATTCCATGATTCTCTGCTTTCCCACAGTCCTAGAAGACCTTGCTGTCATAGAGCTGCCCAGCTGCCACAGCACCCGCCATCCCACCTGATGCCATGTGCATGCTTGGCATGGTTTCCTCTCGCAGCATTGATCCACATCACTTTCTGAGAGGGTCTCAAGCATGGGATCACTGCCCCAGGGCCACCACCACACCTTGGCCCCCAGCCTGCAGCTCTGCAGCCTTGGAAGGCTCTGGCAGGACGAAGATGTGTGATGTTGAAGCTAGAGCAGAAAACCACCGTCTTTCTCGAAAGCCATCCTGCACTGATGGGGTCTGAGCCCCAGCACCCACTGAGGAGCTCTCAACACCCTCAAGTCTCACCCTTGTCACCCCCAACCTGTGGAAAAGGCAGCTAAAAGCCCACTGGCTCCTCCTGGGAGATCTCTCCAACAATGCCAAAACCCAATGCTTTTCCTTTTAGGATTTTATCTTCCCCGAAGCCCAAATCACAGCTTCTTCCCTTTCCAGTGCTCCCATTCTGTTTGGCTCAAACGTTTCTCATGCAGTTCATAGAATCATAGAATAGTTTGGGTTGGAAAGGACCTTAAGATCATCCAGTTCCAACCCCCCTGCCATGGGCAGGGACACCTCACACTAAACCATGGCACCCAAGGCTCTGTCCAGCCTGGCCTTGAACACTGCCAGGGATGGAGCATTCACACCTTCCCTGGGCAACCCATTCCAGTGCCTCAGCACCCTCACAGTAAAGAACTTCTTCCTTAGATCCAATCTAAACTTCCCCTGGTTCAGTTTGAACTCATCACTCCTTGTCCTGTCACTACAGTCCCTAATGAAGAGTCCCTCTCCAGCATCCTTGTAGGTCCCCTCCAGATACTGGAAGCTGCTCTGAGGTCTCCACGCAGCTTCTCTTCTCCAGGCTGAACAGCCCCAACTTTCTCAGCCTAAACAAGAGCTTCTCCCCAACAAGATCTTCTTTACAGGCTGTTTTCTCAAAGGTCGGTGCCTCTTTTTTGGGTGCATCTGCCCCAAAATCCAAACGTTCCAAATAATTTCACAGAGGCAAAACTGCAGCAGAGACTGAGCTCCATGCTCAGCACCCGGAGCCCGACTGCCTTGCAAGGAGTTAAACACCCCTCCTCAGACCTCATGGTGCACCAGCAGACCAAGAAGCTTCATCCCATGGGCAGAAGCATAGAATCATGGAATGGCTTGGGCTGGAAAGGACCTTAAGATCATCCAGTTCCAGTTTGCTGCCATGGGCAGGGATGCCTCACACTAGAGCATGCTGCCCAAGAGAGGAGCACGGAGAGCTTCCCTTGGGAGCTGCTGTAATTCCTGGATGCCACTCTTCCCTACACCAGCAACCCAAGCAAAGAGAGCCTTGGTGCACAAGTCTTGCACGCAGCACAACTGCCAGGTCCGAGCTGTTGGCAAGAGGATGAGGGCCATCCCCAGTGATTTCCAGCCTTGTGCAGGGGAAGAGTCCAGCATGGGCGGGATAAAGCCCCATTGCCCTTTAATGCTTATCCAGTTCTTTTAAAAGGCGCTAAATAACCACATCCCACCTCGATACTGGACTGCAAAAAGGGCCCATTAAACATGCAAATGCCAGGGTCAAAGTCACCCCAGGAAAGGACGGGTGCTCATGGTCCCTGTCCCAGAGCTGGCACGGGTCTGCTGGGAGAACCAACACGGGGCCTCAAGAACATTTGCATCCCTGCAGACACCGGCACCCAGGGAAACCCTCCCGGGGATCAGCAGCGCAAGGAAGCCTCCAAATCCAATGCAAAATCACCTTTGACAGCCCAGCAGCTCCCAGCACCGCCGGCAAGCAGAAGTCACTCGCTTTACTCCAGAGCTGAGGCACTAAGTGGAGCAATGTGCATGGAAAAGGGGGGGGCACTGAGGAACCAGGGCAGCCGGAAGATCCACATCCACCTCCCTCCATGAAATCCCCTGGGAGCACCAGCCTGGACCTGCCCCGTCAGGATCCACCTGCAGCAGCTCCCGCCTCGCAGGGCAAGAAGAACCCAAAAGGCAAGAGGGGAGACACTGCCGAGCATCCCCATAGGGGAAACCACACCCTGGGCTTGGGGATCCAGGCAACCCAGCTCCTGCTCCATCACCGGATCCACGTGGCTGAGGCAGCAGAGCTGGGGAGAGGCCGAAGTTGAAGGGTCCCTGTCGCTGCCCCATTAGGGTACAAAGCTCGCGCCACTGCAGCAGCACCCCAGCACCCACCGGACACCGCTGCGGGTGGGTGCTCGCCGAGGAAGGGACAATAAGGTCCTGGTGGCACCGTGAGGGGCCTGGCGATGACAAAGCACCCGCCGCGAGGGGATGCGGGCAGGAGCTCCCCGGAATGAGGCACCCGTGAGCCTGGGACCAGCCACGGCCCCAGGACCCGCGAGGGGCAGGGGGATGCTGGGATCCTCCCCTAGGGCCTGCTCCAGCTGCGGCCCCGGAGCCGCCGCACTCAGCACCAGGGATGCGGGAGCAAAAGCTGGGACCTACTGGGGGTGCACCCTGCACCCCACAGCTGCACCACAGCCTGCACCCCACTGCCTGCACCCCACAGCCTGCACCCCACTGCCTTCACCCCACACCTGCACCACTGCCTGCACCTCACACCTGCACCGCTGCCTGCACCCCACACCTGCACCACTGCCTGCACCCCACACCTGCACCCCACTGCCTACACCCCACACCTGCACCACTGCCTGCACCCCACACCTGCAGCACTGCCTGCACTCCACACCTGCACCCCATTCCCTGCACCCTACTGCCTGCAGCCCACACCTGCACCACTGCCTGCACCCCACTGCCTGCACCCACTGCATCGTGCACCCCACATCTGACAAATGCATTTCGGGGCTGGGGTGCACCCGAGCAGCGCAATTCCAAGGGGCACAGCGAGGGCTGGGTGCAGCGATGGGGGGGGGGACACGACGACGACGTACCTCGATGGAGGGGGTGCAACGAGCAGGGGTCACAATGCGGGGGAGGGGAGACGGGGAGGATGCTACGGGGGGGTGGGGGTGGGGCAGAGATTGGGGTCCATTGGGGTGAGCACCGCGCGGGGGGGGGGGGGGGGCTGGGCGCTGGCCCTGGTGGGGGAGGGGCGCGGCGCTCACCGCGATCACGTTGACGAAGGTGGTCTTGCCCGAGTACTGCAGCCCCACCAGCGTCAGCTCCATCTCCTCCTTCCAGAAGAGCGCCCGGAACCAGTCCAGCAGCTTGTTGAAGAGCGCCAGCATCCTGCCGGGCCGGGCCGGGCCGAGCCGAGCCGAGCGGAGCCGAGCCGAGCCGAGCGGGGCCGAGCCGGGACGGGGCGGGGCCGAGCGGAGCCGAGTGGAGCCGAGCGGGTCCGGGCCGAGCCGATCGAGGCCGAGCCGCCGCCGCCGCCCCGGTATTGTCCGCGCGCCCTCCTGCCGCACCGCCGCGCGCCGGGTGGGGCCCCGCGCGCCGCCCGCAGCCCTCCCGCACTCTGCCGCCCCCTGCCGGATGGGAGGACCCGCAGCACGCGGCGCTTCGCTGCGCCTGCCGGGGCGGGATGGAGCGGCCCGGTACCGCCAGCGCCCGGTACCCCTGCATCCTGCACCCCTGCATCCTGCACCCCTGCATCCCTACATCCAGCACCCCTGCATCCAGCACCCCTGCATCCCTACATCCAGCACCCCTGCATCCTGCACCCCTGCACCCCTACATCCTGCACCCCTGCATCCCTACATCCAGCACCCCTGCATCCAGCACCCCTGCATCCCTACATCCAGCACCCCTGCATCCAGCACCCCTGCATCCCTACATCCAGCACCCCTGCATCCAGCACCCCTGCATCCCTACATCCAGCACCCCTGCATCCTGCACCCCTGCACCCCTACATCCTGCACCCCTGCATCCCTACATCCAGCACCCCTGCATCCAGAACCCCTGCATCCCTACATCCAGCACCCCTGCATCCCTACATCCAGCACCCCTGCATCCCGCACCCCTGCATCCCTACATCCAGCACCCCTGCATCCTGCACCCCTGCATCCCTACATCCAGCACCCCTGCATCCAGCACCCCTGCATCCCTACATCCAGCACCCCTGCATCCTGCATCCCTACATCCAGCACCCCTGCATCCAGCACCCCTGCATCCCTACATCCAGCACCCCTGCATCCCTACATCCAGCACCCCTGCATCCTGCACCCCTGCATCCCTACATCCAGCACCCCTGCATCCAGCACCCCTGCATCCCTACATCCTGCACCCCTGCATCCTGCACCCCTGCATCCTGCACCCCTACATCCTGCACTCCTGCATCCTGCACCCCTGCATCCCTACATCCAGCACCCCTGCATCCAGCACCCCTGCATCCTGCATCCCTACACCCAGCACCCCCACATCCTGCACCCCTGCATCCCTACATCCAGCACCCTACACCCAGCACACCTGCATCCTGCACTCTTGCATCCTGCACCCCTACACCCAGCACCCCTGCATCCTACACCCCTGCATCCAGCACCCCTACATCCAGCACCCTACACCCAGCACCCCTGCATCCTGCACCGCTGCATCAGCACCCCTGCATCCTGCACCTCTGCACCCAGCAACCCTGCATCCAGCATTCCTACATCCAGGAACCCCAGCACCCGTCACCCTTACATCCAGCACCCAGCACCCCTGCATCCAGCACCCTTGCATCCTGCACCTTGCATCCAGCACCTCTGCACCCGACAACTCCAGCATCCGGCGCTCCTACATCCAGCAACCCTAGCATCCAACACCCTTGCACCCGGCACCCCTCTATCCAGCACCCTTGCACCCAGCAACCCCAGCACTCCTGCACCCCAGCATCCCCTGCACTCAAGTGCCCCAGCACCACTGGACCCCTGCAGCATGCACTGTTATCCCTGTACCATGCGACATCCCCCACCCAGCACCCCATTGCCCCCAGCACCCTTGCACCCCTGCACCCCATTTCCCCTATACCCAGCACCCTATGCCCCCAGCACCCAGCATCAGTTCTGCACCAGCGCCTCTGCGCTCAGCACACCCACACCCCCTTCACCCTATGGCAGCAGTGCCCAGCACCCTGCTGTGGCTGGCACCGATCCCGCATGCTGGAGCAGCACCTCTGCAGCACCCAGCACAGCTCCTCCATCCTTCCTGCACCCTTACACATCTGCTCCCCTGGTCCCCAGCTCTCCGTGCATGAGGGGGACCTCAATGTCACAAGAGCTGAGGAGCAATTTTCCATGCACAGAATGAGGCACAACCCAAAGGCACCAAACTGTCTGTAAGACGTTTATATACCCTGCTGCAACACCACCCTATAGAGACCAGGCTGGGCCCTGCAGCCTCAAAACACCCTCATTTTCACCCAGCTAAGCTCTGCTGGGCTGCAAGGGGATACTGAACTGCTCCTGCACCTTAGGTACATGTGCAGGCTCTGCTTTCAATCTGTTTTGTGCTTCCACACTGATGCTGAGTGCCCAGGGCAGACCACAGCCCAGCTGTGCAATACTGACAGGGCTCAGTCACATCCAGGATGGATCTGAACCAGTCCTAAAGTGAGGGCTGACACACGGGGGGCACTTAACCTGCCAGAGGGGAGACTGAGATGAGCTCTTAGGCTGAAGCTCTTCCCTGTGAGGGTGCTGAGGCGGTGGAGGAGGTTGCTGGTGCTCCCGCAAGAGAGCAGGATGCTGAATGCACTGCTGGGGCTGCCTGAGGCAAATGTATGCATAGAAAACAGAAACTGAGCTGTGGCTGGGTGTGCCTCGCAGTGGGTATCTCAGAGCCCGTGACAACTGATGGTGGGAAAGAGTTTCCATCACATGCTGTAAGTCACTGGGAAGCTGCCTTTGGTTTTGGAGTCAGAACCCGTTTTGCTCTCAGAGATGCTGCAGCCTGCTAAAGACCCCCATGCTCGCAAAGGTAGGCCTAAGGAAGCAGGAGTATCATTGCTTTTGGTGATGAGTCCATTGTAACTCCTCTTTGTGCCAGCGAAAACCTCATCATCGCCCAATTCCTGTGGGTAATTCTGTCTGAAGATGGGGTTTCTCTAAAGAAAACCCAACAGATTCCAGCCCAGGGAATGGCCCACACCAGAGCAGGGCCTCCCTCCCAACACGCCTGTGGCATTCAAGTTGGTAGCAGAGATTGCCTCTTGATAGCACACGTTTTACTGCATGGTCTCCATGGACCGCTCCGGGACCTCTCCAGACAAGAGCATGTTTTACATTCCCAGCACGTTTCGATGTGGTTGCTCAACCAAGTTCCTTAAAGAACCTGAATCCCGGTCAACCTCCAGCCTGGGGACTCGTCACAAGGGTAGGAAATGCAGTAGCAGCCTGGGAAGCCCCAGGCCAAAATCAGAGTCATGTGGAGAAAGGTTTCGTGAACCCTGGGCAGGATCTGACCTCCTGGGGGTCTGCTGGCCAGGGCCCCCAGTACTGGAGCTCCCTACCTGCTTGTCTGGGCTGCATCCCCAGCAAGGCTCAGAAACACCATGGGAAGGAAAAACCTTGGGGGTCAATAGCACGCTTTTAAGGGAGAAGAATGAGGAACAGGAGCAGCCTTGACCCTGCTGAACCCCCTGGCCAAGATGTGGGGAGAGGCAGGATGTTTGGAGGGATTCCCCTCCTTTGCCTGCTGGCCACCCCGTGGTCTTTGTGGACAGGGTGAAGCAGCTTCCCAGGACTGACACAGCCCAGGCCGAACACTCTGCTTCCCCGAGTGAACCCCGGGATGGGGTTTTGCAATAATGCAGGCAATCGCTCAGCATAGCCCTGAGGAACGCTTGGGAAATCAATACAGAGAGGGTGGAGAGGTACTGAGATAGTGCAGTGGTAACGGCCTGATAGAAACGGAGATTGAAGGACAGCAAAACTGCTTAACTGATCATCACCTGCATCAGAGAGAGCTGATGGGGAGCAAGCCCCATCAGAATCAAGGGGGGGGAGCAACACCCCTGCCTGGCTGCCAGTCCCAAAGATGCTCCCGTGGGCTCCTTCAGAGACCCTCACACAGCTCTTGCTGCCCTAACATCTCTCCTCTTGAGAATAAACCACAAGGATGAGAGAAATGGTGCCTGTCCTGCTGGGCAGGGAGCTTAGGGAAAGGCTGGGCCTTGGTGCAGTTTGCAAGGCTCAGGTTCCCCTGCCTGATGGCGACGTGGGGAGGAGGATGCTGTGGGCAAGCTGAATGAAGCCGTGCTCAGTGGCACGAGGAAGGGTTGACCTGGCATTGGGCACGAGGAGGTGGGGAGATCGATGCGCCAGGGAGATCCAGATGCTGAATGGGGAAGGACATGAGTTCAGATGTGGGGTTTTTCCTTCTGCAGGACAGGGAGCGGGTCTGTTCCTGGTGATGGGCTGTGCTAGCAGAGGGGTTCTCGCTGTCCATCACTCTTCCATCCACTCCTTGCAGCAATCAGATGCTTAACACAGCTTTATTTTATAGTGCCCTGGCAAGTCCTCTATCCAGAGAGTCTGCAGACACATGGGAATGACTGATAGGGACTACCAGGGCTCAGCAATACATTATAATCACTGTAATACTGGATATTTTTGCACAGTGCTTGGTCTGCCACTGGGCTTGCTGCTTAAGGCCAGTGAGAACAGGGAGAAGCAGCTGCCTTTGGCTCAGGACCCATCCCTGGACAAGGCTCACTTGCACACTTGGGCAGCCACTCAAGTGCATCTCGGGTACCCACAGTGTGGTGGATTGGGGTCCATGCACACAGCCCTGACCTGGGGATGCTTGGGGCAAGCTCAGGCTCTCTCAGCAATAAGATTGACCCTTTTTTCCCTTCATCTCATTCACTGAGTGGGTCACGTCAGGGCTCGTGGGCACAGGCAGGTGCAGTGCAGGCAACCCCCAGCTCCTTGTCAGTCGTTGCCCCGGAGGGTGTGCAGCATCCCTCAGCTGAAGGCCAGGCTTTGATGTATTCTACAGACTAGTTCCATCTCTATGCTTTGTGCCAAAATGTTCCTCCCTCTTCTTCCTTCCCCCTCCCCATTGAATTTATCAGTGAAAAAAAACCACAAAACCCAAATATTTTGCTCCGATTTCAGCCCCAACAATTCAAACCCTCTTCCCTGTGTAACAGAAGGTGATCGGGTACGCATCGCTTGTGGAGTTGAAGATGCACGTAGGAACCTCCCCTACTTTAAGGCTGTTGAGAAGGTGTTGGCTGAAGGTGGAGAGGAAAGCAAGCCTTGTCATGAAAGCAACCAACTGCAGCCCTCTTGTACCACATCATCGAGGGGTGTCTTTAGTAAGAAGAGCATCGCAGCGCGTGTTTGGAGCAAGCCCAGCGCTGCCCACAGGTGATGCTCTGGTTATTTGCAGGGTGATTCTGCCAGCTCTGGGTCTCACGGGGAGAGCATCCCCATGGAGCTAAAAGGCAAACAGTGCTCCCAGTGCTCATCCGGCTTCAGCTCCTCTGCACTGCCTGGGGAGGCTCCCGTTGATCCTTTCGAAAGCCAAAGCCTTTTTCCGTAGGTGAAATCTGCCTTGAGCCAGCAGCAACGGGCACCTCAAGCACCCACGGAATCCCTCAGGTGAACCTGTCGAGCCTTGCTCGTCCCCAGGGTCACAGAGTCCCCACGGGTTTGCTCATCCTGAGGGATGCTCCTGCTGCTGCTCCGGTGGGAGCTAGCAGCATCCCGCCTCCAGCAGCTGGGAAGCGTAGAGAGCCAGTGTGTGATGGAGAAACTGGTACTGCTCGCTCGTCTGGATCATCCCGCCTCTGCAAGGGAAAGGCAGGTCCCACTGACACCTCCCAAAGCCCACAGCCCCATCCCTGGCTCCCTGCTTCCAGGGCACAAACATTCCTGCTTCACCCACCACATCCAGCTGCCTCTGGAACAGGCAGCAGAGCTGTCTGAAGAGCGTTCAGGCTCAGCAGCAGCGCCGGGCTGTGCACAGTGCAGATCAGCAACCGATTTGGCTCTGATTTTTACCAGTGAAAAGGGGCAAAGCGAGTGCTTCTGGATGCAGTGGCTGAGCTGAAAGGAGCAGACTTGGCTGCCAGGCTCAGAGCTCCTCTCCCTCATGTCCTCAGGTCCCCAGAGCTGCAACAGCCCCGATAGGAAAACCAGCCTGGCACTGGGGATTCGTTTGCTATTGACCCATCTGCATCCCTCAGCAACCCTTCTGGTTTCCATCAAAACCCATCCCCGTGCCCCCTGGTGATGTCCATCCCCACATCCCTCCTCCCAGACCGGGTACCCAGCAGGCCCCTGCTCCGAGCCCCCACCTGTCCATGCGGAGACGGCACACGATTCCCAGGATATCCACCTCCCCCTTGTCCTTCAGCTGCTGGCACCCGATCCTGGTTGCGATGAAGCAGCCTGTCCGCCCGATGCCTGCGCTGCGGGACACACAGAGCTGTGCTCAGCACCCACAGGATCCTTTGTCTGAGCTGAACATGCCCCTGGCTTGGTTTGCTGCCGTTGCAGGTTGAACAGCTCTGCTGTGGGGATGCTGCACCCTGGGACCCCTGCAGCACAGCGGGATCAGGTCCCCTCCTGCATTTGCAGACCGACCCCAAGGCGGGGGAGCACCCAGGGGCTTGGGTGAGGGGAGAGCTCTTACCTGCAGTGCACAACGATGGGTCCTGGGCTGGCTGCAGCCTGCAGAGTCTCCTCCACCTTGGACACCAAGTGCAGCAAGGGCTTGGCTGACCCAGGCGTCTGCTGGTCCGGCCAGGAAGGGAAGAGGATGTGTTTGACCTGGCGGCATTCACCTTCGAGCTTTCCCCGCATGGAAGAAAGAGAAATGAGGATGTGGGAGCAGCCCCCGGGCTGGGCCGGATGAAGTCCAGCCCAAGCCGGGCAGACCGCATCCATCTCTTTTCCTCTGAATCCCTCTTTGAGCCTCTGCCATTCACCCAGGAGAGACCTCCTTGGGCAGGCAGGAGCTCTGCAGCCCCCTCCTCTGCCTGGGGCTCCTAAGAGCCAGCTCTCAGAGCCGTGAGCCCTCTGCTCTGCTCCCACAGCGGTGCCCTCCTGCCAGAGAGCCTGGGGATGCTGCGGGCACTGCCAGACCCTGCTAGGCTCCCCCTCCGCCCCCGGGATGCAGCTCGAACCCACCTGGATGGAGAGATCCCGCACCACGTACTCCGCGCAGTCGCTCACCCCCTGCACACGGATGGTGAAGGGGCCGTAGGTGCCCTCCTTCTGGGGCCAGTAGTGGACACATTTCTGCAAGAACAGGGCAGGATTTGGGCCGTGTTGATGCCCGAGGCACCCAGCCTGCGGGGGGGACACCGGGATGCTCTGCCAGGCGGGGAGGGAGGGGACAGAGAGGGGGAACCCCCCGCCCCATGCAGGTGCTGCTTGGACAGAGCCAGGGTTCAGGGTGCTGCCAGCGCCCATCCCAGCCCGGATCCACTGCCTGGGAGCTCCCAGCCCAGAAGCAGAGCAGCTCAGGACTGGAGGGACGCTGCTGTCTGCTGCTTCCCCTCCCTCTCGCAGGGGTTGCCCTCTTTATCCTGTTATCCCGCTGGCAAAGCATGCCCAGGGCACGTGAGGAGGAGGGGGGCCAAGGCTGCAGCCCTGGGGTTCTCCACCTCCATGTGTGAGGGGAGAGAACCTGCTCAGACCCCCCCCCTTGGTCTTGCAGGACCCTCTGTTGTTGTCATCACCCCACAGCACCCCTGGCTTCTGGCTGGGGAGGGGCAGCGGTACCTCCTTGTGCTCCTGGAGCTCGGTTATCATGATGATGAGGGGCACCTCCTCCTGCCACACCATCTCCCAGAAGTCGCTCACGGTGTTCAGCATGGGTCCCTGCGTGGCAATGTACTCCCGGGGCCGTCCTGCATAGCCCTGCCAAGCACATGGTCCATTGGTGATGGTGCAGGGGGACCCTGATGTGTGGGGATCCTGTCTCCAAGCCGCTCCAGCCCTCATGGTGCTTTTCTTCCTCTACAGACTGGGCCACACAGGCCGTTTCCTGCCAAACCTGTCCTTGAAATGCTTTTATAGACCCTATCAGAAACTACCGCACGTCCTCTCCATCCTCCTGGTCCCACAATCCAGGAGCGAGCCCATGAAGCAAGCCCTGCGCACCCAAGCTCCTTGCAAGCATCCCCAGGTTGCTGGGGTGATGACACCCAGGGTGATGGACACCCTGGTGAGGCAGAAATGCAGGGAGCAGCATCCTCACTGCAGGCATTCCCCCAAGGACAAGCAGAGCCCATCCAGCCCTGCTCTGGCTGGGACCTGGGATAGTCCCAGCTGGGTCCCACCAGTCCTGTGGCCGCCAGCCCAGTGGTGGGCACAGCGTGTGCCCCAGCGTGGCACTGTGCACCGAAGGGACTGCAGCCTGGTGCCTCGTGATGCTGCGTGCGGCAGCACCCGGGGGACCACCGCTGTCCAAGCAGGCAGGACGCTCACCGTGATGTAGTTGGCATTTATGTAGCTGCTTTCCTCCTGCTTCCCTGCCCTCCGGAGGCAGACCCGGCTCTCAGGATCTGCAAGACGCAGAAGGCAGCACCTCAGGACCCTGACCCTGTCCATCCTCCAGCTCAGAGCTGTCTGCACCCTCTCTCAAGCCCCTTCTTGCCCCACTTCACCCTCACTGCCATGGCAGGGTGCAGCCAGCCATGCCCTGTACCGCAGCGGGATGTGGGGTAACTCAGCTGCTGGGCAATGACTCCCAGGGCCAAGCAGAGCCCAAAGGAGCCCTCCTGTAACGTTCTCAGCCTTTACACCCCCAGTGCCATGCCCTTGGCACATGGCAGGGACCATCCCTGGGAATACAACCCAGGGAGCAGCTCCCCACAACGCACGGTGCACCCCTGCTCTGCACAAGCACCCAGGGACGCACCACCACCACCACCACCTTTCCAATGGGAGGTAAAGGGATGCAGCAGCACTTACTGGGGAGGATGGTTTTGTATCTGTCCTTGGAGGCACGGCCAGGGATCTCCAGCTCCTCCGGACTCACAAAGTTGGGTGGGATTTTCTGCAAGGGGAGAGCACAATGAAGAGGAAACCCCATTGCTGCTGCTTGTGGGGGCAGAACTGGTCCCTTACAAACACAGGGCTAACCCAGGGACCGAACGGTGTCCCAGCTCCTGAGATGAGCCCTGTCCTTACCCCAGATGTGGGGGACACCCTAAAGAGAGCCTGGCTTGGGAGCTCAGCACAGGGGCACAAACAGGACTTGGGTGCACCAGGGAGTGGGCAGACAGGGAATGCCCAAGGCCCCCCTCACCTCTGTTTGCCCACATCCCCTTCCCGGGCCTCCCTTGGTGATGTCCCCCCTGCCAGCCCCATCGCTGCCAGCCTCTGCCGTGCCTCCTGTGAGGAAGGGGAGAGGAGGGGAGCATCGCACCGCAAACTCCTCCTGGAGCTGTGTCAGGCTCTGGGTGCGCTGCTGGAGCTCCTCTGTCCGCAGCACGTGGCTGGATGTCCTCAGGAACTGCAGGGTGATGTCCCGCGGCGTGCAGACGGGCTGGATGGGCTCCACGCTCCCCAGCAGGCTCATGTCCAGCATCAGCGACATGTTGGAGCCCCTCCTGTAGGGCAAAGGGGTCCCTGGCTGAGCCTCTGCACCACATCCTGCCACGCCATCAGTTAGAGTCACCCCACACTGAGCAAAAGCCAGGCAGAGAATAAGAGAGGATGAAGCCCAGAAAGCCAACCGTATCCTGGGCTGCATCAAAAGGAGCGTGACCAGCAGGTCATGGAGGTGATCCTGCCCCTCCACTCTGCTCTCTTGAGGCCTCACTTGCAGCAGTGTGCAGTTCTGGTGTCCTCAACATAAAAAGGACATGGAGCTGTTGGAACAAAGCCCGAGGAGGCCATGAGGATGAGCAGGGGCTGGAGCACCTCCTGTGTGGAGACAGGCTGAGAAAGTTGGGGCTGTTCAGCCTGGAGAAGAGAAGCTGCGTGGAGACCTCAGAGCAGCTTCCAGTGTCTGAAGGGGGCTGCAAGGATGCTGGGGAGGGGCTCTTCATCAGGGACTGCAGTGACAGGACAAGGGGTGATGGGTTCAAACTGAAACAGGGGAAGTTTAGATTGGATCTAAGGAAGAAGTTCTTTACTGTGAGGGTGCTGAGGCACCGGAATGGGTTGCCCAGGGAGGCTGTGAATGCTCCATCCCTGACGGTGTTCAAGGCCAGGTTGGACAGAGCCTTGGGTGAGATGGTTTAGTGTGAGGTGTCCCTGGCCATGGCAGGGGGTTGGAACTGGGTGAGCTTAAGGTCCATTCCAGCCCAAACCATTCTGTGATTCTATGATTCTATAAGAAAGGCAGAGAGCCTGGAAGATGCAGGAACCAGGAACAAGCTGGGGCATTTCACCCTTTGCTGGCATCTGCACAAGCTGGGGGGCAGCAGGGATGGGCTGGGGTAAGGAAGCCTGGGCAGGCCCAAGCTGTGGGGGTGAGCAGCACCTTGGGTCCCCGTGCTGAGCGGGCAGGCAGGGGTCAGGCTGCAGCCTCTCACCTCTCCTGCAGGCGCACATGCTTCTTGGCAGGGGGACTGGGCTTGTCCTTGTCCTTGTCCTTGTCCATGGCTGTCCCGGCCGCCCGCGCGGTCAGACTGCAGCTAGGACCTCTGGAACACACCAGGCAGGATTGTACCATGCTGCGGCAGCCACGAAGCCCTGGTCCTGAAGCGCAGGGAGCGGATGCACGGGGCCCTCAGCCGTCGGAGGGGAAGCGGCTGCAAAAGAAAAGGCAGATCTGAAGGATACCATGATGCTGGGGACCCCCCCCCCCCGACAGATGGTCCCTAAACTTGTCACCGGTCACCCCAAAACCAGGACCCCTGCATGCGGGAGGGTGGCACAGGGAGAGATCCCAGCGTGTTCACCCTCTGGGATGCTCACAGCACTGCAGACCGCAGGGGCACCCACTGGGCATGGCATCTGCTTCACCAAGTGGAGGACACCCAGGCCCCGTGCACTGGTTTTGGGGGGGGTCCAAGATGCTCTCCACGTCCATGGGATGCACACACTGCTTCCCACGTGCCTGCTGCTGCGGGCTGGTGGGGAGGAGGGAGAGCATGAGCACAGCAGCATTGGGAAGGTGAGATGAGGGGGGCTGAGACACCGCAAGGAGCCTGGCCAGCTCCTGCTGTTGGGAAACACGGGGTCAGGCCCCCTCGCCAGCCCCGTGGTTCTGACAAGGGAGGGATGACCCTGGGGCTGCCTCATCCATCCCTCAGGTTTCAGCAGCTGTCGAGGAAACTGCTTTATCTGGGTGGTTGAGCAAGAGGCGATGGGGCAGCGCTGCTGGGGGAGGGTGACCGGGCCCCACCAGCCCCAGGACAGAACCTTGTAAGGACATGGAGATGCAGGTGATGCTCTTGGGCAGAGCTCCTCATGGCGCCGGCAGCACCATGGGACCAGGAGGCTCCTTCCCAACCCCAGATTCCTTCATGAGGAGGAAACAGATCCATGGGGACACGGGATGCTGTGGCGTTGGAGCTCCTGCTTGTGAACCAGTGGGACCTCAGCTACCCCATCAGCTCAGGGAGGTCCTGCAGAGAGCTGGGACCCTGCTGTGGCTGTGCCATTTGAGAGCGCGGCTCAGAGAGGAGCTGTTCCCCATCACTCCCTGCTGCCCCACAGCACTTTTGGGGGCTGGCCAGGCTGCCGCTGCCGTGCACAGCATCCTCATGCCCCACACAGGGTGCCCTAGAGGCACTGTGCTGCTGCAGCATCCCCTGCCAGGCAGGGCAAGGGCGGCTGCTCCTTAGGAGAGCTGGGGAGATGCAACCGGAGGCAGCAGCAGCTCCAGCCCCAGCAGCCCCATCCCTCACCCACCAGCCAGGAAACCCCCGGGACATGACCCAGCCAAGAAGCCCCCCGCAGGCAGAAAGGCTCTGGAAGAGCCCCCAGCGCCAGCGCTGCAGGGAGAGCACCCCATCACCCATCACCCTGCCCAGCATCCCTGCCCTGCCCCGAGCTGCCCCACGGGGTCCCTTCTCCGGGCGCGCTGGGTGCTGCCTACCTGCTGCCCATGGCGGGGGCTCCCTCGCTCTCGGCCCGGGCCCACAGGCACCGCGTGCATCAGTGACAGCCAGGGTCTGAAAGGATTCAGGAAGCCGCTTATCAAAGGCGCTGCTGCTCTGCCGCTTCCTCCCCTCTTCCGCACACCCTCCCTGTCACCCACACGCGTACCGGCCACAGCACCGCGGCTCCATCTGCGCGGCCCCGGCCCTGCTCTGGGGACACCAGGCATCACTTGCCCCACAGGGAGCCAGGGTGGGTCAATCACAGAACCCCAGCCTGGTTTGGGTTGAAGGGACCTTAAAGCTCCTCCAGCTCCAACCCCTGCCACGGGCAGGGACCCCTTCCATAGAGCAGCTTGCTCCAAACCCCGTCCAACCTGGAGTCCCCCCATCCCTGTCTCCCTGGTATCCCCTTTACCCAGGTTCCACCATGGGGCAAGCCAGGGCTCGGTGCCTCTCACCCTCATTGCCTGGCATGCACGGTGTGGTCCTTGTGCCCCCCCACTGTCTGCCTGCCCCATTCCCGGGTAGGTGCCCTCCACTCCCCCTCTGCATCCAGCATCATCCTTGGGCATTTCAGGGGAACCTCAGCAGAGCAGGGAAGGGGATGTGTTTGGGGAGGCTGTGGCTCAGGTAGGACAGGCCTGCCCATGGGGCACTGCACATCCTTCCTGTGAGTGCCTGCTGCCGCAGCGCTGCCACTCTTCCTGTTGCTGCCCAGGCTCTGTGCAGGGACACTGCAGGCTTCCTTCCTCTCAGCTTCCTTCATCCCCCCCAGCCACCATGGGCCTCGCATCCCTTGGCTGCTCCACAGCTCATTGCAGCGACCAGAGCTGTCTCTGGGATTTGTGGTGCCAGCACTGCCCATCACTGAGCTGTCTGTGCACGCCTGGGGGTTTGCGAGGGGATGCGGAACATCATCACTGATGTTCCCTGTCAGTGCCCCTTTATACCCAAGAGCTGAGAAATCAGAGGGCCCAAACTCCAGAGCAAAGTGCTGGGCTTGGCCAGCAGCACAGCAGCTTTATCCTGGAGAGCAAACTCTCCTAACCCACCAGCATCTGTGTCTTATGGGCAGCTACCAGGGTGCCACAGCCTATGCACACCTGTACTGGACCATATCAGTGCCTGGACCATAGTGTACTCATTCCTGACTTGCCTGACTGCAGGAGGACCCGCACAGACCATGCATGGCCCAGAGACCGCCCACAAAAGCCTGGCAGCGCTTGGAGGTGCTGAGTGAACCCACACGTGCAGAGGGCATGTTCCTGTTTGCTCACTGGTGGCCACCCGTGCATGCTAAGGGCCTGCAGAGCACAGAGCTGTGCGCACTGCTCCTGGCCACCCCTGTGCCCCAGCTTGGAAAAGGATGCTGCCACCCTGCTCCTCTTGAAGGACACACGCTGGGCACGGGATGTGTTCTCTGCCCGTGGATACCTGTGCATGAGCATCACGAGTTGGGATGAAGGGACTGGAGAGGCCTGTGGCAGGTTTTGAAGGGGCTGTATAGCTGTGGTTGTATCTTCAGAAAGCCCAGCAGGACATGGGGACTCTATGGAGCTGGTGCTTCAGGGAGGGAGATCTGGATTTATCCCTGACTGATACTTGCTGGTTGGTCACTTGCATTTTACAACTCCACTTGCATGGGGTCATCTTGCACCCTGAGCATCCTCTGGCCCTACCTACCCTTACAGTCACTTCCCCTTGTGCAAAGAGCAGCTCCCAGCTTCAAATTCCTCCTCTCCCAGCCACCCTGCCTGATCCACACACCCCAGCACCTCTCCTCACCCTTTCCAAACAGCAGCGTTTCCCCAAGGTCACAGCAGCCCAGGCAGGCACCCAAGTAGCACCCAAACACAGATGCTGCCCCACAGTCTCAATCCCCTGAGGTTGCCTACCACACCATGGCCTCCCTCACCTTTAGGTCCAGCGCTCAGGAAGGGCTGGTCTTGCTGCTGCTGGGAGCTCAGGACATCGTGCAGGGTTTTGGAAACTGGCCCATTTCCTCTGCTGCCCGAGCATCGTTCATAGGCTTGAAGGTGAAGCAGCTGCCTGGGGATTAAGCAGACTCTGGTAAAAGTGCCTGCTCAGCTCCTGGAGGGCGTGAGGACCACGCAGGGAGCCCGAGCATCCCAAAGAGCCGCTGCGGGGATGCAGTTACCGCACGGTACCAGGGGGCTCCGCGGCGCCCCGCCGGCCTGGGGACAGGCAGGACCGGGGAGCCGAGCGAAGCACCTCTGCAGAGCGCTGTTCCCAGAGAACCACGTCTCGCTCCTCCAGCGCATTCCCAAGGACAGCCCCGGTCGGAAGCGCCTGGCACGCACAGGCTGTGCTGGCGGGGCTGCGGGAGCTCGGAGCCCGCAGAGCAGCGCTGGGCATCCGGCTGGGATGGAGCTGATCCCGGGCAGGGAGAGCCGGGAGCAGAGGGGAGAGGACGTGTGACCTTGCTCCCCATTGCCGGGGACGCTCCTGCCGCTGCCCGGCTCCGGCTGGGAGCAAGCCATAGCTGTTTCGTTTTCAATCCAGGCTCATCTCGCCAGCCCCTGCGCTCTCCTCAAGGGGAACCAAAAGGATGCTTTATCACCTGAATTTAACTCTTTATTGGGTTTTATTTTCCCTTCTTTGAATGAGTGCCGAGCAGAGCCACGTTTGGCTCCTGGGATCAGACATCCTCCCGCATCGCCTGCAAACAAGCCAAGCTTTCCTTCAACTTTGCAAACAGAAAGGCAGAGGCAAAGCAGGTGAACCAGCAGCCCCTCTGTGTGGGGCCAGCAACGAGGCAGAGGTGTTGGACTAATGAGAGGTGCATGGGCACAGGAGCAGCTCTGCTGGGAGAGGTGTTCTAGTGCGAAGGTGCTTGATATGACATGGAGGATTGCTCCTAAGCTGAGAGGTGAGGGTAGAGGGGAGATAAGCCTGCTTGTGGGGCCAGATCTCCAAGGTGCCGGAGGAGAAGCAGAGGCACAGCAGGAGCCATGGGATTACCTGGTCACCCAGGACTGCAGAGAGGAGACAGTTACAGCAGCATCTCACCCATCTGTGAGTCTTGGGCTTGTCCTGTGCTTCCCTGCCTGCCTCTGGGTGAGCGGTGCTGTTGGCGAGGCTGCCTGGGAAACACGCCGTGCCTCAGTTTCCCCTGGGGAGCTTGCTGTCTGCACGGCAGGAGGGCAGAAAACTGGCTTGCCCCAGGCCAACACACACACATACACACACACACACACGTGTGTCCTCTCAGGAGGCTCTATCCCACAGCATCTGCTTGACATCAGTGAGCTCTGTGTGCAGGAAGGAGGCTCCGAGGAGCAGGAACCCCCCAGCTCCTCCCCATCCCCAGAGCATTCAGGACAAGGCAGCTCCCTGTGAAACAGGCACCAAAAGGCCTGGAGACCCTGCAGACTCGTGCTGCTTGCACCCAGGCTCCCTTGGCACACTGCAGCCTGCGGCAGGAGGCTCCTTGGTACCCAGCGGCATGGCTCGAGCCCCCCTGCCTGCCCCAGCAAAGCTGGGTTGGGTTTGCTCTGCACACCCCTGGGCTGTGTTCTGGAGGGGTCACTGAGTGTGGTGGCAGCTCGGTGGGTGCAGGGCCCGTTATCAATAACAGGAAGCAAACTTGTCAGGACAGGCAGGAGGGAGGGAGATGCTCAGGAGGAAAGGAAGCGGTTAGCAAGCAGTCACTTCCATTTCTGCTGCGAGACAGCCTGTGCCCACGCGGCGCTGGGCCCAGGGGAAGTGGTGCTGGCTTTCTGTAGGCTTATCTGGTCTGGGATCAGCGGTGAGTGTTTTGTGAAGAGCACACAGATCCAATCCTAGCCGGTGATAGCAGCCAGAAAGAGCACAGTAACCCAGGGGTGGTTAAAAATAGCCCGCTCTCAGCCAACGTCCGGTGCAGAAATAGGTTCAACAAGTCAAACAGATGCTGAGTTTGTCCCTCCAGGGGCTAAGTTTCTTAACCTCTCTAAAAAACAGCCCATACGTGTGATGCTGACTGTGCCATCTGGCCCCAGCACAGGATGGACCTGTGGATGCAGCTACCCGGGCCAAAGGGCTTTGCTGCTGCACGGTGCGGGCCAGAGAGGATGAGCCAGCAAGCAGCTCCTGCATGGAGGCTTGGAGGTGGGGATGAGCTGGGGTTGTCTGAAACTAGTGGTACAGGGAGAGGCTACCCAAGAGCCTGGATCCTGCAGTTCCCAGCTGCTGGCATGGCACTGCTGCTGCTGGACAGGAGGCATCTCCATGCAGATACAGCTGTACTCAGAGCAGCTCCAGTGCCTGAAGGGGCTGCAGGAAACCTGGAGAGGGGCTTGGGACAAGGGCCTGTAGGGACAGGCCAAGGGGAATGGCTTTAACCTGCCCGAGGGGAGACTGAGATGAGCTCTTAGGCAGAAGCTCTTCCCTGTGAGGGTGCTGAGGCGCTGGCACAGGGTGCCCAGAGAAGCTGTGGCTGCCCCATCCCTGGCAGTGTTCAAGGGCAGGTTGGACACAGGGGCTTGGAGCAAGCTGCTCTATGGAAGGGGTCCCTGCCCATGGCAGGGGTTGGGACTGGATGAGCTTCAAGGTCCCTCCCAACACAAACCATTCCATGATTCTATGATACCTGCATACTTACCCTGGTGGCCTCTTCCCCTTTTCTTCAGCAAACCATAGAGCTGAGCCCTGTCAGATCTCTTAATGAAAGCCAGGTTTTCTTGAGCTTCCCGTGTTGCTTTCCTCATTCTATTAAAGCATCTTAAGGCAGGAGAGCCCACAAAAAAACCTTGCTATCTCCTGCAAATGTGAATCCACTGCCGTATCCTGTTATCCCCTAGCAGCCCTTGAGCATAGCCGCCTCACCCTGAATCCCACTAAGGAAATCCTAAGCCCAGCAGGGCATGTCCTGGGCTGCCAGCATCACGGGAGACACGTTGCATGTGCAGGTGAGACCAACCCAAGCCCTTGATGCTGTAGTTGTGGTGCATCTCACCCTGTGACAGCCGGGGCAGGTCCCATCCCTCCAGCCATGGATGCGTGGAGGCAGCCAGAGGGCAGCAATGCAGAGCGGATGGGACCCGCACGGTGCCGCTCCCCCAGCGCACACGGAGCCCGTTTTAACCCAGCCCCAGGTATCAGGGATATTTCTGTCGCTCCCTGTGGCAAAGCCACGGTGCTGGAAGCCGCGGGTGCCCCAGATCTGAAGGAAAAGCTGAGAAACTGCAAGGTTTGGGTCTTTTTCTTCTGCTCTTGGGGCCACGAGGAGTCCTCAGATGCCCTGGGGCAGGGGCACCTTCACTGCCAGGCAGAGGATGGATCATGGGGCTTTCAGCACTGGAGAACAAATCAAGGCCAGGTTGGACACAGGGGCTTGGAGCAGCCTGCTCTGGTAGAAGGTGTCCCCGTGGCAGGGGTTGGAGCTGGATGAGCTTCAATATAAACCGCTCCAGGGTCCTATGGTCCCACGACACCGCAGCAGATCACATCCCACTTGGTGGGCATCACCCCTGCCAGAGTCCATCTCCAGCTCTGCCTGCCCATTCCTGCGGGTCTCTCTTCCCAGACATGGCAGTCACCTCAGCTGGGCTCGGGGGTCACTCCGGTGCTGCAGCCTGCGGGCACGTGGCAGGCAGGGGCCCTGCTGCCTGCTCCTGCAGGCAGGGAGGATGTGCTGTGTGATGGGCTGCATCCTGCAGCACTGCCCGGGTCTGAGCCCCGTGTCTGCCTCTGTTCCTGTAAGGGCCTGGTTTATGTTCCTGTCCCTGTCGGGGATGGCTGAGCATGTAAGGATCCAGGATGGACCCCGAGGAGGCCCAGATGGATCCTGTCTTCCATGAGGAGCCAGGACCGAGTCAAGCAGTGACACACAGAGTGTGTCAGCATCTTCCCTGCCTGTCTCTTCTGCATGGGTCAGGCACCGCAGGGGAAGACACAGGCTGGCTTTTGGGGCAGACTCTCTGCCAACGCTCAGCAAAGGAGGGGAAAGATGCTTTCAGCCCCGGGGGGAAGAGGGTGATGCTGTCCCCTCCTCCAGGTAAAGGTCGCAGCTGATCCCAGAGCCGGTCTTTTGTGACACCTTTCTCTGCCTGATGTCAAGCAGCAGGAACTTGCCTTCCTGGTGAGGGTCTGCCCCTGGGATCAGCCAAGTCCTCTGCCCCAGTGCTGCTGGAACTGCTTGGAAAACAGGAAACCGCTTGACCAGGCAGAAGCAGGGAAACGTTCCTTTGCTCTGCAGTGTTTGTTGGTTTAGGCTCCCCCAGGCAGGCGGCTCAAGCCAAACAGCAGTGCTGTGAATCCCTTCAAGCTTTGGGCAGTCCCTCCTGGACCCTGGGGCCAGCCCAGCCGCAGCACCCATGGGAGAAACAGGGTAACGTGGCTTCACAGCCCAGTGCTGAGCTCACTGCTAATGACAGCCCAGGAGGGATGAGGAGGCACAGCAAAACTTGATGCATCCCCGCTACCAGCTCTGCCTCCCGTCCCGCAGCAGAGCACCTCTGCCTCCCGGTGCATGGGTGCTAAACTGAGGCAGGGCACGTGTGTCCCAGCACAGGGGTGAAAAGCTTTAGCCATTGCTTTGGGTGGAGACCAGGGCTCCAAGGCTGGCATCTGGGAAGGGACGGACCCTCCTTGCCCCCAAGCCCTCAAGCCAGGGTGTTCAGCTCTGTGGACACATCACTGGGGACCCCTGGACAGGCAATGCTGAGCTCCACGTCACCCTGCAAGACCCAATGAAAGGCCCTGCTATCCCAAGCCAAGCAGCAGAGGCTGTGCCTGAAGGGACAGATGCTTCACGGGAGCAAAACTGTCAACAGGCGATGGGGGGGGGGGGGCTGATCCTGCATCCCTCTGTGACCGCATCACCCCTGCTCCGGAATTCCAGCACCCGCCTGGTGGGGCTGAGCTTGTGCCAGCAGAGCCTTTAGCAATCACTGCCCATGACACCCATACCCATGGCCATGGCCCAAGAAGCAGTTTTCATTGCGATGGGTGAATGCCATCTACGGCAGCACCCTGGGGAGCAGCCAGGCTGCAGCTGTGCCAGCCCCAAATGCACATCAGCCTGGGGAAGGGGGGGTCTTGGGGGTCCTGGAGCTGAGCTGGGAGGAGCAGAGCTGGGGGGGTCCCCATCTGCTCCTGTGAAGCAGCAGAGCTGCCTTCTCCTGAGGGCTGCACACCGCAAGCAGCAGGCGCCGCTTGTGTTGTGTTTGGCTCCGGGTGCTACGGGAGATGCCAGGGAGATGCCAAGGAGCTGCAGAAGCAGGTGCTGCAAAGGCTGCGGGGAGGGGAGCCCCCCTGGGTGCCACAGGGCCCTGGGACGGCTGCGGTGCAAAGAGAGCCACAGGCAGACATCGATCCCTCTGCGGAAGGGCCCTTGCACAGCCCCATCCTGCCCCTCTCCCTGCGCTCCAAGGCGTTGCTGCAGGCAGGGGATGGGGAAGAAGGAAAGCAGCCAGGCAGCAAGAGGGGACGATGCCTTCGCCCTGAACTGAGAGGCAGACATGGAGGACGGGCAGGCCTTGTGTTTACTGCTCAAAAAAAGAGGCCTTCCTCCTGAAAACAAAACCCTTTGTGTGCAAATGCAGCCGTCGGGCAGGTTTGTTTTTACACAGGAAGCTCGGAAGCAGAGGGCTGGGGCTGGCTTCATTTTGAGGTGAGCTCTGCAGTTCAGGGCGGTGTTTGGAAGCGGAGCCGCTCTCCGCGTTCGGAGGCTGTTTTCTCATAGCTGCTGAGCAGGGCAGCGGTGTGCAGGGCTTCATCCCCTCCCTGCCGCTGCCTTGCACTGGGCCAGCATTGCCTTCCCTCCCCCTGCTCCCTGCACAGAGCTTTGCCCAGCAGGGACAGGGCCCATGATGGGGAAGCTGCCTCCCATGAGCAGCACCGGTAGCACGAGCGTTAATGTGACCCTCGTGGAACCATAAAGGGTCAGAGGCCAAAGTCCCCCTCCCATGCACCACACATGGGGGAACCCACGGCTACCACATGGGGCTAAAGCTGGGCTAATCCTGCCAACCTCTCACAATGACACCAGAAACAGGCACTCCAGCCCTTGCTTTCAGCTGGAACTGCAGGAGACTGGAGTCCTCACGCTTGCTGCCATGGCTTTTGTCACGTCCATCAAGACAGGGGAGCGGGTGCCTTGGTACCTGCTCCCATGGTCCCAGGTTTCCCCCGAACCCACTAGCAAGACCTGCTTCTTGCACCCAGGCACCAGCTGGACACCCGCTCGCAAGGGTGAGGATAGGTTCCACCCTGGACAAACTCTTGGGATGTTCTGTACCTCTTAAGCAAACTCACAGGCTCCTCTCCATCCACCCCTTGGTATGAGACTGAGAGGGACCAGGATGCTCTCACTGCTTGATGGTGGCTGGTCTAACAGGGCTCAGGACAGCAAATCCTTTAGCAAGGTCCACAGATACCTGCAGGGCTGGAGTGTGGATCTGGGTGTTTGTGCTGGCTCCATCACAGCCTTGACGCTCTCCCTGTCTCCCTTTGCAAGAGCTGCATGAAGGGATGCTCACCACCCCCAAGGGTCCTTCCCATCGCAGGATGCTCCCAGCAGCATGTGGTACGAAACGAGGCGAGGTGCGAGCCGTGCACGGCACACATCTCCCACCCTCCGTGGTGCGCAGACCCCTGCCCTCACAGGAGCCGCTCCTGCCCAGCCGATCCCTCCTCCCTGGCATCCTGCAGCGAGGAGCTGGGCGAGCCCAGGCGGGCCTTCCTGCGGGACCAGCCCAGACTTGAGCGTCAGGGCCCTGCACAAGCAGCAGTAAACGGCAGGAGTGAGTGTGCCAAGGCGACACGGCTTGCGCCAGGCTCGCGGGGACAGGCTGAGGACCACACCGGGCATGTCCAGCAGGACAGGTACCGCTCCGGCTCCTTGCTCCCCTCCCTCTCCTCCCGGCAGTGCGGTTGAAACCGGGATGCGTGCGGTGGGGGGAAGCAGCGTGGACCCTCCCGTGCTCTGGCACATCCCAGGGCTATGGGACAGGCGATGCGGAGCAGGCAGCCTCTGCCCGTGGCTGTGCCAGAAGCAGAGCCTGGCATCGCTGTGCCTGTGCAGGGGGATCTGGAGCCGGGGCTCCCCAGCAGGATGAGGCACGGGTGGGCGCTGGGAGCTGCTTCATGGCTACTTCTTGGTCCTGTGAGTGCAGCATCCAGGCGGCACCGGGCACCTTTGCTGTCAGCCTGTGCTGGCACAGGTATCCCTGGTGGGATGCCAGGGTGGGAGCCGAGCCCCACAGGGCTCCGCAGGCTTTGGTGACGGGGTGGGTTTGAGGCCGTCCAGCTGCTGCCCTAGTGCTACTCGCGGTGCGGGGCAGGCTCTCCCCAGGCTGCTGCCAGCTCTCCCCACCGGGTGCCTCTGGCCCCAGCCAGGGAAAGGGAACTCCTGATCCTGCTCGTCTCCAGGGCAGCACCCACCCCCCGGGGGGCAGAGCAGGTCTGCCCGGCTCTGCCGGCTCCGGCGTGCTCTGAGTCACCGCAGCCCGGCTCTTCCCAGCTCTGCGGCGCCGGGTGCGCACCCGCAGGCACCGCGGGCTCTGCTGCCAGGTCTCCAGCAGCAAGGGAGGGGAGCGCAGGCACCACCCGGGCATGGGAGTCATTCCTGCGGCTCCCGGACATCCCAGAGCCTGGCCAGAGCGGCCGTGCCTGCCCTGGGCGCAGAGCTGCCCTGCAGAAGGGGTGATGGCTCCCACTGCCTGCCTGCCTTCCGTTCTCTGCCAGATGGGATGAGCTCCAAGGTTTGAAAGCCCAGGGCAAGAGGCAGGCAGCGGCACTGGCAGGGTTCCATGTGGAAGTGATTAAACACTTGTGAGGGGTTGAAGGAAGAGCATCCCAGTGCTCTAGGGTTTAGGTTTGGTGAGCAGTGGCGTGTGAACCTTGTGAAGAGAGAGGTCTCAGCAGCACCTGCATCCTGCACAGGCTCTGCTCCAGGACCAGCCTGTTCCCCTTGTTCCTCCCTCGCAGCCCCAGGCGGTGCTCAGCACCTCAGAGGTGGCAGAGGGGAGAAATCGTGGCCTTGGGCAATTCACAGCAATGGTCTGCCCAAAGAGAGACAGGGAACAGAGTGGTGGTGCTGCTGAGCCAAGGCAGAACAGGAACCCCGATGCTGCTCTGAGCCCAATTGCAGTGGCATCAGTGCCCCACATCATGGGGCCCTTGGGCACCTCGTTGTGGCAGGGTGCCAGTTCGGAGGCAAGGTGTCCTGGCCAGGGAGGGATGGCAGAGCTGTCGCAGGGACAGCAGGGCTGCACGTCGAGGCATGGGCACAGGCTCCTCCATGCACTGACAGCACTGCTCATGGCATAGTGCCTGCCTGGGCAGCAGGCTGAGTCCCTCAGGAAGCAACAGCATCCCTGCCTGCACGCTGTCCCCTGGCAGCCGTGTGCAAGGATGTGCCGGGCTCTGCCCTTGCCCAGCCTTGGCAGCACTGCCCACCCCTGTCAGCACGCACAGACCCTTGGGTGCCGCAGGCATGCATTCTGCTGCCCACCCTGCTCATCCTCGCTCCCGCTGCTGCTTCCCAGGGAGTGGGAGGTCTGTGACAGGCCTCAGGGGGAACAAGCCCTGTGCCACCATCTCCATGCCCAGAGCACCTGGAGTAAAGTCCAGTGTGTGGAGCGCAAAGGCAAATTCGGGGTGGACCTTGCTCTGGTCTGAGGTTGGCACTGCCAGGAGGACTGCCTGGAACCCTTGCCACTACACTGCATCTACTGTCCCTCAGCATGAACAAGACCTGAAACCACAGTGATGGGCACACTGCCAGAGGTCCCCTTTCCCATCTCTGCTGCAGGCTGGGTGATTCCACTGGGGCCCGGGGGCAAAGACAATCACCCAGCCTGAGGTTCTCCCCTTTCCAGGAGGCAGTGGCTTTGCTGCACAGCTCATGGCCGGCTGCGTGTCCCCCATCCCCCTGCTCCTTGCAGTAGCCTTTGCTGCTTTATGGAGAATGTGATGACTCGGCAGCCCCTGAGTTTCCAGGCCTGGTTCCAGCTGCTGGGTGGAGAAACCTTCTGCAGTTGTTTTTGGGTCTGGCACAGGCGGAGGCTTCGCTGTCGGGGGGACCAGAGGGGAGCTCTGGCATCCCCAGTTGAAGGCAGGCTCTCTGTGCGTCCATACCTGTGGTGGCACCGTGTCACCGGGGTGGCCGTGGGGAGGGCAGCGCCGGCACATAATGAGCAGCTTCTTCTGTCCAGTCTGGGAGGTGGCTGAGCCGTGTGGCGCCAGGGACGGGGCCTGGGTTTGGCTCCCACCAGCACTTTGGGCTGTTTCCACTGCAGGCACAGCTCAAACACCCTGAGCTCAGGGAGCACAGTGGGGCTGGTACGGGCACATCCCCATGGCCAGGGTGCCAGCAGCATGTGGAGACTGGGAAAGCTGCTGGGTCACTTCTGGCTCCGTGCTCAGAGGTCAGCCCCATCGTGGTGGGCAGCAGGCACGGCGCAGAGGTGTCCCCCAGCCCATTCTCATGCAGGAGCACTGGGGCAGCACGGTGGCGGGCTCAGCTTGCTCCCCATCTGGGGTTGGAGATGAGTCCTAAACCAGGGCCCTTGTGTGCCCCTCAGCACGGGGCTGGGGCCTCCCTATGTCTTTGCCCAGGCACTGGGGCTGCTCTGTCACAGGTCCCACCTTGACAAACCTCTGTTTTGTAGGAGGGAATCTGCTGTCCTGGGGCCAGCTGGGGCTTGCGTCCACCCTGACAGCTCTGTGGCTTACAGCAGCAGGCAGAGCCTGAATAGCCTGCTTATTGTTGGTGGCTGTGCTGGCTACTGGGACAGACTCCCATGGCCACACAGGCTGCCCTGGCTTCCGGGATCGATGCATCACTGAACCTCTTCCAGCACTGCCCCAGATCTCCGGCGCTGATGTGAAGCCAATGGCATCTCTACCCTGAATCAGAGCTGGCACCCTGCCACGCGCTGCACAGTGCAGGCCCCTCAGGGGGCACAGCCTGCTCCCTCCTTGGCTGTACCGCACACAGCAGCTCCTATAACACCCACGAGCAGCCAGGACGCGGCTCAGAGCCAGCCAGCCCCTCCCGTGGGCAAAGCACGCTCCAGGCATCGTTGCGCCCGTGGGATGTGCGCTTCCCCAGCTCCCCTCTGCCCACCCCTGTGCCGCGGGCATCGCACCCAGCGTGACCGCACCTCCCGCTCCCCATCGGCACCCCGTGCACACGGGGCTAAAGGGTGCACGAGCAGAGCACACAGGCGCGCAGACAGCAGCAAGGTGCGCAGCGCTCCGCACCCAGCGCTGCTCCAGCATCCCCAGCGCATTGCCGGAGGCTGCGCTCCGCCCCTCCGCCCGTCGCTGGGGGCTGGTTTGGGCACTCCCCTCCCGCTCGGAGCCGCCATCCGCCCTGTCCGGTCTCCTCCCCTCTCGGCACCGACTCCCACAACTCAGCGGAGCTCCCGCCGATGGCCAGAGCGGGCTCCGGTCCTGCAGAGCCCCAGCCGCAGGCAGAGCCCCCTCTCCGAGCCCCCCGGCAGGCAGCTCTGGGGCCGCAGCGCGCACACGCTGGCACAGGGACAGCTTCAGAGCCACCGCAGAGGGACACGGACCCAAGGGGACAATAGCAAATGCACACAGCGCGGGGCACACGCACCCCCTGCGCCTCTCCCAGCCCCGCACCCGAGGACCGCTGGCGGGGCTGATGTGCACCGCGGGCCCCACTGAGCTCATCCTGGCACCCGCACTCGGGAAGCATGCGGGGATGCAGCCCCTCGCTGCATGGGAGAAGGGGCTGGCTGGTGACAGCCACTGCTAAGAAGCTACCTCCCCCCCCCACTCCCCCCCAACTTGTCATCCCTCTCATCTGCAGCCACCCCAGTCCCAATGAGGCCACCACTGCTGCCGCTGCTTGTCCTGTGGGTGCCACGGCTCCTGGGAACCCTGGCAGAGGTAAGCTCTTCTCTCTTCAATCCCCCACTTGTCCATGCAGGCTCTTGGCTCCGAGCTCACTGGTGGCAGGGGCTTTGCATAGTCCTACCCCGCTGAGGAATGACGGCATCTTCCTGGGCTGCCGCTCCGGCTCTGCAGCTGAACCAAATTAGCAACGTTTGCAATTAGGAGCTGGCTCTTTCCTCCACTTCCCCCTCCAGCGCCGTGCCCAGTGCCTGGGATGGGAGCGTGTTACTGCTGCCATGGCTGCGCAGCTCCTCACACCAGGAATTGGCTGGCTGCTGTTCCCAGGGGTCCAGAGCCCCTTCGCCTTCCTCCGCACCACGGTCGGTGGGGGAGCCAGCAGTGAGTCAGCCAGCAGAGCCAAGGGGGAAAGAACTAAAGATGATCTCTCCTCTGGGGCTTGTTGTGGGATAGGGAGTGGGCAGAGATATTTCCTTTAATGTGGAGGGAACTGGATGCAACCTAAAGCAGGGCACACCCTGCTGCAAGCAGACTGTGGGGAAACCGGCGTCCTGTGAGTGCTCAGCACCCACTGTGGTGTGAAGGGTGCTGGGTGCTCTGGAGCTCGCAGGCCAAGCCCTCGCTCCGCAGCATGGGGGGTGGTGGCAGGCTGAGGTTTGGGGTCCCTCCATCCTCCCCATGACCGTGGGAAGGTTTGGTGCCTGTTGAGGGAATGAGCTTGCCAGGGCCTGTCTGGAGCTCCCTCCTTCCCCAGCTGGTCCCCCTGTGCACTGGCTGTTTCACTGGGGTGTCTTCCCTGGTGGGCATGGCCCCGTCTTGGTTTCGGCAGTGCCAGGACCCATGCAAAAGGCCAGGGCAGCCCACAAGCCATGTCTGCTGAGTGTGCCCCTGCCTTGGCCAGGGGAGTGCGACATGGGCCTGAGCTCCCCTGGGAGAAGGTGGCACAGCCCCCAGAGGATCGCAGATGCTGTGGTGGGATGGGACCCTGCACCTCTCCCAGGCGCTGCTCTCATCCCAGCCCACCTCATCCCATCCCTCTCTCACTTGACACCTTCAATCCCCAGGGCGAGGGATGCAACCGGACAGCACGGGCAGGGCTGGAGGACCAGGCTGCACACAGTGATAGGGGTAAGTCAAAGCAAAGGGGTTCTCAGGCTGAAGAGGGTGGCCTTGGTGCAGTGAGACGGGTGCTGGACCAGGACTCTTGGAGTTGAGTAGCTTCGTAAATGCTTTAGCCTAACTGCAGGCTGCAGATCATGGCCTGAGAAAGGGAAGGACTCAGCCCCATCCTTCTCCAGCAACCAGCCTTATGGGGAGGAGTGTGAGAGACAGACAGGCCTCGCCCCTTCCCAGGGAGCATTAAGTGGGCTCAGCAGCAGCTGAGCCCCTGCATGGAGCCCCTGCAGCTGCCTGGGCAGGATCGTACCCCATGGCTGTGCTGAGCTGGCGGGGGAGCAGCACAGCCGCATGGCACTGGCCCTGCTGCTGCAAACCCTCCCAGAGGATCCGCAGGCACCAGGCAGGGCATGGGGTGTACCTGGTTGTGGCTGCCTGTGATGTGGTTAGCAGGGCTTATCTATGAGCAGTGCGGTGATCCGGGGCCTCGGGGCTGGAGGATGCCTCTGGTCCATTTCAGAGTTGAGTACATTTGTGCTGCAGAGGTGGAGGTGACTGGAGGTAGGCAGTGCAGTCTAGTGGGAAGCCAAGAGCAGCAGACAAACATGGGTGGAGAACTCGTCCCTTCGTAAGGTAAGAGATAAAAGTGATAACACATCCCTGTTTGAACTCCGTGCAGGGCACAACCCTCCTGGCTGTCTTCAGGGGATCAACCATGCCCTGTGCTCAGTGAGCCCCTGCAGCTGGGTCCCTGCTGACCCAAGCCCATGGACACCCAGCTCCATTCACGTAACCATTCCTGAGCAGGCTGCTCCTAAATCTGCATCTGCACTGCTCAGGGATGGCACTGAGGCTTTTTCCAGGCAGACAAAGGTGTGCCCCAATTCCACTCATCGGCTGAGTGAAGCTCTCAGAACGGCAGCAGGCTCCAGTGCATGGAACACAAGTTGTGTGCAGCTCCAAACCTGTCTGGCTCTGTGGGAAGGCCACACAAAACCCCGGAGCAGTCCCAAAGGTGCCCCTGGCCCTGGGGCTCACCCCGCACTGCTCCTCTTTGGCAGCCCCTGGACAGTCCTCTGGGGCAATAGCTGTGCTTGTCTAAAGCTTTTTTTGCTGTGCCAGATTGCATGTGAGCCTGTTACAACGTGTTCCACATCATGCACCTTCAGTGCTAATTATTACACAAATGTCTTATTAGCACTAGAGCTGTTGTGGTGTTTCCCAAAGGCTCAATGCAATAGAGAGCTCGTCGTCCACAGCAAGGCTGGGATGGCAAACACACACAGTCTGCTAATGGAGGCACAGGGACACGTTGCCAGCTTGCTCCTGACAGGCTCTGTCTGGCTCCTGTTTGTGGAGGTGGTTCCAGAGCAACTCAAAGGGCAAGGATTCAACAGCCGAGCTGGCCGGTGAGCCACCAATTAGGCCAAGCCCTGGACGCCACTTCCTTGGCTCCAGACGCTCTCCCATCTGGATGCCACAGCACCAGCCCTGTGGCCGCAGCGTGCTTGCTGAGGCAAGGACACATCTCAGCAAGGGGGTGCAAATCTCACCCCACTTTTCTTCCATGCATGCAGTGTCCTGCTCTTTCCGTGTCACCCGTGCACTGGGCAGGACAGTGGGGGCTCTGTGCCTGGATCACTCCAAAGCAGCCTTTACGCCGTCCTCTGTCAGAGCCCGTGCAGAGGCAGTTGGTTTCTGCTATAAACCAGGGCTTTCTGGACAAAGCATGTGATGGCCTGAAGCCTTCTGGACTTTCTCCAAAGGAGGAGATGTTCTATGCTTAGCAGCATCTCACGTAGTGCCTTTGACCCCAGTCCATGGGGGGGGTTCTGAACCTTCTTGTGTTTTCCAAAGGCCGCTCAGAGCCCTTGGGGTTAGGGGGCCTGATGGAAGTGGGGCAGTGCCCATGGCGGTGCCCTGTGTCAGGGTGTGCAGTGAGAGAGGTGGGCTGGGGAGCCTGGTTCTGCAGCTTGGCCACCCAGCAGCACCACAGCTCCCTGCTAAGGGTTTTGGCTTCGCCCCTGCAGGGACCCTCCTGAACCTCAGCGTGAGTGACCAGAGCCGACCAGACTCCATCCTTCTGTCCTGGGATGAGCCGGAGGTGGGTGCCGAGGGATACTCGCTCGCCCTCTCCCCCTTGGGCTCAGGCACACCGCTGCAGAACGGATCTGCTGGACCCAACATCACCAGCTTCTGGTTCCATGGGCTGACCCCTGGCACGCGCTACAAGGTTGAGGTGACAGCCACGCTTGCCTGCATGGAGACCACCAGCCAGACAGTCACAGCACAGACAAGTAAGGGGTCCGCAGGGGCTGTAGGGTCCAAGGGGTTTCAATGCTCCTACCGGTGGTTTGGAGGGTGTGAAGTCCAGGTCAGGGTGTTGGGCTTTTATTCACTTCCACAAGGCTTAGGGCCCTTTCCCAGTCCCCAGAGCCCCAAGGGTCATTCCCTCATCCATGTGGAGGCAGGGTTGCATCCCTGCAGGGTTTCTACTGAATCTTCTGGAATAATATAGCTACTGATGGATCAACTGATGATGTAGACTGCAGAGAGCTGAGGGGTAGAAAATGTGATGCCCGCAGGGGCAGAAAGAGTTACAAGGAAAGAGCATCTGCTCCGTGATTTTTGGCACAGCTCTGTCAGTTACTGGCTACCTTACCAAGCCTTGCTCTACACCATCCCTGGCTGATGCCAAGGGCTGAGGTAAGGAGGCAAGGCTGGTGAGTCCATGGCTCAGGTGAGGAGCCTTGAGTAAATCAGTGCAGGTGAAGGTAGAAAACCTACAAAAGGAGAGCTGATGATGGACCAGCTTCTGATGTGGATTGCAGAGAGCTGAGGGGTAGAGAATGCCATGCCTAGAGGTCTAGAACAAGGACCTTAAAGCTCCTCCAGCTCCAACCCCTGCCGCGGGCAGGGACCCCTTCCATAGAGCAGCTTGCTCCAAGCCCCTGTGTCCAACCTGGCCTTGAACACTGCCAGGGATGGGGCAGCCACAGCTTCTCTGGGCACCCTGTGCCAGTGCCTCAGCACCCTCACAGGGAAGAGCTTCTGCCTAAGAGCTCAGCTCAGTCTCCCCTCGGGCAGGTTAAAGCCATTCCCCTTGGCCTGGTCCTATAGGCCCTTGTCCCAAGCCCCTCTCCAGGTTTCCTGTAGTCAATGGGGCTGTGCTTGGGGCATTGGCAGGTCAGCCACAACCAAAACAGCCAGCACCATCTGTGCCATGTCAATGCAGGTCCTTCACCTGTCCGCAACCTGAGCCTGAGCAGTGGTGGGAGCTCTGCCCTGCTGCTCGCCTCCTGGGCGCATGGCCACGGGCATCGAGACGGGTACCACCTTGCCCTGTACCACAGCGACTCCCAGACGCTGGTGAGAAACGCGTCCATCTCACCAAGTGCCTCCACGTTCCTGTTTGACGGGTTGCTGCCTGGCAGCGAGTACGCCTTGAAGGTCAGCACCCTGGCTGGATCGAACCAGGCGAGCACCAGCATCCACCACTGGACAGGTAGGGAGTTACAGGTGTGCCTGCCGAGAGGGAAGGGGTGGGAGATAGGGTTTGGCAGCAGGGGTGCAGGGCAGATTCCAGCTGTGCTGGGCTGGCAGAGAGGTCTCCAGGCTTGGGATAGGGAGTTTGGGTAGGATGGGCAGTTCTTCACATCCTTGCTGTGAGCCCAGCGTGCAGGACCCGCAGCCTGGGTTTGTGTGCTCCGTATCCCCATAGCAGAAGGGCAGTCTGGGCATCCTGGCACAAGGTCTTGGCTGGTGGGAGCCGCAGAAATGCTGCGTTACCCAGGCTGCCACCAGCTCTGCAGCCTGACGGAGCACGGAGGGACCCAGGAGCCCCCCAGCCTGCCTGGGAAGGGACATAGGAAGGACACGCTCCAGCAGAGCACTGCCAGCCCCATAGAGAGCAGCCATGGGCATAGGAGACCCTGGGGAGAGAGGAGGGTCCCGGGAGGCTCCGTGCTGAACCTCGCTGCCTCCTGTCTTTCCCCTCAGCTCCCTCCATCCCCACGCAGCTGAGGCTCAGCCCGGGCTCCAGCACCAGCCTCGTCGCCTCCTGGATGGGTGCTGCGGGGGCCGCATGGCTGCACCTCGCGCTCCACAACCTCCTCACCCGCACGGTGACCACGACCCTGTCTGCCAGGAGGGGCCTCACCAGCTACACCTTCCAGCACCTCCAGCCTGGCACCCAGTACTGGCTGGGGCTCAGCGTCACGGCTGGGCCCTACACTGTGCCAGGGCCCAATGCCACCGCATGGACATGTGAGTGTGATGCCCAGGAATGGGGATGACATCGGTGGTGCTTCTCGCTGGGATGCACTGGGATCAGCCTGTGGGCTCTCCCTGAGGAGGAGGATTGGAAGGGCAGCAGATCCCATTGGTGTTTGGTGCAGCTTGGCCTCAGGGCTGTTCAAGGGCAGCAGAGAAAATAGGGCAAGGGGATAGCAGTTCAGCTGGTTTGAGCTGGAGCTTTCTGGTTTGCTGCCAACACCATGCCCATAGCACTGCAAACAGCACTGTCCCTGGGCTTGCTCTCCCAGATGTTCCCTGGAGAACCAAGAGAGGAAATGGAGAAGGCAAACAAAGCCTCCTGGATAGAGCAAGTTCACGCTGAATGCCAGGGGAGCGTTGGCACTCTCTAGTGAGGAGCAGCACGTTATGGAGGAGCCAAGCTCAGCACCGTTGTGCTGGTGGCTTGCCCTGGGCGGTGATGCTGGTCCATGACCACTCTCCAGCTCCTTCCTGCTCTCCTGCTGGCCTGCGGAGCTGGAGCCTGCTCGGGGCTGACACGGGGGGTTCAGAGCTCCACACCCTGCCTGGGTTCCGCTGTGAAGTGATTCTGACTCAGTCCCACGGCTGCTGCCTGCGGCTCTGACCTGCCAGACCCAGCGCAACTCCCCAGTGCCAGGGGCACGGAGCCAGGAGCCAGCCCTGGCCGGCTCCCGGGAATGTCAGCGCGCTCGTGGCAGGATGCGAATGGAGACGAGGGGGAGCGTGAGGAATTTCCCAGCAGCGCTGCCAGCTTTGTCTGGAGCAGGAGCGGTTGTGCGAGGGAGCAGGGCTCCAGAAGGATGCGTACGCGTGGATGTAACCCTAGGAATGAGGAAGCAGGGGATGCGGCTTAGGGGTGTGCGTGGGGTCCGGGGCACCCCATAACCCTGACTCACACAATGCTGTTCCCTTCCAGACCCGCTGAGCCCTGGCAACGTGACCCTGAGCAGTGCGGAGGAGCAGAGCTCCCTGCAGGCTCGCTGGAGCACCCCAGCAGGAGAGAGGGACTTCTACCTGGTGACGCTGCGGGAGGGAGAGGACGGTGCTCCAGCAAGGAACATCTCTGTCGGCGGGGACAGCGGTCATGTCACCTTCCATGGGCTGAGCCCCGGGAAGCAGTACTCTGTCCAGGTGACAGTGGTGGCTGGGCCTTACCGGGCATCAGCGCGCAGCGCAGCAGCCTGGACACGTAAGCAGAAAACCTGAGTGTCCTTTGAGGCCATTTCTGCTGCCTGACGGAGACAGGGGCTGATGCCCAGGGGGAGGATGAGGAGCGGCAGAGGTGGGGCTGGGCAGGGCAGTGGTACCTGCTCCCAAGAGCAGGCTGTGGGTCAGAGCAGCAGAACCTGCAGCCCGGTCCCTCCTGGGGTCTTGTGGAGCCACACTTGGTGCTGCCGCAGAGGGGCCGTGCCAGGAAGGAAGGGATGGAGCTTAAACAGCGTGGGGAGGCACTCGCCCAGTCCCTGGCGCTGGGGGCAGTGAAAGGCTCTTCCTGCAGCCCTGGCTGCCTGTGTTTGGTGGGGGGACCACTGGGAGCAATCTGGCTGCCTGCTGCTCTGCCCCATGGCGTGACCCCATCCTTGTGCTCTGCAGAGCCGCTACCACCGTCTGGTGTGAGTCTGTCCAGCCAGGAGAGCCCTCACAGCTTGCTAGCCAGCTGGGAGGAGGCAATGGGAGAGGGTTACGTGCTGGCCCTCAGCACCATGGAGGACCCCGTGAAGAACAGCTCGCTGCTCAGAGGTGCCACCAACTTCACCTACGAGGGCCTCAGCCCTGGGACTCTCTACACCTTTGAGGTCAGCACCGTGGCTGGCCCCTACACATCCTCGCCCCAGCGCATCGCCAACTGGACATGTGAGTGCCGCAGCCCTCTCCGCAGCCAGCCCCGGGATTCCCACTAGATCTTTCCCTTCCTGTGGTGTTGTGCCTCAGGGATGTGCTAGCGTGGCTCTTCTGCAGCTTCATGCAATAAAAGGGTGAAAAGCTCAGGAGGAAAGCAGAGGTGGATGTGTGACCCTGGTCTGTATCCCAGTCACCCAGCTCAAGGGTCAGCAGAGCCTGCTGCCCTCTTCTCCTCCCTTGGGCTGCCCCCGTGTGCCACTGCCTTGAGCCACCTCTCCACCTTGCCCAGACCATCCCAGCACCTTCAGCACCAGAGCAGCCCTCTCTTGCCATGCCAGTCTGAGCTCTGGGCTGTCCCAGTCCCTGCCAGGCTGATGGGGTGGCAGCGGCCAAAGCTTGGCTGTGGGTTTCACCAGGGCAGGGTCTCCTGCACATGTGGGGCTGCACATCTGCCGGGTGACCCCGGCTGGGTGCTGCTCTGACCCTAGGCCTTCCCTTTCCTAGATCCTCTGCCGCTGCAGCAGCTGAGCCTCAGCAACCAGGGCCGCAGCACCTCCCTGCAAGCCTCCTGGCGAGCAGCGCCCACCGGCAGCACCGGCTACGCAGGCACCCTCTGGGAAACCAAGTCCCAGGAGCGGGTCAGGAGCATGGAGCTGGGGAAGGAGTGGAGAAACGTCACCTTTGAGGAGCTGGTCCCCGGGCGGCAGTACACACTGGAGATGGCTGCTGTGGCCGGACCTTACAGATCCCCTGTGCGATCAGCCGCAGACTGGACATGTGAGAGTGATGCCCCTGGTCAATCCTACTGCAGAATGCACCCAATGACAGCGGGAAGCTCATGGCACGGAAGCAAGGCAGAGTGTGGACCACGAATAGGGGGGCAGGGATACACAGACATGCAAAGAGCAGAAGGAGAAGCAGAGGCACATTTAGGTTGGAATTAGAAGGGTCTGCAGTGCAGGAGGAGCCCATCACTGAGCAGGGAAGGTGGGGACCTGCTCCCATGTCTGTTGTGCAGCAGAAGCTCGAGCTGCTCTGGGGTTTGACGTGTGCCAGGGCTAATTCTGACCTGAGCCCACCGGGGACAGGCGGTGGAGGTGCCCAGGGCAAGCGTGTGCGGTCCCTGCTCCACACCACAACCGCTTCTCACCGCCTTGGGTGTCTCTTCTCTCCCAGACCCCCTGGCTCCGGCCGGTGTGACCCTCACCAACACTCGACGCCCGCTGGGACTCTCTGCCTTCTGGGACAAGGCTGCTGGCGATGTGGACCGGTTCCACCTGCAGCTCTACAGCAAGAGCTTTCCAGTGCAGAGGAACATCACGGTGGGGCCAGACACCCACAATTTCACGTTCCTGGGGCTGTCCCCTGGCATTCAGTACTTCCTGAAGGTGACCAGCCTCGCTGGCCCCTACAGATCCTCCTCACACTTCGCCACTGAGTGGACATGTGAGTGACAAGTGTCCCCAGCCCCTTGTGGGAACGGTGCATCCTGGCACTGCCTGCAAACCCCACAATGACATGGATGTGTCTGGATGGAGGGAGGGCTCGGGTGAGACCTGCATGCTTCCTGCCACTGGGAATCAGAGCAGACGGCATGAGTTAGGTGTAGTGTGACTGCTTCTGGGTCCCAAAAGACCTTCTTCTCCACCTCGGGCTTTCCTCAGCCAAGCAGAACCTTCTGCCTAGACCACTTGTGATCTCCAGGCCAGCCTGGGACTGGTGGGAGAAGGATGTGAGAGAAGAACCATAGAGACCCATATGGGCTTGCTGCTCCCTGTCTGTGGAGCACAACAGCCCACTGCGGAGCTGAGGGCTTTCTTCTCAGCACAGCACACATCTGCTACCAGCACCTTGGGAATGTGCACGGGCAACTTGCAAGTCCCCAGGACGTGGCAGTCAGCTTCTGCTTTAGCCCTGTGTGGAGGTGCAGGCTGTGTCCTGGGCTGCTTCCATTGCTCACCTCCTCCATCTGATGGGTCTCTGTGCTGTGTTTCCCCCTAGATCCACTCTCTCTGGCTAACGTGAGCCTGCAGCCTGGCCAGAGACCCCAGGAGCTCCATGTGAGCTGGGTGGAGTCTGGCGGTGGTGGCAGAGACCACTGGGTGCAGCTCTCGGTGGCTGAGTCCCTGTCCATCATCAGGAATGTGTCTGTCCCCCGTGGAGTCACCCAGCTTGACCTGGAGGGGCTGGTGCCGGGGTCCCGGTACCGCGTGGAGATCATTTCTCAGGCTGGGCCTCATCGCACCTCCTCTCAGACTGCCGTCGGTTACACTGGTAGGAACACGGCTCTTCTGCACCCATCCCTGGTGCCCAGCCTGGCTCTGATCGGGTGGGGGACTGGGAACCAAGAGCTGCGTCTTAGCGTGTTCGATGCTGACCGTCCTGCAGCTCCCAGCTTCGTTCCCAAACCAGTCAGCCCTGAGCATCCTGTAATGCTTTCTCTCCCACAGTGCCATTACCTCCTCCTTCCCTGTCGGCGAGCCCTGTCAGCGCTGCCTGGGCTCTGGCTGTGCACTGGGAGACCCCTCCTGGGCAGAGGGATGGATACGAGCTCAGTGTGCACAAGGAAGGCTCTTCTGCACCAGCAAGGAACCTGGAAACTGGGAAGGACAGCACTAATGTCACCCTGGAGCAGCTGGAGCCGGGAACATGCTACCTTGTTAGGATCTGGGCAGTAGCTGGACCTTACCACTCCCCCACAAAGAATGTCACTGGCTGCACAGGTGAGCATCCATAGCCCCCATGGGTGATTTTGGGTGGGAGTACTCCAGGAGCTCCAGAATGGGATGGGGATCAGTGTTGGCACCCAGCGAGAGGAGGGCAGCAGTGTTTGCTGGCCGGTTGTGCTGCCTGCCTGCGGAAGGCAGGAGGTGGCTGCCTGTTCAGAACTGGCTCTTTTTCTCTCTAACTCCTGTGTCTGTCTTTCCTCACAGTCCCTGCTGCACCTACAAACTTGAGCCTTATCAGCCTAGGCAGCTCCTCAGAGCTTTACACAGGCTGGAACAAGCCCCCTGGCAGGAGGGACCGCTACCGCGTTATTCTGTACGGCCTCAGCACCCACAGCAAGAATCGGGTCCAGACCTTGGGTCCAGATGCCCAGAACATCACCTGGACTCACTTGGAGGCAGGCAGCAGGTTTGCTGTGCAGGTCATTGCCATGAAAGGCTCATCTGAAGCCTCCTCCACCAATGTCACCCAATGGACACGTGAGTCTGATGGGCTGGGTTGGACACAGCATCCCACTGAGCCACAGAGCTTCCATCTGAGCTCTGCAGAGCACCCGCCGCCACCTTCCCCATCCCAAACCATCCCTGCTGTGCCACGAGCTTCTGCATAGCTGTGCCACCTTTCTGCTCCCTGCCCTCACTCCTTCCCCAGCACAGAGCCAATCCTCCCCACCCACCCCAAAGGCTCTGGGTATCTCCCTTGCCATTTCCAGCTCCAAACCCTGGAGATATTGCGCTCGGAGCCCATTTGTCCCCATGCTCCTCTCTGGAGGATCTCTAGATCAGCTCACAGCGCTGTGCAGTGAGTGGGGGCACGCAGGGGCTGACTCTCTCCCTGTTGCTTTCCAGATCCCTTGGCTCCTGCCAACCTCACCCTGCGCAGCCCCTCTGCCTCCTCACTGCAGGCGTCCTGGGCAGCAGCGGGGCGAGGAGCAGAAGGCTACGTGGTGGATGTCTATGACACAGCCTCCAGCAGTCACGTCGGGCACATGGTGCTGGGTGCGGGTGCCAGGAGTCACATCTTCAGGAACTTGAGCTCTGGTACCCACTACAGCATGGCAGTGAGGGCCACGGCTGGACCCTTCCACACCAGCACCCCCAACCGCACCCACTGCACACGTGAGTATGATGCTCTCCTTGCAGTCTCCACCAGCTCTCCCCCTTCCTTGTTTAACTCAGAGGCCATACTAGAGCAGCCAAATCCTGCCTTCTTCTCCCACATGCCCGAGTGCCTGGTACTTGTGCCCAGCTGGGGAGGCTCTGCACAACCCTGTGGCATGACCGCCCGTGTCCCTGGTAGCCATCCATAGGCTCAGATGTGCAGCATCTCCTTTCCCTCCGCCCAGACCTGCATCCTGGCACTGACCTGTGTCTCCTCCCCAGGCCCGCTGCCGCCGGCCGCCGTGCGCTTGCTGAGCACAGGGCACCCCGACAGGCTGAGCGCATCCTGGGGAGCCGCGGCGGGGGGCCGGGATGGGTACGCACTGACCCTGTACCGCGCTGGGCTGGGCACGGCGGCAGCCAGCACCTCGCTTGGGAGGGACACCCAGAGCTTCACCTTCACCGGGCTGGCCCCGGGGTATGAGTACTCCCTGGAGGCCAGCGCCACGGCTGGACCATACCAGGCAACGGCCCCCAACGTCAGTGGCTGGACACGTGAGTGCCTGGAGGAGCATCCCCTGCACAGGGGTGGGAGTTTTGCGGGGACCCGATGGGTTTGGAGATGTGCACAGATGTGTGCGTGGGTTCAAGGCACAGCAGTCAGTGCAAGAGCACAATCTTCCTCTCATCAGCACACGGATGTTTGTCTATAGTCCTGCACAGGTACATAGAATCAGAATAGTTAGGGTTGGAAAAGACCTTAAGATCATCCAGTTCCAACCCCCCTGCCATGGGCAGGGACACCTCACACTGAACCATCTCACCCAAGGCTGTCCAACCTGGCCTTGAACACTGCCAGGGATGGAGCATTCACACCTTCCCTGGGCAACCCATTCCAGTGCCTCACCACCCTCACAGGAAAGAACTTCCTCCTTAGATCCAATCTAAACTTCCCCTGTTTCAGTTTGAACCATTACCCCTTGTCACTACAAGGACATGCTGGTGACATGTAGGTTTCCCCAGCTGTGCCCATGCAGGGACATCCCCTGCCCATGATGCCCCATCTTTATGCATATAGGAGCACTCATGCCCTCACTGAGTCTCCTCCAACAGGTTGAAACCACACCACCATAAAGGTTAATGAAAATCAGTGTAATACAAGAGGCTGGCCCACAGCTCTCCCAGGAGAGCAGCTCTCTGCTCTGGAAATGGACTAGTCCAGCGCCTCATCCAGAAAGACTTCAGGACCAGACAGAGAACAGACATTGTGCCAGCTCTGCCCACACTAGCTGGGTGCTGAAGGATGCATGTGCACACACTGGTGGCAAAGGCACTTCAGCTTGGCTATGGGCTTGAGGGTGACCTGGACAAAGGGTTGGCATGTGAGGGACCACAGAGAGTGAGCGGCACCAAAGATGAGGTGGGATGGGACAGGAAAGGGAAAAGTGAGGAGGAGGAGTGTGCTGAGGGCATCTGAGTCCCAGCCCTCAGGAAGCATCTGCCCCATGGCACAACGTCCCATCAAGAGTCTGTTTCCTTCTGCACGGTCTCCAATCCCTAACATCAGGTTTGCTGTCTCCCCCAGGCCCGCTGCCGCCGGCCGCCGTGCGCTTGCTGAGCACAGGGCACCCCGACAGGCTGAGCGCATCCTGGGGAGCCGCGGCGGGCGGCCGGGATGGGTACGCACTGACCCTGTACCGCGCTGGGCTGGGCACGGCGGCAGCCAGCACCTCGCTTGGGAGGGACACCCAGAGCTTCACCTTCACCGGGCTGGCCCCTGGAAGCAAGCATCTGCTGGAGGTGGCATCCGTGGCGGGGTCCTACCACACACCTGCAGGGAACGTCAGCAACTGGACACGTGAGTGCCTGGGTCTGAGGGGGATGTGTGTCCTGCTTGGCGGTCACGGCAGCTCACGGCAAAGGACATGGCCCCGCTGACCATGGCAGACACCAAGCTCTGCCTGAACTCGAGCGTGTTGGTGCTGTGGCACTGAGCAGGGCTATGCGCACCCTCACCATCAGCTCCAAGCCAGCTGAAGCTCCAGGGCTGTGCTTCGGAGGAGAGGCATGGAGGAGGGAGCAGTGGTCAGGGGTATTCGGTCTTCCCCTCCCCTGGACTAGAATGGAATAAATTTATTAGATTAGAATAGAATGGAACAGAATAGAATAGTTTGAGTTGGAAAGGGCCTTAAGATCATCCGATTCCAACCCCCCTGCCATGGGCAGGGACACCTCACATTAAACCATCTCACCCAAGGCTCTGTCCAACCTGGCCTTGAACACTGCCAGGGATGGAGCATTCACAACCTCCCTGAGCACCCCATTCCAGTGCCTCACCACCCTAACAGTAAAGAACTTCTTCCTTAGATCCAGTCTAAACTTGCCCTGTTTCAGTTTGAACCCATCACCCCTTGTCCTGTCACTCCAGTCCCTAATGAAGAGTCCCTCCCCAGCATCCTTGTAGCCCCCTTCAGACACTGGAAGCTGCTCTGAGGTCTCCACACAGCTTCTCTTCTCCAGGCTGAACAGCCCCAACTTTCTCAGCCTGTCTCTATACAGGAGCTGCTCCAGTCCCCTGATCATCCTCGTGGCCTCCTGTAGCCTTGTTCCAAGAGCTCCATGTCCTTTTCATGTTGAGCTTTCTTCTCGCCCATCTCACTCCAGCTGGAGCAGGGCTATCTGCTCAGACAGACATCGCTTGAAGCTTGCAAAAGCTTCCAGGCTGGTGGATGCAGCCATCTACCCAAGACAAAGGGCCCTGAGCTGCATGGTGCAGCCCTTCTGCTGACACTGCTGAGATACCGAGGCAATGTCCTCAGGCCTTTCACTGACCCATCTCCCATCCTGTCTCTCCAGACCCCTTGCCCCCCCGTAACGTGTACATGACGAACCAGGGGTATCCCAACAGGCTGAGTGCATCCTGGCAAGCTGAACCCCAAGGACAAGACAGTTACAGGCTCCTCCTGTATCACTGGGGATCAGGTATTGTGGCAGCCAATGTGTCTGTTGGGAAAGGCACCAGCAAATTCACCTTTTCTGGCCTGGCTCCAGGACACAAATACCTGCTGGAAGTGGTGTCCATGTCAGGGCCCTACGCAGCCTCCTCTGGGAACATCAGCGACTGGACAAGTAAGTAGCAAGAGCTGGAGGTCCTCGCATCATGCATGACGCTCAGCCTTCCCCAGCAGGGTGGAAACACCTGCAGTGGGAATGGGCAGGGACCTAGCCAGGACTGCAGCCTGAAAGCTGTATGAGCCAGCAGAGCAATGGGATAAGGGGGTGTGAAGCCCTTCGGGAGGGAGAGCAGGGCAGTGCTGGGGCTCATCGGGCAGCCTGGCAGCCGTGGCTGCTGTTTCAGGAGCCAGAGCCCTACTGGCTCCTCCAGACATGGGTCCCTGAACAAGAGCAGGGGATCCCATGGCAGTAGTGATGCTCTGGTAGAGGACACCCACAGCCTGGGAGACCATGAAGCCTTACAGCCGGGGGGGGGCATCCCACCATCCCTGCTGCCTTTTTCCCCAGGCATTCTGAGAATTCCTGGCATGGGGAATAAAAGGGGCTGGGCATCTGCTGGACTTTTTCTCAAGGAATGTGAACGTTGCAGATAAGCACAATAAGCCTTTTCATGTGCTTGTCCCCACAGCCCCTGCACTTTGCTTGGGTAATCCAAAGGCCTCTGCTCCCATGCTCAGCCAGCCGCTGGCAGGGTGCTGGCAGTCACGTGCAGAGCCCTTCAGGCAGGTCTCTAATGAAACATGTTAATTAGCAAGAGGGGGAGCCCATCTCCTCGTGCTCCTCACCCTGCATGTCCTCCCATTGCCATTCAAAGGTCATCTCTGGTAGCGGCAGCCGGCAGCTGCAGAAAGGGTACCACTGAGCGTATGAGGCTTCCTCCCACATTACCCATCTTCTCCTTGTGTCTCCACAGGGTGGAAGAGAGTGCATGCATGCCAGTAACTGTCCCCTGGTGTGGTTCTCATTGCAGCCCCCTCCGTCCCCAAAAACCTCTCTGCGGTGGTAGAAGGGAACCGCACGATGCTCATCTCCTGGGGCAGTGTCTCTGGACAGCAGGATGAGTGCCAGCTGTGGCTGCGGGATCCCAGGAACTCCACGCTGCCCTGGAGGCACGTCCTCCACAGAGGACAGGTCCAGCACCTCCTCCGGGGGCTGATCCCAGGCAGGAACTACTCTGTGTCCTTGAGCTGTGTGGCCGGGCCCTACTGGAGCAGCACCAAGCCATTGCCAGTGCCAGTGGGTGGGTATGCGCTGCCGTGGGGATGGGGGGAGAAACGCCTGTGTGGCCTCAAGACTGGATCAGCCCTTGGGTATCAGTGGGAGCATAGGAAGTCTTCATGGTGGGAGGTAAGGAAAGGCAGCTGGGTGATGCTCTGGTAGCCATCAGCTCCATAAGCTAGCCCCAACACAAGGATTTCACAACCATCACCTTGTGGACTGGTTACCTGTGAAGTGAGTTGGCCTCTGCAGAGACCTCCTATAAGGCACTTGCTCAGACCCTGACCCAGTCACCTTATCCTCTGGGCCTTGGCACAAAAAGCTCCCAGGTTGCCCATGTCCAGCTCTGCTCCTCTCTCACTGACATAGGGACAGGCAGTAGAGGTCCATAGTGATTCTGGGCTGATGTATGGACTGAGGTTGGGATTCCTCTGGTCCAGTGAGATCAGATCCTGCTGTATCTCCTTCACAGAGCCAATCCCAGTGGAGGATGTGCAATGCCTACCGGAGTCAAGGAGCCTTTACTTGAACTGGAGCAGCTCTCCTGGAGATGTGGAGGCTTATGAGGTGGTGACAGAGAGACTTTCTGATGGCACTCCCACCTCCAAGTATGTCATGAGCATCCCTACAAGCAAGGCCAGCCTGGAGGGGCTGGAGCCAAACTCTTCCTACCGAATCATTGTGAGCACAGTGGGCATGAACATGATGAGGAGCCAGGCTGTTACTCTGCTCTGCAACACGACAGTGGAGGGTGAGTCCCCTTCTTCCCCACAGCCTTGCCACAGACGCCAGCAGAAGACGCACAGTGTTGCTAATTAGTAGGCACCTGGGGACTCTTTCAGGTACCTGTGACCCATTGCAGTGGGTCAGGGCTCTGGGCAGTCATGCTGGCATTAGTCACAGGCTGAGCAATATGGGAGTGGGAGCAGGGGACACGCTAAAAGGCTGTGCTTTCTGGTTCCTCTTCCAGCCCTGCCTCCACCCCTGCGAGCAGACATCTTCCGGGTGGAGGCCAGCTCCACAGTTATCATTCCATCTGACCTGTTCAGCGAGGAGAACGGACAGATTGAGTACTATGGTGTCATCGCTACCACTAATGAGTCCTGTAAGTGCCCCCATTGCACATCCCAGTCTGCCCTGGAAGGGCAGCAGCTTCCCTGGATGTCATAGAATCATAGAATAGTTTGGGTTGGAAAGGACCTTAAGATTCCAACCCCCTGCCATGGGCAGGGACACCTCACACTAAACCGTGGCACCCAAGGCTCTGTCCAACCTGGCCTTGAGCACCGCCAGGGATGGAGCATTCACAACCTCCCTGGGCAACCCATTCCAGTGCCTCAGCACCCTCACAGTAAAGAACTTCTTCCTTAGATCCAATCTAAACTTCCCCTGTTTCAGTTTGAACCCATCACCCCCTGTCCTATCACTACAGTCCCTAATGAAGAGTCCCTCCCCAGCATCCCTATAGCCCCCTTCAGACACTGGAAGCTGCTCTGAGGTCTCCTCACAGCTTCTCTTCTCCAGGCTGAACAGCCCCAACTTTCTCAGCCTGGCTCTATACAGGAGGTTCTCCACCCCCTGCTCATCCTCGTGGCCTCCTCTGGACTTGTTCCAACAGTTCCATGTCCTTTTTATGTTGAGGACACCAGAACTGCACACAATGCTCCAATTGAGGTCTCACGAGAGCAGAGCAGAGGGGCAGGATCACCTCTTTCGACCTGCTGGTCACGCTCCTTTTGATGCAGCCCAGGACACGGTTGCTTTCTGGGCTGCAAGCGCACACTGAAGCCAGCTCATGTTCATTTTCTCATCGACCAACACCCCCAGGTCCTTCTCTGCAGGGCAAGGACATGTCACTTTGGAACTAACTGTCCTGTGTGTTCCTGCTCAGTGCTGAGGCCCACCCAGGAAATCATGTCCAGCACTTGGTATGACCACTATTACGGGACAGAAGACTCCTACCTGGCCGTGCTAATCCCCAACCCCTTCCATCCGAGCCCTGGGAGCTCCCCGGAAACCTGGCGAGTGCCAGTGGGAACAGACGAGTGCGGCCGGTCCAGGGCAACGTGCAATGGGAAGCTGAAAGCCAACGAGCAGTACAGGTGAGAGTGTCAGCATCCCTCCTGAGCGGAAGGGGCTGGCGGAGCGAAGGTAAGGACTAAAATGGATGTTGTTATTTGTGGCTCAGAACCACTGAATGCAAAGCTGCGATTGATTTGGGAACTTTAGCTCAAGTGGGTGCCCCGATTCAGTTGAAATAAACTTAGAGCAAGAGTGGCCGACCAGTGCTAGGAATCGCTGAGGGTGTTGGGGTAAAGAGGAAGACGGTGAGAAAGTGTGTGCCTGAGGGAGAGCTTCCCTTCCCCTGTGAATGAAGCGAGGATTGGATCTGCCCTGAAGTTTCCCTTCTGTGAGATTGATTGTCCATCAAGCCCAGCTATTCATTAGCGCTAAAGACTCCTGCCCAACTCACTCTCAAGCACTGCAGGGCAGCCCTGACTTACTGAAGCCTTCTGCTTCGGCCAGCACAAATAAGACAGGACAGCCTGAGCACAAGCTGGGTCTGTGTGACAGCTCTTGGCTCAGACCAAGATGTGCCAGCAGCCTCAAGGGGAGTTTAACACCAGCATAAACACATGAGGATCTGCCCTCTCTGCTTCTCAGCTGCCATTTTCATCCCAACATCGACCTCTTCTGTTAGAGCCAAGTCCAGAGGAGGCCACGGAGATGCTGCGAGGGCTGGAGCAGCTCTGCTCTGGAGCCGGGCTGAGAGAGCTGGGCTGGGGCAGCCTGGAGAAGAGAAGGCTCCTGAAGGGGAGACCTGAGAGCAGCTCCAGTGCCTGAAGGGGCTGCAGGAAAGCTGGAGAGGGGCTTGGGACAAGGGATGTAGGGACAGGCCAAGGGGAATGGCTTGAACCTGCCAGAGGGGAGACTGAGATGAGCTCTTAGGCAGAAGCTCTTCCCTGTGAGGGTGCTGAGGCGCTGGCACAGGGTGCCCAGAGAAGCTGTGGCTGCCCCATCCCTGGCAGTGTTCAAGGGCAGGTTGGACACAGGGGCTTGGAGCAAGCTGCTCTATGGAAGGGGTCCCTGCCTGTGACAGGGGCTGGGACTTGATGAGCTTTAAGGTCCCTTCAACCCAAACCAGTGTGGGATCTAAGAAGAGATCAGGAAGATGCTGCTCTCCTGCAGGGTAGCAGCCTTTTCAGAGCCATCGGGCTGCCATGATTCAAGAACATGGACTTAACTGTCCATTTATTCAGGACTAGGAGATCCTTTTGCACCTCTCCACAGCTTGCTTTCATTTTGGCTGCCCTGAACAATGTGTCCTCAGTGCTGCTTTCCTAGTAGTGTGGTAGAAGGCAGATACACTGACAGCCCATCTCCATTCTGAAAGCCAGCCCTTGTTTCCTATCTTCCAGCAAGTTATTTATCCACAAGGGATGAGGCTTGCAGTGCACACTGCAGGGAGGAAGGTGTAGGGCAGATCACCACTAGGTAGGGGATGCACCAGCCACTTCTTTGTGCACATGGAAGGGTCTGGGTTGGGGCTCAGCCCTTCCAGCTGAGGTATCCCTGTTTCAACTACCTGGGCTCAGCTCTTGAAGTTAATTAAGCTCTTTAATTAATGGGTTGACATGAACCAAGAGAGTGACTCAGCCCTTGATTTTCCCTCCTTACTGCTGCCTTTCCCTATTTTTGTCCCAGAAGAGCAGAAACATCCTTTCATCTGCGAATAATGCATTGGAGGAGAGCTGTTTCCCTTTGTGCTTTCTGAACATTTTGTCATGTTCTCCCAAGCACAACCACCTTGTGTAAGAAGCAGAAAAGGGAGGAAAGACCATTTCCATGCGTTCTCTAAACCCCATTTCCATGCATTCCCTAAATCCCATTTCCATGCATTCCCTAAACCCCATTTCCACACATTTCCTAAACCCCATTTCCACACATTCCCTAAACCCCATTTCCACGCATTCCCTAAACCCCATTTCCATGCATTCTCTAAACCCCATTTCCATGCATTCTCTAAACCCCATTTCCATACATTCTCTAAACCCCATTTCCGTACATTCCCTAAACCCCATTTCCATACATTCTCTAAACCCCATTTCCATACATTCCCCAAACCCCATTTCCATACATTCTCTAAACCCCATTTCCATACATTCCCCAAACCCCATTTCCATACATTCTCTAAACCCCATTTCCACGCATTCTCTAAACCCCATTTCCGTACATTCCCTAAACCCCATTTCCATACATTCTCCAAATCCCTTACCACAAAACCGATTTCTTCCAATACAGCATTTCAAGACAGAGGCAGCTTCCTGTTCCCTTGGGTCTTCGTGCTGATGGGTGTTGTGCTTAGTTCAGATTGCCTTCATGACAGGTCTCTGCTTTGCCCTAGGTTCAGCATCGCTGCCTTCACCAAGTACGACCCTGTAGCCCCTGCAGTGACGTTCACCATGTTCTCAGGTAAGATGGATAACGCCATCTTCCCTATCTGGCTGCGTAGGTTAGATGTAATTAACAACCTAAATGGCAAGCCAGAGGGAGATCATAGGCTGTAGTATGATATAGTGTATGTAACACAGTAAATGCCACCATTTACTGACTTCTGCCTGTTCTATCTCTTTTGTTATTCCAGCTGCTGGGTCTGGAGGAGATGCAGCTCCTCTCTCAATACCAATAATCTCTGGAATCATCGTGGGATTTCTTTTGACACTTGCAGCTGTTTTTGCTTTGGTCTACTGGAAACAGCTCAGAGCAAAGAGGTGAGGATAAAGCTTTCCAGCTCAGAGCAAAGAGGTGAGGATAAAGCTTTCCAGCTCAGAACAAAGAGGTGAGGATAAAGCCATCTCTTACCCAGCGGGTGCAGGCTGAGAAACCCAACCTCCAGTGCCAGGTCAGGAGGAAGAGCAGTGAGGGTATGGTGCAGGCAACAGGATACCTGCTGGTGGAGTTGTGCCTGGCAAGGCCAGAAGCAAAAGGCAGGGGGGAAACAAGGAGCTGCCCATGTGCAGTTAATTCACAGAGCCTACACATGTACAAGGCAGATGTGCCTGATGTGAGCTGAGCCAGCAAAACACTCACCGAGCCTGTCCCTGCACTGCAGGGAAGAGTAACATTTCCCATGCCTTGATTCTAGGACCAGGAAGAGCAGCCTGCCCCAGGAAATGGTGACCTACAGCTTGAGGTGAGTGCTGGAGCCTTCCCTCTCTGTGTGTCCCCATTGCACATCCCAGAATCCTTCACCTACTTCCTTTCTCTTGCTTTGACTCAAGGAAAATAGAATCGTAGAATTATAGAACAGTTTGGGTTGGAAAGGACCTTAAGATCATCCAGTTCCAACCCCCCTGCCATGGCCAGGGACACCTCACACTAAACCATGGCACCCAAGGCTCTGTCCAGCCTGGCCTTGAACACCGCCAGGGATGGAGCATTCACAGCCTCCCTGGGCAACCCATTCCAGTGCCTCACCACCCTCACAGTAAAGAACTTCTTCCTTAGATCCAATCTAAACTTCCCCTGTTTCAGTTTGAACCCATCACCCCTTGTCCTGTCACTGCAGTCGCTGATGAAGAGTCCCTCCCCAGCATCCTTATAGGCCCCCTTCAGACACTGGAAGCTGCTCTGAGGTCTCCACGCAGCTTCTCTTCTCCAGGCTGAACAGCCCCAACTTTCTCAGCCTGTCTCCATACAGGAGGTGCTCCAGTCCATCTCTGTCTCCTCTCCTTCAGTTACTCTTTAAATCTCAGGCTTTCCCACGTTCAGTATTTCTTGCCCAGCTCCATTCTGTTGTCCACACCTCCTCTGCAAGGAAACTTCTCATTGTCCTGAAATCCTTCCCAATATTTAAACAATGCTTGTTGGACCCACTTCCCTGGGCAATGACGTGGGCTATAAAGCATCCCTGTGTGTGCATCCAGGTACTGCAGGTCTCAAGGCTGGGCTGTCTCACTGGCCACCCGACTGGCCTGCCAGACCTCCCAATAGCTAAGGAAAGTTTTCCTCTGGACTTCATTCCCTGCAGAAACATCCATCGGCCAATTCCCATACAGAACTTCAAGCAGTACTATGAGATGAAGACAGCAAGTGCTAACCATGCTTTCTTCCAGGAGTTTGAGGTGAGATGAGACTCCTGCTCGAGGTGGGGCTCTATTTCCCCTCCAGGTAGCTCATGCTGTTGGGTGGCCAGGGTGGGTTTCTCTCCAGAGACAGTAACCCGTGTGCTGCAATCCACCCTGCCAGGCAATGCTGGAGGACAAAGGTTGGATGATCAGGCACTTTGGTCAGGTTCTGGTAGAAACACGGGTTGTCTGTGGTGTGGGGTCAACGAGTACCGTCCATAGCTGCTGGTGGACAAAGCTCAGGGCCCTAGGTCTGCACCGGAGGTGAAAAAGCTGAGTGGTGTTGCAATGAGCCAACACCTTTGAGAGTCCCATCAGCAGTTTCAAAGCCTCCTCAGTTCACCTCTGGCTTTCTCAGTGGGGACAGAGACAGAAGCAGCACAAGGTATTTCTGGTTTTGCAGCACAAACCGCTCTGAACTTCCTATTGGATTTCTGATTTCTGGGAAGGTTTTTTTATTCCCCCCAGTACTTGGACTTTCCTTTTAAATACAAATGGTGCTGCTGGAAAAGGCACTGGCAAAAGCTCACAGCTCACAGGCCATACTGAGGGAGGAGCAGAGCAGTCCCCTGTGGGTGGGTGACCCTCTTCAACCACCAGACAGAGCTGTTAACCTTGAGCAGGAGCTCTCCAGAGAGACATTTAGGGCTTCTTTTCTTCCCTGTCCTGCAGGAGCTGAAGGAAGTTGGGAAGGAGCAGCCGAAGGTGGACGCCGAGCTCCCAGCAAACGTCTCCAAGAACAGATATCCCCATGTGCTGCCCTGTAAGTGCTGTCTCCTCCAGGGTGGGAATTCCCATGCAGTGCATAGGGACGGGTTCACAGGGGTTGGCTCCTCTCCTGGCAGAAAGCTGCCCTTGAGCATCTCCTCATGATGTGCTACCAGAAGAGATGGGCACTTCCTGAAGGATGCATTGGGGGTGTCACGGGGGAACGGTCTCTTTCAGATGATCACTCCCGGGTCAAGCTGAGCCAGCTGGGGGAAGATCCACACTCGGACTACATCAATGCTAACTTCATGCCTGTGAGTGCCCACTTGTCTTCCCCACAGAAGGATGGCCACGGGGCCCCACCAGAGAAACTCTTCCTAGGTTGAGGTTGAGGGCTGGTGGGAAAGAGCTGGCACATCCAGCACAGACTGGCAAGGAACTGGGGGTCAGGCAGAGGTGCATCGCTGCCCTTTAGCAGGGCTTGATGGAGACTCAGATGGCAAGTGCTGAGGTGTGTGTATGGGGAGGCTGGCTAGGCTTCCTGCTTTCTTCTTGAGGACTGCCCTCTTCCCATCATCTCCCAGCTTACTGTCCTGTCTGTCTGCCTGCTCTTTCTCCTTCTGGTCTGTGCAGCTGCATTTGAAAGACCCCGGAGCTGTGCCCACATCCCGCATCCGGGAGGTTTTCCCAGGTAACAGGCAGGGCACAGAGCATGCACGCGCGGGAGCATGGATCCACGGGGCATGTGTGTGTCACGGGGCAAAGGAGCAGCCTGAGACCTTGCATGCTCACCCCGCCTTCAGCAATGACTGCAGAGCACGAGAAAGACCCAGATCTGCCTTTCCCTGGTTAGGCTGAATGAGGGACTGCTTGGAGGGGAACAGCAGGGCTCATGTCTTTAGTCCAGATATGTAGAGAGCATGTGCTGGGCAGCACAGGATTCCTGTAAAATCGGCTGCTTCTGAGATCAGCATCCTGGGAACTGTGCCTGCATGTGCTGAGGGCAATGGGCATTTCTCCCTCTGCCACAGGAGCAGAGCAGGCACTGATTCCATCCCAGGGCAGGGCTCACCTGCCTCCACACCTCGCCAACTCCTGTCTGCCTCTGCTCAGGGCTATACATCCCAGCAGGAGTTCATTGCCACCCAGGGGCCCCTGAAGAAGACGATAGAGGACTTCTGGAGGCTGGTGTGGGAGCAAAACGTCTGCAACATCATCATGCTGACAGTGTGCATGGAGAATGGGCGGGTAGGTCGGCACCACGGGGCTTCCATGGGCCAGCCCCAGCCAAGAGCAGACCTGGTCGTGTGAGCCAAGCCCAGGGCTGGGTTTGTGCCCTCCACCAGCCCCTGTTCAGATGTGGCTCCAGGGTAAGCATGGACCACACAGCTTCCCTGACAGGCAGCCTGCGGGGAACAGAGGCTGACGTGTGCAGCTCAGCGTTAGTTTGGGGTAGGAAAGGGGCAGAAGTGGAGCTTAGGTGGAGCCATGCCCATCACCCCCAGGTGTTTCTGCAGTATCGGAGGTGACCGCTTGCCCCTGGATAAGACCCCTCACACGGGCTGTTCCTCTGGTCTCCAGGGATGATGAGACCCAAACAGGTTTTCTCTAGAGATCCAAATGAAGGGGAGGTGTGGGGAAGGGGTGCGAAGGGCACCTCTGCCTGCTCCCTAGACCTGCCCTGGTCCCCTGCACAGCTGCTGCTCTCCAGATGCTCTCAGGGAGCTGGGATGTCCCCCAGTGGGACCTGGGCCCTCACTAGGACCCCGTCCTGCCTGTGCTTTAGGTCCTCTGTGATCATTACTGGCCATCGGAATCTGCCCCGGTCTCCTACGGGCAGGTCCGGATCCACCTGCTGATGCAGAGCAGCTCCGAGGAGTGGACCATGCGCAGGTTCAAACTGTGGCACGTGAGTGAGGACCCTGGGGAGCTGCCAAGGGCTGGGGCTTTGCATGAGATGTGGTGGTGGTGTAATTTCCTTTCCCATTAGTGGGGTTCAAGACACCCCAGTCCCCGAGGAGCAGTCAGTGCCTTGAGACTTGGTGGCACAGAAGTGTCCAATATCCATCATCCCCGAGTCCACCCTTGCTCTCTCCTTTCCACATCCCTGCACTCAGGCACAGCCTGCAGCATCAAGGGCAATCTGGGGCAGGTCTCCTACCACCTCCATGTGCCTCCCCATGGCAGGGAGGACAGAGGAGCAGGACCCAGAGGCAGAGCAGCAGACCTTCCGCTGCCTGTTCCCTGCAGCAGAGCTGGGTTTTACCCCAGGTCCCAGGGTGCTCCCAGGGCTGTAGGGTGCAGCATGTGCCTGTGCTGGGGGCTGCACCCTGACCTCCAGCACCCGCTGGCAGGAGGGTGTGCGGGCAGAGCGGCACGTGTCCCACCTGCACTACACGGCATGGCCGGACCACGGGATCCCAGAGTCCACGACTTCCATTCTGACCTTCAGAGAGCTGGCTCGGGAGCATATCCAGAGCACCAAGGATGCAGGGCCGACCCTCGTGCACTGCAGGTGAGGCTCTGCTCCGGAGGCGGTGATGGGAGAGGGCATGGGCGCAAGGGTCCTACTGATACACAGACCAGGAGGGAAAGCAGTGCCTGGGAGACCTTGGCTGGTCTGTAGGGAGTCTTCTGCCTGGCCACTGGGGATAACAGGTCTTGTTGCAGACTGCCCTCCCGCCCGGTCCTGTGGGATGGGGTGACTGGAGATGGTCAGCATCAACCCAGGGCAATCGGAACGGCTCCTCAGCCACATGCTGTGCTGGGACCGGTGCCCTGGGGTGCAGCATCAGGGAACCTCTGTAGCAGGATGGGAGTCCATCAGCTGTGGGGTCAGGCTCTGTCTAACCCTTGCTGTCTGTGCTCTCAGTGCTGGGGTGGGCCGCACCGGCACGTTCATTGCTCTGGACCGGCTGCTGCAGCAGATGAAGCAGGAGAAGGTGGTGGACACGTTTGGGGTTGTTTATGCCTTGCGGATGAACCGTTACCTGATGATTCAGACACTGGTAAGACTGAGCCCTCTTCCCCCTTGCTTCCAACCCAGCAGGGCTGGAGGAGCTGGCTGCACAGCCCAGGCTGGACCCCAGCCTGACACTGCATCACCGCACTGCTCAAAGCAGCTTGCTTGGCTTCATGCCCTGCTAGACCCACAGTGTACAATATCCGAGTCCTCCCAGGAAGCTCAAGGACACCCCAGAGGACCTGGGAATGGGATCAGACCGTTTGCAGGCAATTCTTAACCCTCACCATGTTGTTGGCCTGTGATGCTCCACAGCCCATCTACTATTTCCAGTACTCAGGGTTAGGACAAAGTGTCCGTGCTGCCCTTCAGGACAGACCCAGTGGCTCTGAGATTGAAGTAGGCAGAGCCTTTTGGGGATGAATGTAGGACACCCTCTGCCCACTAGGCAGTGTCCTAACCGCCCTGTCATCCCGTCTGTGTGGTACAGTGCTCTGCACTGCTTTCTGCCTTTGTCTTCCAGTCCCAGTACATTTTCCTGCACAGCTGTATCCTGGAGAAGATCTTGGAGGAGCCACTGCTGGGTTTATCAGGGACAGAGAGGTAAGGGCCTGCTGTGTTTTCTCTGGTACTCTCCCCACCCTGATCCACAGCCCCTCCAAGATGGGAATCTCACCTCAGCTTGAGCCTTGGCTCCAGGAGATCTCCCCTGGTATTTTGAGGAGCCCAGCCCAGAGCTGGGTGTGCATCACTGGGGGGCACGTATCTATCTTTAGGGTTAAATCATCTACCCCATCCCTTATCCTTGCTGTCTTAGGAATGGGCCCATGGTTGTGGCACACAAAAGTCTTGCCATTGCCTAGGGGAGAGCAAGTTGGTGTGGGTCAGAGCTGGGCTGGGGACCTGCGAGGTCCCCGGCATTTGAGGGGTGAAGGTCTGCTCCCAGCCCTGCTGCAGACACAGCCGGGATGCTGCTGCGTTTGCTCAACCTCACCCTTACACCCAGTTTCTCACCCCAGGTCCTGCCCTATCCCTCTGAAAAGCTTTGCTCAGCACTACGCTCAGAAGGCAGCCAAGTCCCACCTGGGCTTCCTGCGAGAGTACGAGGTGAGAGCTGTCCTGAGCAGGGTGGCCATAGGCACTGGGGAGACCTCAGGGTCGGGCTGGGGGACACGCAGCAAGTGCATCCCAAGTGGGTCCCACGTTCTTGGCTGCATCCCTCTCCGTGGCATCGCATCCCCAGGCACGGAGCTCCCTCACACATCCTGCACTGCTCAGAGGTGGTCCCATTGCACCCCTCGTAAGGCTTCTGCATGTGCAGTGATGACCCCCCTCTGCTGAGCCCTGGAGTCCCCAGTTCCTCCTGATCCTTCCCTGCTCACCTCTTCCTCCGCTTCCACTCTGGCAGAACCTCCTAGAGGTCGTCAAGGAAGAAGCCAGCTCTGCAACACCATCTTCAGGCACCCAGCAGGCACGGCCCTCCTCCAGCATCCTCCCCTGTAAGTGCTGTGACACCTACCAACCTTTCCTTCCTGTACCTGTGTGGAGCCAGGCTGGACCAGGGCTGGTGCTCCACAAGACAATACTTGGACACCACTGCATTGGGTTCAACAGAAGGCTCCAAGGGTTGTTTTGGGGATGGAACATGTGAAGCATGGGACTGAGATAGGTGGGTTTGTCCAGCCTGGAGGAGAGAAGGCAAGGGGGAAATCTTGTTGCCATCTTAAACTGCCTGCTGGGAGGGCACAGAGAAAATGTAGAGGCTTCTCAGAAGTGCACTGTGAAGGGCAAGAGGCAATGGGGATGATTGGGAAGGGTAATCTAACTCTATACGAAGACAAATGATTTCCACAAAGGTGACCAGAGACTGGAACAAGGCATCTGCAGGCTCTCCATCCTTGGAGATAAGCAGCTCTCCATTGGCTTATACTGAGCTACCTGCACTCTGCATCTCTGCTTTGAGCAGGAGTTTGGGGTCGGTACCTGTCTTTTGGGAGCAGCACCCATGAGCTGCAGAGGAGCAGAGCAGAGGGGAGCACCTTCGCAGAGAAATAGTGGATGTGGGGTTGGATTTGTGTGGCTGTGGGCACGAGGCTGCCCTGGTCCCTCCACCTCCGTGTGTTTTGCAGATGATCGCTCCAGAGTGAAGTTCTCCCTGCTGGAACAGGGCCCTTTCTCAGGTCTCCTGCAGGTGTGGCACGTCCCGGTGAGTGTACCCCCAGCAGCAATGCCCACCCCTGTGCCTGGGTCTCCCTTCCTCATCTTGTCCCTGCACAGCTCCGCTGGTGACTGCCGCTGTGATCCTGTGTGGACAAGAGGGGACTGAGGATGTGTCTTCCCTCACCTGCCCAGTTTGGGCTCTCCTTGCTTCCCTCCCCTGGTGCTTTCTCATCTCTCCTTGCTTCCTCACCCCCAGAGCTTCCCTTCTGTTCTTGGCTGCAGTCGCCTGGGCTGACTGGGATGCCTGTGCCACCCTCTCCAGCAGGAAAGTGATGTTCTCGTTCCCCACTCAGGGCTGCAGCTCCAGCAGGGAGTATCTGGCTGTGCAGGGGCCTGACAAGTTGGCCATGGAGGACTTCTGGACCCTGGTGTGGGAGCAGGATGTTCACACCATCCTAACGCTCCTGCCCTGGCAGGAGAAGGGGGAGGTAAGGTGCCTGTGCCACGGCAGGGCAGGGATTTGTTTAATGGGGTTGGAAGCTCTAAAACTGGAATGCTTTTCACTGATGCCTCAGTGCAGGTCCAGCTTAGCTAAAGCCAAGCCTTTCCTGTGTCAAAATGCTCCCACAGCTAGTCGCAGGGGACAGGTTCTGTCTGCTCACCGTGCCATCCATGGCCCTGGGCTCTGCAAGCTGCATCTCCCTGGCACCCAAGGACCCCTGACCAGCCGAGGTGGAGAGCCAGGCAGCTCTGTGCTAACAGGGAAGCTCACTGCAGTCTGCTCCCAAACTCCCCCAGGGTTTAGCTAGGAGATGAACTGCCATGGAGTGATGCTGGGGGTGCTCTCGGTCCAGCCCCATCACAGACCCCTCAGGTGGTGGCTGATGTGAAAGATGGGAGCTGTCAACATGAAACCAAACTTGCTGTTGCCCACAGGTCCCAAGTGAGGTGTGCTGGCCCCTGGAAGGAGACTCTCTCTGCACAAAGATGCTGAACATCCAGTGTGGCACAGAGAAGGTTGTGTCTGGATGGAGGTGTACCCAGCTCAAAATGAAACATGTACGTGTCAATGGGGCTGGCCTGGATCCCACTGCTTGGGTGTTCTTCACTGCTGAGGAGATCTGTAGGCAAGGGTTGAAAGGTCCACAGAGACTTGTCTGAGCAGGAAGTGCTGGCAGTCCATCAATGCAGGAGGGAATCTAGACTGCAGCACCCAGAACTTAGGCTGCATGGACATAGGAGATGCGCAAGAGAGGCTTCTGCCACCCCTTGCTGATAGCTCTGACCTTTGAGAAAGCCACCCCTTGTTCTCAGCCTCCCTCTCAAGAGGCAGGGTGCTGTGGGGAAGGAGGCACCGTTCCCACTGCACAAGTGATGGGCAGTGCCTCAGCAGAGACTGCACAGCTTTGTAGAGGCTAGAGCTCAGGAAAGCCTGTGGCAGCCTAAGGAGTGGGGAGCTGGGACCCCTATGCATCTAAACTCACCCATCAGACTTGTCAACTCTCTGTGTCTCGCCAGGAGAAGAAAGCAAAGGAGAGGCAGGTACAGCAGTTCCTGTATACGCTCTGGAGCAGCAAGAAGCAGCCGGATGCGCAGAGCCTGGTGGAGCTCCTCACTGCTGTCACACGGTGCATGCCCCACCGAAAGCGAGCCGGTCCTCTCCTGCTGCACTGCAGGTACATCACGGTACTGCTGCATCCATGGGCAGCCTTGCAGAGCTGGTGCCCACCAGGCTGCACAGCACCTTGCCATGGCCACCACCAAACCCTGGGCTAGGATCCTGGGAGCAGCCCTGGCATCCTCAACTGCTTGCAGCACAGCCCCACAAGAGCCACCACAACTGGTGTATCAGCAGCGCTGGCTTGGGTGAGGGATGCACAGCTCAGCAGGGCAGGGTAGGCTGGATGCTGCAGGCTTCTTCAATGGGCACTTTGGGGTCCCATCTCCCACGTCAGCAAAGGCCTCCCTGCCACCTCCACCAGTGCTCACAGTCCTCTATCCCCACCATACCATACCCTGCATGTTCTCTTCATGGAGCTTATGACTTCCTGGGCTCGTGCCCACTTCCATAAAGGCTGAGCTCAGCCTGGCCTGACGTCAGTGACCCTCCCTTGTCCCTTGCAGTGGTGGCGTGAGCCAAATGGGGATGCTGATCTCCCTGGATTGTCTGTTGCACCAGATGAGAGCGGAGAGAACCGTGGATATCTACGGTGTGACCCTCCAGGTGTCGAGGAGCTGCTGTCTCATGACCCCAACCCTGGTAGGTGGGAAGGAGGAAGGGTGATGGGCCGGGAACAGAGCAGTCATGCTGAGCTGCCCACTGCCCAGGAGCTCCCTGCCACCTGGGAGCCGATCCAGCCTATGCAGGGATTTATTCCATGCTTCCTCCCCATCCTGCAGCTCTGCCAGCCACCAGAGGCTATGGTCATTGTCTTTTCCCAGGGAAGAGCTTTCATGCTACATGACAAACCTTGCCACGTTGGCAGCTGCCCTGCAGCCCCACGGGCTGTGGCACTATCTGATGGTGCTGTGCCAGCCCAGCCTCACAGGCCTCCAGCGTGTGCTGCTCTTGATGGGCACTGGTGGCACAGATGCCCTCTGGACAGAGCTTTCATTTGCTGAATGACCACTGAATGAGGAGCATCCCATGAAACCCTCCCCACAGGGGACAGCAGAACTGGGGCAAATCTCTCTGGGGCTACCCCACTGCAGGAGCTCACTGTGTGCTTCACTGATGCGAGCCATGAGCGCAGTGGGAGCCGGAGGAGGGTCCCTGCTTCAGAGCTGCTTTGTATTTTGGCAGCGGTCCTGCAGGCAGTGACACGATGTGCCCATAAACTCACAGCAAACGCCCATCAAAAGCCGCTGCCTCCGCACCTTGCTGTGAGCAGGGGTTGCTTTGATCCCAATGAAGGACAGGCAGGGTTGCCCTTCAGCCCCACACTGCTGCCGTGTGGGTGCCAGCTGCTGCCATCCCCATGGGGGCTTGCCAGGACCCCTTTATACTGGGGGCACCAGCTGATATTCGGGGGAATTTAGCATCCAAACAAGGGGGAAGATGAGGGATTGCCCATGGATAACCACTGGGTATTTAAGCACCCCCAGTCCCAGCATGGTGCGTGTCTCTGGGGACATAGTCTTCCTTGCACTTGGCCAGGCGCTGAGTGTGCCTGGACTGAAGTCAATCCCAGGATGTCACTCCAGACCTCACAATCAGGCCAGGGTCATTGAAAACACGCTGTGGGTGACCTGGACCCACAGACATTGTGTGATCTGTGGCTTTCCCAGCACTTCAGTGGGGCTAAACCCACTGCCGGCAGGGAGGAGGCTCCTCGTGACTTGCAGCTTAGCCAGCGCATGAGCGAGCTGCTCGGAGGCCCCTTGTCAAGGCCCTAATTCCTCTTTCCTGGCTGCCCTGTGATTTCGACCCACACCGTCTGCAGGCTGGCCCTGTTTGTGCACAACCTCAGTTACCTTTGCTGTGTTCCCCCAGAGCCCTGCCATGGCGGTGGGTCAGTCCTGGGTGTTTTATAGCCGAGCATCACTTTGGAGCATCCCGGCATTTGAGCAAAGCTTCTTACCTGCCTCTGAGAGCTCGCAGAGATCTACCCTGATCCCCTGTCAGCACTTGGCTTGGGTACTGAGGCTACCACCAAGGGAAAGTCCTGCTCCAGAGGGCTTTCCTCCTGGCCTCAGGTCATTGCCAGACCCTGTGCCCCCCAGCAGGGCAGAGCTCTCCCTGCTTGCTGTCCTGCAGCATCACTGGGGTTGCTCTTCAGTCTTGTTTTGGATGCAAACACTATGCACGGTGTGTCCAAGAGCCACTGGGGCACTTTGAGGAAGGCAGATGACACTGTTCCTCCTCTTCTCAAACAGGGGGGATGAAGCAGGAGGAAACAAACGTGGTGGAACTATAACTCCAGGCCCAATTCTTTTCTCATCAGCTCTGGGGACACAGGACAAACATGTGCATCACTTGGGAGAGCACATCCTGCTCTGCCATCGGACACTAAATTAGGATCTTTTGAGGCAAATTGCAGGGTTAGTCTGCAAGCTGGATGTGCCTGTCACAAACCTGACTGCAGCCCGTTTTCTGTCTTCCAGGACCAGTACGTGTTCCTGTACACCTGCATCCGGGACATCATCGCTCAGAAGCAGCCCTAACACCGCTCGGCACTTCCTGGCACCCTCCTGCCCTCCACCTCTATGGGGTCCTGTCCATAGCCAGGAGGTGGGGTGAGAGCACCATGGGGCTGCTGACACATAGTGAGCCCTGCAGCGAGAGGGGATGCTCTGGCACTGTCACTGTGCAGTGTTATCAGTGACATGAACTTGCTGTGCAGCTGATGGGCAGTGCTGTCCCGCCACAGGCTGCTGTTGCCCCTTGCTGCAGACATGGTGATGGGCTGGGTGTGATGCTCCCCTGCTTTGTCTATCCCCCGGGATTCCTGGTGCCTGGAAGGTTTGTCAACCCCACTGCGCTGTGCTGGGGGCTCTGCATTGCTCTTGCCCCTCAGCACAGAAGAGGCAGCCAGAGGCTCCTGAGTCTGACGCAAGCACCGGGCCTGTGGTCTCCATGTGCCTGTGGGTACCAGAGGTGTTGAGGTCTCAGACCCTGCTGTGGGCAGAGCGTGGTGGGAGCTGGCTTGTCTCAGCTGATGGATGTCTGAAGTGCAAATAGCCCTAGGGTAGAGTGTGCTTGTCAGGGCGGGTTGGCTTTTGTGGGGTCTCGGCAATGCTGAGATCAAACGGGCATTGTGTCCCCAGCCACCTTCATCCCAGGGTAACCCACCAGCATGACGGGGCAGGACACTTGCTGCTCAGCCTGCATATAAGTGAGCATCGCAGTGGCTTGTGGTGTTTCTGCTTCTGGTTGGATGCCAAGAGCTCTCCAGGAGGATTTGTGCATGCTTTCAACATGGAAAAAAAAGGCCTGAAAATCTCAGTGGATATTCTTATGTGCACAAAAGGATTTATGGTTTTGTCTTGGGAAGAGTCTGGCACTTGGCCTTATGCTCATGGGAAGCCCGGTGGCTTTATGGCTTTCAGGTCATCAGTAACTCCTAAACTATGCTTGTGCTGCAGGGTGGGCGTCACGGTGGGGGTCAATGTTCTCTCCCAGTGACCCCCCAGCCTGGTGGGCACGAGTGGTGGTCAGGCTGTGTCCTGCTCATGCTGTGTGCACCTCGCAGCAGCAGCCCCTGTCCTGTTCTCCTGGGGCACCGTGGGAGAGCACACCGGTGTGTGCTGGAGGCCTGGCATAGAGCAAGCAAGCTGCAGAATCAATGTGGTCCAGAGAAGGATGTGCCCGTGCTCTGGCCATGTTTGAGCGCATCGGCTGGTGAGGTTTGGACCGGCCCAAAAGCACAGGATCTCACCAGTGTCTGGGTGAGCTCCCAGGACAGGGGAATCTCAAAGCACATCTGCCCTGCTGCCATATACACACGGGCACATCCTTCTTAGGACTCCATCAAACAACCCTTATGTCCAGCTTCCACCCTCCACCTCCAGCCAGCCTTAAAAACAGTTCCTGGGCTACAGGACATTATTGCCAGGAGCCTCAAGTCCATTCTAACAAACCCTGCAAGGATGCTGAAAGTGCTGATACTTCTTCCCAACAGCTCACATCCCTCTAGGGAAGGGTCCTCTCCTCACTGCCTTCGCCGCAGCACAGCTGACTTGCAAAGCATAAAGACAGAGCTCTCCACACAGGAGCTGCTGATGTAGGGAAAGAACTGGTGCTCATTCCCTCAAACAGGGGCGAGATGAACTGGATCCAAGTCCAGCATCTCCATGCTGATGCTGTTGAACAAGTGAGAGTGAAGAGGTGAAGGATAAGGTAGGGCAGGAACTCCACAGCCTCTCTCTTCTAATTTTCTGCAATCAGAGCTGCCCTCTGTCAGAGTCGTTATGCCTGGGGCTTTGCTCAAAGCCATGTTCCCTATGGAGATGGCCCGAGTCTGGCTCTACATCTTGTGGCACAGGAGAGAGGCCTCAGAACAGGACAGCGTTCCCAGGGGCTGACTGTGGGCTCTTGACTTTCATGGAGAAGAGCAGGATAACATCCACATGAGACATCTTGGCCACCCTCCACTTTACCCTTAGCTGATGGCAAGACCAAGCAAGATGAGGGGTGAGTTCTGCTGGCACCTACCCCGCAGCATCTCTCATGTCAGCAGGGCTCAGTTCTGCACATCAGTCCGTCTGCCTTCCCATGTGGGCTACTGCACCAGGATCCTTCTGCAGTCCTTTGGGAAAGCACCTATGGTCTCCTGTGTGTCCATGCAGAGAGATGGCAGTCCGGGGCACAGCTGAACACAGGCATGCATGCTGGATGCACAGACACAGGACTTGTGGCACGGAATGGTGAGGGTCATAAGGAAGCAAGTGAAAGCCACGATGGGGGAGGCATGCTGCTGTCTGCAGAGCTTCCAAAAGCCTGGGAGCGAGTGGTCCCAGAGCCTCACATCTGGCTAGCACAACACAGCAGCGTTCACAGGTGAACCTGCAGCCATCTGAAGCTAAAGCACAGCTGCTGTGGTAGGTACGAAGGGACCTTCCCATCAATGGGACAGGCATTGGTCACATAAACTGGCCCGCAGGTTTCACCCAGGGAGCTGGGTATGGCTGGAGCCTCCTGCTCCGTGCTCCAGATCCTGTCTGGAAGGAGGCTGCCTTGGTGATGACGATGAATTGACGACCTCCCCCCCACTGCTGCTGGAGGCTGGACCCACAGCTGCTTCCAGAGGGCGTCGGGGGGAGCTGCGGTTTGAGGGAACGATTTTCCAGCTCTGCAGCTCGGAGCCACGAAAGAGACAACAAAACAGCAGAACAAAACAAGCCTCCAGGTCGGGCCGCCCAGCGCGCTCTGCACCGTGCCATGGTGGTCTCCATAGCCTGCTCCAGCCTGGCAGCGTCCAACCACCACCCTCCTCCGTCAGCCCCCGTGATGCCAAGACCCTGGAATGAGCAGGACAATGAGGGGTCATTTGAACCCCCCCCTTCCCATGGCTGCCAGAGCAGGGGCAGGATGGGTTAGCAATGCAAAGTGGCAGGAGAGGTGGGGACCCAACTCCTGCATCTCCTGGGGACCCACAGCTGTGAGAACCTGCTGGTGGCTTCCAGGGCACCACAGCTTCTCCTCTGCCCTAGTCTTTCCCATGTCCTCAGCTCCCACCAGGGCCCAGGGAGTCCAGCAGCTACCAAGTCTTCACACAACAGTAACAGGGCCCATGGCACCCTGCCACATTCCAAGCTGGGGACCTCCATGATATTAGGTGCCTGATAACAGGCTGTGGCTGCCCCAGCTGTAGCCGTAGTGTGAGGATGCCATAACTGCTTACGGGTCTTCCACCTGAGCCGTACCAGCACCAGGAGCAGCAGGACTGCAGCCTATTCCTCCCCAGGATCTCCAGCGCTGTCTTTCACCAGCTGCTGCTGTCAGGCACCTCCTGGAGAGCAGAAGTGCTAGGGCCAGGCAGATCCAAGGTAGGTCTGAAATGAAAGAGGAATTCCCCCTGGGACAGCCAAGTAAGATCAGAGCTGAGGTTCCCTCTTTCACATCCTGCTCTTGCATGTGATGGGCTTGCCATGGCTTTGGCTCCCTGACCCGCTTGATGCTGGCAGTCCAAAAAGAAAGGTCTTCAAGCACGTAGGACACTGAACCACAGCTCTGGTTCTATCAGAGCTTCTAACTAGCTCTGCAGCTCTGCTCGGGTTGCCTCATGGCTTCTTGGAAGCGATGCCTCCAGAGCAGGGAGTCGAAGTGCCTGAGGCTCGTGCTGTTCTGTGCCCTGGGCATCAGGGAGGAACCATCCTTCACTCTGTGACACTTCATTGGCACCAGACCTTCCTGCAGCCCCCCATCCACCCCCTGCTGCAGCAGGCACCATCGGTTGCCCCATAGGAGCTTGCAGTAGCTCACATGAACTGGACTCTGCTCCCCATTTAGGCTGTACTCTGGATTTTCCCAAGGTGGGTTTTTTCCCTGCTTTTAAGCCAGCTGCAGGAAGACCTGAGAGCCATGCAGTGTGGAAGCAGCAGGAGAAATAGCACCTGGGATGTCACCTGGCACCCAGAGCTACCCCGTGCTAAGGTCCCATGCTCAGCCACAAAGCCCTGGGATGTGATCCCAAAGCCTCAGCTCCATCCTTTAAAAGCAGGTCTCTGCGGATGGGGTGCAGCAGCGCCTGTTGGGGGCCTGGCTGATGCAGCTGCAGCGCAGGGAGCGGGCGATGCTGCTCTGCTTGCTACGGAGCAGAGCTCTTCAGCTCCCCATAGCGCAGCCTGCCGCTAGAGGCCAACACACCAACGCGGGTGAGCCGGGCAGAGGAGCATCCACTCGCGTTCACAGGGATGAGCTGGACCGGGAGCTCCCGGTGCCTTCAAAAAGGGCCCCGGTGCAGCCTGCAGTACTGGCAGCAAATCACAGCTTCAGTAAGAGCTGGCTGGAACGTGCCACTTCCACCCCAGGGGGACTCTGAAATCCCAGGTTTACCATGGGAACAGCAACGCTTTCTGCTCCCAACAACTTGACTCCCAGACTCGGTTTTGCCAGGAGCCGGGCGACACGCTGGAAGAAGTGAGCACTTTAATATTACCATCTATTATCAGGTGTCAGAGAAACGAGACATGGAAATGAAACACCGCAGCCAGGCTGGAATGAAAAGCAAAACAGAAACGTTACAGCAAAGTGAGCCCCACAGAGCAGAGCCTCCAAATTCAGGCTGTGTCGCTCCAAAAACAACATGAAAAATGTCATTGCAGTCAATGCCTTCCTGAGGAAATGGCTCTGTTTCAGCAGAATGGCAGCTCTCAATAGGAATCTCTTTAGTGTGATCTTTTGAAGAGCTCTATTAATAGTGAGCTTTGCCAGAGTTCTGGATCCCCAGGGAGAACGCATTAAGTGAGAAGCTGTCAGGAGCTCCCAATGCCGTTGGTGTCTGCTCCCAATGCCGTTGGTGTCTGGCTGCTCTTAGGCTGCAGAGGGACAGGGAAGTTGTAGATAAAAGCTGCTGCTGCAGGCAGGAGCAGAGGGATGGGCCTGACACCTCCTCCAAACTGACACCAAGTTCCTGGGTGCTGTCAGAGCAAATCTGACCATTTCAGGCCATGCTAAAGGCCTGCGACAGAGCAGGGGAGGAGAAGCTTGTCAAGGAACCCGAGGAACCCTCTCTCCAAGGAGGGCTTCCCATCTCTGCACCAAGTAGTGTTTTACATTTGGAGCTGTCAAAACACACCACAAACATCTAATTAATGACACCTCCAGAAGTGCTCATGATGGAAGGGGCTTCATTCCAATTAAATCATTGCAGATCCCATGCCCTTTTCTAAGCAGCTGCTTCTGCTGCCACAGAACTTGGTAGTTCTTTGACACCCAAGCAGGAAGAAATCGTGTTCTGATGCACATCCCACATGTCTCAGGACACCCCAAACCCTCTGGGCTGCACTGGCACAGGCCTGCTCCAGTCTTAAAACCCCCATTCAATGGACTATTCCTCTACTTTGACCTCCAGCCTAGGAGCAAACCAGCTGCCTGCTTGTGGCATCAGTGCTGTGCAGCTCCTGCAAACACAGCTCACACACGCACTCGATCATGACCTGGGCAAAGCCATAGCAAGCAAGAGGACCACATCCCAGTGCCCTGGAGAGGTCCCACTGAGTTCCCACCATGCCACTGCTGCTCCATCCCCCGGCATCCCCCACCCAGCCCCTGCCCCACATGGGGACAGCAAGGAGGCTGCTCGTGGGTGAGGGTCCAAGTCCAGGACAACCCCACAGCCCTGGGCATGGTCTCTTCAGCAAGCAGCTCATTGCGAGCTCCTCACTCCCTGACTTTCGGTTGCAGCTGGGGTTAGCAGCCAGCACAGACACACAGAGTCCTTTAATTGGGGTTGAATTTCAGCGTCCCGAAGTCTGGAGCCCTTGAAGTGCCGGTTGGGTACTCCTGCCTTTGTAGTTAAAATCCTCTGCCCTGTCAGAGCCAGCTTTGCCTTCCCCTGCCCTATCCCACAGCAGCATTGGACCCAAGCAAGTGCAGGTCCCAGAGCTCTGAACAACTCTTTATTTGTTGAGGTTTTTTCTTTCCCCCTTCCTTCCCTTTGAATGAAATTCCTGCCAGCTCCGAGAGGGAGAGAGAGAGGGAAAAAGAGTAGAAAGTTTAACTCCTCCCATTGGAGCATCTCACGCCCCTGCCCAGCCCTTGAAACCCAATAACCAAGATCATTCAACAATGCCTCCCCTTCCCTGGCTGCATCCTTACCTCACTCCGACCTGCCGGCGGTACCCTGCCCGCTGCACGCGAGGCAGCAGGATCGCTGCCCTCCATCCAGCCGAGCCGCAGCACCGGGGCGAGCCGGCGGCACCGGTGCAGGCAAGGATGGACACGCTCTTCTTCTGGGGCATTCTCCTGGCCTCTTCCACCAGCGTCCAGGCGGTGCCTGCAGAGCAAGGTGCTGCACCCTCGTGCCCACCCCAGTGCCACTGCGAAGAGGATGGCATCGTGCTCTCGGTGGACTGCTCCGAGCTGGGGCTTTCGGAGGTCCCGGCCAACCTGAGCCCTCTAACAGCTTACCTGTAAGTACAGCCCTTGCTGGGTTTGGGGTTGGTTTGCAACGCTTTCCCCGGATCCCTTGCCCAGCTGCAGCGTTCCTGCAGCTTGGAAGCTTCTGCCACATTTTCCTGAAATTGAATTTCCTCTGGAAATTAGAAGCAAAACAAAACAACAGCAAAGAAGAAAAAAAAGGCAGCTATGGCTCCAGGACCTGCCAAGCTAAGCCAGCTCCCCCTCCTCCCCGCAGCCCTCTGCAAATGCTGTTTATATTGCAATGTTATGCATGCTTTGCTTCTTGATTACAGTGGATCAGAGGAGCTGATTTGCTGGGTGGATTCTGATTGTCTGGGAACATAATGGAGTATTTATACTGAGCAATTAGTGCAAACTGCTCTGGGGTCCTTCTGTCAAACATTTCAATAGCTGTGATAGCTGAGGGGGTTTGGGTTGAGCTGGCCACCAGCAGTGTCCAAGCTGCCTCTTTAAAACGAATAGTAAAATCTTAAAAGAGGTGTGGTGCTTTTGGTGGGTTATTTTTGGCTATTTGTTTACTTTTACATTCTTAATGATCTGAGTATTTCCCATCCTTTCTGGTCTTAATACCCCAATGGGTTACACTGCCACAGGGCTCTGGTGTGCTTGTTTCTAGCCCCAGAGATGGTCTCAGTGATGCCATCTGACTAGAGATGACAGAGGATGTCCTCAGGGTGAGCAGAGGACTCCATGGAAGTATCTCAGGGTTTGACCAGGAGAGGAAACACCTCTTAGGGAGACAAGCTGGACCTGGCATGCGCTGGGGAAGATGCTCACCTGTATTCACAGAGGTGCTGCAGCCAGCAACCTCATCTGTGCAGATGGGCTGCTGAGGACCTTGGCTGTCCCAGCTAGGGATGCAGCTGAGGTGCTGCCAAGGGAAGCTGTGTGCACCACAGCCATTGAGGACAACTGGTGGTCCCCAGGCAGTGCTGGGGATGTTCGGTTTGTGTTCAACCGTGCTGCGAGGGAGCTGCTGTCCCAACGTGGCACGCAACCCGTGCCGCTGGCTTTCTGGTGTTGCTGGCTTCTCCTGATGGGCAGTTACTCAGCTGTTAAAGCTGAGCACCCTAACTCATTCGGGAAGGGCTTTGCAGCTTCAGGCTGAAGCTGCCACAGATGGATAAGAGCTTCTCCACTCAACCTGCTTGCCAGAGGATCGCATTGGTTTGTCTTGTGCCAACCATTTGCTAGCCAGAGCTGTGTTAGGTCAGCTGAGAAAGAAATATGACAGGAAAGGATGATTTTCACTGGGCAGCATGAAAGATGATTGAAATGTGCAATACAAGCTATGTTTCCCTGGGACAAGGAACCACAGAGCACTTGTCACATGAGGTGTGTCCTGTATAGAGCTGTCCCCTCCGCACACATCCTGGGGCTAAGTTTGGAGCCAGCTGCCTGTGAGTGCAAAGTCACTGTGGCTCTTGACCATGCCTTGGCGCAGGGGGCTGTAAGCAGGGGGGCTGCAGAGCTTTGCAGCCCTGCTCAGCACCCGGCCCATCCTTGCGGTCATCACAAGACCAGGCCCCTGCGGCTCTGCAGCACATCACTGCCAGCTCCATTGCATGAAACAAGGGCAGCTTGGTGTTAAAGGGCTCTCACTGCCCCGTTCCCTCTGACCGTGGTGGTCGGAGCAGGGACACTGAGCCCTGGGCTGCGGCTCTCCCCGTGCACGGACCCCAGCGGGTGGGTGCTTAAAGATGCTCCCGGCCTGGTGCTGCCGGCGACTGCGGCTGCTGCTGGCAGAGCCCTGGATGTGGCTGGGAGCTGGTGCTCGGGGCAAGCCCCATCAGCGCTCCCCGTCCCTCGGGGCAACCCCGGCGGCCGCTCCGCTCACACGGGGGCGCCAACGACAGCGATTTGGGGGAGCTGCGCCCGCAGCGCCGCCCATCCCCGTGCGGGAAGAGCGGGGCTGCAGGGACCCCCCGGTGCGAAACGCCTCGGGTAGAGCCAGGGAGGTGTTGGAGGGTCCAGAGCTCCCCTCCTCCCCTTGGGGCTGGACCTGTTTGAGGGGAAACCGGCGCGTTTGCTGCCTGTTACACACTGCCGTAATGGCTGGTTAATGGCTGAGATTGGGCAGAGGTAGGAAGGCAGGATGAGCAGGGAATTGTCCCCGGCTTTCCTCCCTGCTTCTGCCACCACCTTCCTGGCCAGCCTTCGGCACGGTGAGTTTCTCAGCTACAAGGTGTGCAGTCAGGGCTGTTTTTTCAAAGCCAATCGGCATAAATGCTGCAGGAAGGATGGATATTGGAGAGGGATCTGTGTTCTTCACGTGAATTCAGCCTTGGAAATCACCTTCAGAGACGTAAAGAAATGCCGAGGATTATAGGGAGATCTGCAAGAGCTGAAAAGCAGCTGTGTGATGGCAACGGGGAGCGTGGAGCTGAAGGAAGCTGCTCCCAATATTTTCCATCTTCTTTGCTCCATACCCTGTGTTGTAAGGAAGTTACCGGTCCTCCTTTCTATAAGGAACAGGACTCCCTCAGGTGCAAAAGGATCCTCGTAATAACCTCTGATTAGACACTGCCTCACCCACTAAGGAGCTCGCATTCATGCCCCATCCTGACGATGCTGTGCCTCCCCTGTGCCTGTCTCTCTCCAAGAACCCTGTCCTTGCTCACTCTGGTACCTCCCTGAACTCGCACCTTATCCCTCCATCCAAATCCAAGCTTTACCAATGGAGGCATCCCTGGTGAGCCTGCAGCTGTGGCCAGGGGGATGGGAGAGAAGCAGTGACCTCTCCTCAGGGGCACCTCTCCGGCGGGCACTTAGACACGCTGCTGTCTCTTGGCAGCTCGGCTGGGGTTGTCCGTGTTAGGTGACAGGTCCCTGCTGGCTGCGTTGCTCCTGCCAGCATCCTTGAGCTCAATCAGGGCTCATGCTGGCTCCAACAGCCCATTCCTCTGGAGCAGCGCAGACCAACCTGCCTGCCTCATCACATGGCGACCGGCAAGGAGCTTTAGTGCATGATGTATTGGAGGGGTTGAGGGTACGAACTGTGTCTTAGCCCGGCCTTACAGTCCAGCCATGAAACACTAAAGGTCAGCACATCCACTCCATCTTCTCTACATTGTCCCAGTCAGTAGTTAGTCCCAGACAGCAATAACATTCATCCATTTCTCCTCTTGTGAAGACTGATCAAACATAGGAGCAGTGCTTGGGACAGAGGAGGAGCAGGGAATATGGCAATATGGGAGACGGGAACATGCAGGACAGTGGGGATACTGCAGTGGAAGTGATAAGGATGAAGGACACAAACCTGTAGAATACATCAATAGCACCATGGCTCAAAGCTCATCTGGAGGAGCCATCCCCCCCTTCCCCAGGGTCCCAGGTCCCCGGAGGACCAGGCTCTCCCTCTGCTGTGTGCCCATTCCTCAGAAGCATCGATGACTGCATGTCCTTGTCCCAGGCCCCATGCACCCCTTGCAGTGAAGCCAGGCAAGGCTTCACTGCACAGCTCACTGTGAGTGATGCTGTTGCTCTATCCTGGAAAGTCAGCAAACACCTGGGGCACAAGGCAGGTGATGAGGTTGTTGGGCTGTTGCTGTCACAGCAGGATTTGGAGAAAGAAAGCAGCAGAGAAAGAGCACCCAGAGCCTGGCTGCTCCCGGATAGTGCCAGGCACCTCAGGAGGCTGCCCAGACAAAATGCTTCTCATTCCCACCCTGTTTCCATTGAGGTGAATGGGATCAGGAGCCTTCAGGGCTGTTCTCGCTTTGCAGAGACATTTTGAGCCATTGCTTGGAATTTAGCATCCCACTGGGAGTCTGCAGGCCCCGCGTCATCCATGCTCTCCTCTGAGCTGAAGATCCCATGGGGAAGCATCTCCCAGCACTAATGAACCCTGTCACTTTGGGGTACCCAAGTGTGCCAAACCAAGATCTGCCCAAGCCCCAGGTGCCATGGGTCCAACAGACTCTATTGCTGCTTCCCTTATGGGGAAGGCAGATGAAAACTAACCAGAAGCCATGTAATTCCCACCCCTGTGCTCCCCAGCTTGTAACGAGGGGGAAACCAACCCAAGCAGCCTTGGAATCAGGCACAGCTTGAGAGTAAACTGTGAGAGAAACTGAAAAGCAACATGAAAAGCCACAGCCACTGAGCATGTGCTTCCAAATGGCCTTTTGTATGCCCTAGGCATCGCGGAACTCTCACCCCAGCCAACAGCTGGAATATCCCAATCCCTTGGCCCATGGCAGTGCTCAGAGCACTGCTGGTTTAGCAGTCAGAGAGCAGAGGAGCCTCATCCCTGTATGGCTGTCAGGAGCCTGATGCCACGGGTGCTGCAGGGTGGTGTCCCTGGGCTCAAGGCCCGGGGCAGAGCAGTGTGGACACACTGAACCCAACAGAGAGCAAAGGAGAGGTGAGGGAAGCAGTGTCCTGGGGGGGATCAGTGGTGCTCAGAGCAAAGCCAGCATTGCAGGACCATGAACAGGGAGGTCAGTCCTCGAGCTGCATGTGGTGGGTTGGTTTTCGAAGCAATACCTCATCTCTTTGAAAAGGAAAAGCTTGATGCAAACGGAGCAGTGTTCGTGGGACTGTGAATAGGGGGGATGTGGTGACACATTGGATAGGGGAGATGTGACACATTGAATCAAGAGAGTTGACTTCAGTGTTCTCACTTCATGGTGGCTTTTTAAAGGATTTTTTAGGACTTTTTAAAGGAAAGTTTCTGTTTCCATCTTTTCACCTGCTGGTGTTATGGTTACCTGAGGCAGTTTAATGTTCACATTGAAGGACTCCAACACTATCAAAGCACCCTAATGGTTCTAAAACACAGTATTGGTTTCTTTTGTTCTGTACTAAGTGTTGACTTGCTGGCTCTTTGTTCTGGGTTCAAGAGAAAGGAAATGTTGGCGACTCTGAATTTCTAATGAGGTGAACTTTCAGGTTTATGACAGCTCTTCCTATCTCCTCCTGCTTCATCATCTTCCAGCCACCTTCTTCTCTGTGGTGGCAGAGCCACCATAACCTCTGCTCCCTTTAACCTCTCTTGATACGATGGGCTAGAAACATTTTGAGTCCAGCAGTTTTGCTCTACTTGACTGCTGCTATCCCAGTGCAGGTACTGTTGGGATTCAAGGGATGCTGTGCTCTCTGGACAGCAGCTGGTCCACAAACTTGGGCTGCGGTCCCTAAATGCCTCCAGCTACAACAGGCAGTGCTGCAGGTGACGAGGAAGAGGGAGAAGGAGCAGCCAGACCTTTACTGCACTTGCTTCAAAGCTGGCAGTGAGCGCAGCATTCCCTGGCAGAGAGGGAGCAGGTGTATGGATAAGGAGCGTGATGGGGAAGGCAGCACAGTGGAGCAGAGCAGACGTGCACGGATGGGGCTGTGCTCCGGGGTGGATGGACAGCAAACCTCCTCCCTCCTCCTTCGCTCTGCAAACGCCAGCCGGGGCAGCTCGGCTGGGAGCGGAGGAGAGGCCGGTCCCTCCCGCTGATGCTTTGAGGGATGCCCCAGTCCTGGTCCTATGCGTTAGGGTGAGCGATGCTGGGAAGCAGCAGCCGCGCCGTGTCCGAGCGCTCCCTTCCATCCGGCACCGGGAGCAGGATGGGAGGGAGCTGCTGCTCCTCCGCTCTGGGCAGCAGCAGCAGCAGCAGCAGCGGGCTCATCCTCGCTTACATCCGAGCCCACTTGGCCTCGGCACGCCTGAGAGCAGCGGCCGCAGCAGAGCCTGGCTTTCTGCAGCATCGCGCACTTCCACTGCAAAAGCCTTCCTCCATCCTCCCCCTCTCCTCCCTGCCCGCCCCCCAGGCTAAGCAATGTGCCACAGCCTCCCCTCTCTCCCTCCCTTCCTTGAAGAATAAGCTCATAAATCTGCCTGGGGCAATGAAAACACTGAGCTCACGGCCCTTAGATCTGTGCGGGAGGAGCTCTCGCTGGCGATTAAAGGAGTTTAGGGTTTTCTTTGAAAAACGCTTTGATTCTGGCAGAGGCTCTGGTGCCAAAAGGCAGCAATGGGGCTGCAAATGCCTTTCCCCCTCTGCACCTGCCTGGGTCAGGGAGCAGCAGGAGGAGGTGGAGGAGGGAAAGGGAAACGCAGTGCTTCCCAGCTCACTGCATGGGACCCGCATCACCTCCTCAGTGCCAACAGCAGGGCATGGGGTGCTGCTGCCTTTGAGCCCAGACCAGGGTGCCAAAATGCCTTCATTGCTGTGAGACAAAATGCTCCCCCCCCCCATCCATCCTTCCTTGGAGGGCAGCTTCTTGGGAACCCTGAAAGAGGACCATGAGCCCCCTTCATGCATCACAAGGAGGAAGCTCTGGGTGGGGAAAGGGGCACCGAGAGCAGCTGAATGCTGAGATCCCTGCAGGCATCCACAGGGTGCTTCCTGGGTGCCAGAGAGCCAGGGCCAGGGCAGTAGGAAGGGATAGGGGAGGACTGTCAGCGCTGGGAGGAGCCCGAGGTCACAGAGAAGGACTTCGGTAGGAGCTCAGGAGAGATCAGAAACAGCCTCCATGAAGAGCAGGACCAAGCACAAGCATCCAGTGTTTCAGCCAAGCCAAAAGAGAGCCAGGCTCCAGCCCAAGAGGCAGGGAGGAAAGGCAGGACACAGTGAAGCTCAGCTGGCGCCCGCAGTCTTGCAGGGATGCATCAAGGATCCAGGAAGGGGTAATGCAAAACCTCTCCAGGATCCACAGCACAGGCTCTGCTGACAGTGATGGAGGAGGGAAGCTCTGCAGTCTCCTCCCCTCCATGGGCTGGCAGAGGAGTCTCCCGAGGTATCAGCACTTCTCCATCTCCATCTGCCTTGTTTGCAGTCCTTCCTGTAGCTGTTTAAACCTCTTTGAAGGATTTGGAAATGAAAAGCAGCCCCCATGGGAGTGGAGCGAGGCAGACACACCTGTAAGGGTAGGACCTGCTCAAGGGACCTGCTCTCTCTTCATGTGAGCAGCCACAGGTTCCACTACAAAGAGACCCAGGGGAGACAGGGTAGTTTTGAGCACTGAACATCCCCGTGGGGCACCAATTAGTAACATTCCTCTTCCTTCAAAGGGAAGGTGAAACCCAAGCACCACGTGTGTCCTCTGTCGGGGCTCTGCATGCTGGGGTGGGAACCACAGGGGTGGAAGAGGAGAGGAAATGTGGTGTCCTCTTGCTGGGGGAGCAGGGGGTGCACTCATGGGGCAGAGAGGGCTGCTGGGAGGATGCCCACACGTGTTGAGAGGTTCTGTACGTTGACACTGCGTGCTCATCGTCGGTTTTACTACGGACATGAAAAGAGCGCTCCTGCTGCTGCTCTCTCAAGGGAAGAGTGAGGTGCAGAGTCACAAAGCTGCACTGTAAGGCTTTCTTCTCCATGTACATAAAGGCATGGGAGTTGTCAGATATTGTCCCAAAGCTATGTCCCAACACTGGGACATCTCCTCTCTGAGAAGTGACCCAGGTACCAAAGGACCTTTGGATCAGGCGTGTTGATTTGCAGAATCATAGAATAGTTTGGGTTGGAAAGGACCTCAAGATCATCCAGTTCCAACCCCCCTGCCATGGCCAGGGACACCTCACACTAAACCATCTCACCCAAGGCTCTGTCCTGCCTGACCTTGAACACCGCCAGGGATGGAGTATTCACACCTTCCCTGGGCAACCCATTCCAGTGCCTCAGCACCCTCACAGGAAAGAACTTCTTCCTTAGATCCAATCTAAACTTCCCCTGTTTCAGTTTGAACCCATCACCCCTTGTCCTGTCACTGCAGTCCCTAATGAAGAGTCCCTCCCCAGCATCCTTATAGGCCCCTTTCAGACACTGGAAGCTGCTGTGAGGTCTCCACACAGCTTCTCTTCTCCAGGCTGAACAGCCCCAACTTTCTCAGCCTGTCTCCACACAGGAGGTGCTCCAGCCCCTGCTCATCCTCGTGGCCTCCTCTGGACTTGTTCCAACAGCTCCATGTCCTTTTTATGTTGAGGACACCAGAACTGCACACAAAGAACCAAAAGTATCACAACCAGGACAGGACCCCGATGATAGCTGCAGGCAACGGGCGCACCAGTGTCCTGTGTCAGTGATTTCCACACATGGTCAAGGTGCCTGTGTCACAGCATGGTTTTCCATGTGCTCTGGCCTGACTGAGTGTGGAACCAGCCTCGCTATATCCATGTCCCCTCTAACTTCTCTTCAAACCAGCAGGTCCTGGTGCTGCAGGTTGTGTTTGCAGCTGCAGTCCTGCGCAGGGAAGTGCCTGTTGGTTAAGGTATTGTTGTGCTTTCATGTGGTGTAAGGCAGCACAAGATTTATTAGTGACAGAAGCATGAATGCTGGAAGCCGTGATTTATTGATGAGGGGGGAGAGGAAACGTGTTGCAGCCCATGCTGGTTAGTGTGGTGTGTCTGAGGTGAGCCGTGAAAACTGCCCCGCTCCTCCATGAGGTCTCTGGCTCGTTTGGTGATGCCATGAGGCAGACCCCGTCCTTTTCCAGGGATCAACCTCCCGCTGACCATGGGTTTCTTTGAGGAAAGGAATTCTCCCGCATGGAGGGGCACAAAGACACCCAGGAGCAGGCAGGTGCCCCATGAGCTTTGGCTCCCTCTTACTGTGGAGGTGGGAGATAGAGAGGACTGGAGCGCAGCACAAGAAGCTTGAGCTGTTTTCTAGCTCTGTCCCAACCTTATGGCTCACCCCAAACAAGTTCTCTCCTTTTCCTGTGCCTCAGTCTCCCTATCTTTAAAGCAGTCCTAATAAACCCTCCTCTAATGTGCCTTGAGATGCAACTGATTCCAACAGTGCTATAGAAGAGTTGGAGGCTCTCAGCCCTTTCCAGCCACATGTCTGCACCTCTCGAGCTACAACAACTCTTCAGACTTTATTAAACCATTCCTGAGCTTTCCATTTGTTCCGCCACAGCACAGGGAAAAGCAAACCTGAGCTCTGGGATTTGTATCCTGCCTTTCACGTGCACTGACCTCATCACTCCTTGCTTAGGGATGCAGCTGCAAACAGCGCAGCTACTGCAGTGCTCCTGTGGAGCCGCAGCAGAGCTGGTTGGAGGTCGTGGGCAGCACTGGTGAGCTCGATGGAGGAAGTGAACCCAACTGCTTGGCCAGAGCTGCTGTAAACCCCAGCTCTTTCATCTGACCTGTTGTCTATAGGAAGCTTTTAGCACACTTCTCCCTGAACGTATGGGGGTAAATAACAGCTCAGCTGTGATTGAAGAAAAGGGAGGGGAAAGATTGGCTTGGCTTAAACAAATAGATTTCTTTTTCAGGTTTCCCATGCAATTAAAACCAAACCAAACCAAACCAAACCAAACCATGTTTGCTGTGGGTATCCCTGAAACGTTTTGTTTGACTCCAAAAAGAATATAGAATGTTTCCCCATCCCTCCCCTCCTCCCCGCTTCTGTTTTCAGTGGAGCATCGTTTTGCTGTGATTTTACCTTGTACTGAAACACTGTGGTTCTGGCTGAGCTTGTGCCATCACGTGTTTTTCCTTTCCACACCATTTCCATCTCTTCACCTCCCACTTTACAGACACACAGGTCTTGTGAGAGCATCACCTCCTCCCGGGGCTGTGCTGACTTCCCAAGGAGACTAAAGAGTGGCTGGGAGAAGGGAGGAAAGAATCCACGAAGGCTCCTTTTGGTTTCAGAGAGCTCCTCTGGCTCTTCTGGCAATCTTTGGCTACTGCCAAGGCACCTTCGAAACACCTTTGAAACGTCTCCAGCATGTTGGGCACCGTGACTGGGCTGGAGGGGAAATCCACATTCCCTTTGAAGTCTGGATACTTGAGCAGTCTTAGAATTATAGGGCTGTAATATACAGGAATGTGTGGGGCTGTAATTGTGACTTAGATCCTCGGATGAAAGGTGCTATGTACATACAAAAGGTATTATCCTTATTGCTATTATTATTACTATTATTATTACTATTATTATTATTATAGGGCTGCAATATGTGGATTGGAGATGAAAGTAACACCACAAGATCCTGAAATACAAGATACGTCTTAAGGAAATCTCACCTTGGAATTAGGTTTTGTCTACATGGGGGCAGCAGAGCTGGCTCTGGCTGCTTAGGGGCTTTTATGGAAGAAGTCCTGCATGCAGGCAGGATTCCCAAACCCAAGCTGCTCTAACTCTCGGAAGGGTGTCTCCAGGAGGAGCTCTTCCAGAGCAGTTTTTGCAGGAAAAATTCCATCAGACATTTTCACCACTCTTTCTGTGACATTCCAGTTGCTGCCAGGCACACTGGAGCTGTCATAGGGTAAGTCCCTGGTGCTTGATCTGCCTATGAGAAGTGCAGGAACTGGTGACTCTTAGCAGGGTTTAGGGGCTGGAGTGGAAACTGGAGTGAGCTCCCAGTGTCACTGAGCTGAGAGAGAGCTCATGTGCCCATTGATCCAGCAGAGGTGGGGCCAGATCCAGCATCCTGAGCTCAGCATCCTCTTTCCAGCCATCAATCTCCTTTCCCTGAGCAGCCTGGGAGTAAAGCATGAAGGAAGACAGGGACCAGCTTTGATCCATCATAGAGGCTGGGGCTTTGCACAGCCTTTGCCGTCAGCCTCAAGTTGTTTCTTCTGTCTTGCTCTGCACTCACATCTCATTCACACGGGGGTGAAGCCAGGCGCTGAACTGGGGCTCCCCATGACAGCACCTGCAGTGATTTTCTCCTGTGTCACTGGCTCCTCAAAGCATGAGGCTTCACCCCAGGGAGCAGCTCCAGCTGCCTCTCCTGGGGAAGGTGGGGGCAGGATTTAATCTGCTCCCATTTCCATCAGCATTGAAAGCCCAAACAAAATCAGGCCTTGGCTCTCCTGCTTCAGGGGCTATCGTGTATGAGAGTGCAGAGACAGGTCTGCAGGGCACTGGTCTCGCTAAGAGCTGAGCCAGGGCCACGGAGGCAGGTGGCAGTGGGAAGGGCTGTTCTCCTAGAGCTGGCCCCTCTTTGAAGGAGGCTTTCTCCTTGGGTAGCAGTGCTGGTTGTGGCTGGCACAGGCTAGCTCTGATGTGGCACCTCTGTGATCTGGCTGATGAGCTCCAGCCGGATCCAACCCTACCCTGTAGGACCTGGTCCATGAAGCAAGGCAGGGAGTAGATTGAATTGATTGCACCAATGCACCTAGAGATTTTTCAAGCATCCAGGCTTCCATTCTTCTCCAGTGTTGTGTGAACCAGTTTAGCCTGGAAGAGCTTTCATTTCAAGAGTGGGTATGACATGGGATAGTGAATAATTCTGTCTACAAGGCTCATGTACACGAAGGCTCTTTCACAGTCTCCTTAAGCCTCAGTCTTGCTCTTTCTGTGGCAGCACTTCAGTGCCCAGGAATACATGCAGCAGAGCAGCTTCTCCCAAACAGACTCTTCCCATAAGAGTGTGGAACAACTGCCAGAGATAAATGTGCAGGAAATAGCTGCATCCTGGTAGTCCTTTGGGGTGCCACCAGCTACACTTTGCCAAAGGAACCTCCTTCTCACCTGATGCTGTTTCTGGCATGTACAAAAAAGAATTCAAAATGTCTGCAAGGAAGGGGAAGTTATAACATAGCAGTTATAAGGAAGGGAAAGTTATAATAGTTATGAGAAAGGGGAAGTTATAACAGTTGTAACTATTCCTTGTGATCTTGGAAGAAGCAGAGGAGGATCTGTAGTGCCAGCCAGAGCTTTCTTGACTCGAATCAGCACAAGAGCCTTAGAAAAACCAGCTCTCAAGAGATGTCCAGCAGCTTAAGCTTGATGTGACACTCACATCAAACCAGACCTTGCCCGCAGAGCAGATGCTGCTTGAAGAGCAGAGCCTTGGTACCAGCACTTGGGCACAGCTGTGTAACTGAGCAGTGCCAAGCAAAACTCACCACTAAGTAAAGACAGGAACATATTTGACAGCCCTGAACTAGCAGAGGTGTCCCTGGAGCCATTGTCCCTGGAGCAATGGATCCTCCCAAGCATCTGACTATCCAGACATAAAAACATTTCTCCTGATAAGATGTTTGCCGATAGTCTCTGGAGGGCTGTAAACCACAGATGTGTGTCTGTGAGCGGCCTGAGCCCCTTGCTGTGCCCCAGCCAGGCAAACTGGAGGAGCCCTCAGGATCGCTCCGTGCATCACTGGGCAGGTTTCCACCCGGCTCTGTGGGTGCCAGGCCCTGGGACTCGGGTATCCCGATGTCCTAGGCTGTTGTGCTCCTTCTTCACCCACCCATCCTGTCAGTTTGCCCTTTGAACAAAGCTTTCTGACCAAGATGCGCTGGCTTCCTGGGAATTCTTGTATTCTCCTGGTCCAGTATCGCCCCCAACTTGAACTCCATGTGCCTTGTGAAATCAGGTGCGCAGCAGCAGGGACTCTACCTGAAGCACAAGGGCCACAGAGCAATGGCTGGCTCACATCAAGGATGACGAGTCAGGTCCGTCCACAGCAGTTTCTGCATTGCTGAACTCCCACAAGCCAGGTCTGGCTCCTCAGCAGGAGGGATCAGCTCCCCAGCCCTGCCTCGCTCTTTCCCAATTGTGTTGGGAAGTGGAGCTTTACCCCCAGCACTCAAGTGCCTGTGCCTAACTGAGGCCATACCAGGCCTCCAGCAGCAATGTGTGGAGACAGGAAGACTCTCGTTACCCATTTGACAGCAAAAAGAAAGGCTTTTCTTGGGACCACCCAGCGGAGAATGAGACAAGGCAAGAGCCATCACGGTCTAATGTCTTGTGGCTCCTTGGTGACACCATAGAGTCTGCTGCAGTTAATGGAAACCCGCTTGTCACTCAGGGTAGCAGAGATCACTCTGAGATGAGCTAACTCTTGGCATCTCTGAAACGCAGCCTGTCCCACCAGAGGACCTCCCAAACCCCTCCCAGGCTATTGCTGGGCTTGGCTGGAGAGCACCTCAGCCAAAATCCCTGCAGGCATCCCTGCTGCCCTTAGAAGGCGGTGAGCATGGTGAGGAATGCAGCTGGTATTCATCTTACCTTGGGCTGGGAGTTTCAGCCAAGAAGCCAAGCTGCTCTGAACTGCATGCAGAGCCTCTCCATCTCTGCTGTCGTAAATGCTTATAGTCTCTTTGTCTATAAATCACACTGCCTTGGAAGGCAGGGCTTGGATGCCTACTAGCCACAGAGACCCAGGCTTTTCTGGTTTATGGTAGGGAGGATGCTGGCAGGATCCACGGGAAAGGGTTCAGAAATGAATGGATTGTATCACACACTGCAGTGATGGTACCGCAACGGAAGTCTGCCCACATGGGCTGTGTCAGTAGAAGGAAAGCCCAACAGGATCCTGGCTGCCATGTGTGTGTCCCCATGACCAAGATGGATCCCTTGGGTTGGATCCTCCGTTTCTGTTGGCTGAGATTTCATGGCTGTTAGCTTCAAAAGTCCCCCACAACAAGGCCAGAATGGCATTTTCAAAAGCTTTCAGCCATAATGTTTCATTTTAGGAAGTCTTTGGTCTGAACACAGACAATTTTCAGCCAAAAACGGCTGAAAACCACCAGCAATTCTCAATTCCAGTAAAAATGCTATTCTCCATTTGACAGTGTCAACAGCTGTTGGGTTTTGTTCCTTCCTCATTACAAGAGGGACTCCGGGCAGCAATGCCCTGTGATCCCAATAGTTTATCCTTTACTCTCACCCAACACAGTGCCTCCTTCAGGGACCATTTGTGTTACCTCCAAAGAGATACAGAGCACTGCCTCTGGCCCACGGGTCAGGGTTCTGTGTGGACGGGAACATCATTTATAAAGCATGCTGGCTGGTGGCTTGATCCACAGTAGGATTCAGCTCAAAGAGGGAGGTTAATGGTGCTAGCGAATAAAGCCATGACTGAGAGACAGTAACAAGTGGGAAACTCAAGTGTTTTAGGGCAGTAATAGAGCCCACATCTACCCGTGAGGTATGTGTAGATATATGGATATATCTATCCGTAGGAGCAGGAATTTCCTGGTGAAGCAGATGGGAAGCAGAGCATCTCCTTCTGACTGTCCTGGGCTCTGCTTTTGCAGGCAGCCCGTGATTAGGGATTTAACAGCAGGTTGGTAAGACAGTCCCAAAAGGAAGGCAGTGGCCCCTCCAGGGTTATGGTGCTCCAGTCCAGGAAAAAGAAGAGATGGTCTGGGGCCATTTTTGGAGATGACCACCACCATGGTTCTCACTCTGGCTGCAACGTCGCCATCCAGATAAAAGTGCAAGAGCCCGAATGAGTTGCAATAGATGTAAGGACTGACTGTGCCTTGCCTCAGAGAGCTTCTCTGCATGACAGCTTATGGGGGTTGATCCTGACCAGAAGGTCGGTACCTCCCCAGCTGCTTCCTCCCCACAGTGGGAGGGGGAAAGAACCAGAAGGGCAAAAGTAAGAAACCTCATGGGTCAGTACAAGACGGTTCAATAGGTAAAGCAAAGTTGGGTTTGCAAGCAAAGCAAAACAAGGAAATAACTTCCCATCAGCATGCAGGTGCTGAGTCACTTCCACGAAAGCAGGGCTTCATCGCTTGTACAGATTACTTGGGAAGACAAATGTCATAACCACGGATGTCCCCCTTCCTCCTCCTTTCAGCTTTCATTGCTGAGCATGATGCCATACGGTATGGGATATCCTCTTGATGAGTTCACATCAGCTGTCCTGGCTGCGTTCCCTCCCAGCTTCTTGCACACCCCAGCCTTCTGCTAGGTGGGGGAGAGTGGGACAAGGATGGGGTGCAAGCATTCAGCAGTAGCCAGAACACTGGAGTATTCTCAACAGAGTCACAGATCCAGAGCACAGCACCCTACAGGCTGCTGCAAAAAGGAACCCCAGCCCAGCCAGAACCAGTTCACACCTCCATCAATTTGCCAGGCTCCAGCATCCGCCCACTTGTACTTCTCTCTGGCAGCTTTTTGCAGGCTGATGTGGAGGTCAAGGCTCTGCTCCCAGATCCTGTTATCACTGCATGAATTTGTGGCCACAGCCAGATTAAAATCATCTTTTATTTAATCCCATTGTTGGGTTTGACCTTGTAGATCCTGACGTTGATCATTGTTGCTGTCGTGGGCAGGATTCTGCTAACCCTTGATAAATCAATCCAGTTCTGATAAAGCAAGCCATAAGCAGGTGCTGGGGGTGCCCCAAAGCTCAAGCAGATACAGACCACAAATCTTCAGAGCAGCTGAGGTCAGCCCTGTCACAGCTGAACCCAATGGAGGGTCAGACCATGACAGCCGTACTTGACAGGTCACCTTGGTTAGTGATAGCCACAACCTGTGTCAGAGGCATTTCCCTAGAGGGGAATCAGAGCTTGGCAAAGGTCCTGCGCTGTAGAGCTCTTAGGGATGCCGGGCACATTCACTGCTTGCTCATAGGACAGATAGCAGGGATGTCAACTGCTCAGCATCTTCCTCAAACACAGATCCCAAGCTGTTGAGAAAGGAGCCTCTATGAAGGTAAGGACTGAGTGATGGCCACAGGAGTGGAGGCAACTGTGCCAACATAACAGGAGCTCATGGCAGGAGAAGTTACAGGGAACAGCGGGGTGCCTGCTGGGTGGTACCTGTGGTGATGGAGGTCCTGTGTGCTGTCATTTAACCTTCCCTTGGCCGGGTGCTACCTGGGACCTCCCCACTTCACATGGGACAGGTGAGAACAGAGTTCTGTTTGCCCTGTGGAATTTGGAGTGGTGGGGCCAGAGGAGGTAAAGCCCTCATCAACCTGGAGCCTGCCATGGTCGCTGCACCTCCTCTTTGCTGGCCTTCCCCATGCCAAGGAAGGTGTTTCATTGTGCGCACTGAAGTCCTTAAGCGGTGCCCACCACGAGTTCCTTGAGCAAGGGCTGTGCCCTGCAGATAGATCCTGGCAGCACCAGGCTCTCGGATATTGGCATCTTGGGATATTGCTGGCTTTTAGTTGTTGCTCATGCTGGTGCAACTTGTCCAGACAGGACAGAAGATGCCTTGGTGCATGAGCAGAGGGAGTGCCACTGAGTCACCTGCAGGGCATCTGATTTCCAGACACGGCCCACGCACTTCACTGCTGTTCTCCCAGGAGACCGGGCCAGAGGTGCTGGGGTCATCCCTTCATTGATCCGTATCTGAAAAGGGAGGGAGCAGGGCTGGCTCTCAGGGCTTTCCACTGGAGCAGCATCCGCTGCCAGCAGGCAGAGGTTCCCACATCTTGCAGCTGCCAGGGAGCTGGGACCAAAAGTGGATGGTGCAAGGTCCTCTCTCCTTCATGTTGAGCAACATCTGGGTCAGTTCCCTACTTGCAGTTGTGGGGAGGAGAAAGTGTGCAGTAGGGTCCTTGGCAGCTCCTGGCAGCTCAGAGCTCCTGCACATCCCTCCTTGCTAGCTGTACTTGGTGGCATCTTCCCTTGAGCACTGGGTAGATGATGGCTAGGACTCTGGACTCTTGGACGGACGCATGTGGCTTTATGCACATGAGGACACATCACCACAGCCCAGCAAAGAGGTTCCAGCCCTTCATCAGTGTCAGGGCACAGAGTACCTCACACCAGGTACACTGCCTTCCACCCCTTTCTGCCCTTCTTGCTGTCCCACGCAGCTTGGCCTCTGGCAGGAGCAGGGTGGGAGCCCCATCAAGCCACCAGCACCAAGAACAACTGAGTAAAACCACCACTGAGCACTCGGGCACTGGTCCAGCATATGGCAGCCAGAGATGGGAGGTTTGCACAAGCTCTGCTTACAATTTCCCAATCTGGGAGAGCATCAGAGAACGTTGGGCATGCCCACAGAGCCTGGCCATTGCCAGGGTAAACTCCCACAGTTTAAAAACTCCTTGTAATTAATGAACCTTCCCATTCAGTGTTCCATGGAACAATTCACTGTTACTGATGTGTGCAGGCTCTGCACTTCTCTGGCTCTGCTGCCTCCTACAAGAATGCAGAGACTGATCTAAATAGATGAACCCATCTCGTCTGCATTGTCTTTGGTGATTTACTAATTCCAGACTGTTCTCCCACTCTTTGGCGTTTACCTGCTCCTTAATCCTCCACATCCCCCAGCTTCCAGGCACTGCAGCCAAGTGGATTTGCACTGGATTACATCTGTCAAAAAAGGGGAATCAGGAAAACTCTGCTTGAGGGTCACTGCTCACAGCAGAACAAGCAGCAGGGATGTCAGGAACAGGAGCTTTCAAACTTCCACCCAGTGGGAGCAAACTATTTCCTGCTGTCAAAAGCTTGCCCAAAACAGAATCTCAGTGACTTGGTGCTGTCTGTGAGCTCCCTCAGTGTAAATCAATAGTTTGTCTTGCACCCACCTGGGAGTAAGTTCCCGGGGTGGCCCCATTGTGAATCCGATGGGATGAAGGCAAGCGTTGTCCCAGTGTCAGCGCTTGCAGACAGAGATGGAGCAGGGTTTGGAGGTCTGCAACAGAGTCTACCAGAGGGAAGGCAGAACAGCAACCTGTGACCAGAGCAGAGAGCTGCGTCCCAGGAATAGCTTTCTTTCCTGTAGCTGAAGGGCACAGTGCCCGGGACAGAGCAAGGTCACCTATTAACAGTGTGCATCCGGTGGAAAGGGAATTCTGCTCTCATCCCATTCTGCACCCATCCAGCATGGAGCTGGGACTTGCCTCTCTGGCTTGCTCTCCGGTGAGCCCTGAAAACCACGGATGTAGTGGGCTAGTCCAGCATGGAGGGCAGAGACCTGTCAACCACAGGGACCTCAAGATAGGGTGGATCTGCTTTAGCACTGTGCTCCCATCTCATCCTATGGCTCAACCAGGTTTATCCTGGAGACAACAGAATGAGTCACTGCTATGATTTCCTCAGTGGACTGTGATTGTGTCAGGGCTTGATGGCTAGATGTGATTTTATCTGAAGGACTTATCTCTTTTGCTTATATTACATTCTGCTTATATTAATTCTGACTATAGAGCATGGCTCCCTGGTTAATGCATGAGCTCAGGGCAGAAAATGACCATCTCCTGGTTTTATTAAGTCTACCTATGTGCAGGAGCTCATGACCCTCACAAGGGTGGTGTGGTGCCTGTCCTCTGAAAGGCATGGCTAAGCACTGGCTTTGCTAGCAGAGACAGCTCATGCAGGCACTAGCAGTTCAGCTTCCTCATTTCCAACTGTTTAATGCTCCATCCCTGGCATTGTTCAAGGCCAGGTGAAACAGAGCTTTGGGCAACATGGTCAAGGGTGAGGCATCCCTGCCCATGGGAAGGGGGGTTGGAACTAGATGTTCTCTCCAACCCAAGCCTTTCTATGATTAGAGGGAGGGGGGTGCTTTTTCATGGGGATCCATGAAGAATGGGAGAACTCGAAGCAGAGAAGATGCCATTCATTGGGTTGACCTGAGCAGAAATGGTGAAAGGCTCCCCACAAAAACAAGAGCTAAATTTTCAGATGGGAGTGAAGTTTGTAGGTGTTTTGTCTAGACTGTCTCTCCTTTTGATGGAGTTGGAGACTCCCAACAGTGAAAATCTGGCTGGGCTTTAAAGACTTCCTTTGATTTTTCCAGAAGGGACTGTAATCCCAGTGCACAGTCTGGCCTGGCTGAGAAATCTGGTCCTCTGTAATTTGGTGTGACTGAATTGATAGACCTCAACCTGTTAGTCCAGACAGCTGTACAGATAAATGAATAGAGGAATGCTATGGAAATTGTGCAAGCAGGATGAAATATAACCAGTCATCGAGACTGTACAATCCTAACCATCATCCCAGAGCACAGTTTATTCTCTCTATTTACCCATTTCCTTAAAGTGAATATGCAACAGTGAGTAACATTTTTGTTCCCAATAGGATAAAGATGTTCTTTCCTAAACATGAATGAAATCTGAGGCTTTCAGTCAGAAATCACATTAAGCAGCAAGTCTACAAGCTAAGAAAAGCTGATCTGCTTCCTTAGTATAGAAGGATAGGTGCAAGGGTAGAAAGTGTATTGTCTTAAGCTCATTAATAAGGTAAAAAGAGCTGTTCTGATTCCCTAGAGATAGAAAATGTAAGCTTACATCAAAAATGTAAGCTAAAGAAAGCACTTGTGCAATTAAAGATGCAGGGGTTTCACTAGTTCTACAGCCTTGATATATTTGCAGGGTTCAGCGTATATAACACACTCCCAGGCACGGTAGACCAGTCAAAAAGAATATGGTGAGAAGCTTATAATCCCTGTATGACCTATAGCATCAGAAACGTGGCTTGCCTTAGCTCAAGCCTTGAACCAAAGAGCCCCTTACGGGCTTACAACTGTCTCTGTCTCCTAGCCAGAGTAAGCAATTTCACGTCTGGATGTTGTGTGGGTACCTTGCTTTGGTTGAAGACTAGGAGCCATGAGTGTGCAAAAGCATCTTCAGGTGGCTAAGTGACCTAAACAGGCTACATTGGCAAGCTCCAGGTGGTTTGAAAGCTGACCTCCAGGGCTGCAGGCCAGAGCTGGTTATCTTGTGCTTTCAGTACTAAGCCTGCCTTCCCCATCTTCTCAACAGGCAAGACACAAGATAGCGAAATGACAGATGATAAAGTGGGTTAGCAGCAGTTGGGTCTTGCAGCCATGGTGCCTTAGCTTCCTCAGTGTTCCCATCCTGGCTTTGTTTCAGGTAGCTCATCAATAACTAATTCTCTTGGATTCAGCTAATGTCAGCCACTAAAAATGGCTTGTGTAGGGAGGAAGCTGTGGTTGAAAGGTCTTTAACTGAGTTATCGCTACTCCTCCAGCACAACGAGAAACATCTGCTTTAACACTGAACTGATGGGAAGGGTCTGTGGGTATTATGAATGGGACAATTATAAAAACCTGTTTAAAACTATCACGTTTCCTCAGCAACCAGGGTGTAATTTATCTCCACCCAAAATGCATACCTAAAATAGGCTGTATGAATCACACCGTGAAATGACTCTTTTCTCTTCATAGGACTATAAAAGGAGTCCAGAGTCTAGCTCAGACATAGATATGTGCATTGTAGACATCTAAACTGAGGTGGTGCGATTCAAATGTCCTCCTCTTTAATAAGTCCAGAAATGGAAAGATCGTTTGGTGAAGTCTTTAATTAATTGGTGATAAAAGCTAATGAAGCCAAGAAAGCCCTGAAAGCTAGTAACTGTCTTTGGCAAGGTCTGTGATTTCTCAGAGTTCATTTCCATTGCCGCTGGGAAGGTGAAGAATCTCGGGAATTCAATGGAAGACCTGTCAGAATTTCACCTCTCTAATTTGCTCTGTGAGTTTGTGACAACTCAAATCACCTGGGACTGACTTTACAAGCTGCTCAGGTTGGTTCTTGCCCCGCGACAAGCGTACTGCCCTTGTCCAAGAGTCTTGTTATAAAGATCTAGTAAATCTCCAAAAAACCTCATTAAACATTTTGCAAGGGAACTGCAGCGTTGGATAGGCCAAAGGGCATGACCATGTACTTAAAGTGTCTGTCTCTGGTCCAGAGGATCGTTTTCATTTTATCTTCAGAGGATTCTCCTGCCAAATCTTAGATGTCTCTCAGTTGTAGCTTTGTAAAGGTGTTCTCTGCAATCTAATTTTCAAGATCAAGAGTAATGGATGTCTTTTCTCACAACTCTCTTACCTGATTTCCAAAACCTTGATGTATGATGGAAATAAACCATCCTGCCTGCACACCAAGAATGGGAGGACACCTATGGCAAAGCTGAGCGACGTGCAAACCCTCTGCCTGGCTTTCAGAGGTATTCTCCAACTGCTTTCACACCGTCTCTGGTAATGGATAAAAGAACCCAGATCTGGCTTCCAGGGCCAGTGTGGTCATCTGCCCAAAGGGAGGGTGAAGGGGAGCAGCGTTGTCTCCATAGCCAAGTATTGTATTGGTGTAACAAGGCCTTGTCTTCTAACGGGCAAGGCTGGTGTAATGCGAGTGATCTTTCCTCTTGAGATCATGACTGGGATGACACTATTCCTGATGACATGTTGATGGAGACAAAAATCAGAGATTAATAATGTTATCCCCTCATTCCAAAGGGCTAAATCCTGTGCAAGGAGAGCCAGTCCCTCATCCCTCCTCACAGAACAGGGGAAGGGGGTGAGTGAGCCAGAAAGGATTTAATAACTAATGCCATCTGCAGTGTAACAGCAGCCACTAATAACAATATACCATTTCCAAACATACAGAAGCAGGTGATCTGACAGTCCAAAAGGTGGCAGAGGTGGAAAGAGCTGCTCAAAGAGTGAGCCATCACCATAGACGTAAATCATTTTCTTTGTTGTTCCTGAGAACAGGCTGTGGGTGCTTATCACAAAGCCATTTTTAATGTGGACAAATCTGAGAACAAATGGGTAAGATGAATAACAAAAATCATCAGATGCAGATGAACAACACTCTCACAGCTTCTAAAGGCATCCAAATTTGAGATTACTGACCTACTAATCATCCTGCTTAGCCCATTGCTTAAACCAGTTCTGCCGTCTGAAAAATGCAAAGGGACAAATGCAACAAGTTTTATAAAGCCTTCAGGGCAATCCAGAGAATCACAGACCATTAAGCCCATCAGGTGGAATGAAGCTACAAGTAAGAAACAGAAATTAGTAGACAAAATGATGAAGAGTAGATAGAGTAGGAGATAGAAAGAGGAGGGTCTGAGAAGAGGAAGCCATTCATTGAAGTTGCCAACAGGTATCTGGTCCAACAGAGATTAGTTCTTGGGTTTCCAGGGTCTCCAAGATAAGCCCCCAACAAACTACCTTAAAGAAATGCAGTTGATACGGACTGATGACTGGTTAGGAGAAAGGAAATGAAGGAAGGCTCAGTGGGCATTTTCAGAGCAGAAGGCAAGGGGAACTGAGGAGCAGGAGAGGATCACAGGAATCGATACCCCTGCCAGACAACAGAGCTTTGCCAGGAGAACAGAAGAGGCAAAATTTGGTTTGGAGAAACCCAGGGACAAAATACTGTTGGTGTCCACACGTGAGTGAGCTGCATGGAAGTTACGACCATGTGAGAAGGAGCTCAGGGAGGCAATGCAAGCAGATTGATGAGGGTGTCAGCTTGGTCCCCAGGGCAATCAAAAAGGCAGTTAGTTAGGCAGTGTTCAGACCTAGTCTCTAAAACTATGTGAGAGGTCCACTGAAGTCAAAAGGGATGACCAGAGGTGAGGACTACCTTTCCAAACTGCAATGAAATAGTCTTGTAGGTCCAGAGCTTAGAAAAGAGACTGCAAAAGAAAGAAAAAGCAGATCTGTAATATCCATGAATCAGTTCTTCGCACCGGTCTTGAATCCCTTCTACTTACTCCAGCAGGTCCTGCTTTACTGCCCCAGCCAGTTTCACATGCCTTTGACTTGGAAGCTTAGGAAAATGCTCATTTTGCCAGGCTTCTCCTCCTGCCTGTGCTCAGAGCAGTTCCCACGATGAAGCACTTCTATGGAAAAATTCCATTTCAGAAGGGGTTTTCAAGCCTCTTGTGGGTGCAACGTGCCCTCACTATGTGGGAACTGGTAGTGAAATGATTACAAAACAATGGCCATTCACTCCTTCACGACAATGACAGGGAATAGGTAGGTCAACTACTACCACTTCCCTGTCTCTTCTTGCCAAGATAAGGATAACTTCACAAGAACTATGTGTATTCTGCCCCCTTCTTTGTGTTCCATCCAGTGTCACAGAGACCCTCTGAAGGACCTCCATCTAGGTCAGTTTTTAAGTGCCCGGTCTATTTGGTGCTGGTGTGCTCAAAAACTGAGCCATTGTGCTGGCAGATACTGGTGTTGCTGCTTTCTTATGAAATCCGGGCTGTACTGGGGTACCTACAAAGCAGCTAAACTCTTCTGAAAGCCTGGCTCCAAAACAAGCAGCTCCTGGCATGGTTTTCCTAGGTGAGTGCTGCACGCTGGCTTCTGTGCGGGAGCTGCTGAATGGGAGAGGGAAGGTTCTGATTTAGGGTTGTTTTTTTTTTTAATGGAAAAATGCATTTTATCCTCAAATTGAATATTTCCTTCAGAACATAGCGATGTTTGCCAGAGCATCTCAAGTTTCCACTGGGAAAGTTGAATCGTGATGAATTGACTGGCGTCCTCTAATGCTCAGTCAAAGCACTTGGCTGGGCTGAACAAAACCATATTTGACTTCACAGTGACACTGAACTGTATAATGGGAGGCACCTGCTTGGACCTGTAGCTCAGATAATCCTACTAGCAGTTTTCCTAATTGGACCCCCAGGGTGACTGTGATGTGCTAAAGACATTAATGCTGGAAATTTGTTTTCCATGTGGAAAACAGATATTTAAGGAAAGCAAATACAGTATCCCGAGCTTTGCTTTTGTTCCGAAAAATACATGGGGAATATTTCAGGCAGCCTTGATGGGGTTAGCTGGCCTTTCACCAGGTCCTTGCTGATTCATGGCTGGTGGTCTTTGTTAGGTGGAGGTAGACAAACTGTAGGAAACAAGAACAAAATCCTAGAGGAAAATACTCCAACTGTTCTCACAAGTCAAAAAATAGGAACAATTGTTCTCAGTTGAAGAAACTGCTTTGTCTGAACTGATTTCAAGCAATTCGATCTATTTAACTGTGTCACTTTGGATCAAGACTGATGTATTCCAAGGGACTTTGTGAAAACGGAGCATTTTAATATTTTGCAGCCTTTGCCCCCACAAGTAATTGCGAAGCAGGATGCGGATTTGCCAGGTCTTGCATTGTCATTCCATGAGTATATTTGACAAGGCAAACGTTAGTCAAACCCCCTTTTGTCAGGTCGCTGTAAGTTGATTGCTTTGGCCCCTTTGCTGCTGGCTGAGTACCCCAGCATAGCACCAAGTGAGCGCAGCAGGAGGCAATCCTGGCTTTGCATGGGGAAATGCAGTCTGTGAGCTGCCCAGCAGATGCTCCTCTCCAACCACGGAGGGAAGGGCACATGGAGGGTGCCCGGACATGGGGACAGCTTTGGAGAGGGAGATGAGGAGATCTGGCACCATCCTCTGGCAGGGAGCAGAGCTGGGCTTGGAGCTTTCTTCTCCCCTGCTGTCAAGAGGATTTACAGCCTGTGGTAGGGAAGGCAGCAATATTAATAGTGCAGAGCAGGAAAGGAGTGCTTTGAAGACACAAACGGAATGGCTGGCATGGCTGGGACCTGCACCCTGCAGCCAACCCCTACAGCCTTCCTGCAGCCCCAGCCAGGACACCAGCCTAAACCCCTGCAGCACCAGGGGCTGCTACTTTCACAGCAAAGGCAGTTGCTGATGAAATCACTGCACTGACTGCCCTAGCCAGGGGCCAGAAAACTCATGGTCAGGGTCAAGAGGCTTCCCAGCCAACGTACACGTGCTGGAGGTGATTGGGCACCTCCAATGCTCTTACTGTAATACTGTGCTATTTGGTTGGGTTTGATTCAGCTCTTGAGTCTTTGCAAGTTCAGTTTTCCTCATTTCCCAGGGGTCTCAAGGGCCCAATGAAGGAAGGGACCATCTGAGTGTCCCATGGAGAGACAGTAGCACAGCTGGAATCAGGGTGGTCAACCACTTCCAAACCTCCCCGGTGCCTGTGCAGTACATGGAGACACATACATGGCAGTAGATGTAGGCACATCCTCCACATGGCAGGACGTGGCCATTGGACTCCACATGGAGCATCTCTAAGAGTGGTGGCAGGGAACATAGCAGTGCTTTTCTTAGGGCTCTTCGTTCAACAGGGATAAAGCAAACAGTGCAGATTCTGAGCACCAAGCACAGGGACTCTTTGCATTTACCTTGGTTGCAAGGATCAACCTGGCTTTGAGAAATACTACTCACAGCATGGCTGAAGGATGGCAGGCTGGTGAGAAGGGAAAGGGGAGATGGGTCAGATATCTAAGACTGGCTGAGTGGCCACTGCTTGTTCTGGGAATGCCACAACAGCAGCCCTAGGTCTTGATTTCTCCCCTCCCATCCTCACCAGGCATTAGGAAGTGCCAGTGACTGTCTCTGCAAAGTCAAACATCATTGTCCCAGGTCACGTTTTGGAAGACTGGTTGAGAAGGAGCTGGGCAGGTGTAGATTATGGGAGCAAAGAAGGAAGCACACGTGACTGGTGGCAATGTCAAACCCATGCACTTCCCAGAGCTCCTGGAGCCACACACAGTGAGGGACTTTGTTTTAAAAAAGGCACTTCCCAGGCCTCTAAACGTTCCCAATTCAAAAGGCAAATAAAAGAAACCAAATATTCTTCATAAAGAATAGCAATAGTTAACCCTTTTGCCCAAGAGAGTTGACAATATCCCAAGTCATGTAGGGCTGGTTTTGTTAGGATGAAAAGTAAATTATAGGAGTTGGGTGTATTCTTGATGTAATCTCATTTATTTACCAAGAACACATGCTGGGGCCTGTTCCCCTGTACACTGCAGAACAAACACCACCAGCCTTGCTCAGAAATCCCACACCTGCCCCTCTGTGCCCAGGAAGCTGTCTCCTGTCCCTAAGCAGCTTCCCCCTGTCCCTATGCAGCTGCTCCCTGACCAAGCTCCAACGCTTGCAGCCTGGCTCCAGGACCTGATGCTGCCAGTCCTGCACCCACACAGCTTTCTGGCCAAGGTCCCTCTGTGGGAGTGGGTAGCAGCTATGGGGAGGATGCGTTTTACACCTGGTTGTTAAAACTGAGTTGACTTTTGGAGGCCGGATGGATGTGTTTGGAACCTACACTGCAGCCATGGCTGGAAAGGAACTTAATGCAGTGAGGTGGTTGCCTTGAAAATCTGATGTCTCCTTAAGATAAATTAATATTGGCATCATTCTGCAAGCATATGGGGAATGTGAAGGCTAGAGATGGACATCTCTGGTGCTGAAAGCAAGACTGGAATTGCTTGCAGTATTGTGACTGGAATGCGCTGATGCAGGTGGATAGAACAAGGAGGTGGGAATGTACTATCTGATGGAGCAGGGAAACTCAGAACAATGCCAGGCATCCAAGCATTATTGGGATATTGAGTTAGTAGGGCTATTACATGTTTTTTCAGAGGCCAAACAGGCAGATCTGCATCAGTACAGTAGTCTTAGTGTGATTCAGGGCTCATTCTGCCTTTCTTTTGCATTTCCAAGCAGAAGTCTGCTTAAAAATGGTGCCCGGGGACCAGGACCCCCTTGCAGCTGTGAACAAAGGTGGTGGCTCCCTGCAGCAGGTCCTGCTCCAGGACAATCCTGTCCTCACCCACAGCCCCCAGGCTGTGATCACAGCATGTCACATGCACCTTCTGTGTGATGGGCACCCATTGGAGCTATGAGGTATCTGTAGCAGCTGGTGCTGAGTTAACTGTGACCAGGATGTTCTTCTTTCCTTATCCCATGCTTTGCTGCCTCTGAGATACAGAAACCTGCTGAAGAATGGGATTAACCTTGTACAAGAGCTTTGCAACAACATCCATACATGGCTGGCTTCTGCCTCCCCCCAGCCTGCAGGCTTTTGTGCCCTTGCCCTGACCTGCCACAACCTCGAGCTCGAGGATAGACTTGAGGCATGTCCTGTGATGGCAGAGCTCAGTTTCCAACAGCACAAATTGAGTCTGCAGGTAGGGACAAGAGCATGGACAAGGCTGCAGCTCTCCAACAGAGGTTTCTAAAGTCTCCCCTGCCAGCTGCCACTCCACATCTCTGGTGTCCTCTGGGCATGGCACTGGTTTCCATGCAAGAAGGTCAGGGTTTACAATGCTTGAATTGCCTAATTCTAGTGCCAGGTCCCCATGCACTTTTCATTTCAAGCACTGAGAAGCATAGAGTTGTTCCTGCTACAACGAGCAGATAGGGATACCCACCTCTTCCACTGGGGCACCGACAAATGGAGAGGTTGTGGGCACAGTCCCAGCCCCACTCCACAAAACACCATCCATCAAAGGCAGCTTGACCCAGCCCTGCCAACTGTGAGGAGCAGTGCAGGGACCACTCAGCAGATCCTGTAGGATGGATGACCTTTGGTTTGTGGCAATGAGGAACAGCTCAAGATAATGAATGGACGCAGCTGGCTCAGAGGAAGACATCTGCACAGCACCTGTGGAGTCTGCTAATGAGAGTGAGGTCTCCCTTCCTCTGTCAGGCATCATCCATCAATCCCCACAATTGCCTGGGTTAGCACATCACTTTGTGGCAGTGATTGTGGTTTCAGATTCCCCCCACAATGTTCAACAGATTGGCAGGTCATGGGAATTGTGCCAGCACTAAGGCATACTGTAGAAGACTCCTTCTCTCTGTGCCTCAGTCTCGGGGCAATGAAAGTTGCTGATCCCAAAGCTAAGTTGAAAATGCAGGGGACAAATGACACAACCGCTTTCCTCCAGGCACATTTCATACAACTGAACTGCACAAGATAAAAGCAAACTCAAACTGGAGCTGGACAGGAGTTGGGGATGCTGCTTGTCTCACTGTCATCCAGAGATGCCTCCTTCTACCCTGCAGGAGGAGGAACCACAGGGATTTGGAGCAAGGAAAGTCATAGAAGACAGTTCATGGAGGATCAGGCTGCCAGCAACCATTCCGACCATGATAACGTGTCTGACCATACCCCAAGGAGTGTGGCTACATCCTGAGTGGGAAGGCAGTCAAAGCCCAAAGCATTCCCTGGATTACCCACACAAAAGCCTCAATCTCTGTGTCCAAGGTCAGCTTCACTCAAACAGGGCAGAGGAGTCATCTCAGGCTGAGCATGCAGCCAAAGCCTTTCTATGTCTCTGTTGCCCTGCTGGGCTACAGGTGAAGATGCTTTTGGCCCAAGCTGTCCAAAAAGTCCCTGTTAATAAAACTTGGTAAGTCACTTACCTGCCCAAGAGGAAGCAGAAAAATAGATGTCACAATACTGCAGCAAGGCTGCGAAGGACAAGAAGTGCCCACTGCAGCCAAAAGGCCATCAAAAGCATGGAGCAGAGAGGAGACGGCAGCGGAGTTGGCAGACAGATCAGAGAAGTGTTCTGTGCTGTCCTGGCATTGGTGGATTGAGTTGCAACTGCTTCATAGTCCTGCATCCAGCCTCCGCCTCCTGCACACAGGGAGGCTCTTCAGGGCACGCTGCAGGGGATGTGCCCTGTCACTTTATCTGTCCAGAGCTCTGCAGCCCTCAAAGCACTTGAGAAGCATCTGGTGGTCCTCAGAGCGGATCTGGTGGAGCAGCAGTGGCAGCAAGAGGTGGTGGTCAGCCATCAGCCAGATGAGGTGCAGCCCAGCCAGCAAGCCTGGCATCTGCTTCTCATTGGTAATCCTCATTATCTTCTGATTTGCACAACTCTGGGCTCTCTCTCGTCCCATCAGAGCTCGCAGAAATCCTTTTTCATACAGTTTCCTTTCTCCTACTTTCAGTAATTTTGTCCAGCAAGACTGGGACTGGGAGTCTGGCCACAGCTTGGCTTGAGAGGCAGAGCACTGCGCATGGAGGACCTAAAGCTGGGAAGCAGTTCAGCTTCATCAGCTCACAGGTGCAGCTCCTGGTTCTTCCAGACTGCTGACAAACCCTTGGAAAACAGACATTGCTGCAGCTGCTGCTTGTGTCTTGCACAGATATTGTGCAGGATACAGCAAGCAAACAGTGCCCTGATGATTAAGCATGGACTGGGCTCATATTTAATCCCACAGGACCTTGGTCTTTCCCAGGAAAAGCAGTGCCTTGGGCTGTCTGAAGGAAGGGTGAGGCTGCTCATGTCTGGTTTCAGCAAGACAGATGAGGGCACCAAGCAGCAAGGCTGGAGAGGGCACCTCCTTCGCCATCCATTGAGCCGAATTAACTGGTGAACACGCAGGCTTTGTGCCCTTCTCGGGACCATCAGGACTGGTGGCAGTGATTTGGAGACACTGCTCTCTAACAGCCTGGATCTTGGCAGCACAGGACCTTTTCTTGCTGAGGAAGAGCAGTGCCTGGCAGGGCAGAGGAGGCACCAGGAGGTGCTCACCGTGCTGATCTACCTGCACTCAGGGACTCTACTACTCCCAGAAGACAAAGCAGCTTGACCTGATGGGGAAGAAAGCTTTAGATGCGTGGACAGGGTTTGGGCAATGCTGTTGGCAGCAATCCCTTCTCTGAAAACCTCCATGCATCAGGGGTCCCCAGTCCTCCCCTGCATGACCCTGACCAGTACCCAGCCTGAATGACACCTGCACCAGGCAGGCAAGGCTGAGTGCCCCTGCACACCAGACACCCATGGGATGGAGCAGCCTCCTGGGGCTCTCCTCCCCACCCAACTCTCCTTGGCCCTTTCCTTGTTTTATTCTTCCATCTGTTGATACATCGGATGTTACTCAAGCCCACTGATTGTTCTCCCTTTTGTGCTGGGGCAGACAGACGGGCTCCCCAGACAATAGGCGAGCTTCACCAGTGACTGGGAAAGCGAGGTGGAAGATTTACTGCCATGAGGTAATTGGCTGGAGGAATCTGAACTTTGCTTTGCTTCAGGAGCTGCCTCCATTGTGCTGCCTTGTCAGCAAAGCAGAGATAGGGAGGGTCCTGAGCGCGGTGTGCTTGCTACGGGCGAGATTTGCCTTCTGTGCGCCAGCTCCGTTCACAGGCGATCCCGAATCCTTGGGCTGTGACTGTTCTGTGCCTCTGGGCGCAGCTCACCCCACCTGCCGAGACACTTCTTTTGCCAGATTTCTCAACCGTGTCTGGTTGCTGACCCCCCCCTTCCCCTCCCCTTTATTCAGAGCATAAAAATGTCCCAACCCTTTCTCATTTCGCCCAGCAGTAAGCATTAAGATGTCTCCCTGATGCCTTTGATAGGGCGTTAAAACGTGGACCGGCAGCATCACGCATCGGGTCATGCAAGTGTGTGGGTGCATGGCAAGGCCAGGGGAAAGTTGGTGCAAAAGGTGAGGTCTTGTGGGCTGTGTGGGGGTGAGAAGGAAGCTGTTTGCAGATGGAAGAGCCACTTTCACAACTTGCAACTGCCCACATGGCATTTTTGTGCTCCCTCTTGCTGCGGGGGTAGCAGGCACGGATCGGGAATTGCTGATCCAGCCAGGCCAGCACTTCATCATCCTTTTTGCTGTGGAAGGCCCCTTTGCCTGGACTCACAACAGCTTCGGGCTGCTTGGAGTATTGACTGCTGCAGGCAGGTGCTTATTCTTTAGTAACGGGTTGGTTTAACCCAATCATTGGTTGCAGCTGCATGACTTTGTCCTATCTCTTGATGGCTCTAGGTTGCTAATTTTTCCTACTATCTGAAGTTGTGTCCTTGGACACACTGAGATCATTGCATGGGCTGGTTAGAAAGCTAACAAGAAGCTTCAGGATGTACCTGGTTTGGGGGTGTTTAGCACACCCTTGCACAGACTGCCAACAGACTATCAAGTGGAGACAGCCAAATAGACTATCTGTTCTGTTTCCTTGAGCAAGGGGATATTTCCCTTCTCATGCTGTCCAAATCCATCCTCTCCTCACACAATAAAAGGGGAAGGCAGGAGTTCCCCAGCGTTTATGACAATCCACCCATACACTTGGCTGCAGGATGTTGGCGGGGCTGGCCACCTCTGATCAACACCAGAATCATGTCTCCGACAGCAGCTAGCACCACCCAGCTCCTAAGGAATAGAAGAGGGTGATTTGGTGCGCTTCTTTCCCAGCTGAGGTAGTTAATAGCTGGCCATGCCACAAAGCAGAATGGTTTAAACTATTCTGGGGGCAGGTTAAATACAATAGAAAACCAAACTTCCGTTCCATAAAAGCACCTGCCAAGCCCGTTTCTAGAATAAATCATCTGCAGTGCCAGACCATCCCAAGCTAGTCCTGCTCCGGAGTGAATTATTGCCTTCTGTTCCTGCTTCAGTGCATTAAATGTATTCAGCCTTGTCATGACGTGATTGTTCCTTCCCTGACTTGTTTTGGCACAGAGCGCACTGTTTCCAATGCGAGTGAGCTGAAAAGCTGGACACTGCCTCGGTGCTAAGCAGGTGTGAGGTTATGACATGATCTTCTCAGCCCAGGGCAGACACTCAGGTGTCATAGTGCTGCTGTTTGCAATTTTCAGAGCTTTACTTCAGTTGCTTTGAAAATCCCAGCCTGCGCAGGTAGCTTTCTGTATCTCAACAACCGCTTCTCACTGTCATGACTAAAGCAGTGCCACAAACCAGGCTGAAAAGCAAAGTGCAAACCTTCAGGGAGGTTCTGTGTCCCCATCATTGCAATGGCCAGGTCCTCTCTGGGCAGGACAGGCAATTAGGAGCATCCTGTATCCTGCAGCAGAAGCCAGGATACAGGATGCTGCTGCTGCCAGCGCCCCAACAGCCAGCAGGGAGCTGAGCACCAGGGAAGCAGAGGAGTCCAGGTCCATCATCCCTCAGCTTTTTACTGTTCTTCCTCAGAGCAGAGGGGACAGGCACACGATTCCTAATGCAGACAAAGCCTGAGGATGCAAAGGACACTCACTTCCCTATCACCGCTGGTGCCTATGCAGGGCACGCGGTTGCTGTACTGGACAAGGATTGTGCTCACTGCACCCAGATGGCTGCTGCCTGTGAAATAAACCTATGGTGAGTGCCAGCCCTGTGCCTCAGAGCCAGATTTGCAGCTGGATTAAGAGATCTGTAACCCATTTTAAACCCAAGACAGGCAGTATGAGAGCTGGGTCCTCGTTGGGGGGTGGGAGGCTGATGCTCACATAATAAGCATCCCATGAGCCAAAAAGGAAAGATATATCTTGTTCTGCTTGAAACTCGGGATGGCTGGGAAGGGTAGAGTGGTGACACTGCATCAGCAGTGTGGTGTCAGGGCTGGGTTTCCCAGCTGATGCCAGCTCCCCAGTGCTGCTGCTGTCCAGGGGCAAACCCAAGCTCAGGTTCCTAGTGTGGCTCTGAAAGCAGCAATTGTAAGAGAACGGCAGTGATGCTTGAGGAGCAACCTTGCCTCCCAATACACCACGAGCCAGATGGGAACACTCCCCACAGCCCACCTTCTCATGTGCGTCAGCCAGCATTGCAACATAGCTGGCACCAGAGCCGGATAGAGCAGTGTCAGAGACACCAGAACTGAGCCTTCCACCCGTTCCAGGCATGAGAACACAGCCTTGGCTCTTTCGGTTGTTTATGACACTGAATTGTCTTTGCTGGTTGGTCGTGGTAGCTGGGAGCATTTAGGAAGTGTCATTTAAACACAGGCTCCTGCCTTTCCAAACCAAACGTGGGAAGGTCCAAGCGCTTTGGAGTTTCTGGGGACTGTTTCCTGGGACAGAGCATCCCCTCCCTTGGCCTCTCCTGCCAGCTCCCAGCCTTGGAGCAGCAGTTCAGAGACCAGGGGACCGTGTTCATCAAGGCTGCATCTGGTTCAGCACATCGTGGTGGTAAACATGACACTGGGCACAGAGGAGTTCAGGGCTGGCTCAGCGTGACGGTGCTAGGATGCTGGCGTAGGACATGGTGCTGTAGCCAAGGTGGAGATGTGGCTTCTCCTCACCTCTTGGCCAGCCTTTGCTAGCGGGAGAGCCTCTGTCCCCAGCACAACCTCCCCTGGATACACACCAGCTAGGACCTTAACTCTTGGCGAGGTGCACGCTTCCTTTCCACAGAGCTTTCTAACAAGTACTAGAGAAGCACTCCTACATCAGGTCAAGGATTTGGGTGTAAAGCCATCAGCTTGCATCTGGCACATTAAGTGCCCATTTTCCTCTGACCTAAGACTTTTTTTCACCTCCTGGGTAAGAGAAATCAGTTATCTCTGGAGCTAACAATCTGCTCCGAGGAATCACAGGCAGGAAGGCACAGGCTTCTCATCGAGGTTTTTCCTATTATTTCTTGCCAGCAAACCTCTTGTGCTTTTCCAGGAACTTTAGAGAATCTGTCCAGAAGTGCCAAATCAAGTACAAGCCTCCATACCCTTAGTAACTGGATTCCTGCTCTTTGAGAGAACGATGCGCAGCTGCAGCACTGACATCAACTTTGGCAAGTCCGAGCGGTCACATGCAAGGGGAGGAAGCCCATGCAGAAGTCTCCAAATGCCAAGGCCTAACGCCTTCTGCCAGCTTTTTGTTTGTGCATTGGCCTCTCCCTGACACTTGAGCCACTGCTCCACCCCAGCACATGGGGTTTCAGATCAGGGCATGCACAGCCCTGGAGATAACACAGATGGCTTCAAAGCAGTGTGCCAGTGAAACACAGAAACTCACCTTCCCATCAATGGGAGGTGGGGAACAATGGTTTAGGTGCTATCTCCTATGTCTAAACACAACCCAGCACCACGACCAAGGTTCCTATGTGGCCATAGACCTTTTCGACAGTGGTAGTGCCCTGCTCTTCACCGCATACCAGGGGTTGAAATTTTTGAATGAAAACACATTGGAGATGTTTGACTCAAGGGAATGGTTTTGTTTCAATTCAGGTTTCATTTTACTTCTGATTTTTCCAAATTTACCCTCAGGTTAACACGTGCAGGTGCTGCCTGTCATTAAATATTGCATTGTCCTGGCTTGGCTTTTGGTGAATGAAATGTTTTGATGTCAGCAGAAAGCATTTCAATCATCCATTCTGACACCTGCAATGAATCAGAATTTGTCCAATGTTTGCCTGCTTCTTCCATTTAGTAACAGACAAACTCCTCAGAGATTTGTCAGTAGGACAAGAGGGAATGGCTTGAACCTGCCCGAGGGGAGACGGAGATGAGCTCTTAGGCAGAAGCTCTTCCCTGTGAGGGTGCTGAGGCGCTGGCACAGGGTGCCCAGAGAAGCTGTGGCTGCCCCATCCCTGGCAGTGTTCGAGGGCAGGTTGGACACAGGGGCTTGGAGCAAGCTGCTCTATGGAAGGGGTCCCTGCCCGTGGCAGGGGTTGGAACTGGAGGAGCTTTAAGGTCCCTTCCAACCCAAACCAGGCTGGGGTTCAATGATCTTCTCGTTGTGCAGACCTTGCGCAATCAGAGGAAGGACGTGGGTGAGAGTGGTTGCCTGTGCCCCTGATATGCCATTGGAAGCACGTGTATGGCACGTGTGTGGAGAGCACACTGGTTCCACCCTAGCCTGCTCCTAAGAGGAGAAGCAGGGCTTGCAGCAAGTGCTCAATGAAGCATGGGTACCAAGCTGGCAGTTCAAAAGCCAGTCCCAGTCAGGAAGCACTTGGGCCGTGGAAGTTTCCACCCAGAAGAGCTGACAGGGAAAGCTGTCCAGCTGAAGGCTGGCATCCAGCAGAGCCAGGCTGTCCCTCACAGATGTTTGCTCATGAAAACTCACCAAGAGCCACTAGGAGCAACAAGAAGATGACTTCCAAAAACCTCTTCTGCATTGCCCTCGTCCTGGTTGGAACCCCATGTCCCATGTCTTAGGAATCAGCAGTTTAGGCACCCTTGAGCCAAATTTAGCTTTAGACAATCACCCTGAATAATCACAGGTGCATTTATCCACCACGTCTTGTATCTTTGTCTTGTGTCTTTATAGGGGGATCTCACAAAATTCTTCACCAGCAGTTTGTAGCTAAAAAGTATGTTCTCCTCGTGCACCAAACCAGCATCATCTCTATCACACCTCTCCTTACATGTCTTTGCCAAGCAGAGCAGTCCTGTTATCTTCATCTCCTGTTATCTTCATCTCTGCCATTTCTTTAGACCCTGTTCCCTCTCCTATGATCTGTCTGCTCCTTCAGAGTCTGCCTTTTTGGTACAGTCCAACAAGCCTTGTTTCCCAAATGGATCATTCGTTCTTCCAGGAGCATCTCGGTAGCAATTCACTTCCCAGCACATGGGCACCAACAGAGGCTCAACCTGTTCTTTCCTCCCATGTTAACTGTGCAAATGCCAAAGCCCTTTACTGTCCTGTGCCCACTGCCCATCAGTGTGAGCCATCCACAGAGGTCTTCTTGGAGGCGCTGGGCAGGAGCAGGGCAGACTGGGATGAACAAGCTGCCTTCTCAGGTACTGCAGGGTGCGGAACAGCTCCAGCCTGCTGGCAAGTGCCTCTGCCATGGAGTTTCTGGCTCCCTACAAGAGCCTCATGGCTTACAACCATCCCTGGCTTGCCTTGACCCGCTTTCTACCCTTCTGCATTGCTCTTCCTGGGACACAGCACTGTGCCCCCCAGCAGCCCTCAGGCGAGTGTGGCTAGTGTCCCAGAGCAGGGCTGGGTAAGAGTTTCTCAACACGTTTGTCTTTGTAAGTACCCTGCCTTAATCAAAGCAGAAGATGCCAACTTGAAAGCACAATATTTCCATGACTCAGTTGATTTCAAGGACACTTGCGTGGGGAACGTGAGGGATGCACCAGTTACATTTGTTTGCTGTTTACTGCTCATTATCTCTTTCAAAAGGCTTTGGCTGGGCAGCAAAGAGGAAGGTGCTCCTGTGTTTACCTTTCCCTGATAGCTGCTCTGGGTGTTAAGTGGGTACCTGCTCTGGCAGGGTGAGAGGGTTTGCTTTCCATGAGAGTGACTAAGTCTGTTCCCAAAGAGCCCAGTGAGTGGGGAGCTGGAGCCCAGCAGAGACCTAGAGAAGGGCAAGGAGCAAACCCACACGCAGGGAGCATGAGGCTCTTTCTAGGGATCTAATAGAGACCGTTTAGTTGCTTAAAGTCAGGATACCACTGGGCTGTTCCAATGACACAGTGGGCAGGAAGGATATTTGCTTGCAATGTCATTTTTCATGCTTTAAATTTGACATCCAGCCCAAAGCAGCCTCCTGCACTGACTGCCCTGTGGGCCCTGCATGGGATGGGATCCACTGACAGCCCTGACCTAGCACTTGGTTTCTAAAGATGTTTCTTCTTCTCACATCAACCATTCCCAGGGGCAGAAACGCATTGCTCCTTCGCTCAGCCCCTTTCTGCTCTGAGGCATGGAGCATCATAACAGTGCAGAGCCAAAGCAGTTACAAGAGGACCTGGAAGTGGAGTAGCCAGAGTGGCACGAGAGTTGAGCTTGCTGCAGGTCACTGGTATTCACTCCTGGAGACCTGATGGTGAAGGGATGGGCTTAATCTCACCCTGGCAAACGCCTTGAATGAGTCTTTATTATTGAACCATCTTGGAGATCTTGGATAGGGCCTACACATGGGGGATGATCTAAGATGGCTGATCTATTTTCAAACATGGAGAGGTGGGAGTAGAAACACGTTCTGCTCTTGCCTATTGCAGTGATACGGGATTGAAGCAGGGCTGGTGCCTCCAGATATGGTGTAATACAAATGAGCTCTTTCTGCTTTGATCTCTTTATCTTCCCTTTCTCCTTTTCTTCATGGAGACTACCTTTAGTGTAGTATTCAACCTGCAGGCTTTTAGGTTCTATGGCTCCAAGTACCATTCCATGATCAGACCTACTTTTGCCCTGAGCAGTTCAGGTATTTTGTGGTGACCTCGGAGATTTAAAGATAAAGAGGGAAGGAGATAAGAACCTTTATGAATCACTCTAGTATAATCTGAAGAATTCCTAAAACCATCACTTCTTGCCTTTGGGCTTCTTTCCTAAAGGCGGTGTAATTGTGAGTTTTTCACTGGATGTTAATGAGAGCGGCCAGAAGATAGAGACGCTGCTCATCATCGAGTGATTTCAGAGAGACAAGAGCATTTCATGCCTTGCAAGAACAGGTTTAGCGTTGGACCTTTGCAGCAGAAGGATGGTAAATGTGGTCTGGTTTGTACAGTTCCCCCAGCAATCAGCCTGCTGCCTTGGGAGGCCTTCATGCTGCAATTGTGCAATTCGCTAACCAAGAGGATAGCAGCTCATTGGCTTTTCACCACAACCATCTGAGTATAAGGAAGGGGTTTATTGCAGTCCAGGAACCCCTGTGCTAGGCACTAATGCTGAGAGGAGCTACATTGAGTCTGTGCTGGGAAGAGAGCATATGAATATCCTAAACATCTTGAAAATCATGTTGATATCCATTTAGTGGAGCAACTTAGGGCTTGAGAAGGTTGTCACCATTTGAGATTCTGAGTAGCTTCCTGTAGGTTCCAAACCTGAAGCCAGCAGTCAGATCTGTTCTCTGGAATGCCCATGCCTCTGTACAAAAGGGGAGCACAAGGTCCGTTTCCCTAAGTACTGCAAGTCCTGCCCAGTGGCTCGGGCAATGTCTGTCATCAATTCCAGCCATTGCCACATACAGGGGATTTCTCTGTGGTATGAAAGAAACCAAAAGCCCATAGAGTACCCGTTGCTGATTCCTTGAAGTCTTCCCCTTAAAACATACCCTGAGCTTGCAGAGATCTTGTAGCTCAAAGATCGACTTGAAGGCAGCTACTTCCCCCTGCTCTTGAAGAAGGAGGACACAGGCTTCTCATCATGCTGAGTGACAGAGGCACCCATGGGGAGCACCTCGGGGGCAGAAGCTGGTGTCCAGACTTTCTGCCCCTTTGGGGCACAGAGGGAGATGGCTGGGGAATGTCTTCTCCCAGCCACAGCTGGGAGCTGCTCTTTCTGTAGGAAATCTCCAAGTCCCGTGATGGAGAGCACCAACTCTCTGCCAGTCATGTGTGATTTGCAGATCATGACCCAGATGCACATCGGGCTCTGAGGGAGATGGGCTTGGCCTTAGCCAAAACTGGATCACTGCAGGTTTCACCTTCGAGCCCTCCTGCCTGAGCAGCCACAGTCTCGTTGTGCTACTCTGCTGTGGTTTCAACCTGGTTTGCTTTAAGTCTGCTGACTTCTGGTATTAACTCACATTAGAGTGCATCTGTGGGGAAACATTTTGCTTATAATATGGGGAGAGCTTTGGGAGTCACAGGCAAGGTTCATGTCTCCCCAGTTTTGTGTGAAACATCAATCCCTCTCTCCCTAGAGGTATCTTTGGGGCTATTGCTTAGGGCTACTTTGGGCAAGCATCACAGAGTGCCCTTCATGCAGACCCACATATTGTAGCACAGAAACCTGAGGTTTTGACCTGGGAACATGCACTTCTGCAAGGTCCCACAGGTGAATTCACCAGAGCTGAGTCTGCTGGCAGGGACTGTGCTGCTCTCCACAGGGACATCCATGGCTGCGTGTTTCAGAGCACAGCCTGCATCCCACCCGCCTGAGCAATTATGCCAAAGAGAAATTCCTCTGATCTTTAAAGCTCATATTATCCCTGAACTAAAACACTGTGGTGAGCATCTCACAGCACTGGTAGTGAGCATGGCAGGCGTCCTGCCGGGGTACCCAAAGCGTGGTGTGTATCACTTCAGTTTTTGGTAAGAAACATCAGCTAATCAGTGAATAATCAGAGGTTGTTCATGAAAGAAGGCGACATCAAAGCAAATAATTTAAGGAACCCCTCGAGGGCCAGGGGAGTTGTAAGGTCTGAGGCTGAATCACATGAGCTCAGTTTCCATGAACTGTGTCTCAGTTTTCCTGCAGGTACAAGTTAGAAATGCTTACGATAAATGTTTAGAATTATTTGGGGAAGGGGGGATGTTAAATCACAGTAATTATAAGCTGTGACGGCTTTGGTGCAGTGCCATTTGAAAGCAGACGTGATTTCAACACCTAATGCAAGAGTCCTTAAAAAACATTGCTTCCTGGGTAAATGGGGGTGATACCAGAAGAGAGTTTCAGTTCCAGCAGCAGTTTGCTTTACTGTCAGCATTGCAGACCACAGCCATGCAAAATCATTTGACAGCAGGTTTCCTTTTTAGCTTGATAGCTTACAGACAGGACAGACAGGCCAGTGACTGGGGAAAGAGGAACACAGGAGTTCTAGGCCAGGAGAGGGATGGCTTGTCTCAGTGAACCAATGCAGTCTGGTCCCATGAACTAGAAGGCAAGAATCTGGACAGTTGCTCTGCTGGTCCTACATTGCAAGCATGGATGAAGCTGCAGCACCCTGTGTCCTCTTTTCCAGTTTCTTCTGGAGTTTTAAAGGACTTTGGGATCTGAATTATGCATTTCTGTAATATCTGTTATGGGTTGGTCCCCATCTTTATAGTGGTTTCTTCAATGTAAAGGGCAATAGCCATGCTTAGATATGAGTGACCCAGCAGTTGGTTGACTCCACTGGATGCTAGAGACTCAAAAGGGAGAGCTGTTCTGCAGAGTCAGTCATTGACAGAGCTGAGAAAGGTCAGAGGAGTCCCTCATCTGTTCAGTCCATGCATCCCTGATCTTTCTGCCAGCTGGTGCTGAAAAAAACCAAAACCAAATCCAACAAGGTTCAAATGCCGTGGGTTCCTTTTAAACTTAACTGAAAGTGTCTGGCTGAAGTAACCACCCCCAGCCACTCAAAGAGATAAATAGCTTCTCTGATTATGCTGACAGGAAGCATTTCCACTCTTGCATGCACTGGGGATGTACATAATGCAAGCAACTTTACTAAGAGGAAAAGCATGAGCTTGGGAAAACACAGCAACAAGTCAACAACATCTTTACGTGAGTAATAAGACAAATATTTACTCCCACAACACTGCAGGCAGGAATCCTGTGCCTCAGCTTTCACACAATCATAGAATCATAGAATAGTTAGGGTTGGAAAGGACCTCAAGATCATCCAGTTCCAACCCCCCTGCCATTGGCAAGGACACCTCACACTAAACCATGGCACCCAAGGCTCTGTCCAACCTGGTCTTGAACACTGCCAGGGATGGAGCATTCACAACCTCCCTGGGCAACCCACTCCAGTGCCTCACCACCCTCACAAGAAAGAACTTCCTCCTTAGATCCAATCTAAACTTCCCCTGTTTCAGTTTGAACCCATCACCCCTTGTCCTATCACTACAGTCCCTAATGAAGAGTCCCTCTCCAACATCCTTGTAGCCCCCTTCAGACACTGGAAGCTGCTCTGAGGTCTCCACGCAGCTTCTCTTCTCCAGGCTGAACAGCCCCAACTTTCTCAGCCTGTCTCCACACAGGAGGTGCTCCAGCCCCTGCTCATCCTGGTGGCCTCCTCTGGACTTGTACCAACAGTTCCATGTCCTTTTTATGTTGAGGACACCAGAACTGCACACAATGCTCCAGGTGAGGTCTCACCTGTGGAGAAACATCTCATCCTTTTGTGGCCAGCAAAATCATTGCACCCAGGACTGCTCTCAGGGAGTTGATTTCCAGCCCTTGGAGGAGCTCATTATCACTTCACACCATCTGTCCTCGCACCATCCCCTCCGTGTTGTCCTGATACCATGGGGACATGGCACCATACTTGCCTCACTGTCCCTTAGCTAGCAGAGGTTTGCACTATGAGCCTCCCCTTCTCAGTCCTGTGTCAGTGAGTGTGGACAGGTTGCACTCGAGTCCTGCAGGACTGCAAAGCACCAGAGCATCCAAGCAGCCGAAATGTCAGTGAGTTTTAAATAAAATGACCCAAAATGTTACTCGTGCAAGAGCTCTGGAAACCAGGGCTGGGTTTTTCTTCACTGCCCCAAGAGATGATGGAAGAGAGCCCCTTCCCTCAGACCTGGCCATGGCCTGGAGCCCCAGGAGTGCAAGAGGGTGAGAGAGAAGGGATCAGGGCATTTCCCAACCCTAACCATTCTGTAACTCTATGATGTGAAGAAAAGCCATGTGAGGTGGAGCTGTGAGGCTGTCAGAGTGATGGGATAATGGTATTTCTCCTCTGCCTTTTGGAAGATTTCTTCAGAAAACAATGTGTTTAGTTCCTCTTTAGGGTATGGATCAAGAGGGAGAAGAGAAGGGGTCAAAACATCTTTGACCTCCCCATTATCACCAGCCACATACTGCCATGCTGCTGGGTAGGACTCATGCTGAGGGGCTGCGCATCCCTGCAACCCCTGCCCACCTAGGGGTGAAGGGGTCCCCATCAGGCCTGGGCATCCAAAATGTGGTTTAATGAGGTTTGAAAAGCATCTCCTGTGGTGAGCAAAGAGTATTCCCTAGAGCAGAAGGCAACGTATGGAATATGCCTTGGAGTTTCAAGGAGATTAAATGTTTCAGATCCATGTTTTGTTCTGTAGCCTTTCATTTTACGTTATTTTTCGTTATTTTTGCATTGTTTCACAACATGTCAAAACATCAGACTGATTCATTACAGCATAAACAGGAGACACTTTGATGTAGGAAAGAAGATGTTTTAATGGGTGCTAAGTAGCAACTGCCCTTAGGGATTTAAAAATAAAAATAGAAGCAGCACAAAACGCTATGTTAACCCTTCTCTTGTATCCCAGGATCATCCAGCTACCGAACGTTTCATTGCACACAGAACACTGCAGAAAATAACTGTATTTTTGCATTCATTCTGCAAAAAGAATTTTGAGTTCTGAAAGGTCTTTTGGGGGATTTTCCCAATCTCTGGAAAGGAGAAAGTTATACAGAAAGAAGAAACCCAAAACCAATCTCTGGCAGGAGTAGCTGCAAGTAGGGCTCATGAAACCACTTGGTTTTTTTACAGGGCACCTCTCCAGAGAAGCTGTAAAGGAAGGCTTTATACCCTCCCTAGGTGTGACCTGTGTCCACCAATCCCACTAATACTGCTTGTGGTGTTAAGAAAGGTGGTAACTTGCTCCATAACTTGGAGAAGCTCTGGCAGAGCACCCTGGAAGAGCAAGGGTCTCTCTGGTTACTGCTCTCCATCCCTCTGCAGTCAGAGCCTGAGCTGTGATAAAACTGATGCTGAAATCCCATTTGCAGGGGCCACAGAGCCTGGCATTGGGGGGTATTCTGTGACTGACCAGAGACTTCTGTTTTTCCTCCCCACTAGAGATCTGAGCATGAACAACATCAGCCAGCTGCAGCCCAGGACTCTCCGTCACCTGCGCTTCCTGGAGGAGCTGTAAGTATGGAGCAGCCGCAGCAGGCAGAGCTCTGTTGGGGTGGTCCAGGGGACACGGAGAGGGTGCCTGTGGCTCCGGTAGAGACCCCAAGTGTTGTCACTGTGGCTACTGGATGAGGTGGAGGAAGGCTGCACACCAGAACAGGGGGGTTTTGCTACTCTAGCTTAGGGCTTTGACTGCGGTCATTACCTTTAGGCTGAGATGGTCAATGTGCCAAGAGGCAAAATGAAACAGGACCCAATCCATTATGCAATAATCAACAGCGTACCCCAGAGCAGAGACAGCAAACAGGGAGCTTTATTCATCCTTCTGAATACAGGGGCCAGTCTCAGCCTCCTGCCATCCACAGACGCAAGAGCTCGTGGGCACATTGCTGTTTGGATGGCAATAAGCCTGAGCAATTGAAGTAAAAAACGTTTGCCCCAGAGGCTGAGATGTTCCATTGGGCATCAGTGTGTGCTGCAGCTTGAGCAGGCGCACTCATACACAGCACTCGCAGTCCCCACGCGCTGGCGTGTGGCTGTGTCGGTGAAGGAGGGACCCCACGTCTGAAAGTGGGAAAAAACACTTAGAAACCACTGGAATCCCTTGGGAGCCCCAAAAATGGGAAGGGGGGGGGGGGGGGCAGAATATTTAGGTTGGCCATTTCTGCCTGGGTAAATTGCTCCTGTATGGTCTTATTTAATTTGACCATGAGAAATGCCTCCAGGTGTTATTCTCAAGTTGTTGCTCCGTTCAATGCAACAGCTTCTGTTCAGAAACACAGTTTCTTGAAAACACATTTTTCACATTTAGTGAAATACTAATATTAATGCTGCATTTGATCTATGTATTGCGAAGTTACTCTCTATATATAACACGCTACAGCTTAACCCGTCTAAATGAAACACTTCACCTAGTCACTTCTTGCAGCCACCGCCATACACTACATAAACATTACAAAAATGGTGTTTTCCAGAATGTCAGAATTTCCTACAGAATAGGTGTTTGCAGCACTTTGGAAGGAGGCAGTTTCACTTCCCAGATGTTCTTGGCCATATGTTCTGCAGTGGAGCGACCCTGAATCATCAGCATGCAGCACTAGAGCATAATGGCAGTGATATGGACAGGTTGCGGTGACCTGCCTAACCCCTTGCTGACATGGGCCTCTTTGCTGCATGGTGATGTGCCATGCCCAGGCACCACTGCTGCGAGCAGGAAGTCCCATCTGTGCATTTAGAGTTTGCAGGTGACTCTACATACTTATGTAGACACACAGATGCAAAGACAAGCTTACTCCTCTGAGCATTCAGTCTTGACTAACGAGGCTGGACCAGATGCCACTGGTTGTTATTCCCATAATGGCTCAAATCTCATCATTACCAAACCATACCATGGGGTTTTGTTTTGCAGCTCTTCTTCATCTGTCTGTCGTTCCTATTCACCAGACCTGTAAGGACCTGAGCTACGCAATCTCCCCCCCCCATTAGGCATTTACAGACTGACCAGGAGTAACCTTTTACCCTTCTTTAGCTTTGGAGCTCAAGCTGTGCCCAGAGGTGGATTTTTCAGGACCTCACATCCACCTTGCAGCCTTTCTCTTCCCCTTTTTGTCAGTATCTGCATTGAAGTGTGGACACCCAAAGCATTAAGTGGGGGTAGTACAGCTTTTCATACACAGAGACCATACTCTTTCGTGGACAATTAACTCTTGTCTTGCTGCAAGCAACTGTGTCCTGATTACACGTCAGGTACAAAACAGAACAGTCTCAACCAGCAATGAATAAATATTCATAGGCTCCAAAAGAGCCAGCTTCCCACAGCCAAAAATAATTAGGAATGAAACAGATGAAAAGAAAAACTTTAAACAGGAAAATCTGAAAAATAATTGGAAGTTGTTAGAGAACATTTTACTAGAGGTTCAAAATGCCACAAGTCGTCATTTGGAAAGCGAAGGTATTTTGACTAGGAAAAAATATCATGGGTAGGAAAAGAAATGGAAAACGGAGCATTATATGTCTATGTATAGCCAAGTTCCTGCTTGAATTTGACATCAATAAGACAGTAATCCTATTTATGGAAATCAAGCAATTTATATGAAACCAAGCAAGGAAGGCTTTTTATACACTATCAGGAATTTAAAGTGATTCTTTCAACAGCATCCAGACAGGGACACTGTGTACATTATTCATAGGGCTGTCATCAACCAGTAATGCAACATGCCTGGCATTTCCCCTGCTCTTTTCACTTCTATCTTTACCAGACTTTCATCCCAAAACATTACATCAGGACCATGACATTCAGGATGGGATCACACTCTGTGCCAGGATGTGCACAAGAATCAAGCAAGCAAATCCTGCCTGTTTACACATCCTCAATAGAAGTTTGTTCAGGTTTAAGAGCTCAAATCTCTGCAGATTTCATCTATGCAGAACATATTTCCTTAAGTCTACTGGGGTGACATGTAGCACATGAGACCAAGCCTTCTGTCTGCTTCCCCACGGAAGAACTGCCCATGCTGAGGCACGCAAAGTGAGTGAAGACCAGAAAGCTAAGCAATGAGGGGCAATCCAGGTATCTCAGTGTTAGTACCTCCTAAGGAGGAGGAAGGCCTGCCTGTCCACCTGCCAAACTTGACAAGTAAATGGTATCCCAAATGATACTTGGTTTATTGCAAAGATGCCTTAAAAAAGATGCTTGAACCTTCTGAAAAAAAAAGAAAAATCACAGGTTTCTCAGCCAAAAATATTTGCCAAATTCAACACATATTTTTAAGTCTTCTTTTCAGGTCCTCTGGAAATTCTTACGTCTTTGGGACATTTTTACCTTGGTCTAACACTCCGAAACATCCTAGAAATTCCTGACAGCCTTGAACACATGTGAATGTGGTCTGTAAAACTCATCTTCTTTGACAGTCAGAGGAAGTCCATGTTCCTCTGCCTCCTCCACAAGCTCCTCATAGTTTCCCTCTCATGCTCTGCTTCTGCCAATCTCCTCTCTTGTTAGATCTAGTCCCAGTAGCCCAGGGTCACAGCAGCTTGGAGGAGAGCTGGTGTTTCACACCTTTTACGATGCCTCCTCTTTCTGTGCCTCTGATTTAGCATCATCTCAGGCTCCCCATGGAGATGAAACTTCATGAACTTCAGAGAGCCGCTAGATGAAGGCTCAGCTTGTGCATGGAGCTGGGGTTCAACCAAAGAACAGGAATAATGGAAAGAGGAAAGGAAGCTGCAAAAAAGATAATGCACGTGTCCCATGGACACTGAGGACAAATGTGCCCCATTGCACATCCTTCCAGCTGCATGGAGCACTGCGAATCCGGGTTGCTGGATCCACCTGAGCCCGTAGTGTGTTAATTGTCTGCTGGGTGCGGGCATGCAAAGAACAAGTGAGAGCAGGGTGGCACATGAGGGTTTTGAGGACAGCAAACGGATCACCCAAGCCACACCATGATGTCCAGCTGGGCTGTGTCCCACAGGACATTCCCGCATTGTCTCAGATCCCCTCAGGAGACCGAACAGCCATGTCCCACAAGGGATTAGAGTCAACAGAGGAGGGCAAGAGGAGTGCTGCAGCTCAAGCTGCTTGCTCAATGTGTGGTCCTGGTGAAGTGATTTTCCCTGCCAGTGCCTCTATTTACCCATCCATTCAGCAATGAGAATGGGCCTCTCAGGTGTGCCAGGACCTGTTAGTCATTAGTTTTTACTGCAAGCTGCTTAGGAAGGTCTTGCGGATGCAATTAGCACTCGTGCTTGGAGGGTGCCAAGAGACCAGATTCTCCAATCTCAGATGGCTTTGAAGATCCCACAACACCATGGACTCCTCTCCAATGGGTCTCCATCAGTCTGCGCTCTCCTCTGTCACCACCAGCCTCCAGCTCCAGCAGGGAAAAAGTGGAGACACGAGAGGCTGTGCTGGAAGCAGACGCAATCTCAGCCCAGGCACTCACCCGTCCTGCTCTTCAAAGGAAACTTCCATTGACAGAGGTGTTCATTCAGAGTTGGGCCTCACACAGGCAGGGAGGAGGCCGGAGTTTAGTGTGTCTCCTCTTTGTTTCTTTCTCTATTTTTCCCCCTTCTTCTCTTTCTTTCTCTCTTTTTGGCAGCAGGAAGATTGTTTAAAGTTGCTAATAAATTCCAGTTAATGAAGCCTGAAAAGCCAGAGCTGGGAGCCAAGAGAAACAAGAGCAATCAGTACAGAAGGAATAGAAAGAGGATCTTGAAAGCCAGCCTGGGAATAATAACATGTTGAAATGTGTTTGCCGGCAAGGGCTTTGTTACCTCGCTTTGAATCCAAACAAGAGCACTTGGTGCCAAGAAGAGAAACTGCAGCCAAAGGCAGGTGTTCATTGCCATTCACCTCTTGCTTCAGGGCACAGCGGCAAGATCAGACCCCTTCCCAGCCACTGGCTCTTTCACCTGCCTCTTCTCAGGCCCCCAGGGCAGAGGTACTCAGCATCACGGGGAGTGCCGTGCCTCTGCATCAGCGCAGGCACAGCAGGCTCAGGACCCACACCGTGGCCTCCCCTTGCAGGCTGTTCCCTTTCTCAGGCAGCTCTTGCAACCGAAGGGACTGGAGGGGAAGAAAGGGCATAAAGCAAAGCAAAATGCAAGCATGTGTGCTGGGAACAGAGCAGCCCTCTTCTCCCTTGCACCAAGAAAGGAGCCCCTTCTCATGCCTCTTACCATGCGGGTGCAAGGACCAGTGGAGCCATCACGGGTCACAGAGCACCAGCACCACTGTGGTGTTCCCGTGCCTGGTGTCGGAGCACCCACATCAGCTCCTAAACACCCAAAGCATCCACCTTTGGGGGTATTGTCCCGCACAGGGTCTCACCCCAAGGAAATCTCGTGCTTGAAAGAGGCAGCGTGGCAGTAATGCTGGCCTTGGGGCATGACTCCTTCAGCAGTGATAGCTCTGCTGTGTAAAGGGTGCTGACATTCATAGGCAATGCTCAAGCGTGCTAGCACCATGGCGAAAAGCCTTCCCTGGAGCAGTGCAATAGCATCTCTGGAGTTGGGGACTCCTAGCAGAGCAGCTTTGGTTGGTTTCCATGACAGAGCAGCCTGGAGAGGTCTATGGTAAAGAGACAAATGCTTTTAGAGCCATGACCTTGCTTTGCCATGCTGAAATTTGGAGGCAGCATCGCCTGACGCAGCTCTCCATTTCCAGACGGCTGTGGGTGAGGAGCTGCAGCTCCCTGCTTGCTTGGACTCCATGGTTCCTGCAGGATGCTGCCTACATCCTGTTTCTGAGAAGGCCCCAGGATGCAACTTGGTCTAGCCCTGGTTCATCCAGGACTTTTGTCCTCCTGGTTGACATCGATCTTTGGCAGAGGGCAGCACTGGTCATCAATTCAGTGGGTGGGCAAAAGCACAGAGAGGGTTCAAGGATAATTCCTCTAAGGAAGCCTTTCAAAGGTCATCCCTGGCAAGGCATGGAGGCAGACCTTGGTTAAGCTGCAGGTGGGGACAGGAGACAGGGGCTTCTAAGAGGTTCTCCATCATGAACACTGAAAACTGGAGCCAAGTTATTGCAGATTCAAAATGTAGTGAAAATGTAGAGATTTCAGCTCTTTTTTTACTCCATTTGGGCTGGGGTTCATGTGCAGCGACTGAAAAATCCTTGCAAGTGAGGGTAGCTGGCCCCAGTTTTCCTGAAAATTGCCTTCCAAATACTAACTATTCTGGGGTATCCCAATAGGGGCACACAGAATAGAGCCAAGGGTCAAAACTGCTCTGAAGGTTTGGAACTAACAAATACCCCCTGAAAAACTTGACAATTTATAGTATAAGGGAATGGAGTGAAGGCATTCAGTGTCCTGCGTTGGGTTGTTCATTAAGGAGCTGTGTCTTGGCAAATGAATCCAAACTAGCTTGCATGCGAACATTCATGTGGGTTGAAAACTGGCTTGAGAACCATAAACAAAAGAAACGAATGCCATCAATCTATCGAGTTGGAACAGGCATTTGATGGGGGTACAGGGAGCAGAATTAGAAACAGGCCTGCGTAGTGTTGTCCTCAGGGATGGAGCAAGGAAGCAAGGAGCACGTTAGAGACACCTCCAGGTGATACCAGACTAGGACAAGCTGCAGATTCCTGTAAGGGGAGGGAGAGTTCAAGCCTGGCTTTTTCCTCAAACATCCGACGTTTTCTTGTATGACTTAAATCAGCTTCATTCCTCTTTTGCACCAGCACAAGGACACGCTCAAGCAGAACACAGAGCCCTTGTCCCCTGTGTGCCCAGGGGATGGCACAGCCTTGGCACGATGACACTGTTTAGACAGAAGCATGGAGTAACTGGGCACAGATTCTGCCTTGACAGCGTTAGTACTTGAGAAATGAACCGGAGCAGAAGATCAAAGGGGGAGGCTGACATGCCCAATAAAGATCTGGCACGGGGAAAATTCCACTGGAATATGGACACACATGTTTGTCCTGTCCTGCCAATGGGCAAAGTTCCTGCCTCCTAATGTGAATGATAAGAGCATCATCGTGTTGCCTGAGCACATGACATGAGCGATCATGCCCAACAAACAGCCTTTGGGTGTGCCATGGAAGTTGTAGCATGACCAACAAGCCCAAGATACAGGAGGGGGTGGGAGCCTGTGGTAACTGAACTGCAGCAACCATGAGGTGGTAAACCATGAGTTTGTTCCAACTTGGAGTGTATTGGGAACGCAGATCAAAGCCTGGAGGAACCTTCCCAGAAATCACGGCAGTGGGGAAGGTGGGGGGAGAGCAGAATCTGAAATCCACTGAACACAGGAGCTTTCCAGAGCAAGCCAGCCAGAGCCAGCTCCCACCCTCCCCTTCCACCTGCCCCTTCTCTCCTTCTTCTTCCGTCGGTCACTTTAAGTCCAGAGATTTCCCTTTCTCCCAGCCCTATTTCACAGCAGGACATGCAGCTGGACTGAATCTGTCTGTCCTAAAAGAGACCTAACTCCTGGGGCTGGGCGATGCCGTGTGCCTCTGAATTCACTCAGAGATGGTGCCCATTGAAACTAGGGCATCTCCCACAGACAGCGGGGGTTTTCCCCTCATGTTCTGTTTTGCCCTTGGTGCTGACATGCCACAAGCTGGTTCAGCATGGTCCCACCAGCACATGGGGCTTCCTGCCACCCTGTTCTGAGACCAGGAGCCCCAGCCTGGGCTCCCCAAGCTCCACACTCCGTTCCTGCTAATCCTGAAGGTCCCAGATCCATTTATCAAACACACAAACACACCCAGGAAAGTGAACATAAAGGTGCAGAGCTGCCAGGAAACAAGTCAAGAGGCACATTTAACAGTGAATACTTGTAGACTGCTGCCAGCTAAGGCATGGGGGCAGGTAGGAGCTGCAGGGAGGTGAGGACAGCCAGCCCCTCACTGAGCAAGCACAGCCTGGTAGGATGGATGCTGGGAGCAGGCTGAGGATGCTGCACTGGAGCACCTCCCCTCTGGGTGAGCACCCCAGCCCTCCGGACAGCACTCCCTCCCATGTGGAAATCAGCAATCAAAAGGAGCAATTACCCCAAATCACAGCCCCCAAGTGACAAATAGCCCAGCCTGCCAGGCAGCTCGCATACTGCAGGGAGGCAGGTTACAACCTGCTCACACACATTAAAGGGACGACCCTGTGCTGTTTATGCTGTCAGAGGCCTAATTACGGGAGCAATTTTCCTTAGATTCTGGAGGGGAGAGACAGGGAGGGAGAGGGCTTGGGCACCCACACACGTCTGCTCTGCCACCGGGCAGTGCGGCTCCCAGAACAGCCCACATCCTCCCCATGTCCTCATTGCATCCAGCCTGGGGGACCCTGCTCAGCCTCGACACCTGCCTCCTTCACAAGCAAAAGGTGTAAAAAGGAACGAGCTTTGTCAATGCTAAATGAATATAAAAAGCTTGCCAGCATCTGTGCCCAACCTCTCGGGCCTGCTTTGGACTGGCTGAAGATGAGTCTGGTCACAAATGATGCTCACTGTCTCCTTCGGGGAGAGGCAAGTCAAGTGGGCAACAGGTTTCTTACCTGTGACCATGGAGAAGTCCAACCTTGGCCTTTGTTTGACCGCTTGAGGCTCAGATAGTAAAACACAAATGCAGTAGCAATTTGGGGTCTTAATAGGTTGTTAAACCTGTTTTCATGATTTCTAACCTGTGGGCACTAGGACTTGGTCCATGTCTCCTCACTGGAGAAACAAGAGAAGATTCTCCTTAGGTCAAGCCGAGGCTCGAGCCATGGACATCAGTGAAAGTGATGGTAACAGTGATGCAGTTTCCAATGTCAGTAAAAATTCCAAATCCTTGCTAATGCCCCAGCCTGCTCTGGGCCTTGCTAACACCTGGGTGCTCTCATCGGGTGATGCTGTACAATGGTGAATCCCACAGGTTTCCGTGGACAAATTCTTTCAGCCAGTTCTGAACATCGTCCCTTGCTCTTTGTTCTGCCCCCTCTGTTGGTTCCACTTTGTGATTCTGCTTTTCACTTTACCTTCCTTTCTCATCCCTTCACATTCATCCTCATCCATCAGCCTTCCCCAGCTGCATTGTCCCTATCCTTGTCTTCCCTTTGCAGTTACCTGCAGCTGTAACTTGCTCAAGAACCACTGTCTGGCTTTGGACAGATGAGCTGGCTCTACTGTGGTACTACACAGTATTCCCCATCTCCAGCCCCTTCCCCTGTCTCCCCTCACAGCAGTGATACCAAACTCATGTGCTGGAGGAACTGGGCCTTAGCTGTGACTACACAGGTCAAAGCAGAGCTGGGAATGAGGGAGTACAAGAAAATTAAGTGGCATTGAGCTTTGATGGACAGGACAAAGGAGGACCTGCAGGATGCGGACACAGGCCGCATGCGGACAAAGGGCACAGAAAAGGGTCCATGATTTAGGGACATCCTCTCATGAGCATGCATGAGAGAGCAGAAAGCGGTTCTTCCCCTGTCCCACCCTCACTGTCAGGTGCCTGGCATAGAGCAGGGTCCGTAGGTTGGTCCATGCCCTCGAGCAGAGGTCCCTCTCACAGACAGCCTGTGCTGTAAGATGGAGTGGGGTCCTCTGCAGGTATCCAGGGAATGACTCGAGCTGTGGGCTGTCACTGGAAGCTGGATTCAGGTCTGGCAGGGCTAACAAGCCATTATTTCCTTTGCCCGTTCCCCAGCTGTAAGGGAATGAAAGGCCAAGGCTCCCCAAGCGTGTGACCATGGCTCAGCTTGCAGGTGCTGCAGCCTCCCCGCCACGGGAGCTGTGGCAGGATGAATGAATCGTTAAGCCTCTGCAGACAAGGGACTGTCATTACAAGGATGCTGACACGTTGCTGGCTCTTCTCTCCACTGCAGACGCCTCTCTGGAAACCAGATCTCCAGGATCCCAGGGGAAGCTTTCTCTGGCCTCTACAGCCTCAAGATCCTGTAAGTAACTCCCTCCCTTCTGCAGAGCCACCATTGCCACCACCTCCCCAGCCCCTGGTAGCCGCCAGCCTTGGTAGATGAAAGCTTCCTTGTCACTGTGGGCAAGCCACCCACCCTCTGCCTATAGAATGGGGAAAGTCTAAGCGACAAGGGCTACCAGCAAGTATTTTCCTATGGGCCAGGTTGTCTCACCACTCATGCAGTCACAGTGGTTTTGCATCCATATGACAGTCCCACAGGGTCTGTGCAGGGTAGTGAGGTGAGAATCCATTTCTCCCTTTAAGAACCATCTTAAAAATCTCCTGCAATAAACATTTCATCCCCAAGGGGATGTTTTGAACTCAGCCACAATGTGAAATTGTTGTAGCTGGTCCAGTTTATACAGAGCGAGCAGGTACAAACCTGCTTCCAGGATTAGAGAGCATAGGGCTGTTTACTACGTCTTCTGAAGATGTAAAGTATGAATCCTGCCCTAAATCTCAGGGCTTAGAGATTTATCCATCCCCTGCATTAGGCAACAAATCAAAGGAACTGAGGAAAAACCGCAGCTCTCCCACCCAATTTCAACAAGAGGAACTTTCTCCTTCAGGAACGCAGGAGCTTTTAAAGCCGCTTTTGATCAATTCCTATTTGTGTCAGGCCCAGGTAACTCCTGATGCAGAGTACTAGAGCAGTGCCTCCCTTCTGGAGGCAGCACGGGTTGCAGAAAGGGGAGCAGCACACTTGCTCTGTCCTGCCACCCAACACACTCCACCACAATGCAACAGCACATTCACCAGTGACCCTGTTGTAAAGAAAGACTTGAAGGCTTAGAGCATTTCCAGCTGGGAAATGGTTGGATGGAGAAGCTTGCTCAAGGCTGTCTTGTGAGAGCTGAAATCGGTGTCCTCATGCTTCAGGACACCCTCATCACCACTCCTCACCAGTGGGGCAAGGCAGGGCTGGGCGTGATTGAAAATGAGCCCTCTGCCCATGCCCTCCTCCTGCATCTCCTGTGTAAAACTGATCCATGGGCAGCACAAATAGCCTCATGTCTTGGTGCATGCAGAGGGCATTCTGGGCCTTACACACTGGCAGCCTCAGATCCCTGCTCCATCAACTCCTCATTTGCCTCTAATCACCTTGTACCCCGCTCCCACCATCCTGCCGTCCTCAAGACCTCTCTTCACCTTCCCTGGTGACCTGCTCTGCATGGACACAGGCCAAGTGCAGGGACCACAGAGCACCACGAGCTTCCTCACTGATGCACTGAGCCAGTTCCCACTGGGCGCAAAGCTGCTGGGATCCCTCTGAGAGGAGCTTCACCAGTGGAGGTCGTGGGGCAGGTGGGAGAGGTGTGAACTGTGTGGGTCCATGGTCATCATCCCTGGTCTTCCACACTTGTGTGGAGCAGTGTAAGCCCCAGTGGTCAATCCCATCAATCCCACAGGTGCTCACTGCAATGGGGAAGCATCCAAGTGGACAACTTCACAGGAGGACCAGCACAACTTCTGGGGCTCCTGGTCCTGCACATGGGTTTGTTCTTGTGTCCGAGGTGTGCTGGAGGGATGGCACTGGGTCCTGCAGCCCAGTGAAGAAAACCAAAGTGCTTCATTCAAAAACAGTGAGAAGGATCAGGGGTCTGGTGATGACCTAAAGGAATAACGAGGGAACTGAGGTTACTTAACCTGAACGAGAAGTGAATGAGGACAAACACAAGCCTTTAAGGACAAGCAGCTGCTGCAATAAGGAAGGAAATACATGTGCTCCATATCTGAAACAGGACTGGCAGGTTTTGGAGCAGGTGGCACCAGGGACAGTTTACATCTAGAGCTGTGGATGCTCTGTCAGAGGTTGCCTGAGGGTTGACAGTCACAGGCATGGCTGGAGTTGGGAATAGCTGCCCCAAACATGACCAGCTGAAGCCTGTAGGCAATCAGGAGCTGACTCACGTCAGTACCAGAGATCTCACCTCTGGTGACTGGCGTGTCCCCCATGGAGACAGGTTGGGGATGGTAGCAATTTTCATAACTCAATATTAATGTGCTAATTGCGGTCATGTGCACGGCCACGAGTAAACGCTCGCGTTCATCTTGGGCTGTCAGGGGGCCTGGTGCTTTCCCGGTCTTTCCAGAGAATTAGTTTATGCTTTAGAAAGGATGGGAAACACCCTGGGATTTCCTCCACAAACCTGCCTGTGCAGATGGTCCTCTCCCTGCCCTCGCAGTGAATCCCAGAGCTACTGGAAGCAGGATGAGATTCTTGGCTCTGCCTCCTCCAGCTGCTTCCCTGCACAAAAACCACCTGGAAAGTGGCCATGGAGATAGGCCTGTGCAGAAACCATGCAGGAGTACACCCGGGGAGGCAGCTGTGTGGAGACTTGAAGGAGGGCAAGCGAGGAGCCGGGCTGCCCCACCGCCGGCAAAGCGCGGTGACACAGGGATTATGCCGAGACCCTCATACACCGAGCCTTGAGCCGAAGGCGAGGTGAGATGTGGCCTCCTCAGCTCCCCTCAGTGGGTGCAGACTGGCAGCAATGACAGCTCTGAGGTCTTCTCAGCCGATGGGAACATTCCTTTGTGAAAAGACATTGGGAGCGCACCTCTCCCAGGGGTGCTGGCCAGCACACACCTTCCCCACAGAGGCTGATGCTCTTGGGTCCGTGCTTCAGTAGATCAATAGAAACCAGAGCCATCGGCTGGTTTGTCTGCTCTGACAAGGTCCTTCCCTTACAAAATTAACTCTTTAGTCCATGCTCTTCCAGCCTTGGAGCTTTCCAGCTGGAATATGCCTCCAGTCTCTGGAAAACTGGAAAGTCGCCTGTCCTTCCAGACCTCCTCTTGAGTTGCCTGAATGCCCCTTACCTCCAAGTGCCCTGAATGGAGCTCCATCTGCCAGGAAGCATCCATCCCAGCTGGCAATGTGGCTAAGCTTGTGCTGCCACAACTTAACGCCACATCCCACCCCTGAACATCTATCCCTCTTCAAATGCTCTGCAGCACAAGCAGGATTGCCAGGCCTCTTACTCTCCTGGCTGAACATGCTGCAGCAGCAGCAGCAGCACCTACTAGCCAAGAAGGAGTTCCACACCAGACTCCGCAGGGAAAGACTCCAAGTACAACCACAACCTGAGCCTGCCTTACCCCAAAACGTGGAGGGCAAAATGCTTGGGTGCATCCTTTTGGCTGCAGACCCTGCATCCACAGCAGCCAGCTGGGGTAGCCCATGCTGCTGCTCCATCCCTTGATGAACCTGTGGAGCATCCAGACCCAGCGCTGCCCACAGCCTGCCTGCACCAGCGTGGTGACTCAGTGCTGCCTGCAGCTGCTCCCATCCACACACTGTCCCAGTGCTGTCCACGGCTGGTCTCCATCCAGCTCCTGTTGGATGGAGTGAGCCTGGCAGGATGGCCTTGCTCTGCACATGCCACGTTTCCCGACTGGATGGACTCTACCCAGTGGCCACCCCCACTGGTCCCTCCTTCTCTTCCCACCTCGAGCTGCAATCATAGCATCTCGTGTGGTCCAGGGCAAGCACCGTCTAGCCTGGCTCGTTGAGCATACATCAAAACACCACCAAAAAAGCCATGTTGCCCCAGGATGGCAGGTCTGCAGGTGGCTTGGGACACTTCAGGAACCCCCAGAGAGACCTTATGTCTACCTGTGCAGAACAGAAATAACTTTGAGACAAAGGGAATGGTGGGGTATATCCAAGAGACGCTCCCATGGGGAGGGAAGAGAAACGTGCAGAGGTTGGAATGTCTTTAATCCCCATGCACAAGCTCCAGGCACAGTTGCCTCAAGCAATAACAGCCCTTTGACTGTGCTGGCTGAGTCACTTCAGCCTCCCAAGATGGGGACACTTTATCATGCACAGGCCTGTACTTCTGAGGGCTGTAAGTCTGCTAAGACTGTCTTGTGCAAGGATGCTGGTGTGATGGGACCCGATCCCAGCATTTTTCTGGTCGTTCAGGCATGGTCTCTGCCAACAAACAATCCTCCTACTTCTGAAAATAAAACATGACCTCTGAGGAGCTGTGACTTATGCTGGTTCCAGTCAGGCTGCTGTGGGTAGCAGGTTGCGCTTCCATGTCTGGAAGTGTCTGCAAGCTCCAGTATGGTCACCTCAACAGTGCCAACCAAAGGTGGCAGTGCACTATCCAGACCTGCTTTTGAGCACTTCCTGGCCTGAGTGGTCTTTGCTCACTGTATTCATAGAATCATAGAATAGTTTGGGTTGGAAAGGACCTTAAGATCATCCAGTGCCAACCCACCTGCCATGGGCAGGGACACCTCACACTAAACCATGGCACCCAAGCCTCCATCCAATCTGGCTTGAACACTGCCAGGGATGGAGCATTCACACCTTCTTTGGGCAACTGATTCCAGTGCCTCACCACCCTCACAGTAAAGAACTTCTTCCTTAGATCCAATCTAAACTTCCCCTGTTTCAGTTTGAACCTGTTACCCCTTGTCCTATCACTACAGTCCCTAATGAAGAGTCCCTCCCCAGCATCCCTATAGGCCCCTTCAGATACTGGAAGCTGCTCTGAGGTCTCCACACAGCTTCTCTTCTCCAGGCTGAACAGCCCCAACTTTCTCAGCCTATCTTTATACAGGAGGTGCTCCAGCCCCTGCTCATCCTCATGGCCTCCTCTGGACTTGTTCCAATAGTTCCATGTCCTTTTTATGTTGAGGACACCAGAACTGCACACAATGCTCCAGGTGAGGTCTCACAAGAGCAGAGCAGAGGGGCAGGATCACCTCCTTGGACCTGCTGGTCACGCTCCTTTTGATGCAGCCCAGGATACAGCTGGCTTTCTGGGCTGCAAGCGCACACTGAAGCCATGTCACTGACAAAGATGTTGAACAAGAGCGGTCCCAACACCGATCCCTGAGGGACACCACTCATTACTGGTCTCCAGCCGGACACTGAGCCATTGACAACTCTTCACGTGCAGCCATCCAGCCAGTTCTTTATCCACCGAGTGATCCATCCATCAAATTGATGTCTCTTCAATTTAGAGACAAGGACGTTGTGTGGGACAGTGTTGAACTCTTAATCAAGGTTCTTAGCTTATCCTGCATTTGACAGTGGCTCATCAACAAGCACAGTCCTGAGTCCTGTAGGACTTTACTCATTGATACAGCTGCCTGAAGACAGAAAAAGGCACTCAGCAGTTGAGGAACTGCACCAGCCAGGGTGGTCATAGAGCTGTGTATGTAGTGACATTGCATGCAGCCATCCAGCCAATTCTTTATCCAAGGGGTTCACTCATCAAATCCATGTCTCTGCATTTAGAGGCAAGGATGTCATGCATGACAGCGTCAAACTCTTTGCACGAGTCCAGGTAGATGATGACATCAACCCTTCTACCCTGTCCATCAGTTCTGTAGCCCCATCACAGAAGGCCACCAAATTGGTCAGGCAGGATTTCCCTTTAGTGAAGCCATGCTGGCTGTCACCAAGCACCTTGTTGGTTTTCATGTGCCTTAGCATGCTTTCCACATTGTTTGTCTGTGCCAAATTGGCTTCATTTGGGAACCAGCCCATGCTGCTGGTGGTCTGGAAAGTCTCTCAGTCTGTTACTGGTTGGAAAAGGGACTTGTAATAGATGGGAGGCAGCAGGATCCAGCAGTAGAACGACAATGGGTTTTGCTTATTGTCTCCAGATACTTCCACTCACCAGCTCTAAACACTGAGCTCAGATTTCATAGGGCCACTGAGATCCAGTGTGTTTCCCACCAAAACCCCACCAGCACTTCCTAAAACCCCACTCTGTTCAGCTGCGCATCTTCTTGATTTTTAACAAACCTAAATTGTTGAACTCCTGCACTGGGCTCCAGGATGCCTTATCCCTCCAGCACATCCCAGCTGCACAGAGAAACCCATACACAGCGCTCAGAGCCCCTGAAGTCGGGTTGGTCTTTGTATAAAGTTGTCCACCTTGATGAGCTTCCCATGGTCCTTCTCCATGTCCTATGCTCACTTCCATTCCTGAGAAGTCCTCCTGGGTCCTGCCCATTCAGCCCAACAGCCCCAGTCACCCGCTCCTCTGAAGCTTCTGGGCTGGTTTGGGTTTTTCCACAACAGCTCCAGTTACTGCTTCAACTTGTGCTAGTGCCCCAACGCCCCTTAGCAAAGAGCTATGGAGTGGTTCCTCACCCATTGTGTTTGCAGCTGTCCCACAAGTCGGATAAAAATCCTGCCCACAGGCCAGTTTCCATTGACCCTGCAGAGGTAACCACCACTGGCACACACTGGGAGTTTATTCTCTTACACAAGTATTAATATGGACAACTCAGCTGGGAGCACTGGTAGTAAGCACTCTGGACTAACTGCAGCGGAAAAGCCCCCTTATGGTCACATCCTTCCCCCACCAAGCTCACCCCTGGTACCCCTGTCCTGCAGGATCCCAGGGCTGCAGCCTTAAGCTTGCTTAAGAGCCCTGAGTGACCAACAGGGTGCTTTCCAACCCCTCCAGCTTTCCAACAGGAGTCCAGAACAGCTTCAGAAACAATCAGTGACATCCTTCGTATTGTGTCAGGGTTCTGGCTTTTTTCTTTCACATAAAGTTTTCTTTTTTCTAATTCTAGGATGCTGCAGAACAATCAGATGAGTTGCATCCCTGCAGAGGCACTGAGAGATCTTCCAAACCTCCAATCTCTGTAAGTCATTAAAAATCACTGCTGTGAGCTGCACAGTCCCTTGGGGGCCCCAGGGCTTCCCAGCACTTGAGTCATTAGTTCCTTTGTCAAGGATGTTCTGTCCCTTCTTCCTTTTCTTTTCCAATTAAAGCAAAGATTACTGTCACTTAGCTTAGAAGGGAGAGGAGGGCAGTTTTCAAGGAAGGAACATTGTCTTGGTAAAGGATGTTGAAATTACAGCTCCCCATGTGTGCACTGTGATGAAAAGGCCACCAGCGCCAATGCATATTTCAAGGAATGCTGGAAAATATCCACCCAAAAAGGGCTCTGTCCTCTGCTGTGGATCACAGTGGGGCAGGGACCTGCCAGGGAGCACAGAGGATGCTCTGATCTGTCAACGTGCGAGGTGAGCTGTTTTACCCAGATAGAGGGTATCTATGTCAGGGTAGAAATGCTTTAAATCACTTCTAGCCATGAGAAGAAGCTGAGTCTGCAACCATGCTTTTCCTTTAAAGTAACTATATCCACAGCAGGTTTGTCCTACTGTATTCACTAAAAATCACACATCTCTGAAGTAGCTGCAGTTTTCCTGAGTCAGGGCACACTTGCAATCAGATCCTGAATTTAGGGAAGGGCTGTTTGGTAAGTGCCCAGCTTGTATAACCAACACCACCGAAGCTTGTAAGAGCATTCTGAATTGGGCTGAACCACTGCAAACAGTAGCTGCATAGGGTGGACCGTCGCTGTGTCTGAAGGCAGATACAGAGCTAAGATGCTCTGCTTGGTTTTCATTGGTGCTGCCACGACTTCTCCAAATGTAGTTGCTAACCTCGGGCCAAGAGCCTCCGGTGTAGGTCTGCGTTAGAAAGACCTTTTCTCTTCCCTCCTTTTCAAACATCTGAGTCATTTTCCACAAGTTTATGAGACTCTTGTGTATTCACTGCCAAAAGTGTAGCCAGCCTGGAACACCTATAGGTCACCTACAGCATGTTTTCCAAGCATTACCGGTCAGACTACCTAAGACCCAGTGTACTCGTGTTGCTCAGACTATTTGTTTTCCATTCAGAAGGGGAAGAGCCTTCATAGCACATCATGACCATTGATGAGTTTCTGTCCTTGTGTGGCACCTCACGGAATGTTAACTCTCTGCCCTGCAAGTTGGCAACACGTGCAAAGCAGGCAGGAGAGCTGAAAAGGGGGGTGAAAACGGGAGCCAGCCTGAGTGGAACAGAGAGCTGTACTAGACAGAAAGGGATTGTGCGCTGGTTATTTTCTTGCTCTTTCAGATATTTGCATTTGATGTCCCCATTCGTCATCCTGGGATTCAGGCAGGATTTGAAGGGAAAGTGTGTATCTCTTATGGACAAGCTGGCACAGGAGAGGAAAAACAGGCTTCTCAATACACGTCTTTCCTCAGGTTTATGACGGAAGCAGCCAACTAAGTGAGAGAACAATAGCTTTGAGCATAGTGGTACCAATAGGACTTACCAGGCAATTCAAGGATGAGGTAGCCAAACAAGTGGGACAAAATGGGAGGCTTCCAACCACTGTTGGACAGGGAGAGGTTGGTATTTATTGACTGCACAGCACCAAGTTAGAGCTGAAATGCAGCAAAAACCTAACGCTTAGATGAGGCAATACTGGCTCTCCAAGTAATGGAAGGTACTGAAGAATTGTTCACAGGACAGCATGCCAAGAAAACTGGCTTTGATTTAGGCAAGCTTAGGTGAGATTGGAGGGACAGGGTGTTCCCCTATGGATGCTCTCCAAGAGGACGTTCCCATTTCCCCATACCTTTTCTAGCTGAGATGCAGTCCTGAGTTTTGGCAAATACTATTTCAAGCACACAAACAGGGCTTCCTCCTGCAAACGCTAACACAAGCGCTGGGAGGACTGCAAACTGGACAGAGGTCTTCACTCACCAACTTAACTCTGTGCCAATCAAGGACACCCATTCCCTGTCATTCCACGTGCTGACCCAAAGCTTGGCTGCTCCAGGTTGGCTGATTGCTCATCACCGAGTTATCACTCACCAAGGACTTCATGGGCTCTGGGCCCCTCCTCTTCCAGAGGGAGGCATCCACTTACACGGGTTCAGCACTTCCCGACCAGAGGTGCTCATGATTCACTCTGCCCCATGGATGCCAGCCAGGCTGAGGAGGCAAGTGTCAAATCCACCCAAATACCCCCATCCACATCAGACATACCTGTCCTTACAAACACCCCTCATCTCAGGTCCTCTGAAGCTGCAGCCATGCCCGTGGGGCCAGAATCAGACCTGCCTCGCTCCCTGTCAGCTACAGGATGCGGAGGCATCACTGCCTGGAGCCCGAGTTGTCAGGAAGGAGACCTTGGCAGGGATCACTAAATGAACACAAAGAGGAATTTAGATTTCAAAAGGAGAGAATACAACACTGGAGCCTGAGCTTCCTACCGAGCGTGAGGGAGCTGCTTCCCAGCAGGCTTGCTTTATCTGGGAAGCATGTTGGGAAACCTGGTGGGGAGGATTAGAGAGAACATGCACACCTGATGGCAATGCTCTGAGCCCTGCTGAGGGTGCCAAGGCTTTACGTAATGCTCTGATCCAGTTGTGATCCCCTGGCAGAGTATCTGGTTACCGGTGGTTTATAGGCGCAGTAACAACACACCATGTGTATTCTGGAAGAGTCGTGTGTCAGTCTAATTAACGACTTTGTGGTTTGTGAGCACTTACCTGGAGCAGATGGGCACTGTGTCTGTTCCTCTGCCAGGCAGAAGGAGTCCAAGGTATTTCAAAGTGAGCAGGTGTTATAAATTATAATTACCAGGCTTGCAGAGAAAGCAAAGAGAAAAGAAATCTGATGGATTAAGAGATCAAGATAAACTCTTGGGTTTTCTTCTTCTAATACTTATGGAAAGTGATGAGAGTGGCTGGCTCTTTCTGGAGTTTCTCGCGTTTTGGGAAGGTGCTAAACGTGTATCTGGCTCATCAGGGTGGGTGTTGTCTACAGCAGTTTGGAAGGGGAAGGGGGACTGGTGCCAGCCAGAAGAGTGTCAGAGCTTTTCCAGTATGGGTGGCTGTATGGTGGCCTCAGGACACACCTCGGACAGTGTGATGACTGATCCATCTGCTGTTCCATCTGTATATGGTTGCAGTGGTGATGCCTGGGGAGCAAAAGGCTCTAGGGAGAGGTTATAACAGTCTTCCAACAGCTTACAATAGCTTCCAATACAAGAAATCTGGAGACGGACATTTTGCAAAGGAATGAGTGGGACGAGAGGGAACGGCTTTAAGCTGACAGAGGGGAGATTTTCATTAGATATTAGGAAAAAATCCTTCCCTGTGAGGGTGCTGAGGCGCTGGCACAGGGTGCCCAGAGAAGCTGTGGCTGCCCCATCCCTGGCAGTGTTCAAGGGCAGGTTGGACACAGGGGCTTGGAGCAAGCTGCTCTATGGAAGGGTCCCTGCCCGTGGCAGGGGTTGGGACTGGAAGGTCCCTTCCAACCCAAAGCACCCCAGGATTCTCTGATGGACCTACACCCAGTAGGTCCCATTCTCTGGGATCCTGGCCTTGCTCTCGTTTCAGTTCTCCTTTCTCCCTCACAGTCTTTGTTCACCACATCCATCATCCATTCAAAAGGTTTTCAGGATTCACCTGCCACTCTGACACAAACCTGCTGTTCCCAGCAGAAGTCAGCCACAGCGCAGTCCCATCAGCACTGGTCCTGCTAACATCACCTTCCCATTCCAGATGGGAAAGCATGATAGCAGCGACTGTCCTCTTTGCATCTGTCCTGAAGAAGGATTTGGTGTCTTCATAAGCTGATGGGACTCAACCTGGAGGACAACCAGCCTCATATACATAGTTCTTATAAATATTGCAAGCACTTTCAAGTTTTCTACGAATATTTCCCATTATATTCTGATTTCACTCCAGGTTTACTTGACTCATAACCTCAACGCTAAATCAACCTGATGTACATTTCCTGCGTACAGGTTCATCTTGCCTCTAGCTAAAATAATCCAGATCCTGCAACCCATTGGCTTGCCACTTCTCTGACATCTTTAGCAGGAACCTTTTGGACTCTTACGGAAATGCACTAAAGACTACTTCATCCCCTCTTCCTCAAGGCAGGTAATGATTTTTATACATATGGCCAGAGATTAAAATGCAAAGGATGAATTATAGCGATTCGAGAACATGTGGACTTTGATGTAGACAAAGGCGGGAAGCTCTTCCCACCTGATTGGATCCTCACAAGCATATAAATCCTTATGACAGAAGGAAGAAAAATATCACTTTGGAATCAGCATGGCCTGAAGAGCTCAGTCTTCATTCCTGGTTTCACTTCTTTGATCTGTTGGAGATTTGACAGTTTGCTGTTAACAACAATATTCTTCTCTATCAATCACACGTGATGCAGGAAGGTTTAAGAAAGGTGGTGTTTGCATTGGGTGTTTAGAAGAGAAAAGCCATAGAAAAAAAAAATCCAAAACAAACAGAAATCTATGAAATCAAGGTCACATTTCAGTGCCTTACAATCTGTTGGCATAGAAGTTGTCTTGTGGCAAGACCACCTCAGTCCTGTAACACGATGGATTGGCTACAGGGTCTTTCTGGAGCACAGTGAAAAGAAGGGCAGGGAAGAGGAGAGAGGCAGTTCTTAATGGCGTTACCTATCTGAAAATAGACTGAAACAAAGCAGCTCCAAGTGCTTGCTTGGTGATGAGCATTGCTGAGCACAGAGCCTTCAATTCCACCTGTTACAGACCACCTCTCAGCAGAAAGCCTGTCTGTGGCAGGAAAGAGAGCCCAGAATAAACACTAAAGTTCCTTCCATTCCAGTGGACACTTGCTGTTTAAAACCTTCCTGCTCCACATCTGAAATCCCCTGTTTTCCCTCGGGAACCTCTCCTCAGCAGCCAGCTCTGGACAGGAGCACAATGAAGTCACTGGAATCTTGTCCCCATTCTTTTTAGAAGCCTGGTCTCCATTTTTAGCATTTCGAGTGTTTAATGGAATTCCTGCAAAGAAGGAAGTCTAGGAGTGGCCACATCCAAGTGAGCACTGCAGACAGGAGGGCCATACGTCTGGATGTACTGCAGGTAACCTCCATGCAGTGATGTACCCATGGTGCAACGAGTCCTTGCTGAAGTTTGGCTGCTGTCAGTATTCCTCACCGGCTCTATGGAAGCAGGAACTGGCACCATGTGCTGTAATCCTCGTGCAAATCCACTCAGCAGGAAGGACATCACACTCCTTTATAGGGCCTTGGTCACTGTGCTCTCGGTAGGATCCAGCAAGCAGCTTCCCTGCCTCCCTTTTGCAGCCCTCAAAGAACAGCAGTGGGATCAGTCACGCTGGCATTTGGCATTGCAACAGAGCAGCTTGAGCCTGTTCTGTAGTTGGGAAGTCGAGTGGCTGGGACCAGGAGGCTGGTGTCTTCATGCCTCTGCTATGACTGGAGTGCTAGATCCTTCCCTCATGGGGGAAGATCCTAAGATACCACCAGGAAGGAAACCAGATTCTTCTGAGTCATCCATTCTCCATGGCCTCACTACACAACCTTCCTTCCCTTCAGGTAAGCTCATGCTGTGCCCACGCCTCCCTCAGGCAGACCAGGTGGATTTGTCTCCTCTGACCGTAGCTGTCTAGATATTACTCATCCCAGCTAGTCAGCAGTGGAAAATTATCAGCATCTCGAGGGTGAATCATCCCTGTTATCTCAGAGCCCTGTCTGGAGGCATGAATCAGTCTCTGAAGGACTCCGGTTTTCTCTTCTGGCTATGGAAAGACCCTATAATTGGTTTCAACTTCTGTGTGAATAAGGCTGGCTGAGATGTGTTTTTCCTGCCCCTGGACAGCAAAACCAAAACGTCCCTCTCCTCATCCCCCACTTGTATCTGGCAAAACCAGCTCACCAAGCAACACACATCTTCAAAGCATGGGTACCAAAGCAGAGCTGAGCATCTCTCCGATGCTATTGCATGCCTCACCCATGCACGCAGTGTGTAAAGAGCAGCAGTTTCATCTCTTCATAGACTTTAAAATTCTCTGGAACGTGCTCTGATTCCTCTCCTGGGACTTCATTTTCCAACTTTCCCATTCACAGAGCTGGCTGGCAACACCTGTAAAGGGGTGGTGGCGAGTGACACCCTTGCCATGCCCCGGCACCTCTAGAATTCACCGGTTGGGCTCCCAAGGGAAGAGCTCACAGCACAGGCTGTGTGGCTTGAGCTGTATTTGTTTAGCAGAGGTTATACCTACATGGCTGTGCCCCACACGTAGTGCAGTCACCTCCAAGATTTTCTATACTGACTACTGTATTGTTCCTCCCTTTCTCTGGCCACTCTGCAATGACTGCAAACACCCCTTAGAAGAGACTGACAAACATCAAAACTTAATTCCACCTTCATACCCCTCCCCATACGCCTCAGGCTCTAATGGCCTTCAGGAAAAGGCACATGCAATCTTGACTGCCCTCCCAGTACCTAGAACATTTTAGACACTAAAGAAATAACAATAACCACAGCTCACATCCACGAGCCGCACACACACACTCTTGCCTATGAGTCATATAGTAAGTTCCAATGTGTTTTCCATTGACCTTTATTATGGGGACTCATGAACCTTAACTCACTCGCCTATACACATAAGTATCCAGGGCATGCTGCATTTCCCTAAGGACAACTCAATAGAGAAGATGGACAATGGGTCCCAGATGTTACGCACAGTAGATACAGCCGCATCGCGGGGAAGATGGGTCCCAGATGTTACGTACAGTAGATGTGTCAGTGCAAAAGGAAGATGGGTCACAGATGTTACATGCATTGAATGTGTAAGCATTCCTGAGGAACCACAGAGAAGCTTCAGGTAAACTCGAGAGAGGAGGCAAGCAAGAAATGAACCTTGGATGGGCACAGGGGATCCTATGGACGTTCACCCAGCACAAGGAGGCACTCAAACACACCACGGTACAGTCCAGAACCTCACCAGGAGGAAGAGCCACCCAAGTGCCCATCAGAACAAAATAACCACTGGTCTAGCAATGATTGCCTGAGTCAAGCACCACAGACTGGATGTTTGGATCCCCATGAGTGGGAAGTGGATGGAGCAAGGCAGATGTGAACCCAGCTGTGACACCCTGCGGGTCCCCACTGCCAGACAGGGACCTTGTGACTCATCTGATCTGGGCCTGATCCCTGTGCATCAAGCTCCTGTGCAAACTGGCTCTTTTGTCCCATGGCATGCTTGGCCCTGAGGATCTGCTGGGGCATTGTGACCTGTTCAGAGCCACTCTCCCCAGAGCCCTGTTCCTTCTGTTCCAAAGAGCTGCTTTTTCCTTCTCTTTTCCAGACAGCTTGTATGCTTGGCAAACACTGTGTTTCCCAGCAAGTATGCAGGACCCACACTGCTTGGTGGGCCTTTGAGCAGCTCTGCTTCTCTCTGCCTCCTTTCTGTACACTCTCCATTCCCCTGTGCCTGGCACTATGGGCAAGGGGGGCGATGCCAGGCACCCAGGGACAGCATTGGTAAGGGAATCAGAGCAGCAGTGGGGTGCAGATGTCCAACTGTCAGCAGTTTCTGTACCTGCACAGAGATCTTGGCAATCCTGCTCTGCACGGTTCTGACCTGAGGGGTTTTGGAGGTGTCTGCAGCTGGGGATAACAAAGCCCTCTTGTCTCTACCAAAAGCACTTTGTGTGGAGCCCAGGTATTGCTCTGATTTCATTTCCTGAGCATCCCTCGCAGAGGGCTTCCCAGAGGTACTTGTCCCATTAAGTCAGGAGTGAAGACTCACTGCAGTCTAAACAGAGCCCTGCAAACTTTTCCACCAGTTCCTGTTCCGCAGCCAACTGGGAGCATGTTTGCATCTTGGACTTTCGTTCACTGCCTGGGATGGTTTACTCAAGAGTTCTTAGCCTGGAAATGGAGCTAAGGAACTCCTGCAAGTCCTGCTTGAGGGCTACGAGCTCTTCCGCGGCAGAGGCAGAGAGCCCAGGCATTGCAGCAAGCTTACAAGGCAATGTTTTACCTGTTCAGTAATGTGTCTTTCATAGACTCATAAAACAGTTTGGGTTGGAAGGGACCTTTAAAGGTCGTGTAGTCCAGCCCCTGCAGTCAGTAAGCAGGGACATCCTCAACTAGATCGGGTTGCTCAGAGCCCCAACCAAGCTGGCCTTGAGTGTTTCCAAGGATGGGGCACCTACTGCCTCCCTGGGCAACCTGTTCCAGTGTTTCACTGTCCTCATCATAAAAAAATCTTTCCCTTCATCTGAATGAACCCTCTTTTAGTTTAAGCCATTCATCATTGTCCTACTGCTACAGACCCTACTAAAAAGTCTTTCTTACAAGGCCCTTTTAAGTATTGAAAAACTGCAATAAGGTCTCCCAAGAGCCTTCTCCAGGCTGAACTACCCCAACTCACAGCCCCTCCTAGGAAGGGTTCTCCATCCCTCTGACCATTTCTGTAGCTCTCCTCTAGACCAATTCCAACAGATCCAGTCTCCCACTGTATCTGCAGTACGTTATGACCACAAGGGCACAGTGGGCAGAGCAGAAACTGAACCCAGTTTTGCACCTTCCAGGTTAGCACTGCAACCCGTTGCTGCCTTTTCCTATTCCATTTGGTATCTGCTGATGGAAGAACCTTTGCTCTTCACCTGGGCTGTTTGAGCAGCCTCAGGGACCCTTGTGGCAGGACAGGGTGCTTTGAGCAGGGTGTTTTGCAGGGCTCTGGAGCCATGCTCCCTCCCTGCACGGCAAGCTCCCCAGGAGCTCACAAGCCAGGTACTGACTCAGTGTGTCTGGGAGTTTTGCTTGAGAAAGGACCTGAGGTGTTGGCCCCAGTCATTAGTAAGTTATCGGAGCAGTTTAGCTGCAGTGACATCATCTCCTTCTTATGTTACTACAAGGAACTTAGATCCTATTATGGGATAGGAGGTAACTCAATCGAGCCTTTCAAGATAAACTCAGACAGGAAGAGAGACATGATTGCCTGAAGGCACCAATTAGACATTTCTGGTGAGATCAGCTCTGTTCAGCCGACACACATGCACGCCGGGGCCAGGAACACAGCAAGTACCTTGCTCCCCAAGAAAAGGGTGGTCTCAGGAAGGGGTGTGCAGCCAGCTCCTCCTCCCACTGCTCCGGGTCAGTGACCCTCCAGACCATCCCTTCCTTATGTCCTATGCTGAGCTGTTGACCTATAATCAAGATGCAGAGGAGCTCACCAGTTTGGAGAGAGAACAACCCAGCTCTCTACCACCCAATGCTTCATATGATCTTTGGTGGCAAGCTTTCTTCAACTTTATCAAGGGAAATAATAGCACGAGTTGGGGCTGTTCAGCCTGGAGAAGAGAAGCTGCGTGGAGACCTCAGAGCAGCCTTCCAATATCTGAAGGGGGCCTATAGGGATGCTGGGGATGGACTCTTCATTAGGGACTGTAGTGATAGGACAAGGGGTGATGGGTTCAAACTGAAACAGGGGAAGTTTAGATTGGATCTAAGGAGGAAATTCTTTCCTGTGAGGGTGGTGAGGCACTAGAATGGGTTGCCCAGGGAGGTTGTGAATGCTCCATCCCTGGCAGTGCTCAAGGCCAGGTTGAACGAGGCCTTGGGTGATATGGTTTAGTGTGAGGTGTCTCTGGCCATGGCAGGGGGGTTGGAACTGGATGATCTTAAGGTCCTTTCCAACCCAAACTATTCTATGATTCTATGATAATATTGCAAAAAATACTGTGAGGATGGCTTGGAGCTTGAGGTCCCATTGTCCTGTCGTGACTTGGCTGTGGGCAGTGGAGGAACATCAGAGGGTCTGTTCTACAGACAGGTTACTCCACATAGTTTGTCTAAGGCAACCAGGCAGCCAGCTATTATTGGCACTACTGTGTGCAAGGAGGAACAGCAGCAAAGGTCTGGGTTATTTCCTGAGAGCACGGCATTGTGCATTGTTATCGTTCCCAGTCTGCGCTCCCTGCAAACACTCCACATCCAGAAGGAGCTGGAAAGATCTGGATGAAGTCGCTTCTGTCAGTAGTAGCCTGAGATTTGCACCACATCTGTTAGGGAGCAGAGAGACTGTTTCTGGTTATCCATTGCTGCAAACTTCTGCCAGTCATGTTACAGACAGCAGGATGCTTGTGCTTGTAGATATCTAGGAAACACCCTCTGAAACACCGGGAAGCAGTTACTGGAACAAGACAGGTCTTAGAAACTGCTGGGTCTGTGGCACAGGAAACCAAAAATCTCAGATTATCGCTTGACTTGTTAGAATTACTACAAAACTTACGACATGCTCACTGCACTGTCAGCTACACACACCCCTCACACCTGAACTCCTGAAAGGCTGCACTGATTGCATCGGCTTATTTTCTGCACACTGGGAAGGAGGACTATCCCTGTTCTGACAGTTTGCTCGTTAGAAACGGGCTTCCTTACCTGCTTCGTTCCTTCTAGGAATGCTTTAGATCACAGCACCAGTGGGGCAGCAGGGCCAGAGCAGTGATTGTCCCCCTGCACTGGGCACTGGGGAGGCTGCACCTCAAATCCTGTGTTCAGCTCTGGGCCTCTCACTACGAGAGAGACATTGAGGTGCTCAGGCACTGGAACAGGCTGCCCATGGCAGTGCTGCAGCCACCATCCCTGCAAGTGTTCATACAGCATGATGACAAGGCCCTCAGTGCCATGGGTTAGTGGTGGCCTTGGCAGTGCTTCGTGGAAGAGGCATCTTCCTCTGTAAGCAACAAATGGGTTAATCCTTGCAAGGAAAACCAACTGAGTGATTTGGTGAAACAAAGATGAAAACATCCCCGTGGAAGGTGAGGAGCCAGCCCCAGCCTGCGCTGTCCCATTTACCCACTAATCGGACCAATTATCTTAGGTATAAATCATAACACAAAACACTTACGGAGCCAGAGTCACACACTGAAGAAAGGAGAGAACTGTTGGGTTGGTTTTTGTTTAGTATAATTGATATAATTACTGACGACTCTGTGCCAAGAACTTCTCTTCCAAAAGAGAGTGGAGAGCTGTCTGAAAGCCATAGCAATTAGCAATCCCCACATGCACAGCTTTTATTAGAAAGAATGCACCTCTATTCCAGAAAGAGCCAGCAGCTCCCTGAAGAGCAATTAAACAACCCAAAGACACTTTGGGTACCAGGACCATAGCCATTACCTAGCCCATGTTCCCTTGCCCATGTTTCAAAGGCGCCTAAGGAATCCTGCCCATCACGCTGTGTGTGAAATGCCTTCACCTGGACACATCCTTGTTCCTAATTTTAACTTCATTAGTGCGTTAATAAACTCCTTAGATGAATCCAAGTTACCCAGGGATCCACAAAGACAGGGAGGTGTCCGAGTCCATTCAAAATCCCATAAAGGACCCATGCTACCTCACTGGCTTTTCTCTTATACCTGCGGAGCATGGATGTGAAAGGGAGCCTTTCCTGGCCATATGCTAAACAGCCACGGAGCAAACCCATTACCGTTAATGGTTTCTCCAACACTTGGTGCACCATCACATTGAAGTCAAACTCCCTTGTGGTTCATGCTGGTGCTTTCACTGCAGTGTTTATGGCTCAGGATACTCAGCACAATGTACCAGCCTTTGGCTCCGTTTTAGGGTCTCCATAGAAGCGTGGAATGGTTTGGGTTGGAAAGGACCTTAAGGTCACTCAGTTCCAACCCCCTGCCATTTAGTTCTGAAAAACTACAACTGTTCTCAGTGGCTATTTCATTGTCTGTTCTTTAATTAATTAAACTTGAAACAGAGCATTCATTTTCAAACTATTTTCAGTGAAAATATAAGGAGTTGGGTGAAAGAATGTCTCTGAGAGAAGTAAGCAGCACTTTTTTGGTTTTGGGAAAGATATGATGCCAAAACCAAACAATTCTTACACCGAAGAAGGAACGGGAAAATGAAGCAAAGATTCACATTTCCCATTCAAGTTTTCATTTTAATCAAGAAGCTCTTGTTTGTCCCAAAACATTTGGATGGAAATTTTCAACCAGAGTCTTTAATCTTCCCCTGCTCTGCTGCAGGGTTTGCTTTTCTGCTCCTTATTATTTGGATTTACCTCATTCCAGGGGGGAAAGTGGTTGGGTCTGCTGCAGTGTCCAACTTCCATCAAAAATATTACTTTAAGTAGTCAAAACTACCGATTTCTATACCCCATTCTCTTGTGGAGGTTTGTTGATTTGAGGGCTGTTAACTCCCTTCTCTCTTGTTTCGATAAGGGACAGGGTGCTTTCTCTTTGCAATTTGAATTCAGAGATCTTTCCTTTAGATAGCTTCGAAAAATAAAATAAGCTCTGTTGGCTGCAGATGGAAATCAGAATTTGCTTTCTCCCTGGATAATTGGTTCCTGGTATTTCATCCAGATTTGAAGTGTTTTTCTCTTAGATTTTGATTTTGAAATCTACAGATAACACATTGTATCCTGCTCACCCCCGTGGACATAACAGATCTTTAACAGAGATGATTCCCAATCCTAGGTTTTTAGTTTCTCTCTTTTTTTTTCCATAATAAGCCTGATATTTTTTGGCTTCTGATTCTATTTTGGATCAAAAACAAGCCTTAAAAATTAAAGTTTCTCACCAAATTAAATCTCAAATTCAACCGCCTTAGGTTTCCATAGTGTAATAAAGGAAACAGAGAAAAAGCAATTGGCAGATGCAGGAGAAAGAAAGGCCTGAACATGTGCGATACAGCGAGCACAAGCTTAATTCCTGCACCATGACACATGGTCTGACTCGTTCGCGGTGCTGCTGCAGGTAGCTCTGGCTCTTCGGCTCAAACACAGACCCCCAAGCAGGCCTGCCCCATATTTCCCATTTCCAGACAAACCCTTTTCTTTGGGAATGAGGCTTTGGCCCCACGGTTTGGCTGTCCTGCAGCAGTGGGTGTGAGCAGGTGTGGGGTACCCCAGGTAGGGCTGTGCCTCTGCAGATCAGCTCAGGCAGATCCATGGCAAGCCCAGCCCCAGGGGATGCAGCTTTGATGCTCATTTTGAAGTGGGGTGCCTGCAAGCCGCTGCTGGCCAATGTCCATCTGGTGGGTCCATGTGGAAGGACTTAGGCCAACCGCTTGTTTAAGAAGCTGCCATTAGCTGGCAGCACTAAATGGCCAGCAAGGAGAGATCCTCACTGGTAGTGGTCAAACATCTCCAAGCACAGCCTTATGCTAATCACTATTTACAGCCTAAGCCAATCTCCCTGGCCATCAATCCATCCCGCCTCGGCATCAAAATTCCCTATGCACAATACTGCGGGCACATAAAGGAACGCTAGATCCATCTCTCACTTATCCCCACCCTGTTTCTTTCCCACTCAGACGCCTGGATGCAAACCTTATCTCTGTGGTGCCCGAGAAGAGCTTTGAGGGGCTGCTTTCCTTGCGTCACCTATGGCTGGATGATAATGCCCTGACGGAGATCCCTGTCCAAGCTCTGAACCACCTGCCAGCGCTGCAAGCCATGACCCTGGCTCTCAACCAGATCTGGCACATCCCTGATTATGCCTTCCAGAACCTCAGCAGCCTCGTGGTGCTGTAAGCCTTCTCTGCTTGTTACTCCCTCACAGCCACAGCATCCTCCGGCTGGGACAAGGTGCTGACCGTGCATGGCAAATGGGGTCCTCCTGCTCTGGAGCAGCTTTTTGCTGCAGGGGCAGCAGGCAGAGGTTTTGTTCCCAAGGAACCGCTGCCGTTTGAGATGAAATGCTAAAATTGCCTGATTTGGGGTTGGTTTTTTTCATGTTTTCTCCACTTTTCATTGAAAAGCCAAAAAGCTCCTCAATGTAATTAAAAAAAAAAAAAAATCTTTTCGTTAAAAAAAAACCCAACCAACTGAAAAAATAAACCAAAAAACCTGGAAACAAAAGGATTTTATTTAGCCTGAAGACTGGAGCAACAAAAAGCTTCTCATTTCTGTTTTCCCTCCAATCCCTGTGTTAAAATTGCAGGAATTTCTATCCACATAAACCAGCATTTTTTGTCGTTATAATCCATGCCAAGAAAACTTTTTGACCAAACGTGATTTGGAACAAAAGGTCCAACCTCAACACCTTGTCCAAGTCTTTGCATGCTTATTTGCATGACTGTATCATATATGCAGATCAACCGTTCTTTGCAGTGATCCTGACCCCATGGTGCATGTTGTTGCCCAGTTGACTGACAGCATCCAGAGCAATGTAGGGAACAGTGGTCCAGGAGGGAAATGCTTACTCCATGGGCAGCGGGACCCAATAAAACACTCTGCAGTCAGGAAACAAAGTGATGTCCTTGGCAGTTAGGTCAGGAGCATCCTTTCCATCAGCAGAGGCTTGCAGCTTATCTAGCTCTTCAAAGGAAGCTCACGTGCAGATTAGCTCGTCGTTAATTTTTGGTGTTGATTAGCAAATTCAGGTGTGATTGCCAGCTGCTTTTGAGCTCCTATACACACCTAAAATGCTACCATTGAGTTCTGCGATATGTATTGATAGCAGGGTATTAAGTAGCCTCAGCATGTGGTGCCTCAGTGAAAGTTTACCAATTACTTTGCTTTCAAAATCTGAAGTGTTTACTGAAGCCATAGAGCACAGAAAGTGCTTGGACAAAGCACAGTCTAGAGCTTTATTAAGCATCAACTTCAGCTGTTTAGACAAAGCATAAAGGCTTATTTAGGAGAAATGCTAAAAGCAACTTGAGAAATGTCAAATAAGTAGTTTTCACCCACAATAGTGCTCCTTCTACAAGGCATCCCATGACCATCATAATGCAACCACTTCATTCAGCTTTAATAGCTAGCCCGGCGGGTGAGCTGACATTTGGGGTTTTATTTTCAGCCTCAAAAGCATGCTGCTTTCATTCTGGCTTATCCCATACTTTGGGTGAGAAGCAACTCCTTAATTAAACAGGCAAGCTCAAGAAATAAAAGTCATTGACCGCTAGGCCACAAGGGAGAGAATAATGTCCCACCACAGACAATTGGAAGGGAACACATGTGTGATCCTGCCAGGCACTGTGAGACACGACGAGAAATTTTTGTGGGATCACAAGTGTTTGGCAGAACCGGGCCCATAAATCTCTCCCAAGCTTCCATGCACACCCTTGTCAGTGGCAGCCAGTGGAAAGTCACCCAGTGCCTCTCCAGCACCCCAACCAAGGATGCTTCCCTGCTTCAGCCTTGCCCACCAAGCTGAGAAGCCGGCACAGCTCAGCAGTAAAGTCCATGAGGAGATCTTTCCTACCAGGATGCAGAGGGCACCTATGCACATTCCTCTGCATAGGTTCCTATGCATAGGTGCCTATAGGAACCTACACGGGTTTCTCCACCTCTGAATTTCCATGTGGATGGAGAAGAGCCGGCTGCTGCCCTAACGTCGGGAAGCTTCTAGCCTGAAGAGGTATCCGAATGACCAGCTGGGGGAGCAGAGCCAAGGGCAGATGTGGAGGAGCACAGGGGAATCTCCCATACACAGCCTGATTAACGCTCGGACATGGCTGACGGCATGCATGACTTTCCTGGATGCAGAGATGTGCTTTTCCTCCTCCACACACCTTGGGCCTTTGAGAGAGACGTGGATGTTCATCCTGCACCGACACAAAGCACCAACATCAGGATATGCCAGCCTCAATCTGGAATAAGTTAAGGGGTTCGGTCTCTGCTAATAAATTACACTTCTGTTGAGGAATTCACTGATCTTATTCCCATCTATTGCTGCTGCAGGTTTCTAACTAGAGCTGCAGGGTGTTCAGTAAGCAGAGCCCTGTGTAAATCACTCGTGATGAAATCTGAGTCTCAGTAATTGGCACCATCCTTCCCTCAGCTTTGATAACAACGGCTTCATGTGCTGTGATGTTGGCACTGCGCTGCTGATGGCAGAAGGGAGACGGCTTGTTTGATCAGGGTGGCTCGGGAATAGGATGCTGAAGATATTACCTCCAAGTCTGATCTATTCAGGACTGAATATGTCTCAGCATCTGCAAGCAGAAATAGTTCTGAATATTTTTCAGCTGATGATTTGTATGAGCAAAGGGTTTTTTTGCAAAAAAAATCTTCTTTCTTGGGGCAAAAGAAGATTTTTCATTTAGAAGCGAGCATCTGAAACCCCCATGCTGCTGTGCTGACAGGCTGATAAAGTGCATGACAGCAGCTCTTGTTAGCATTCCTCATCTCCTCTGTTGACTGATCTCAGCAAAGTCAACTCTCAAAACAGGCATCACAGCACCTCTTTGAGCCCTGGTCCCCAGAGGGGTCTTTGAGCCCTGCAGTAAACTCTCACATGGACTTACTCAAACGTCCTTGCAATGCTGAACATGCTGCTGTCAAAAGGACATTTGCTGCCTCACATGCAGTGAGCTTGGGTTAACTTGTCCCCATAATGCTACGAAGATGCTCTGCTTGTCTTACCTGGCCTGACTTTGTCTACCTGCACACAAGCCTTTCGAATAAAAGGACTCTAGGAAAGTTGTTTTCATGCCACTGCCAGTTAGTTTGGCTTCACATCCTCCAGTTCTTGCACTCTGCCTCTACCTCCTCTATGCCATCTCTGTATTTATCACTGTTTCATACCCTTCCCTCATCGCAGCTTTTCCAGTCCCCATCCCATCAGCTGTTTTGCAATCAGAAGCTACTCTACATACCACACTTGTTTGTTCCTCCACACCTTTGAGATGGAGCCCTCAGAACCACACACTGTAGCAAAGGCAGGAATTCATGCCAGTTTATACAATGACATAATGCTGCTCTGCAGCACATTTCCTCTTTTCTAGTCACCCCTAACCATTTGATTTGCTTTGTTGGCAGCTACAAAACACCAACACCCCCTTCCTTTAGATATGCAAAGCCTGTTACTGCATATGCTCCTAGATGACTGGCTTTCCTCCCCTCCCCAGCACTTTACATTTATGCAACCTGGATTTCAGCTGATGCTTTATGGGTGAGGACAAGCCACTCACCTGCAAGTGGTTCCCTCCTAGGTCAAGACCTCCCAGCTGAATGTGTTGATGTCTGAATACAGCAAATGTTGGATATTTAGTAGAATTTTTCTTTCTTACAGTTTTGATCATGGGCATGATGTAAGTAAGGACATGATGCAAGTAAGGACATGATGCAGCTCTGTCTCTAACAGTATGATCTAGTGACTAGAGGAGAAAATTAGTTTCAAGACCCCTGTGTTCCCATGCCAGTTTTGGTCCATGTTCTGATGTTACTCTGGCCATAACTTTCAGAAAGGACCAAGGATTTCCAGTGTTCTCCCTGCCTGGGAGCAAACATCAAACATCTCATCCCTGCTTTCCAGGAGAGCTGAGCACCAGCAGCTTCAGCTGACATGGAATCATAGAATCATAGAATAGTTTGGGTTGGAAAGGACCTTAAGATCATCAAGTTCCAACCCCCCTGCCATGGGCAGGGACACCTCACACTAAACCATGACACCCAAGGCTCTGTCCAACCTGGCCTTGAACACCACCAGGGATGGAGCATTCACAGCTTCTTTGGGCAACCCATTCCAGTGCCTCACCACCCTCACAGGAAAGAACTTCCTCCTTAGATCCAATCTAAACTTCCCCTGGTTCAGTTTGAACCCATCACCCCTTGTCCTGTCACTACAGTCCCTAATGAAGAGTCCCGCCCCAGCATCCCTATAGGCCCCCTTCAGATACTCTGTGGCACTCTGAGCTCCCCAGGATAGCAAACCCCAGTCTGGTAGATCAGTGTCAGGGTAAGCCTGTGCATCGCTACCGTCACCTGCACAAGGGAGTTAACAAGTCCCTCTTGGGACCCTCGGTGTTGGCAGAGAGTGCCAGGCATGTGCAGCTCATTATTACTAAGAACGATGTCTCCTGGAACATCTGGGTCCCATTCATGGGCTGTTCAATTTGCAAAAGAGCTTTTTCTCTCTGAGGACCAAGCCTGCTGCCTTGGCAAAGGTGAATTTCCCTCTTCAGCACTTGAGGAAGAAGCAAATAGCGCTCCAATGCACCCCTGAGAATGTCACTTATGATGGAGCTTTGTTCTGCCCCAGACAAGTCTCATGCTATTCCTTCACTGCCAGAAATAATCCGTGGGAATTTGCACCAGTTATGATTTAGTTTTCTCTACTTATCCATGGCCAAGTTGAGGAAAAGGACAATTTTGCCACAATAGAGCTGGAAATTCATCATGGCACTGGCTGGTCCAGTGGGAGAATTCATATCATGTCAGATTTGAACTCAGTTCAAATCATCTAATGCAAATAACTGTTGGAAAATACTTGCATCTGTCCTTTCTGAGAAGAAAAACTGAAATCATTAGAAAAGAAAGGGATGGAGAATCCACCACTTCTCTTTGTACTTTGTTCCAACCATCTTTAGTGTTAAAAGAAAGGCTCAGACTTCCCATTTGAGTTTTCTTTGGCTTTGACTTCAGACATTTGTTCTTATTCTTTTCTCCACTAAATCACAGAACCATTTTAGTACCCATTTTCTAACTAGGAAGAATCCTATACGTTACACTGCACACATCATCTTATTTTTATTCAGCTAAACAGATTGAGCACTCAAAGTCTCCATCCTCGTTTTTTTCAGCCCTTGGATCATTTTTATTGCTCTTCTCTGCACCCATTCCAAATTAACAACATCCGGTTAACAATGTGCGTACCAGAAATACATTTACCCTTCCAAGCCAGTTTCACCAGTTCAAATCAGATAAATTGGGGAAATTACATTTATGCCCAGTCTGTCATAAGAAATTGTTGTCAAGGGCAGAAAATCTTCCTTCTAGAAACTGTTGGATACCAGCTCCAACAGGAATAGCAAGGGCTTAAAGCCTGGTCATGTTTTTGCATCACAAGAGGGCTGTTTATAGCCCAGAACCGAGCATCTCGAGCTGCTATCAAACCAGCTGTAATTTACAGGGCAGAATAGAACGTCCGTGGGCTGAGCTCAAATTGACAAACCCTGGAGATGTTGCAATTCCACTGTTGAAGTTTGTTTACCAGGGGAGGAAGAAAAAGAGGCAGGGTGGAAGGAAGGGACCTCTATCCAAGTGTTTACCTTTCCAGCTCTTTTGCTTCTATTCTTGCCATGTGGCTGGTGAAGAGCCCCAGAGCTCAGCTTGGACAGCAAATCTTTTTATAACTCTTTTCTGGTTGCTCATCGTTTTCTCACCAACAAATAACTTCCTTCTGATGAGTTTGATCACTTCGCCTCCAAACAAAGCACTTTTGAGCCAGATATCAACACAGGAGGCCATTACTTTCCTATCCTGTTGCCTGACTTGAGTGATAGCACTCAACTGCTTGGCGCGTCCCGTTGTACCACCCCGACAAGGCTCCTCGTAGCTCACACCTTGCCCAGCATTCAACATTTCCTTTCCCCCCACACTGTCCACTTGCAGCAGGCAGAGGTATGGGGTGAGGGGTTTCTGTGGTACCTCTTGCTGTGATTGTAGATTCCAGATCCAAACCCTCTATTTGCAGTAGCCAGTGCTCAAAGGGACCCAAAATCATAGAATCATAGAATCGTTAGGGTTGGAAAGGACCTTAAGATCATCCAGTTCCAACCCCCCTGCCATGGGCAGGAACACCTAACGCTAAATCATATCACCCAAGGCCTTGTCCAACCTGGCCTTGAACACTGCCAGGGATGGAGCATTCACAACCTCCCTGGGCAACCCATTCCAGTGCCTCACCACCCTAACAGGAAAGAATTTCCTTCTTATATCCAACCTAAACTTCCCCAGTTTTAACCCGTTCCCCCTTGTCCTATCACTACAGTCCCTAATGAAGAGTCCCTCCCCAGCATCCCTATAGGCCCCCTTCAGACACTGGAAGCTGTTCTGAGGTCTCCACACAGCTTCTCTTCTCCAGGCTGAACAGCCCCAACTTTCTCAGCCTATCTTCATACAGGAGCTGCTCCAGCCCCTGCTCATCCTCGTGGCCTCCTCTGGACTTGTTCCAACAGTTCCATGTCCTTTTTATGTTGAGGACACCAGAACTGCACACAATGCTCCAGGTGAGGTCTCACGAGAGCAGAGCAGAGGGGCAGGATCACCTCCATGACCTGCTGGTCACGCTCCTTTTGATGCAGCCCAGGATACGGTTGCTTTCTGGGCTGCAAGCGCACACTGAAGCCAGCTCATGTTCATTTTCTCATCAACCAACACCCCCAAGTCCTTCTCCACAGGGCTGCTCTGAATCTCTTCTCTGCCCAACCTGTAGCTGTGCCTGGGATTGCTCTGACCCAGGTGTAGGACCTTGCACTTGGTACCATCTTGCACTGGCAACACGATCTGGAGCTAACCCATAGTATTTGACAGAGAAAATCATCTGGACTTGAACTCCTTGTGATAAAGAGAACTTTCTCCTGTAAGATTCTGATTTTGAGCTTAGCTTCTTTTCCCCTCTAAGAGTCACAATCAAACCAAGGTTTCTTGCAGGCAGCATCCTTTTCTTTCTTCCCATTTGCTCCAAGGAGCAAACATTCTTTATCACACATCTCTCCCCTCCCTTCCCCTTCCTCTGAAATGTTTGTATGTTCTCATCCCAATGACAAACATCCGTCTTGGGCTGGTTTCTGTTTTGCAAGCCCCTACCAACCTGCCCTAGAGCCTGGCTGCTCCTCCACTCCCAGTTCCCTCCTATTTTACCCTAGAATATTTGGCAGTGGGAGCTGCCTGCGCTCAGCCAAACAGCTCACGCTTGAATCCAGGTGGAGTGAGAGATTTTTCAAGCAGAGACAGATTTAGATCAAGCAGCAAATAAGGAAACAGTCATTGATCCATCTGCCAGCATGGAGCCTCCCCAGGGCTCTTGGAAGGAGGCAGCAGCGTTGGACAAAGGCTGGTGCATCCCTGAGCATGGGGAAGGGAGAAAAGGACCCCAGAGGCAAGTGGTGCGGCAACAGATTCACCACACAGGACTCTGTGTTAAAGGAGAACCCAAACTGTAAAATGAACAGTGGGGAAGCCTGCTTTGGGAGAGATGAAAAAGGCCCTGCCCCATAGGACCCTGTGTCCTCGGTGGGCATTTCTCCATAAAGACCATAGCAAGCATGGACATAACAATGTGCTTAAGTCTAGGCTGGGAGAAGTGCAGCCTGTTTTGCAGCACATTCCTCAAGCTGCTCTCTATATGGACTTCAGAGAGCCCTTGAGTGGGGTTTCGAAGGGAGATGCGATATTAACAACACAGCACCCAGCAGTTGTAAAGGAAGCCGGATGGCAAAACCACTCACTGCACACACACACACACACACACACAAAAAAAAGGTTTCTGACAATCAGAGAGGAAGACTCCAGCTCTTCCTGATATTCCAAAAACCTGAGCCATGGGAGTAAGGGACCCCTGACAACGGAAAACCCAGCAGATGAGACTCCAGGAGCTCATCGCCTATGGAGCTTTCAAGGCAAAAGTACCCCAGCTGGCCCCAGCACGTGGCTTTACATCCCCAACATTAAGGCTGGGAGCTCCACAGCCCTTAAGCACTAGATATTCATGACGTGTAGCACCACGATGAATGAGAACAAGGGGAAAATATGTTGTCTTACTGTAGAGAATGTGCGTGCATCTCACGTGGCCCCTGCACTCTGGAGCATTAAAGTGAGGCAACTTTCCTTGCAACCAAACTGGAGCTAATCCAGGCACTGGCAACTTATTCAGGTCATTGCAAGATAATGAACTGGGCCCAACAGGATGATTTTGGGCTCAAAGCCTTCTTGCCACTACGAAGGCTCTGAGGAGTCCAGATACGACTGTGTCCTTCAATAGTACTCTGTGCCCATGAGCAACCGTTGAAGCCACCCAGCACTTTGTAAGGTTAGGCCCAATGTAAGGTGAGGTCTAGGGTGCTTCTTGAAGCTTCTTGCTTAACCATGTTCATCCAAAGCCACCTGGCAGCTGTGAAAGTGGAGGTCTCGGGGAAGCTCCTACCTCAGGCTGGGTTGCTTGGGAGAAACGGGAGCTCTGTAGCTGCTCTGCAAGCACCCAGCATGTGTCTCATGGGGCAGGAGAGGAGACCTTAGAACACCCCGCATCCCAACACAGGCTGGGTTCAGCTTGCAGGACGTCCCTGGGCCATGGCTCAGACTGGCAGGACAGGTCAGCGCGCACCTCCACTGACCATGATTGTTTTGTCCACAGGCACCTGCACAACAACCGGATCCAAAGCCTGGGAGCCAACGGCTTCGATGGGCTGCACAGCTTGGAAACCCTGTGAGTCCCCTCTTTTCTTCTCTACCCTGTAGAGTTTTGTACGTTCATCCCCTCCATCAGTGCCCGCAGGAAAGAGCCCCAGTGCACATCCACTCCTCACCTCACACTGAGGGCATCAGCCCAGCAAGCAGATGCCCAAGGCACGATGCTTCATGGGTGATGGCAGACTGGACTTTCCCCCTGCATCTGTGCAAGCTGGTCCAGCTGTGCTACTGCTGCAGAGGGGTCTGCACATGTGGGTATTGTCTGTGAGGGGGCTCTGGGGCCATGGACACAAGTGCCATCCAGAGAGCTTGCATGCCTGCCCTGCTCAGGGAGGTCTCCACCTCCTCACCAATTCACCTGGTCCAAAAGCTTCCTAAACGCCAGCCCAAAGTGTGTGGGTTTACCAACTTGAGTTCACGGCTGGTAAAATCCTCTAGAACCTGCGAATCTCTCTTTGAGATGGTCTCTCATGTCACTTGGCATCATGTTCAGGCAGTCCGTCAGGACACAGGTGGAAAGCAGGAAGGAACTCTCCTCTGGGACACATCTTCATTAGCAGCAGATGGGTCACCCTGAGCTCAAAGAGAATTAAACCTGATGGTCTTGCCTTGCATGCACCATGCCTTTTAACTGCAGTATGAATTACTTGGGTCTCATGTGTCATGCATTGGACTAGGAGGGGACATAATCAAGCAAGCAAAGAAACCAAGGCTCTGAGAGAACTGGAAGAGATGCCTGTTGCCTTCAATTGTGTAGAACATGTCCCTTCATGCAGGCCTTGGGGTCAGAGTCAGGCCCTTGCTCCTTGCCAAGGAGACCTAGGGGGTCTGGGTCATGGCGAAAAGAGGTGATGCTTGCCAGCATTCAAGGAGACAGGGCCCCTCTGTGCCCAGCACGGTGCCAGCAGCAGTGATGGGTTGAGAGTGGAAGCATCAGGCCAGCCCTTGGTCCCTAGACACCCTCCTGGGGGGCAGGACCACGACACGCATTGTCTCTTACTTTCAGACTGGCACATACTGGGGCCACCCAGAAGGGCTCAGCTGGGGAGAGGTTGAACCATGCCAGGGATGATGCAGGAAGGGATCCTGATGGATTGTCTCCTCTGGTGACCCACGGATCTCCCCCATCGCTGTGCAGGCTTGGCTTTGTGCCCAGGCATTGCTGGTGGGTAGAGGCAAACACGAGGGCAGAGTCGTGTCACCCAGGCAGCACAAAGGCAGGCAGTTTGCAGGAGGGAGTGGAGGACTTGCTGATGGAAGAAAACCCTGTTTGAGCTATAAGCACAGGCAGACCATGCAGCAGCATCACAGCCTACATCAGAGCAACCTAATTATTCAGCCAAGGTGAATAAAACCACCCTGCTGCTCATCCCAAGCAGGATGGGGCTGCAGGGAAGCAGCTGCCCCCTTATTTACTGCTGGAAAGGGCTTCCATTTCCCTGGGGGATAACTCAGTTTCCACAGATGCTGGTGCTGAAAGCTCATCTTCCCTCTCTTCCTCTCTGCTCCTGCTCTATCACTTTCTCTGCCTCCTGTTGCCCATCTGAGATGCCACCCAGTGCTCAGGGGAGCTCAGCATCTGCCTCTCCTGCTCTCAGTGCCCGCAGGGACCAGACTGCACAGCACTGCAGGGACGTGGCTCTGCGGCAGTGCATGACCAGGCAGCCCTGGGACCCCCAGGGGTTGTGCCCTTGGAGCAGAGCTCCACAGGGCTTGGATTTGCCCTGTGAGGATCCCACAGCCCCCATCCTCCACGAGCCACCCGCAGCTCAGAGCACGGGGCTGTGGATGAGCTCTCCAGACTCCCCTCCACATCTGGTCACACTGGAGTGTCCTCAGGAGGCAGTGAGGGGCCTTTTGCTCCTCCTAACCTAATTCTCACCTCCAGGCCAGCAAGTACTCCAAGCCTTTGTTGCTCCTGCCACTGGAACCATCCCCATCCTGTTCATGGCCAGCTCCCATCTGCCCTGCTGACCAGAGCTGGCCAAGCTCTGTGCCCAAAAACAGCCAAGCATTTGGCTGCAACAGCCCAGCCAAGCTTCTAGAGCTGCACCTACCTACCAGCTCCAGCTCCTGTGCATGTGGGGGCTGTTAGAGGCTCCGCACATACCCTGCAACTCAAACTGTGATTACGTTCTCTTGACAGCACTTAGCACATTTTCTTGGCTTGTGGAGGCCAAACTGTGCTCCCAGTTACCCCGTAGGCGTTACCTCCTGGAAAACAGCAAGATGGGAAGAGTTTGGTGAAGACCAAAACTTCTCCAGGGTTACTAAAACGAGTGTCTGTGGCCAGATGCTGATTACAAACCAGGCACAATAGCTGAAGACGTTCAAAGGAGACAAAAATTGTCTGGGGCTTTCCAGCAAAGCCTGGGAAGTTTTAGGTGCAAGAACCTGTTTCCCTAAGGGAAATGTTTCTTTCCATATCCAGTTAGAGAGGGAAACTTCTGCTTTTATCAAATGCAGCCAGAGCTGAAAAAGAATCCGCACCCATTTCTCCATGCAGGTCTTGGCAATGGGCAAGATGCTTATACACATCCATGTCGCATCCCTACCCCCGGTTCTACCATTCTGCAAAAGCAGGACCCAGGGGAGCATCTCTGCTCTTGGAGAGGGTTTGGCCCTGGTATTTTAGGAGATCAGCAAATCTAGAAAGAGGCAAAGTGAAGGCAGATGAATGACTTCACGTTTCCCCTGCATTGACCTGCAGCTACTGTGACAAGTCAGCTTTGCCAGATACAGAACAAGAGCAGCTCCGTGCTGGTGAGGGGCAGGTTGATGCGCAGCACCCACCAGGTGGGTCCAACACCAGCACATCGTCCCAGTAGTGTTTCAAAATAGCCTTGAAACGTAGTGAGGTTCCCTCACCAGCTCCCATAAGCCTGAGTCATGAAACAGAGCAACCCCAGAGGGTTGTGGGAAGAAAGCAGGTATTAGATGGTTGAAGTGGGTGATAACCTGCCAATTTTTAGCCTTCTCCCAATGCCATGGCCTTGACACACTTGAGAGGCGGCCAATGCCAACCTCATGAAGTTCAACCAAGCCAAGGGCAAGGTGCTGCCCTTGGGTCAAGGCAATCCCAGGCACAGCCACAGGCTGGGCAGAGAAGAGATTCAGAGCAGCCTGAGAAGGACCTGGGGTATCAGCTGATGAGAAACTGAACATGAGCCAGTTTTGGTGTGTGCTTGAGCCCAGAGACCAGCCATGTCCTGGGCTGCATCAAAAGCCACCACACATCCCCCAGCACCTGCTCAGGGCTTGATTTTGAGCTGCTGAAACAAAGGGAGAAATGTAAAAGTAAGAGTTATGGGCCTCTCAGTGGTCCTGTGCATGGACATGGCCAAGTCCCTTACACACATGGAGCCTGGGCTGAACTAAAACAGGGGCCAGGGCTCCTTCTGCCCTGGCACATGCAACCAGACAAGACCCTGATGCTGGCAAAGAGCAAAAACGTGTCTCACCAGTGTCCCATCTCCCCACCCTGCAGCAGGACCGAGGTGCCTCCCTGGGCAAGGCAGGGGTGAGAAATGAACACTGCCCTCCAAGACCAGGCCATAATGCTGAAGACCTCAGGGCTACGGCCAAGAGAGCAACGATCTGCCCCCAAATTGCTGCTCTTCTGATTGTTCAGGCATCTCCAGCCCATCTCTGGCATGAATGTGATGGGGAACCAGCTCAGACTGGCCCCACAGCCCTCGCTCATCCCCTCTGCCTAAGATGACCCTGCTGCTTCCTATCTCTCTGACTTCTCCCTCCCCATGCGCACCCCTGGCAGCTCCTCCACTCGTCAGACAAAGGAGATAAATCACTTGGGAAGAGCAAATCTCCATTCATTTAAAAACCTTTTAATTTCTTTTCAGAAAATAGCACTAATAAATTAAAAACGTCTCCCAGAAGGGCTGGATCCAAACCCTCTGGCTCCAGGCATTCTATCTGCCTAACCTTGCCTCACAGGAAACGTTCTTACCACAGCCTTTCCCAGTGTGCTGCCCTATTATCCGGGTAATTAGAGTAGTCTGTAAATGCAGAGAAGAGTTGGAACCTACGGAATCCTCTGGAGAGCTGGATTTCCTATGGGAGAAAAAAGAACAGAAGATTAATACAAAGTGCACCGTGGGCAATGAAGGCAGGAAGAAGGAAGCGGGAAATCTCTCCCCCATAGCTCATAGAAGGGTTGTTTCACCCTTTTAGGGCCAGGCAGTCTTTGCTGTTCTGCCAGCCTTGCTCCTCAAGTGGCATCCGTTTGCATCAGCATGTTTCATTTGAAGTGTTTTGTGCAGTCTCTTGATGCTAATCCAAGTCTGTGCAATTCCCAAAGTGCCTTTGTCTCCTCCGAGGATGCTGCGCTGAGCTGCTCTCTTACTTCCCCAGCATCCTGATGCTCCAGCCCTGCTGTGCATCAGCATGGGCCCCTGTGCAGCTCATCAGAGCCTTGGCTCTATGGTCCCAACCCTGTTCTGCCATAGGGGACTTCAGCAGAGGCTTGGGTACCCAAATTCAGGGGATGGAAAAAGGAAGGGGGTAGGTGGCTTTGTGAAGAGAGGGACCACGGCTCAGGGCTCTGGTTGCATGGGCCCCTGCATCTGGTCCAAGAACAGAGCTATAAAGTCCATTGCTTGCTCTGATCATCATGTAAATGGAAGGTGCCTCTTCCAAACAAAGCCACCTGTAAAACTGCATGGACAAATGCACAGAACACTGCCTGGGAGCATGGGGATCAGACCCTTCCTTCCTGTGGTCTCCTTGGGCCAACCAGTCCCAGGTTGCTGCATCTTCTTTCCCAAGAGCAGGAGCCTGAACTGCCAGGAATGTGTCCTTACTGGTGCAGCTCAGGCTCTGAACCAGTCAGGTACCTGCCAGCCGAGCTCTGAGCTTTGTCTGAACACGACCCCAGGCAGACATGATATTTTGCAAATTATATAGAAAAAACGACAGAAACTGAAGGCAGTTTATGTGAAAAGGTAGTTCCGGAGTCACTGCGTTTGTGCATGGGTTATGGCTCTGCTGGGAGGCTCCCCTCCTTCACCCATTCCCCCTTTGCACACCAAACACTCACACCACCCTGCTTGCACCCTGCCTGGCTCCCTGCTCCCTGGAGCCACTGATCTTGCAGTGCCAGAGAGCACTGAGACTCCTCCAAGCCATGGGTGTCCAGACGTGCTTGCTGTGACCTGTCAGGGGTCCCCAGCTCTTCTGGCTCCATTGGCTTCATTGGGCTTCACTCCCTTGCCCAGAGTGAGAGCAGTGATGGGTGAGAGTGAATTGCCTGTCCATGAACAGGAGGAACAACCACTGCAGGCAGCAGCACTGGCAGGAGAAGCAAACCGTGGGCATGTTCTCACCATGGATGTGCTGATGCACAGAAGCTCTGTGCACCCCACGCTCCCTCCATCCAGGAGGGGGACAGGGGCCAAGCAGCAGCAACTTGTGCACCTCGGGGGATAGGAAGATGTCCCCAGCTTCCTTCCTGCAGCTTGGAAACGCTCTGCTGTAGACCAGGCTTCCTTGAGCCTTCTTTCCCTGCCTGGCAAAGGGCAGCAACTTCCTCCGTGCCTCCCCTGCCTGAGTCATCAGCTCCATGGTTATTGTCTGTGCATCCCAGCGACCGAAGTCCCCGCTGCTCTGCTTTGCGGTCAGCTCCTTTTGTGTCTTGTAAATGATATGTGCATGGCAGCGCCTGTGCTCCCAAGACCCCCCACGAGATCCCCTTCTCAAAGGCTTATTTCAACCTTGTTAAATAAATCAGACGGAATTGAAACCATATTTGATGCAGTACCTTTGTCAGTTGGAGAACAGACAGAAATCCTGGTTGGAGCAGACACATTCTGGGCACCGCTGCGTTTTTAAATGGAGAACAGAGCTGTGCAAAGGAGGATTGGCAGCTGCAGGCAGAAAAGGCATGACAGGTCCCCCCTGCCCCAGCAATAGACCTGTCAGTGCCACATACGTGCTGTAAAGTGGTGTCGCACCGTGTAAGTGAGAGGCTGGGATGTTTCCAGGCCAGGCTGTCAGGATGAATCCTTGTACAGAGGTTGCTGCTTGCTCCTGGCATAAATCAGGTACCGTTAGTGCCTGACAACCTTCCCATGGTGCAGGGGCTCATCGCTGCTCCATTGCCTTCCGCCACAGCCTGGCTTCTCCTTAGAACTTGCCCAAAACGGTTCTTTCTAGGACATGATGAGTTTCCCACATTAAAGCACTGACCTTGGCAGAGGAATCCCGTGATAACCTGATCCCAGGTATTTTCTCTCTCGTGTGCACATCTGAGCATCCTCCTCTTGTGCGTCTCCATTTAGGCAAGGAGAGCACAGCCTCAGGCTGACTGGAGTCAGACGTGCTCTGGGTCCTTTCGCATCCCCCTTCCCTCCTTTTACTTATGACAGACCCTTGCTGCATCCCGTTATCCAGATGGGGTTGGGGAAGGGCACGCACTCACCACATGGGTTGGTCGCTGCCAGGAGAGCAGGGCTTATGCTGATGCTACACAACAAAACTAAGGCTCCTAATGGTACAGTTACTGTGCATACTCGGGACTAATCAGGCGGCTCTTCCACAAGCTCAGCCACAAGCCATGACCTTGGTATAAGAGGCAACAGGGTAAAGCTGTCAAGCCAGTGCCAGGCAAGGGGTCAACCTGCATGGTCACAACTGTCCCCTTGGGCTTTCAGACTAACAATTAAATCATTCCCAGTGCTTGCCTCGGCCGCAGTCACCAGCAGCACCACCAGCAGCAGCAGCAATCACATTTACTGGCAGCCTGATTAGATGCCAGCACAGGACAGGTGGAAATGCAAGCCCCTTATCAGAGCCTGCACAAAGCTTCCCTTCAGGGCACCGCAGGAACATCTCAGACTACAGCGGGACTGAAGCAGTCAGCAAATGTCCCATCTCCAGCTTCTAATCTTACTGCATCTTCAGGTTTATTAGCTGCAAATTTGCACTGTTTTGTGGCTTATGGAAGAATTTATAGCACTATATAATTTTTTCTTGCTTCCTGCGTGGAACCACTAATAATCCCTCACAGGCAGAAAGTTGACCTGAGACTCTTTCCCCTCCTCTTCTCCTTTTGGTCTGCCTGAAGATATGAATAGTTCCAGGCTGCATGTTGTCAGCTTCAAATCACCCTGGCAGCTAAAGCCCAAAATAACTGTGCCTTTGATGTCGATTTACTCTTATTTCTAAATAAACAACAGGGTGGGTTAAGATCTTCCAAATACGAAGCTATAGGCTCATTCTAGAAATAACAGCAAAGCAAAGCCAGCCAATTGTGTCTTGGGTAGACCGGGTGACCTTTAGGAGGTTTTCAGTTTAGCTAAGAGAACAGACAAGGCTGTTCCTACAGTGATTCCTGGAGCTGGTAACTTGGAGCCCAACTAAGGAAAGTGATGTTTCTGCAGTCATTTCTCTTGCACAGCATTTCTGAACATCTTGGCTGGGTAATTTTGCTTCCAAAAGCCCCTGATAATGGGGAAAACTCTTCTTTATGCCATGCACATTATTTCTGTTGTTGTGATGATGATGATGATGAGGCTTCCCTATTGCTTTGCCATGGCCATGGCCATGGTGCATTGGCATCCTTCCACCAGGCAATGCTGGCATTGGGTCCACTTTCCCAGGTGTGTCAAAAAGGGCAGAATGCAAAACCCACTCCCAGAGACCCCATATGTAGCATGCAAAGTCTTAGGGCAGACCCCAGAGCTGGGGCAGCTGGCAGCCACGTCGGGGATGGATGTATCCCTGTGAGGGTCCTGAGGCACTGGCACAGGGTGCCCAGAGAAGCTGTGGCTGCCCCATCCCTGGCAGTGTTCAAGGCCAGGTTGGACACAGGGACTTGGAGCAAGCTGCTCTATGGAAGGGGTCCCTGCCCGTGGTAGGGGTTGGAGCTGGAGGAGCTTTAAGGTCCCTCCCAAACCAGGCTGGGGTTCTGTGATTCTATGATCTGTGGAAACAGCTCCATAACATCCCCAGCCCCATGGTGGAGGCTGGAAGCTGCTTCTGGGTCATTGCTGGAACCAGAGCCCAAGTTCTAGGAATGAAGGAGAAGGGTGAGGAAAGCCACAGCTGTGTCCTGGTCTGGGTCTGAGCTTCAGGGGCAGCTGCCCCACTGCAGGGAGGAGATGACACCATCTCAGGACCCATCTCAGGCAGTGGCTTCTCCCAACCTCCTCCAACCAGATCACACACACACACCCCCGGTACCTGCAGGGCTTGGCACAGGGCAGTGCTGGAGGCAAGTCAGGGCTGTGGATCAAGAGCAGTTGGCTGCAAGCATCACTCAAGGGAGCTGCAACAACCACAGCTGGGTTTGCTCCCTGGGAGAGAGGCTCACCTTACCGAAACCCAGGAAGCACGGGCAGGAGCCAGCACAGGCACATCGTCTCCAGTGAGCAGACCAGGGTCGCTGGCAGCCAGGCTGGAGCAGAATGACTACACCTGGTTGCATTTCCACTTTCCAACAAGCCCAGTCTATGCCAGCATTCCAAGATGGCTTTTGTACCCAGAGGGAGCTGCTGAACACAGTGCTCTTTGTGTCTGTCAAGCACAGGGGGAAGGGAGGCACAGAGATGCTGCCAGGGCTGGGAAAGGTGTGTCTTCACTCAGGAAACACCGGTCCTGTACCTACTTGCACACACATGGAGGCACAAACACAATGTTCATCTGCTGATGAAAGAGCAGCCTGCCTGGAAGAGACCACGGGCTGGAAAGGAAACGCAGGTTTAGAGAGAGACAGGAGCAAATATTGCAGCACACGGAAACATTCCCTGTAAATAACAGCGCTTCCAGATCTCAGGTCCCTGTTTCTGGTGGTGAATCACAGCGGAGCCAAGCCCCCTCTCTTGGGCAATACTTTCAGTCTGTCGGCTGCTCACAGGCACGTCAGGTATCGCTGGGGAGAAACTCAGCCCCGCACAAAGCTTCCCCAGCATCGGCCCCACAGGGGCAGTGGGCTGAGCATCCCCCAGGGTCTGCCCCTTGGCATCACGGAGGCTTATCCCAGGGAGGAAAGGGGCACAGGCAGACACCCAGCCCTGAGTGACCCCTTTGGCTTCCTGCAATGCTGAGAAACCTCGCTGTAACCCTGGGAAGCCACTGCAGGGTGAGACTTTGAAAGGTATGAAACACCTTACGCACAGACAGGCTGTCAGCCAGCTGAGGCTGCTAACGCCTTCTGATTTCATTCAGTGATCTGAAGGTTCATGGGATTTAAGTGATGCTTTCAAACTGCCCAGCAGTGCCCTGCCTGCACTTCTAACTGCCCATTCGCTTTGGAAATGCGCTCCTGAACCTCCCTGAGCTTCAGCGAGGGGATGTGCATTGTGAAAGTCCTGCTCCTTCTTCCCCTGCATAACAGAGCCTGTGCAGCGTGAGGCATTCAGCTGTGCCAGTGATGGACACCTGACGGGTACCACAGACAGAAACTGGCTAAGAGCATCCAAGTAGCTGGTAACAAGCTACCTCCACCTTGCAAAGAGGGAGGTGTATGAGCAGTCATGTGTTGGGCTATCCTTTAACAGATCATTTTGGGCTCTAGCAGAGAAGACTGGGAAAAATCAGTGATCTGCTAGGACCCAGATGAGAAGTGAGCGTGTCAGAGCAAGCTCCTCAGAAGATGCAGATCTCTCCTATCTAATAGATGTGAGTTGGCATGAGGAGGAGATGCATTGCTCCTGTTTTACTCCTGGGCCTTGGGGACACGCACAACAGCTTCACATCCCAGCACTCTGTCACTGCATTGCAGGTTGGGCATGGTGGAGAGCTTGTGGTCTTGTCACCAGCCCTGCTGATTGCCAGCACTGGCAATGGTCACGCTATGTGAGCCCTTTCCAGACCTTGAGATCCTACAGGAGCAGGGTTCATCCGCTCAAATACACTCAGTGCAGGCAGCCAGGCTCCCTCTGTAACTGGAGGAGATTAAATAGCCCTCGGGGTGGGGGTTCCACAGCAGGACCTGCCCCATCCCCTGGGCTGCAAAGGGAATACAGTAACAAGATCTGATAGGGACCTTGTCAGGGCTACGCAAGATAAAATCCACCCCAGACAACCTCATTCCATGTTTTTCTTCTGGTTTTGTCACCTGCTTTGGAATTACCTGATAAGTATTCCCTAGGATGTAAGTCATATAGGGCTGGAGTCTTGGAAGGCGCAAGGGAAGGCCAATTTGGTTCATTTACTGTGTAAATACCTACAGGGCAAAGCCAAGATGGTGCAGCAGAGTAATTCCCAAGCAGGAACCCTGGTAAAGGAGAGGACTACGTAAAGGTGGGGGGGAGGGTGGGCAAGAGAGACCATAGTGTAATTACCATGGCTGGGCCCAGAGGATGAGAATTACAAGGTAATTGGGCAGCACCCCATTGCTGTGTAAATACATGGTTATTTCTGTTCTGTAAACCACAATCCGGGTTACATGGTAATTACTTTGAGGTCCATTAAGTGTAATTATACAGTAATCTCCAGGAGCCAGTAATTACACTCATGTTCCAAAGTATCTACCACTTAAAACTCAGTGAGTGTCTTGCAGGTAGGAAGCAGTCGCTTGGGTTTGCAGTGTCTTGGTCTGTGGGATGGCCAGGACAGGGCCAGTGTTACCACTGCAGCTGGAACTGCCTTCCAAAGGAGAGCATTGGGCATGCTAGAGGAGGACTGACATGCATCTAAAGCCCTGCCAGTCTCCATGGCCTCCCTCTAGTCAACAACAGGATGGGCACCTTCAGAGGACTGCTCCTCCCATGCTGCCAGCAGTGCCCCATAGCTCACATAAACCCTTTTCCAGAGGTACCAGCCCATCCTTGGAGAACAAATGCAGCTCATGAAGTTTCATTCAGGCTCAAATGTCTCTTCTGGTTGCCAGGTCAGAGCAAATGAATGCCAGGCTTGTCATGATGACCAACATACCATATTTTGTTTAATTTATTATACTGCAAATTAAACTTAATGCTCAGCAGTGTCAATACCTCTTGTACACTTCTTCCACCTTTAGCTTATGGTTTCCATTGCAGGGTTCACCCCAACCGTCAAAAGAAGACCTAGGCCTTCCCATAGCCTGCTCTTCTCACTGGTGCCAGTCACAGCATGTCCCAGTGACAGGGAGATCTGGCATCCCCAGGACAAACACCAAGGGAATGGTCCCATGTCCGCTCTGCACTGCAGGGCAAGGGTACCCAGAGAAGCCCTTTCACGGGGCCCACAAAGCTGAATCCTCACCTGTCTTTCTTGTCCTTCATAAAGCCCCATTTTGGCCTGGAAAAGCAGGAAAATGACTCAAAGCAAAGCCCATGGGCTGAGGTCCTGGAAGTGGGCATGGGCCACTCTGAAGACATGAAGCAACAGCACAGCAATGGGCAAGGAGGGACTTGGGGAGAAAGAGTCCAACCATGGCTTGGACAGGCCCTCGCCTCCCTGTGCTCCTAGCAGGGAATATTCCTGCTGCAGAGATGTGTGAGATTTTGTTTCCAGGCACCGGCTGGATCAGCACAGTAGGAAAAACCTGGCTCCCACGCTGAACAACCAAGTTTCCATTCCTTCAAAGCACAGATACACTCGGTTGAGTTCCTACAGCAACATTAATGAATGGTTTCCTTTCCCTGTCTTTCAGGGACCTGAACTACAATGAGCTGCTGGAATTCCCTGGGGCCATCAGGACACTGGGACGACTGCAGGAGCTGTGAGATTTCCTATTTATTCCTCTTCAAAAGCATCGCGTGTGCTCTGACCAGAGGAGAGCACTCGATCCAAGGCTTTCTTTTGGCTTTTCCAGCCCTCTCTGACATGCACTTAGAAGTAGTTTGGCCCTTCAATTTCCATCAGCTCTCATCACCACCATCAACCTCTGCAACAGGCTGGTGGAGGTGAATAGTAGACCTCTCCATCAGGTTTGGAGCTGTTCATCCTCCCGTCACATCTGAAGGTCTCAAAGTCCATCTGATCTTTTTATTCCTGGAAGAATTCTCAGGAATTTCCCTCATCAGGAATCAGCATTACTAGGACATTCAAAATGAGAATAAGATCCTTAACCCACTTTGAGGTGGCTTTTGAAATGCCTGCCACTAACTAAGAAGCAAATTTCCAACAGCCATGTGGGATTAAACCTGGGCATCACCCAGAGCCTGGCCTTGCTCTTGGGCAGGTATTGGTCTTGGTCTCTGTATTCTTGGTGGGTTCAGTGAGTTACATACAGAGCACCAAGCTGTACACTGAGTAAATAGAGCATAATGAAGGTTTTGTCCTGCCCAAAGGCAGACCTTGTTCACTTGCTGGGATGATGCTACATCTGGAGCAGAGCCTACACATCCTATTTTCCATGTGTTTTGAAGACTTTAAAATTGCTGAAGAAACAAGGTGTCTCCAAGGCTTTCTCATTCATTAATATTGAGATATTTGTTTCTCCCAACAGCGGTTTTCATAACAACAACATCAAAGCTATTCCAGAGAACGCATTTGTTGGGAATCCTCTCCTCCAAACAATGTAAGATAATTAAACCATGTTTCCTAAATCCTTATATCCCCCAGAAAGGGGCATTTCCTGACAAAGTTTGGTTGGGATTCCTGACAGTCATCAGCATGACCGCAGTCTGTTATATATGGGCCAGTGCAAGCTGAAATTAGCTCCTCCTCAGCTATGCCTCAGGACTTTTGCCATGGGTTCTCCTTTCTCCGCAGCTGAACTTTGCTGTAGCACAGGCTGATAACAATGAAGGACCAATGTATGGGTGGTCTGCATGGAAACTTGCTGTGTGTAACAGGATTTGCAGAGCCCTGGTTGACATCTGCCTGTGTTTATTCCTTGTGTTTAGAAAAGCTGCTCGCCAGCTCCAGCAGTATCTGTATGTGTCGGGGAGCTGGGACACCAGATCGTTGTGGTGATCACAGCGTTACGGCACTAGAGCAGGGTTGAAGGAAGGCTTTGCATCTTTGGGTTCAGCAGGACACCGAAGAGCCCTTTCAGGCTAGCAGAAGACCTCAGTTTTACCAATGTTCAGCCAAAACAGGCTAGTGGAAGAGCCTGAGGCTATCTGGAAAACAAGGACAGTCAATAGCTGCTGCTATGCTGGGTGCTCCAAGGCTCTTGACCTGTAATAGCATCTTTTCACGCGCAGCAGAATCTGACCAGTTACCCATTTTCTTTGCAGCCATTTTTACGACAATCCCATCCAGTTTGTTGGACAGTCTGCTTTCCAGTACTTGCCAAAGCTCCACACTCTGTAAGTTCATCAGCATGTCCTCAGAGAGGTAACACATCCAAGCCCCAAGCCCTGTGAGCTCGACACCATCGAGGTCTCCTCCCTTCCTCTTGCCTAGAGCCCTTGTGCCAATAGAAGACCATGGTGCCACTCTTCTGGCCAGCCCCAGGGCAATGAGCCAAGGAGTGGACACTGCAGATGTTTTCTGCTGAAGAAGAATCATTTTGAGAAGGGCATTTTGGAGGGACCATTTCATTCCTCCTGTCACCACAGCTGACAGGCACTGGAGTCATTTAGGGTCTCCATGGCTTCATCAGCACCAGCAAAGACCACACTCACAAGTGCCACAACTTCTGTCACATGCTGCTCAAGCAAAACCTGCACTGGTGTGTAGCGGCTCAAATTCAAGGACACTGAAGGCGTCTGCCTTCCCCCACAAGGTGGAGAAGCAGAGGAACATGTGTCCTTTAGCACTGACACCACGGCACAAATAATCTTAGTGGGCAGGTAGCGGTGCCAGTGCTTTCCTCCATACGTTTGGCCCTAAGGCTGCTCCAGGATCACCACCACTCCATGTAGGCTGGCCCGCACTGGGTGGCTTTTCAGCTAACCCCTTGTGGCACAGCACTAAACACTGAGGCAGAGGAAACCTCAGAATCTCTCTTTATAAGCCTCACACAGCCTCCCACACTCAGGCAAATAAATCCTTCCAATGCCCATGCATTCTTTAGATCCAAATGCATAGGCTTAGGGGTCTTGCGTGGGATGCTCTGCTTTACATCCCCCATTGTTTGGGAGGTTCTATTTAATTTGTGTAGGGATCATGCCAAGGATGTCAGTGGTCTGGGGAAGGGTCTGAGCTTGTCAAGCCCCTGTGAACAGAAATGCCCAGCTCCAGCTCACTGCATGTGCACTGTGTGAGACATCTGCTCCACCACCCAGCCAGCAGTGAAACACTGATGAGAGGGGGACCTTTGTATCTGGCCCTCTGATCACCACACTTGGGTGTGAGGAAGCAGATTTGCCCCCACTGCTGATGGGTCTGGGACCTTGGGCAGCTACACTTGCTTCTGGGTCCTGGCCAGCTCACTTCACCCTCATTTCTCTGCAGGTCACTCAATGGTGCGACGGACATCAGGGAATTCCCAGACCTTAAGGGCACCACCAGCCTAGAAGTTTTGTGAGTGGCACCTCTCTCCCTTTTACCCTGCTATTTGTGCTCTTCCTCCATCAAGGCGGTCCAGGCTGTTTCAGCGAGGACAACTTTCACAGTGCTGTGCAGCTGGTTGTCTTCAGCTCTGCCTCTCCCTGGTTACTCACCTCTCTGCTTCGTTTCACCCCTGTGGCTCCTGAAAGCAGCTTTCCTTTCCGTGAGTTGCTCTCTCGCTACTGTTGAGTGTGCTCCAATCCTTGTTTGAGTTATTTTTTTCTCTTCCTTCCCTTCTGCATCTGTGAAGGAAAGAGCCTTTGAGTGCAGGGCTTCAGGGTGGTCTGACAAGACCTAGCGTCTCTGCCCAGCCTGGGACCAGCACTGGCAGGGCAGAAACCATCTGCCACCCAGGCTGGGGGCTTCTGCAACTGTTCTGGTCTCTTCCTCACACCACCAGACCCAGCAGAGCAGGAGCTGGAGGAAATGGGGTCTCTGGCCATCCATGGATCTCCTCTCTAGGGCACTCATCCACACACTGTGCGCAGTGTGGGAGCACAGCTGAGCACCCCACCCCAGGAGCATGATCTGGCTGTGCTTTGCCTCGGGGACATAGGGACACATTATCCATCCCCCATGCACAGGTTTCTGCGGCTCCAGGCACATCACCAGTCTGGACAATGGGGAACTGGGATGGCAGAACACACCACACAGGGCACTGCCACCTGACCTCAAGGTGGTGAAGGACAGCAGTGAATTCTGTATGTGGCAACATCCCAGAATTTCTTATAGCCATATTGACTGGGTCCAGCAGCAGTGCCCGTTTCCAAGGCGGGTTTCATTTCTATCTCAGTATTTCATTGATATTGTCTCTCCTGCCATCACCTGGGACCAGCAGCTGGGCTTGTGGGTCACAGACTCCGTGTGCTGGCTCTCAGTAACATCATTTCTTCTCTCTCCTCCTCTCCTGTAGGACCTTGACCCGGGCAGGCATCCACCTGCTCCCCAGAGGGATGTGCCAGCAGCTGCCCAGCCTCCGAGTCCTGTAAGTAACAGAAAACCCAGCTTTCTTCTTGTCTCGCTCAGGGAGGGGACCAGCTTTGGAAGCCTACCCTGGGGTTCTTATTCCTGTTACCTTTTCCATGCAGAAAACACCACTTTCTTAGGCACTACCTTGAGCGTTACATGAAGCTTGCTTGCTTCATCCCAGCGTGATGCTCTGGACTCACATGGTGCAGCCGGGGCAGATCAGGGTTTTGCTTGGAGTCTTTAAGTTGCTTTGGCTCTACCTGCTTGGCAAAACAAGGAACGATGCTGAGTGGAGGGATGCACTTTTTCCTTTAACTGGGTGCATGATGAAATCCCCACCTCAGAAAGACTCCTGCACCTTTCCAGGAGTCACAGCCCTCGTTCCCGAGATCCCACTTTGTCTGCAGTCAGAGAAATCATCAGGAAATGAGTCATGAGCCAGATTTATACAAGTTTGCAGCCTTAGGGCAAGCAGGAGGCTTGCCTCTCATCAGTTTTTATACAAGCAAGCTGAAAATGAAAACAAGTTTGTTCCAGGAAAGCAACAGGAACGAATCCTTGATCACAGAAATTGGGAACAAGAGGAAAACATAAAAATAAAAGAACACAGTTTGGAACCTTGCAGATCACAGCATTTTGGCTCTAGCTGTCCCTGCAGGGAAGATCTCTCATCTTTAGACATTGGGACCAACTCAATGGCCATCTTGCCACCAAAGTGTAGCCTTTGGAATGGGCCAGGCTGTAGGGTCCCAGGTGCTCTGTTTATGTTGCAAGTTATCTGAGTGCAAAGCAGAGTCTGTTCCTCATGCCTGCCCCTCCTTGTGGGAGAGCTTTACCGGGACACCCCATGTTTTTCTTCATTCTTCTTTCCCACTTAGTTTTGCTGACATTAACTGCATTGCGTTCAGAATCAGGACAGTACGCGGGGCAACGTTTGTGCATGTTTGCATCTCCCTTGCCTTTGAGATGCATTGGCCTTCTGTCCCCACAGAGGTGGTTCTCGCTGCTCTCCCCCACGTTGACACAACTGAACACAGATGATGCTGTTAATGCCACATCTCTGGCCCTCTGCTCCTCACCCCACTCTGCAGACCTGCTGCAGAGATCTTGCATGGGGGCTGTAAGAGCTACCACACGGGCATGAGGCTTGCACCAGTGCTTGCCTTGCACAAAGACACTCAGAGCAAGCATCATGTGTGTGCAGAGTGGAGATCGCCCTCACTGGGGCTTATTGTTGCTGGGGAGGGACTCTTCTTTAGGGACTGTAGTGACAGGATAAGGGGTGATGGGTTCAAACTGAAACATTGGGAGTTTAGATTGGATCTAAGGAGGAAGTTCTTTCCTGTTAGGGTGGTGAGGCACTGGAATGGGGTGCCCAGGGAGGTTGTGAATGCTCCATCCCTGGCAGTGTTCAAGGCCAAGTTGGAGCCTTGGGTGAGATGGTTTAGTGTGAGTTGTCCCTGCCCATGGCAGGGGGGTTGGAACTGGATGATCTTAAGGTCCTTTCCAACCCAAACTATTCTATGATTCTATAATTCTATGACTGTTGTCCACATCTGTGCAAAATGGAAGTCGGGTCACCCCCTCTCCAGCTTCCCAAGGGAGGGATCGGGGTGCTCCCGTTTGATCTCTTCACACTGCTGTGCTGGTCCTTCCCCTGCAGGGAGCTCTCACACAACCACATCGAAGACCTGCCCAGTTTCCACCGGTGCCAGCGGCTGGAGGAGCTGTGAGTAACGAGATGCCCCCGTGCACCACACTGGGGAGAAGGGATCTTATGGGGAGAGAGGCAGTTCCCACACTCAAACCTCAGCCTTCACCAAGCGCTTGGGAAGCTGAGCGCTGGAACTCACTGTGTGGGCTGCAAGCAGACCAGAGCTCCAAGCCTTGTCCCTGTGCAAATACAGGATACGAATACATCCCCTGTGCACGGGAGCTTCATTAACTCAGTTCTTTTCAGGGGGCCCAGCCACAGCATCAGAACTAGAACGTGACAGCACTGAATTTCACTTCAAAAGCAGTCTGCAGGCTTAGGGTGGAACAGAGTAGGGGACCAGCATGGCTTTGTAGCTAATGGGGCACATTCAACCACTACACATCAACAGTACTTTGCTGTGCTGCCATGGCATCAAAAGTAGAGGCCGTCTGACCACTGGAGCTGCCCACTTTAAGCTGTTTTGTTGAGCATCCTGTTTACCCCTTGAAATAAGAGTAGATCTCCCAAGCTCAAATGGTGGCTTCCACTGGGACAGTGCCTGCTGTGGGGTGACAATGACCCCTACCAAGTGTGAATGCTGCTTTCTCAGACCGGCTTCTGCTTTTTCAGTGGTCTCCAGAACAACAGGATCCATGAGATCAGAGCAGACACCTTTGTGCAGCTGATGGCCCTGCGCTCCATGTAAGTACAGCAGGGGAGCAACTGGACTTTTTGATGGAAGAAGGGGACTTGTGAGCTCCAGCTCTTCCACTTCCCTTTACAAAAGCACAGGGCAAAAACGCTCCCTCTGACTTCCCTTCTGCATGCAGACAGCCCTCTGTAAAAGAACACATCACCTGCCAGCCTCACTGCCCACACACAGGGATGCTTCCCATCACATGCCCAGGCTACACACTGCAACTCGTATGATGCACAGCACACACTACAGACAACTGACCTCTAGATACCCACACAGGCATGGACACATGGCAGGGACTTGTGCATGAGCATCCCTTTCCCTGCACACGCTAGTCCTAGGCTGTGCATTCCTGGGACCCCCATGCAGAGCACCCCCTTTGATTTGGGACAGTGTCCCCACAACTCAGCAGTGTATGTTAGATGTATGAAGTGCACACAAGTGTGCACATAACATACACACACAGGAACCTTGCAGCACACAGCCCATTGACATGCTTGGCACCTCTGAGAAGCGAGCAAGGCTCCACAGGGCATGATTCTCCCTGTACATGCGAGAAGAGCCCTCAACACGCTGATGGTTTCTATTTACTGTTCTCTTAGGATAGGAACTGAATTGCATGGAAGCTTCTGCCTCTGGTGCAGCATTTAACAGGCCAGCATTCCTAGAGGTGCACATTGTGTTAGTAACTGCACAGGAGCACTCACGTATCGCATGGAACACTACAGACAAGCATGGAAATAGGGGCCTGCTGCTGGCACACACACTCATACAAACGTACATCTGAGAATGCAAGCTCCAGCATTTGCCTCTGGGTGTTTCCTGCATCCCTATGGGAAGGATCCATCTCACCCAGTTTCAGCCTTTTGCAGTGGGACACACACACACACACGCACACACACCTGGGCAGGTATCTCCAGCTCCCTTTGGAGCAGGAAAGATGAAGACACACACAGCAGACTTCTCCTGTAGTCAGTCTTAGGAGATAAAGAGGCTTCTTGATCCACTGGCTCTTCTCTGCTGGTAACAGAGGGTGCTGAGCCCTCTGGCTCAGGTGGAAGCAGAGTTCATTGAGCAGCCTCAGTGTGCTCAAGCCAACTGTCTATGACAGGAAACACTCCCAGATGACCTCGGTTCACCTTCACCCAGTCCCTGAGCAGATCTGCCTGTGCCTGGGAGCCCAGCACTGTAACCATGAGGGATGCTCTGGCACTACAGCATAACCTGTCTACTGCTCTGAGGTTTAGTGTGTTAGCATAGCACCCCAGATTTACAGAAACTAACCCAAAGGAACCTTTCCCATTGGTCTCAGTGGAGGAGATCCTCCAAGGCAAACCCTGGTACCCTTTGCTAGAAATCACCCATATATAAGACCCAAACATATTTGTTTCCAAGGAGCTGCAATGAGACAGAGCTTGCTGCTGATCTAGAGGCTACAGACCCCACATTTGCTCGCATCGAGCCCCTTTACCGGGGAGGTGTCAGCAGCTTCACTGCCCTGCTTTACTCCCCTCTTACTGTTATGTCCTTGCCTTGCAGAGACCTGAGCTGGAATCACATCCAGTTTATTCACCCTGAAGCCTTTGTGACCCTGCACTCGCTCACCAAGCTGTAAGTTGCAGTGATACCAATGCTCCATCCCTGGAGGTGTTCAAGGCCAGGTTGGACAGAGCCTTGGGTGCCGTGGTTTAGTGTGAGGTGCCCCTGCCCACGGCAGGGGGTTGGAACTGGATGATCTTAAGGTCCTTTCCAACCCTAACTACTCTACGATATTTCTTTCACAGTGGGCCATGGAGAGCAGGTATCTGAGGAGCTCAGATATCCCCAAGGATACCTGGCATTTAGATACCAGAAGGCTGCAATGCTGAGGTGCATGCCTCAGCACTGACATGGGCAGACCAAATCCCAAGGTTTCCTACCGATATTAAGGGGACAATGAAAAAGCATCTTCAAGATGCTGCCACCCTGAACACTTAAACCTTCACTTTCTGATGCTTTCAAACCTGCTTTAGATGTCCTTATGAAAGATCAGCAGGACACACCGTTTTGGCAAGAGTATTGCAGGCTACCTTTGCTGGCCTTAGAGGGGGCCCCAGTCCTCAGGCCCCTCACTAAGGTCCTTGGGTACTGAATGGGCTGGAAGCTGCAGTCATACCTGACCTGTTATGGGGGGAGTTGTGAGGGAAGAGATGCATGGGAGAGATATTTGTACAGGAGGTAGATACTATCCCGAGCTTTCAATGTGAACATTAGCCCCTGCCCCTCATTTTCCCCAGGGATTGCAGTATGGATCCATTTACCTCCAGCGGATCCTGGTCCCCGTGCAGCACCAGGTCCCATTTCAGCATCCCATTAGAGGGAGTAATCCAGTGTGGCTCCCTAAGCCTCTGCTTGGCTGAGATACAACCAGCACCAAAACTCTGACCGTGATCTCCCTTCTCTGCTTTCCCTTCATCAGGGACTTGACTGATAACCGGCTGGTCACGCTGCCTCTGGATGGTTTGGGTGGACTGACCCATCTGAAGCTCCAAGGCAACCCTGCTCTCTCTGAGCCCTTCACCAAGGAGAGCTTCCCCAAAATGAGGTAGTGGTGGTGTTGGCTCTTTCACTTCTGGCTCTCAGCACAGTCTGTGTTTGCTTACAGCAATCAGTCTCCTTCTTTCCTTGTTTATCTCGTGCTTTCCTCCATCCTTTCAGGCCAATAGGGTGAGGGAGCTTCATCTGCTGCTAATGGGCCTCATCTTTTAAAGTCTTCCATGGGAGAGTGGTGATGCTCCCGGGCCCATCGGCCCCCACCCAAACACACACACAAGTGGAAAGCATGGAGCAGGCCCAGCTCAGGGCTCCCTTGAATGGAAAACATTCCCAGAAGCCAGTCCTAGCTAATGACATCCAGCTTTCCTTCAGTAAACTCTGTTTGTGTGGCCGCGCCTGGTCTGCTATGGATTAATGAGGAGCCTGAAGGGGTCAAACCAAGCCAAATGGGGCTGCAGAAGGCTTGGAGTGCAGTGCCACGCTGCAGGCTCTGGCTCCCCTGACCCTCCCGTAGTGGTGGGTCTCCAGCACGTCATCTGCCCTCAGGCTGAGCCCCCCGTGGTCCAGATGACTCAAATGCCCCTCAAGTGAAGCCATCTTCTGCTTGGGTCTCCCAGGTAGCTCCCTTGGAGCCAAGGATGCATGAGCTGATGCTCCCACTCATCCAGTACGGGTTCCCAAGGGTAGAGCTGCTCCAGTTTAGACACCCACTGCTGGGGTCACAGCCACCCCAACACTGGGCTTAGGAGCTCAGGCCTGGTGCAAAGCATGGATCTCTCACTTCAGTCTGCCTCAGCAGTGCTGTCCACAGGGCTTTCTCTCCTGGTGGCTTCGACTTATCATAGCTGGTTTCCAAATGGCAGGGGATCCCAGAAGCTTCTGGAGGGCTTTCCACACCCAAGATAGCAGTCCCTTGTGCCCAGTGGGTCAAGTTGAGCATTTCCTCAACTGTTCCTCCTCTAAACTTAATTCCATTGACATCTGTGGAACTGATTTGGATTGGTACCAGAAAAGCTGAGTGTGCAGGAGTGGTTAATGAGTCATGGCACGTGACGGACCAAATAACCTTCTCTTAAGGATAACAATATCCTTATCTTTGGGGTACTGCCATTAAATAGACCTATTCTTGGGCATATGTCTGGAGGGATGATCTGAGAACAGTCCTCAGCCATCCTGGGAGATTCTGTACTTCGCCATCACCTTGCAATAATAGGATTTAATTGGGAGCTTATAACAGGAAGGCAGCTTGTATACAGAGTTTCCCTAGCCTCCCAGGGCTCGGCCAGATATGTTTGGGAACTTAAACAAAGTGTATTTTTAGGCTATAAAGTTTCACCACATTCACTGATCTCGTCAGGGGACCGTAATTGTCTGGAAAACCTGAGGTTCCTTTGCCTCCATCAGCAGTCTGCCTGACTCCCAGCAACGAAGCAGGAGTGTGCAGCCTTTGAAGAGCACGCAGCTGCTGACTGATAGGCTGGTATTCATCCAGCTGATGTTCAGCTGCTGTTTAATGAACCTTGAAACACACGCTGTAATTAACTGACAATTCGACTCCCGAGCAGAAATCAGACATGAAAATAACTTGCTCCACTCAAGAGACCTGAGATTGCCCTGTTTGAGCTGGCAGGGGTGAGCTGTGGTCCTGGAACTGGAGCTTGGAGGTGCCTCTCTGACCCTCAGCACCAAGCAAAGGAGGACCTTGCACTCCCTTGAGCTCTTGGGAAGCTTCTCACTTTAAGCCAAAGAAAGGATGCCCAGCAAAAAACGGCTTTGGGGTCAGCACTGAAGGGTGCACATGCAGATGGTGCATTGCCAGAGGGCGGAGGAAAAAGAGGCTATTTCAGTCTAGGGAGAACTGCAGGAAGGTTTTTAGGAACATCCAGGAACTTCAGTGCAGTTTCCAAACCTGTTGTTTGATAACATCCTATTGACCGACAGTGTCTTCAGCACCAAAAGCGGGCAGTGCAGAGACACCGTGGCGTGACTTGGGCCCACATTCTGTCCTACACGGAGTCCTTCACCAGGGCAAAGTCCTGCTCCGATGTAACCATCACCTGATAGACTTGTTTTGGTTAAATATGGCAGTCAAGCACAAAGAGCACAGCAATGGAGAGCGAGGCCATGGAGGTGATGCACCTCAAAGTTCTGCTTTCCCCCTCTTACAGAGTTCTCGAGGTACCTTACGCCTACCAGTGCTGTGCCTATGGAAGCTGCAGCAGCTTCTTCAAGATGTCCAGCCAATGGGAGACGGAAGACATGAGCCCTGAGGAGGAGGATCCCCACAAGAGGACCGTGGAATTGTTTCCAGGTCATGCTGATAACCACTGTAAGTAACCTGGGCTGAACGGTGATCAACCCATGGGCAGAACCGTGGTGTGGGCTAGGATGTGATCCTGCTCTTGCTAGGTACCAAAGCATTTGCTGTCTCAAAAGACAGTCTCTCCCAGCTCTGTTGACAGACCAAGACCTACCGTAGGCTGCCAGGCCCCCAGGCCAGTCTCAGCCTCATGGATTATATGTGTGTTCACAAGATACTATGACCAGAGGGGAATGCTGACTGATTCCAAGATGTGCCAGATGAGACTATTAGCAGCTTGTAAAGGCTCATATTTTCAGATGTTAAAGCACTCATTCTGCCTTGAAATACCAAACCACAGAGGTACAAATGCAAAATGCTCAAGAAAATCCTTCTTTACTATGTGCAGCTTTTGCAGATAGTCTCCTTACCACTCGGTAATGCATGGTCTACTCTTCACAATGAGGGTTTTGTGATACTGCTATTTTATTTAATCGATTGTTGCTTTATTTCTGTCCCCAGTGCTTCCTTTTCTGATGGCCACCAGCAGTATTTAGCTGCGTTACATGAATCTTGTAACACACCCTCATTAAAGAGGAAAAAAGCTCTCAAACATTCCTTCCATGCAAGAGATACATTGGTCTCATTAAGAGAAAATACCTCGGAGCTCCATCCCCGCAGTGTACAGCCAGGCCCATCAGGGTGCTTGGATGCTGTGGGAGAACTTGTGAGAGGGATGGGGCACGCTTCCAGACAGCCGTGTCCTCTCAGCCTTGCATAGTGATTCCAGCAAGGGACTGGGGAGCCCTTTACAAACAAGCCTGCAGAACCTCACGGCTGGGTGGTGAAAGGCCACTTGTCCCAGGCAGCTGGGTAGGGATGAGAAATGGGTCCCCAGTGACCCAGCCCTGCTCCAGCAGCCAGGCAGTGCTGCCTGCCTGCACCCAGCACCCATCCAGCACCAAAGGACTGGCTGACTCCAGCCACATGGTGCCCAGCCATGGACTCTGGGACCAGCTCTACTGCTTCCCATCCTGCCATAGTCCTGGGTACCTGGGAACCCCCAGACACCACCCAAGTGTGTCTGGTCACATCCAACCGAGAGCCACCCCAGGCCCAAAGCAGTGTGGTTGGCACATTCCTGTCCCCTTGTCACAACAGATATTCAAGGTCCCATTTTCAAAACTTTTGGTGCTCAGGAGATGCCTCTTTGCATTATAATTGGTGGCATTTCACAGATTCACCCCTGCCCTAAGCCTGTCCCGTGCGGCTGGGCAGGACCCCGAAGATGGCTTTGGGGCTGTCACACAGGGCATCCGGCAGCTCGCTCCTGCTACCCTCCCCAAACAGGGAGGGCAGGGAAAGAGCAAGTGGTACTATTGCCACAGGCCACTTCCATCACACCCCACTTCAGGACCACTAGTTCGAGGATAGAAAGGGATGTATTTACTTACAAACATGTGTTTGCAATAATGGAATGAAGCCCTAGAAAGTGAGAAGAGAACACACTTGTATGGCTGTCCTTGATAAAGGCACACTGCTTTACCCAGCCCAGCACCTCCACTAGGTTCTAAAGCAGACTCATTAGCATTTACAACCATTCAGCATTACTGAGGGGTCCTTAGACCATTCTAAGACTACTTCTGCCATTCAAGACCACTCAAGCTTCCCAAAATCACCTGCCGAGGCCCCTTGCAGCCACCTATGCCCTAACTGTGAAGGAGAGAGCACTTATCTGCCAACCACACGTGGGGACTGCCCTGGCTATGGCAGACACCAGCAAAGGGGAAGAAGCATCCAGCCGGGTGGTTTTTGTTCTCCTCTTCATTCCACATCAGTGTTAGTAAGGCAGCTGGGAACCGTTCTCCATGCAAAGGACACTACAAGCAAAGCACTTTTGTTCCATGAGGCCTCAGATAAGTGGAAGCACATTAGCTAAATTCAAATAAATAAGGGCTACCTAACAGGGAATGAAGCCTGCGCTGCTACATCCCCGCAGCCCTTTGCTTTTCTCTACAACTCCCAGGCTAGGGGAAGCACTGATTTCCAGCAGAGAGAGGTACATTTTCTGCCTTGAACCCCTCTGCGCTGGCCAAGGATTGCTTTGCAATTCCCAGCTAGCTCAAAAGCTGAGGCAAAACAAAAGATCACTCCTTCATTCCATGCAAAGGTCTAACCCCCACTTCAAACCAGCCTTTGTGCATTCCAGCCCTTTGAAGAGAAAAGGGATGGGGGCAGGTTAGGATTTAACGTTACCATGGGCAGGGTTGGGCAGAAAGTGCAAGCCTCTGCATTGATTTGAGCATTGTGACTGCACACCACAGCCCCTGCGCTCTGGGTGAAAAAGGCACTGGAGATTTATAAGGCTATAAAATACAAGGACGAAACATTTTCCCATCCCACTGTGAGTGTTTTCTTGCCAGGCTCCAAAGCAGCAGAAAGATTTCAACTCTTACACAGACACACTTTGAAAATGGCTTTTTTTCCCCCAAAGCTCCCTGAAGCTGAGGAAGCCACAATGCTTGTCAGGAGGCACTAAAGAGAACACGTTGTTTGTCATCGTTCTTCAACCTGATGATCCCAGTCTTATTCCCAAATACAGACAGGGAGTAGACCTCATGAGGGACCCCATTTCTAAACAGATCAGGCAACTAAATCCCTCTTGGGTGAGTTATATCCTCAGCACTGTGGAAACTCGCCTTCCTGCACGTGGACACCAGCATCAGCCCATATCATCCCATGGAGAATTCATCCCACGGCCACAGACCCAGGTCCCTGGATATTGGGCTGCAAGAAGCAAAACCCCACGTCCCTTTCCCCTTCTTCCCACTTGCAGGAAAGCCTCCAAAGATCTCCCTTGGGAGCAGCAGGCCGTGCTGGTGCCATGGGTGGGGATGGTGCAGCAGCACAGCAGCTGTCCTCACCACATCTCAGCACTGTGAATCAGTGGCAGTGTAAAAAGAGGAGCCAGGAACAGAGCAGAAAAGCATGCCTTGGATTTGATTGAGAGGATGCCATTCTCCTTGGTGATGACCTTCCCCTAAGGGCCACCAAAACACAAAAAACCCAGAGCCATTCTCTTCCAGCAGCTTCTCCTTCAGCCAGCGAGACTCTGCCTGATCCTCAGTGAGCCCACGCCTGGCTCAGGGTGTCCTCGTGATGGAGATGTGGGCCCAGCAAGGATGGGCAATGGGGGCAGCACAGTGTGGGTGCATAAACCCCATGGGTATGAAGTCTGCAGGCAGGGGCAATCAGCCTGCCTTTAAGAAAATGCAAGACAGTGCATCACATTCCCAAGAAATTGTAGGACATAAAATAAAGCAATAGATGTTGGGTTCTCTTGTCTCTTTGCTTCTGAGCTCTTTGGTGGTTGTTGCTGATGAAGACTTTGTGCTGCAAGTAGAAGCTAACAGCTCTCTTTGAACAAAGCTCCAATGTCATTGAGGATGAACCAACGTTGGACAAAGCCTGCCCAGAAAGCTTCCATTTAGAAGATGCATTTGAAGGCTTTGTTTTCTGTAACCACATAGGCTGGAGTATTTCTTTATGTTTAATAAAGCATGCTGGGAGGAGGGATCTGCAGTCACAAAGCACTGGGATCTGTGGCTCTTCCACTTCAGATGTTGGGAGTGACCTCAAAACAGAGGGGCTGCCCACACTGCAACCCACCAACATCTACAAGAGCCTCTCCCTCTACAGCAATGACTGCAGGGGTCAAACCAGACACCAGCAGCTACTGTGAACAGGAGAGCTGGGAATCATTTGGGAAGGTCTGTGTTGAGGACAGGCAGTGGGAAAAGCTTCTAGCCCAGCTAGCCCTGATGGCCCTGCTCATTCTCTGAGCAATGATTCTCATTTTCTCCCCAGATGACCTAGATACAGACGACCTCCAGCTGGACCTTGAGGAATCCAAGCTGCACCCCACTATTCAGTGCACTCCAAGCCCAGGTGAGCAGCCAGGGCAACCCTTTGAACACAGCCTTTGAGCTTCTCTAAGTCCCCAAGGTCCCACAACCCTTCCCATGCCTCAGACGTGCAGATCAGAAGCCGGAATGGTTGGGCTCTGGCCAAACTGGGGACAAGTGAGGAGCTTCCTTCTCCCAACCCAGCTGTAGCTGCCCTCCTATGAGGGGAGGACAAGGTCTGATCAGGTGATTCCTGATCAGGAATCTGAGGTATCCAGCTCCTCCATCCACCACCCTGCCCGCACTCAGACTCATGCTTTCAAGAAGTTCCCGTTCCCTTGCAAGACCGAGACTTTGCTTTGTCCCAGCCAGCCCATAATACTGCATGACAAGACCTTGTCCTTCATCTCCTGATCCTACTTGCAGCACTGCAGACTGCAGGGGTATTTTACTCTGTTTCCTGAGAAAGGGAGAGGAGGGAGGTGCCACTGTCTCCTTACTTCCATCAGAACCATGCCAGCAAGCACAGGCTGGCTGGGACACCAGGAACTGCTTTTGGATTTGGTGCCCATTTGCAGCTCAGTGGTGTCCTCACAAGCAAGATCACTCAGTTTCCTCTCATTTCTTTTGATCTCTGCTGCTTAAAACTTGTGAAGGGGAATATCCTGGGTATAACTTTGGGGTCTGCTTTCTTCCAGGTCCCTTCAAGCCTTGCGATCACTTGTTCGAGAGCTGGATCATCCGCCTGGGAGTCTGGGTCATCGTCCTGGTCTCAGTGCTCTGCAACGGGCTGGTCATCCTGGCTGTCTTTGCCTCTTCCAGCTACCTGTCTCCAGTCAAGTTCATCATCGGCTCCATCGCCGGAGCCAACATGCTGACCGGCATTTACTGCAGCGTGCTGGCTCTCGTCGACGCCCTGACCTACGGCCACTTTGCCAACTATGGTGCCAGATGGGAGACGGGAGCGGGCTGCAGGGTGACAGGGTTCCTGTCCGTGTTTGCCTCCGAGGCTGCCATCTTCCTGCTGGCGCTGGCTGCCGTGCAGTGCAGCATCTCAGTCTCCTGCGTGCGGGGCTATGGAAAGTCACCCTCCTTAGGCAAGGTCAAGGCTGCTGCTTTTTGCTGCCTGTTGCTGTCCTCTGTGGCTGCCGTTCTCCCTCTCTTCTCCATTGGGGAATATGGAGCATCTCCTCTCTGCCTCCCATATCCCATTCCAGATGGGAAACCAGCCACCCTGGGCTTCACTGTGGCCTTGGTGATGACAAACATGCTCTGCTTCCTGACTATCACAGGCACCTACATCCGACTCTACTGCAACCTGCTGAAGGGGGAGTTCAGCGCTGTCTGGGACTGTGCCATGGTCAAGCATGTGGCCTGGCTGATCTTCACCAACTGCCTCCTCTACTGCCCAGTAGCCTTCCTCACCTTCTCCTCCACACTCAACCTCTTCCTCGTCACCCCAGAGGTCATCAAATCCATCCTCCTCGTGGTCCTGCCCCTGCCCGCCTGCCTCAACCCATTGCTCTACGTGCTCTTCAACCCCCACTTCAGAGATGACCTCCGCCTGCTGAGGCGGAAGGGCCAGGACAAGGGGAGCTACCCCGAGTCCTGCGGGGTCGATGACATGGATAAAAGCTCCTATGACTCCACGCAGGCTCTGGTGAGCTTCTCCGACATCGACCACATATTCGAGACGCCCGATTCCCTGGGAGTGCACCCCATCCTTGACAGCTTCAGCTTCCCCTCCATGACGCTCGTCCCCTGCCAGCAAAGGGTGGGCACCAGGGGGAAGGAGAGAGGCTTTTCTGAGCATTGTCCCTGCCTCAATGACAGTGAGGTGCTGATCACTTCGGAGAGCAGAGAACCAGCCGGCAGCAGCCTCCGGATAACCTTCTTCCCCTCCCCTCCCACACCACCCTACGTGTCTCACTTATAAACCTCCTCTGATTAGCCATGCCCAACAGCCCCACACCACACACTGAGGGCCAGCCCCAGCACCGGGTGGCCAGCAAGGTGACAGCAGGCTGCTCCATGTAAAGCACCAGTACAACCCATCTACCCTCGCCCCCATCGTGTCTGCCTGGACAACAGGCACCTCTCTGCCAGCTGCCACTCGCCTGGGAGGGCTCTGACTGAGCTCCAGATACTCGGGGCTGGTCATGGGAGGAGATAAACCCCTGCATGAGTGCTTCTCCTGCTAGGGACTGGCTGGGAGCGAGTCGCACCAGTTCAGGAGATAGGTCAGGGAGATCCTCATCATCATCCAGCTGCATCACAAGCCAGGAGGAGCCTGCAGCAAAGCCAAGCACGTCTTCTCAAGGCAGAGATGCCTTAGCAAAAGCCATTGTTCTGTGGCAGAAACACATGGAAACGGCCAACTGCAATGATGTGGCTACCCATAGGGACCTTGTTCTCCAGGGTTCTCTGCAGGCCCCACAAACCCCTGGAAATGGGCTTGCATCTGCCCCACACCACCGACTGGAAGAGCAGAAGTGGGTTAAAAGCAGTGTGTGCACCTGAGGTTTGGACCGCCCCTGTTTTGGGAGGCTCTGCTTCATCCACTGAGAGCCTCACAGGTTGGGCAGGACCCCCACTTTCAGCTGATAGCAGGAGCTGGGAATGCTCAGCCCCTCCTTCAATCTGACCCACAGTGTCTGACAAACAAGGGGTCTCTGAACTTCAAGGCAGCCAAATCCAAACACCTCCCTGGAGAAACCCATGTGCTTTGCCTGAGGTCACTCAGCAGCACCTTGACACGGTGCATCCAGCTTCATCGCTCCCTTCACCTTCATGTGCTGCAGCACTCCTGTCTGTAGTCACGAGGCTCCTGGTCACACCCAGTGAAACTGGGGTCTGGCCCCAAACCTCACTCCTGGAAGAGGCTGTTGGCTCTTCTCCCCATGCAGAATAGCCATTTGGGGGCTGCATTTGCCCTCCCCTATTTTAAGGGCAGCTCATGTAGGAGGAGGGAACAGAAATCAGCCTTGTGGGATGATGGCATCAGGAGGACACCAGTCACTGGGAACAGTCTCAAATCTGCTCCCTGCAGCTCAGGGATCTCCCAGATCCACCCTCTCCATCACAAACCTTCCTACTGCCACCCAACGCAACAGGGAGCCCGGAGATCAGAGCTCAAGCCCTACACACACAAAGCTTTGGTCCTGCTGACATTACTGCAGCTGTATGTCATCCATTCTTGTGAGACAATAAATGAGCCCCATTGCTGACCAGTGGCTGGCTTCTGTCCTCTTGCGTGTGGAAAGCACCTTGTTGGTTCATTCAGCAACCGGCTGCCTGCCTCTCAAGCCAAGCTGGGCTGCTGGGGCTTGGATGTTGTTTGTATGGCTTAAGGGAGGACTGGGGAATTGTGTGTGTCCCCATGAGCTGGCATCATCCTCCACACCCCTCTTCTTCAGAGGGAAGAGCCAAAACACCCACCTTTATGCAGCAGAAGTACATCACCTGCGTCCCTTTCCAGACCCCATGGACCAGACCCACCTGGTTGCACCCTGTGATCTGCTGTTCAGGGCTCATGAGCAGGACAGTCTGATGATAACAGTTTGAGGACATCCTATAACAGGGTCTCCCATGTGAAGGCAGAATCCCCACCCAGAGCCAAGCTCTGCTCCCCTTCTCTGCTCACGAGCCCTGCAGTTTTGTTTCAAGAAGAAAAACTTGAGAGGTCAGCAGGAAATCAGAGGAATGAGATCCAAAGGTTAGAGAAGAGGATCAGAACCCAAATTTAGTGACAAAATCCAAAGCTTTGCTATGCAGTTCAGGTGGAAACGATGAAAACCATGCCCCGTTGCGATAGCTGAATCCTGATCCAGACTTCCGATATCCTGCAGATGCTCCAAATCAGTTCTCATGCTCAGACCATTAAAACACTAAGCTATTTGCTTCCATTTCCCTAGGAAATAAGTGGAGCTGTGCTGTAAGTCCCAATGCAGCGAGTTCTGCCAGTGTGATAGAGTGGGTCAGCATTTCCCCCCAGGGAGAGGGTGGTCCTGGGTCCCTGCTGACACACCAGAGCTGATGGTGGCAAACTTCAGTGGTGCTGCCTGCAGCAGCCTGAGTGAGCACCAGCTGGTGGGATATGTTGAAGGGGAGGACAAGGCTTTACGGGTTATATTCTGGCTGTTGTGGTGTATTCCAGGCAGAGACCTTCTGGGTACTTGGCTTGTGGAGCTGCTCTGGAAGCCATTGTCAGGGCTGGGCACCTTTGAAGTTTCCCCTGGACGTCAGCAAGGCACTGTCAGGACACCCTGAAGGGAAGAGACAGCATGTGTCGGGGAGGCTTTTGGCCCTGAGGGACCCGGAAGCATTGTCCACCAGGACAATGTAGAGGCAGTCTGTAGGCACTCAGATGTCAATGTTTCACTTGTCCAGCCCTCCTGGATGTAGATGTACAACTCCTCTGAAACAAAGCCAATGAGGCGAGAACCCTGCAGGGTTGTTTTTTCAATCTCATTGGTTTTTCCACCAATGTTATTCTTTCTGGAAGCCTGGGCCATGATTCAGAATGCTTGGGATGGCAGCATTGCCATGGCCATGGGAATGCAACTGATGAGAAGCTCTGTATGGTATTGCACTATTTGGTACTGGCCACCTCAGAGGCCAACAAAAAACAGGTATTTTGGAGAATGCAAGACCATCCCTGAGACTAAGACAGCCCCCAGGTCAGGTCTGACAGCAGCAGTTCCAGGTTATATGAGCTGGCAAAGGGTTAATCCTTTTTCCCTACTATCCAGCGACACAAAACCACACTCACCTTTTCAGACAATCTCTTCCAAACATGCCCCAAGAACGATTACTGTGTAATGCCTGATTAGGAACTTCAAGGTTATCTCATTCACACAAGAGTTTGCTGCTTTGAGCTCCTGGAAGCAAAACCAAGGTGTTTAATCTCAACCTTTTGTCTGTGGATATTTTGTTAGCTGTAATTCCTGCTGGGATCTTTCCCCTGCCATCCAGATCCAACATTTGTCCATATAGACTCTGTCCCAGCCCTAAATCCCCACACACCTCTTCCTTCCATCACAGACCCCAGGAAGGGGATGCTGGCTGGTGTAGGCACAGACAGCTTGCACACGGTTGGAACGGTAACAGTTGGTTCCGATTCCTCTGGCCACTACACTTTGCCATTGCTATGCTGGGAAGCGTCCTGCTGGGAAGCAGAAATATTCTGGGAAGTATTCCGAGAAATAAAACAACCCAGACTTCAAAGAACACAAAAGTGAGACGCTGGGTCAGATACGGACCTTCAGGTACGACCTGTCAGATACAGACACCTTCAGCAGTCAGTATTGGGAGAGGGAGGCACGGAGCAAAGCCATAGGACCCCCAGGCACAGCATAGGAAGAGGTGCTTGGGAAGCAAACCTCATAGGGTCTGTGTTCCAGATCACAAGTAACGGATGCTAAACCCTCGCCCCCAGTGTACAGGCAACCAACCCTCACCTCTTAATGCCTCCCACATGCTTAGAAGGAAGGCAGAAATTACAGCTGTCTCACCATGTGCACACCACAGGGTGAAACGCAATTCACCTTCCAGACTGAAAATGCCCTTTTCACATGTCAGCTCTGCTCCAGTGAAAATCTCTTAAAGGAGACAACCAAAACCAGACCCTCCCCGAGGTTAGAGCTCAGTGAGAAACAGGGTGGAAAAAAGGTACTGAGCTGGATGAGATTCATCCTCTTGTTATCTACCATCAAAGCACAGGCTGGTTTAGAAACAGCATCCCGAGCTGCAAAACACACTACAGGAAGTTTCACCTGCTGCTGGTGGGCTACAGAAAGGTTTTGGCCCGCTATACAAAAAAGACTGTAAACAGAACCTGGAGATATGTCAGCAAACACACCGCCACCAAGCAGGAGAGCTCAATGTCAAGTTCTAATTCTGAAATCATTTTTATTAGCCCAGATCTGTTATAACAGCGACCAACCTGGCCACAAGATCCTGGAGACTTTCTAGCCAGAGAAAACTTCAGTATAAAAAACCCCTATCACATAGCACATAAAACTGGAACATAAATGCTGCACTTTCATGTCTTCACCAGGATGTTTAGATTAAACTAGAACAAGCCCTGAATGCAGGGAGATGAAAGGAACCTAAACCAATTTTGGTCAGAGCAGCCCTCTGGAAGGCTCTAGTCTAACTCTTTACACAAAGCAGGACTACCCCCAAAGCAAGATCAGGTTGCTCAGCACCTTGTCCTGTTAAGTGCTGAAGCCCATCAAGGATGAGGAACCCATCAGCTCCCTGGTACCCATCCCAAAGCTGCACCATGCAAATGGGATGAAATTCCAAAACAGAATTTCCCTTGCTGCAGTTTGTGTCCACAGGCTCCTGCCTTTCCAATGTGCACACCTGACATAGCTACACATTAGGTAGCTGCAAACAGCAAGATCTCCCCTTCATCTTCTCTCGACCAAGCTGAAACCCATCTCTATCACCCCCTCCTCATGTGCTTTAGTCCCCAACCACCACATCTGGACTCTCCAATATGTCTATATCTTTCTTATGCTGGGGACCTCAAAATGCAGCTGTGACTTCCTAAGTCCCAAACAGAGATGAATAAACACTTCCCTCCACATGCTAGCTGCGCTTTTACTAATGCAGCCCAGTCTGTGGTTGACCTTCATGGCAGCAACATCTTCACAAGCGTGCATGCAAAACACTGCTAGAAACCTTGCAGAAGTCAGGGGACACAGCACCCACTGATCCTCCCCATCCACAGAGCCACTCATCTCACTGCAGAAGGTAATTGGTAAGATTTACCTTTAGGAAAACCACACTGACTGTTCCCAATGACCTTCTTGTCCTTTGTGTACTTTCACATCCTTGGACATGGTTTTGAGGAGGATCTGCCCCGAAACTTCCCCAGGGACTGAGGTGAGACTGGCAAGCCTGGCATCTCCTGGATCTTCCTTTTTTACCTTTTTGAGGACGGGTGTGACTTTGTCTTTCATGGCAACCATCAGGAACCTTCCCCAGCTGCCAAGAGTTTAAGAATCATAGAATGGTTTGGGTTGGAAAGGCCCTTAAGATCATCCAGTTCCAACCCCCCTGCCATGGGCAGGGACACCTCACACTAAACCATGTCAAAGACATGTAGACCATGTAAACCATTTTCAAATACAGTGTAGAATAGCCTTGAAATGACATCAGTCCAGCCCCCTCAGCGCCCTCAGGTGCGTCCTGTCTGATCTCAGGGTCATGAATAGCCAGTTCCCCTAAACAAAGTGGAATTTTACCTTCTTCTGATGTACCTTTCTCAACCGAACTCTGCCACAAGGCACAGAGATGAGGGAGGCCACGCTAGTGAAACCTTTGTCACCAGGACACCAACCCATTTGCAGTGGGCAGTTTCCTGACTTCACCCCTGGGATGTTTCTATGTTCCTTCTGGGCAGCCCAGCCCCGCTTTCACTTTCTGTGCACTGAGGGTTTTCATTTGAGCTTAGTCATGAGTTCCCTGTTCAATCCACGCTGGCCTCCTGCCATGCTCGCTTGACTTCTGCAGATCAGGCTGGGCTTTTCTTCTGTTTGGAGAGGTCATCCTTGAAGATCCAGCAGCTTTCCTGGGCAGCTTTCCCCAGGAAGGCAGCCTCCATTGCAATCCCACTGAAGTCCTCAATATGCCCAAGTCCTGGTGGCAGAACTGTTACTCTGCTGCTCGCATTCCTCACTTCTCTCAGATCCACCAAGCCATGACTCCAGCAGCCAAAGCTGCCATCAAACGCCTCCAACCAGCTCTTCCTTATACATAACCCACAGCTCAAACACCTCCCCTGCCTGGCCTGCCCAGCACTTTCATCAGAAATGAAATGATCATTAGACCTTACAGTGAGGCTCTTTCTGCTTTTTTCCCCTCATCTTCTGACCTATGAAATCCCTGTCCGAAGCCTCACAAAATCACGGCATCGCTGCATCAACCTCGCTGGGGGTCCTCATCGGGCTGGCTAACCAGTACTAACCAGAAGAATGAAACTCAGTTGCAGGGGAAGGGGATCAAAACGCTCCCCACAGCTGCAGGATCTAATGTTTCCCTGTGTGTCCTGCTATCTGGGGACAGAGACCTCCTGGGCAGCATGAACCAGAGCTCTCCAAGGAGCACTGAGCAAGCTGGGGATGTTCTGGCACTACTCCCACTCTGGGGCTCTTGTTTGAGCCTTTTAGATGCACCATCATGCTCATTACTAGTCCCATGTAGAGTCCTGAGTCTGGCACTACCCCAGCAAAGGGCATGTAAGAGAAAGAGTACAGGTTACACAAGTGTCATGGTATTCTAGGGAAGAGGTAACTTGTGAAAGTTGGCTGTGAAACTGAAGGTCTTGATCTGGGTGAAAACCCACTCTATAAAGACGAAGGCAAAAGACAGGGAGAAGCACAAAGACACATTGGGTCTGACAGTCACCTCCTCACAGGCCATCAAGGGTATGCTCTCCCCTCAGTGCCCAACCACCAGACTTAGGATTGTCTCTGAGAATTGACTCACACGTGCGGATGTGGGTACATGCTCCCTAAGGTACATCCATTGGGAGCAAAGTCAGGTAACATGGGTTATGAAACAGAAACAGGGGTTAAATGTGTGGCAAAAGGTGAAAAGAGACTGTTTCCAGTGGCAGCAACTCCAGGGGATGCTATGGCAGCCAGCAGGTCAGCTCCTCAGTGGGTGACAAGAGCACCACAGCAAGCCCTGGGCACCAGACCCACTTCCAGATCCTGTGCCCACACGTGCTGCCAAACTAAGTGTTCCAGGCCAGGTTGGACACAGGGGCTTGGAGCAACCTGCTCCAGTGCAAGGTGCCTCTGCCTGTGGCAGGGGGTTGGAACTGGATGAGCCTTAAGGTCCTTCCAACCTAAATCATTTTAGGATTCTATGCTTGGGGCTGTTGGGGGATCACCACTCCCTCATGGTGTGCAGACCTTTGAGCACCGATACCTGGGAATTCAGCCTCGGGGAACAGGTCAGGGACACAGGATTCTCACACATCTCAAAACAGTGACACCTTCTTTGGCATTTCAGATCCAGACTGGATAAAGTGCTGAGAAACCTCAGAATGGACACAACATGCCAATACTCACATATTGCCCTGCCTGCGTGTCTGGCAAGCTAAGAGGGACCATGAGCTCCTGCGTGGCTGCTTCAGAAGAAATACCAGGGGTCTCTTCAGCCACTGCCTCACACACACACACACACGCATGCACACAGTTCACAGAGTTCCTGCAACACTGGTCCTGTGCAGATCCTCTCTTTATAGAGCTGCTGGAGCAGACTTGGAGCTACTCTGCCCTCGCGTGGTATGTGGGTACTTCCGAAGTAACACATCTCACTGCAGCTTTATGGCTATCACTGTATCACATCTTTATGGCTATCACTGTATCACACCTTTATGGCTATCACTGTATCACATTTTTATGGCTATCACTGTATCACACCTTTATGGCTATCACTGTATCACATCTTTATGGCTATCACTGTATCAAACCTTTATGGCTACCACTGTATCACATCTTTATGGCTACCACTGTATCACATCCTTCTGAGCGTACCATTCACTTACCAATGTATCCCCCTTATCAGTGTCTGCAGAAGATGCTGCACTCATTCACACATGGGTTCCTCCTGGACCATTCTGAAAGCACCCAGCAGATCATATCCAACAAATATCTAAACCAAACCCTAGAGATAGGTCGTTTTGAAGATAAGCATGAGATATCATGGGATGCTTTTTAAAGTGTTCTTAGACTACTTCTGAGACATTTCTTACAATGGTCCTGAAGACACTCCCCGACTCTGGAACCTTTCTATCCAGAAGTCATTTGAAGTTGACTCAAAGACCTCACCTAAGGGACAGAGCCAGGTAGAGTTTGAAAATCCATTGAAAGCGCCAGCCCAGGAGCAATTCTGTGGCTCCTCTGAAAGCTGGAGGAAGTCCTGAACTTCCCTGAGCAGATCCAGCACGTCCGAAACTGCAGTCAAAGGCAATTCTGAAAACATAGAGATCTAAGGTCCCACCAAAGCAATTCATCAAATGTCTATGATCCCATCGAAGGGACAGCTAGAAAATGCCATAGGGCACCACTGACAAAACAAGTGTGAAGATCATAAGGCAGGTGTGAAGCTGCCCTAGAGCCAGTCCCTATGGATTGGTTGTAAACATCTTGGTGATTCTAAAAATGTCCCAAATAACACCACATAGAAGCCATTTCGGAAGCTATCTGTACTGTCAAATCATAGCCATGAACACCCCATTAAAAGGATTATGAAAAGAAAACTCAAGCAAAAATCCCACAAAACCATCCCGTATTAAAAATCCTTTGTGTGATTTTTGGAAGCATTCTCCTGGGGGCCTTTTGAAGGGATTTGTCCAACGATCTCTCAATTTTTTATGGTCCTATTTCCAATGACTCCTTTGTGGGGATCTGGGCTTACTGTTGATAGCTCCTTGGCAGTGGGTTTAGTCTCTTCAGGGTGTTTTCACAATAGCTCCACAATGGAGGTGGGGTATTTTTACAGCATTTCATAGGTTTTCGGAGACAGTTTACATGACGGTTATGGGATGGTGTCTTGGGGAAGGATCAGAGGGATTTGCTGTAAACTGCCTGAGTGATGTTGGATTTGTGAGTATTTCCCCCCTGAAGTCTGCACTCCTCAGACCACGGACCCTATTTTGTGCAGTCATAACCCCAGGATTCCCAGCGCTGTCTCCGCTTGCAGGGGAGTTGCACACAGCGAGGGTAACACCCCCCCTGCAGCTCCCAGAGGACAAACCCTGAATCTGCCAGGAGCCCTCCCATGCAACAATCCCAAAGGGATCACCTGTGGTGCCAGGCCACCATGGAGCCCCTGCCAGCTCTCTGAGCAGAAGGCAGCAAAGGCAGCCCTCAAACAGCAGCCATGGCGGGTCAGTGCGACTTCCACTGGACCAGATTGCCCAAAGCCCATGGTAGGAGGTTAGAATTAGGTGATCTTTGAGGTCCTTTCCATTCAAACCATTCTGTGATGTTATGATTTGATGATCCCCAAGGCCACCCCGAGGACAGAACAAGTCAAGACAAGCCAAGGAATCTAGGAGGGACTCTTCATCAGGGACTGTAGTGATAGGACAAGGGGTGATGGGTTCAAACTGAAACAGGGGAAGTTTAGATTGGATCTAAGGAAGAAGTTCTTTCCTGTGAGGGTGGTGAGGCACTGGAGTGGGTTGCCCAGGGAGGCTGTGAATGCTCCATCCCTGGCAGTGTTCAAGGCCAGGTTGGACAGAGCCTTGGGTGAGATGGTTCAGTGTGAGGTGTCCCTGCCCATGGCAGGGGGGTTGGAACTGGATGATCTTAAGGTCCTTTCCTACCCTAACTATTCTACGATTCTATTTCCTCTATTTTAGTTCCTTTTTCCTACTGTAAAATACTTCTTTAAAAGGTAAATATATGAAGAACATGAGTATGGAGAGCAACTCAATATACGTGTCACCATTTCACCCCTGGGCACATTCAGGATCAGGGTGGACTGGGCTCTGAGCAGTGGAGCTGAGGATGGCCCTAGATGACCTCCAAAGGTCCCTTCCAACCCAGCCTGATCTATGGTTCCATGACCCAAACACTAAGTACGTGTATCTATTTCATAAACACACAGTGTAACAGGACGTTTTGTGGGACCTTCTTCATCCTGTGGGATGTAACGTTTATTTCAATGTACCGTTTTTACCGTGCCTACCTCAGCCTTCCCTGGGCAGGAAAGCACATCTCGGCGCTCACACTCGAGCCGCGACCCGTGCCCGGCTCTCCCTGAGGGCCGCACCCAGGCCCCTGGCGCAGCTCGGAGTCGATAAAACCGCACCTTTGTACCCGCCCTTGGCCGCGGCGGGGCCCGCTCTCGGTCACCCTCAGCGCCGCTTCCCCCCGCTGCCGTGCGGGACCGCCCGGGCCGCGGGCCCTGGGGCAGGGCCGCAAGCGGCGGCAGGAGCCCGTTGCCCGGCAACCGCGAGGCACCCAGGGGCGGGGTCGCGCGGGGCCTGACGCGGCTCAGTGACGCCATCACAGCGCGCCGAGCTGGGAGAGGGAAGGGAGGGGGGGGGGGAGGCGAGGTGCGCGGGCCGGGACGTTTTCCCCGCTGCGGTGAGTGCGGGCGAACCGAACCGGACCGGGTCCGGGCCGGACCGGGGCTGGCGGGGGCCGGACCGGGAGGGGCGGGCGCTGCTCCGTGCCCGGCGGGGAAGCGGGGCCGCCGGGCTGTGAGTGGCCTGTGGCCGCCGGCGTGGGGCGGGGGCGCCCCGGGCGGGGCAGGGAGAGAGGGAGGGGCGGTGGGCGGGCGCCCCCTGGCGGCGCGGAGGGCGGCCCGTGACATGTGGCCGTGCTGGCTGTGCCCGCAGGTGCCGGGCGCCATGGCCCCCCCCAAGGACATCATGACCAACTCGCACGCCAAGTCCATCCTCAACGCCATGAACGCCCTCCGGAAGAGCAACACGCTCTGCGATGTCACCCTGCGAGTGGAGCACAAGGACTTCCCGGCGCACCGCATCGTCCTGGCCGCCTGCAGCGACTACTTCTGCGCCATGTTCACCAGCGAGGTCGGTGCGCCCCGAGCCCGGGCTTCGTGGGTGGAGGAGGCCGCGCTGCCCCCCCCCCCCCTTTGCTCGGGCTGCTCAGCAGCTGGGCCCAGGGCCCCTCAAGGTGATCCTGGAGCCTTCTGTATCCCCCCCTTTCCCCCCCCATTGTGGCTCTGGGTCTCTAAGGAGCTGCTCGTGCCCCTCGCAGTGGCGCTGGAGCCCTCGGGGTCCTCGTGTCCCTGAAGCCCCTCGCAGTGTTGTAGGTGGCCTCATGGCAGCCCTTTATCATGGCATGGTGGGAGTCAGAGGCTGCAGTTTGGGGCCGTGGTCCTGAGTCATTGCGCGTGACCAACCTGTGCACCAGAGAGCTGCCAGGCTGAGCTGGCAAACCAGAAGGCTCTGAATCATGCACTGGTTTTATTTCATAGCGGTGGGTTATGGTCTTCACGCTCCTGGGCATCCCTCTGGCCAAGGGCACCAGCCGTGGCTTGTGCCTTAGGCAGGCTGGTAACGTAAGGTAGCCCTTTAAAACTGAAATGGAGGGTATTTAACTGATGCTCTGATCTCTGTTTCGCACTGGCTGATCAGCTGGTACGTGATGGGTTGTGCTGCTGCTCTTGCAAAGAGGATGCAGCCTCGAGCGCTGGGGTTGGGGCTGAGGCTGTAAGCCCTGGTTGCTCTACTCCTTGCCCTCATTGCATGCTGCTGTTCTGAATCACTGAAAGGTAATATTCATGTTGTTAAATGTGAGGTGCTTTGCCTTGTATAAGTTAGAATCAGTCCTCATGGCTTTTTCTTACAGGAGATGATTTCTATATCACAGCAACTTCCCCATTAGCAGAGCTCAAAGGTCCTAAAGACCTCTTTGCTAGCCCAGTAGTGCTTGCAGGAGAGAATAATTCTTTGCTTTTCCAGCAATGCACACGGATGGCAGAGCTGTCTGCGTGCCCCCATCTTTCAGTGCTGCATCGGGTGAGCAGGTGCCTTGGTTTATATAGTCCTGTGCAAAGCAACCGAGACCAGACATCTGTGGACTGCCCACGGGGCAGTGTGGTTTACGTCCATGTTCCGTGAAGTTTGTACATCTGTCAGGTTTATGCTCTTTCCCAGCATAAAGGACATGTAATTACAAAATACACAAAGCAAATTCAGTCCCTGGAGGCTGAAGTTCTCTGTTTACCACTAGCCTCAAGGTACACAGCAGTAGAGCAGACGGGCTCTGCTTCTTTGTGTTTGCCTCTACGTTCCTGTTAATGCTTTTGACTTCCTGGACATTGTCTAGGCATCTGTCTGCAGAGATCCAGTCATGCTGTGAGCTACAGGACGTTCTTTGTGGCTGCTAGCAAAGGCTGAGGATTGATGTACTTTGGTACCCTCTCTAAACTGAGATCATCTCTCCTTCCTTCTTTATACTTTCATTTGAACTGTAATGTTACAGTGACCTGAATTAATAGATGCAATTCTTCCTAGAAAAAGAAGTTCATCTGGTGTCCAGGGGGCATGACCGCTCGATCTCATGCTCCTGAATTGCTGCTGCTTGAAGGGTTTTCCTTCTTTGGGGTGGTTTGTATTTGTTCCAGATTCGTTGGGTTGGTTTTGTGTGGGAACACCAAATGACAGAGCTGCCGAGGGGCACACACAGTTCCTGTTTGTGGGAGAGCGTCCCTTCCAGGAAATGACAGCTTGGTAAGCCCCAAAGTGGACCTGCTTCCCATGTGTGTCAGCAGCAAGTATGCTGGTGAGTGCAGTGGGACAGCATTTGGTCACTACCCAAACACGTGTGGGTACAGAGTGGTTTTGGCCATGGCTGTAAGTCATGAGGGAGCTCCAAATGCTGTGTTGCAGGAGGGACTGACAGTGTGTGAGGGCTTCCTTTGCATTTCATCGCTCGCCTCCTGGGGATCTGGGGTTACCTGGCTAGGTGCAGTGTGTGGCTTTTGTCAGCCTTGGGCTGCACAAGGCTTGGTTCAGAGCTGATCCCTGGGTTATGCCTAATGTCGTTCATCTGTGCATGGCCAGTGTAGCACTGAGACTGTCATCAGAGACCATCATCATAAAGAATTGTGTTTGCCAGTCCGTGTGCCTCTTGTTCCCTTCCTTCTCTCACCTCTGACTTTGACATTTACTTTGAAGTTCTTGGTCTTTAGTGTGTAGTAATACTTAGTATTAGTTTCTTCCCATTTTCTGTTCCCATTTTCCAGAGTAAGGAGAAGCCACCGGTCCCCTGTTGAATCCCTGGCTTTTGACAATGCCTTCCTCTGCCACTGTGCCAAGTGGTGTGGGAAAACTGAAACACCCATCAGTGTTACCTACAAGGTTCTTCCTTGCAGTGAAAACTGAAGAGCAGTTATAGCAAATGCTCCCCTGGATCCTAGTTGTGTATTGGCATTTCTGTCTTTGGACAGGTTAGCATCATTCAGGATGTGTTAAGAACTGATCATTGGCTCCACCTCAGAAATAAATCAGTCTTTTCTTGGAGGATATGTTCTAGAAATTGGAGGTTTTCCCCCTAGAACATGGAGGAATAGTCATTCTGAAAACTAACAACTTCTGTTTCCAGGTTCTTACATGGTCATCTTCACTGTACTGTGATCACCTTTCAGAATGCAGGGAGACACACACTAGCACTGTCACGCAGCGTTTATCTTCCCCCATAGGTAAGGAGAAATTGGAGGAGTTTATTGCAATCTATTTGAGTATCTGCATTAGTGAAGGCACAACCAGGAATCAGCCTTGGATAAGAAGGAGGTGCCAAAATGTTATGGCCATTCTCCTGCAGAGTGAGTTGTGTGATTTATGGACGGGAGACACCAACATCATGGTTCACAGCAGAGCTGTGACCTGCAGCCCTTGTTCTGAGGCTTTCACCAGCTGAGGCATCCTGGGGTAAAACTCCTGAGGTCTCCAAGTGACTCTCCCTAATGAGGGAATGTGTTTTCCTGGCTGCTCCAGTTGATTTTTGGATCTGTAGTGCTGCATACTTTTTATGACATGTTAGGAATGTGCTTGCATTAGGGAGTATCAGCTCCTCACTGCTTTACTTCCTACTGGTTAGCAGAACTCTGGTATTAAACAGCAAAGGGGGAAGGAGATCTGAAATTCTACCAGCAGAGATCCTGTCCTGTCAATAGATGTTTGTAACTTCTTATCCTCTTTCTTCTGAGTATGTATGGTCTAATCTCCATTTGTTTGTTGGAATCATACAAACATCTTATCTGAACTGTTCTCACCCTTGGTGACCCAGGGAAGTTGTGAATGCTCCATCCCTGGCAGTGTTGAGGGCCAGGCTGTTCAGAGGCTTGGGTGCCATTGTTTAGTGTGAGGTGTCCCTGGCCATGGCAGGGGTGTTGGAACTGGGTGATCTTAAGGTCCTTTCCAACCCAAACTGTTCTATGATTCTGTGACATCTGTGTCCTTTATTTGTTGTAGCAAACAGCTTAGTCTTGCTTTGGGAATGTTTTGTGTAGCCCAAGTTAGGAACTCATTTTAGCTTCTAAATGCAACGCATGGCCTGTCGTACAGCAGGTCAGACAAGGTAATTTGCTGTTCCTTCCTGACTCTGGATGCCATAAAGTTCGTTCACTGTGTCAATAGACTTGAAAGGCCTCTTCCCTCAGATTACTTCAGGTATCACCGTTCCCCTCTGTGTTTCTCTGCTGTGAAGTGTACCTCTCTGCATGATGGAAATGGCTCCGGCTCAGCAGAGACATTGCTTCCCTTCTGCTGCTGTGTCATCAGATGCCTCTACAGAAATATCCTTGACTGTTCTTATTTTCAGTGCTTCTGTTTCCTCCTTTTTCCCCAACTGTGGCAGATTCTAGGCCAAGCGATCATGCTTTGATCAGACTTTCTCTTCACTGAGTCTCTGCTCAACCTGCCTGTAACCAGCTTCAGGCTTATTCTTGGCAAGGAAAGTCATGGGCCTTCATCTGAATCGTGCTTGCACTGATACTTCTTCAAAAGTCATGGGGAAGAAAGGTTGGTTTTGCAGCGTGCTGCATGGAGACATCCTTCTGTTGAGGTCCATTCCTGCTGCCAAGCTTGCAGCTCAGTGCAGGGTGTGATTAATGAGTCCACCTGCGAGCCCATTGTTCTTGAACCACAAACCCAATGCGTTGCAAAGTGCAGTCTCAGTTCTGTACCTATAGAGGTGCACATTTGGTGAATTGGCAGAATTTACCGTTCCCAAAGATTGATCCCTGAGATGGTAACGTTCCTTGGGGAATAAAAATAACACCCTCAAAAGATGTTTTTTTTGAGGTGATAAAATGGTCAGGGGGGAGAGTCAGGGTTGTGGAAGTACCATCACTGTATGTATAGTATTTCACTTTCTAATGTTTAAGGTAACCCGAAGTTTAACCTTTAACTGTGAATTCTCTGGTCTAGAAATACTCATTCTTTTTAGCCGCCTTCACCATAAGCTTGCAGAATGGGTCAGGAATAGAAGAGCTAGGACACAGATTTCTGTTTGGTTTGGTTTTCACAGTGGAGCGATGAAGTGAGGACTCCATGTGCAGCCTGTCAGACACATCCAGCCCAGGGAGGAATTGCCCTGGACAGTTCCTTGGAGTTACTGCATGGAGGAGAGAGTTCCGTTGTCTTGCACAAATGGCGCGTGTAATTTCTGCTATCTCAAATCTCATCTTGCTCATTTTACAATGCAGTTTGGCTGCCCTTCCAATCCATAATGAACTTGATCTCCTTTACCCTTAATTCTGTAGGGAAATTCCCTCCTTCTCCTTATTCTTTCAGTGAGCACAATAGAGAAAGGACAAATCTCTGCTGAAAGCCCCCTGATAAATCACGTTTTTTTTAAACGCTGTTGAGCATTGTTGGCTTTTTGACCACATTCCTGAAAAATAAACCTCTGTCTCCCTTGTGATTTACAGCTCTCAGAGAAAGACAAGCCCTATGTGGATATCCAGGGCCTGACAGCCTCCACCATGGAAATCCTGCTGGACTTTGTGTATACAGAAACTGTTCACGTGACAGTAGAAAACGTCCAAGAGCTGCTCCCGGCGGCGTGTCTGCTCCAGCTGAAAGGTAATTTCCAAGGATCAGCACAAATTGCACACAGTTGGTGCTGTTTAGAGATCTGCTTTGCCTGACCTTCTGGAAATGGAAGGCAGGTTGTGGGTGGCGTGATATTTATAAATGCTGACGTCAAACGTGGTCTGTTGTCTTGTGCGCTGTGGTCTCTTTGGTAGAGGAGCTGACTTGGGTGGAAAAAGAAGATGATAAACCAGGTTATTGTTCCATGCTTTGGGATACTGTGTTTCTGCATGAGAATTCCCAAGAGGAATTGTGGGCTGTATAGCACATAAATGTTTCAATCAACTTAAAATAATAAGCAAATCCTAGATGTCGTTTGGTATGTCTGGGTTGTTAACAGGCTGGTTGATGTCGTTGCACGTGCACCTATGGAGATATCCCACACAGGTATCCCAAATCCCAGGCAACTATCAAGAAGACGTTGAAGAAAACCTAGAAATCTGGTGGCCGTATCCACTGGCATTACATGGGGTTTGTGTAGAAGCCATGAAGCTGAGTACAGCTGACATTTGAGGCTCTTCCTAATACCCGATTTAGTTAAGTTTTGTGTCCAATAGAATAGCCAGGGATCAAAACAGCCCCGACACGTGGTCCCTCCAAAGGAATATTTGCATATGTGTTCTTGTAGTGTTTTTAAGCTTGTTGTTTGAGTTGGATTTTCATTCTTGTTTAGAACTTTCTTTTCTGAAGCCCTTTCCAAAGCAGTGGATTGGGAGTAAGCATGCAGTGCTCATTCACCCCTCCAATTTTCCGTAGGTGTGAAACAAGCTTGCTGTGAGTTTCTAGAAAGCCAGCTGGATCCATCAAATTGTTTGGGCATTCGGGATTTTGCTGAGACACACAATTGTGTTGATCTAATGCAAGCTGCAGAGGTCTTCAGCCAGAAACATTTTCCAGAGGTGGTTCAGCATGAAGAGTTTATCCTCTTAAATCAAGAAGAGGTTGAAAAGCTCATCAAGTGTGATGAAATTCAGGTAAAACCTGAACAGTACCATTACTATGCAAAGCATTGAAGTGAAATGTTGAAACCAGTGAGGAATTAGTTCATATTTCTCGGGTGGACTTCTCATACAGCTCTTGAATTTGAAAGTTCATTTCCACAAGTGTTTCTTGCGAGTAAGACATCACAATTAGTCACCTCTGCAGAGCTGTTGTGCCCTTGTCTCCACCTTTCCCTGGAGGAGCTTTCAGAGGTTACAGAGATGTCTCAATGCCTACATTTCAGAAATACTCCCAAGACTTTAACTTCTATGTGTAGGTCTTTGCATGTTACTCAACAGCACAAGCAATGCATTTGTCATCCCAGGCATTCGGGTGTCCTCTGCTTTTAGAGCAGCAGAATGCGTGATGGCACCGGCCCCTCGGGCTCTTCAGGAAGTTAGATGCAGATTTAGTTCCTTTCAAGTTGGTTTTTGGAGGATTTTCTCTTGGGCTGGAACCTGTCAAATGCTTTTTCCAGATGTCTTATGAATAAATTGAACATTCCTCAGGAATGGGGAGGGGGCTTTTAGTTGAGGTGGACTTTGTAGAGAGTTGATGTTTGCTTCGGTTCTAAAAGAAGCGATTGGAGCAAACACTGTTCAGAGTTCCCAGTAACATGAACTGTTAGAAGCAAACCAGTGTAAGTGATATCTTTGTGGAATTCCTGAAAAGCCAGTACAGGGTTAGCCAGGAGAGTGTTCCTGTTGTATGCCTGGAAAGTCTGCCTTGAAAGTGGCCTTCAGCCAAGCTGACATCCTCTTGCTAATAAACCTGCTTGAGAAAGAGCATGTGAGAGAGCAGTGAAAGACCGTGGCGCAGGCTGAGGTCAGCGGTGGAGGAAGGCTGAGTGTGTTTGGGGCTTAACAGGCCACAGCTTTAATGCTGTGAAGGTCTGAGCTTATGTGGGTTGTGCTGAGTCCTGACGTAACACTTCCGGACAGTGCAGGGGAAATAATGAGGAACTTCAGAACAACGCAGCCAAACTGATCGGATGATCTGCACAGGCAAAGTAAAATCCATTGTGGATTGGAAGGAGTGAGTCAGGCCTTGCAGGCACCCCGTGAGGTGTGTGTTCCTTGTAATGCCTTAGCTGTTGCTGTGGCAGTGCAGAGGTGATGTGCTGTGGCAGAGGGTACTGAGGGAGCACCCTCGCAAAATCCCTTGGCTGGGTGAGAAATGTAGTGGCAGGTCCTGACGGGGACACTGTGTGCAGTGTTCCATATCGTGTCTCAGAAAAGAAACGATTTCATGGGCAACGAAACCTTGAAATACATCAGAGAACAGTTGAGGAGGGAAGAAAACGATGTGGGGTTGTTGCATGTAAGGAGGAAGTGGGAGAAATGGGAAATACTGAAGTACTCTGCTCTCCTTTTGTGAGCTCTAATTGTCCTTCCCCTGTAATTCAGATAGAAAGAGGCCATGTCAGATTACACCGTAACAAATATAAATCAGTGGCTTGGAAGAATTGAGCCACAGAGGTGGCTCCCTGCTTCAGAGCATTCGGCAACAGACAGCTTCAAACTGAACCTCAGAGTGGACCCGTCATGTATTGGTGGGAAGGCTCAATTCTCTTATTACAGTATTTCCTTTTACATCGTATTTAATAGCAGTTAACAGACGTCATGATAATAAATTCATGGCTCATTTGCTTTTACATTTGGTGATCTGAGGATGTGCAAAAAGAAAACCAAGCCTAAATAATATATTACAGAGCTTTTTACAGGTTTTAGCTCTTGGTATTCACAGATATCCAGAGCACCGGAGGTTCTCTAAAAGCATCAGATTGAGATGGTTTAGTCAGTATGATCTCTGGCCGTAGTGTAAGCACCAGCATGTGCTGGTCTTAAATGGAGAAAGAAATAAACTAGTCACAGAATAAAATAAACAGGAGAAATAAACAGTAACATCCATGCCCTGGGGTTCTCCCCTCTGAAATCCAGTTGTTCATGGTTCCTTAAATGTGGATTAAATATTAAAGAAGCCTTAAAGTCTTTAATGGGGGATGGCTTGAGCATTAAAGGGGCAGTGTGTGGGCATGGGGCTGGAGGCCAAGCAAGACCCTGCTCCATATAAATGAATCATGGTTCTGATCATCTTTATGGTAGAGCTTTGCATTGTGCAGGGCCATAACTCCTGCTCCAGTGAGAACTCGGGGGAGCTGCCCTGTGTGTTACTGCACTCCCTCAGCAGTGAGTGGTGGCTCCCAGCTTCTGGTTCTGCTGCATGCAGACCATGCAGCTCCCTTCTGTGGCACTCGTGCTGCCAGCCATTGGTTAGGGCTGTAGGGAAAAAATGCAGTTTTAAGGAAAAGAAAATGAGGGAATTTCATAGGGCTTGTAAATGCAGCTCATGGGAATTCCCACAACAGACTCTTCCTTGAAACATCATGCTCTCTTGCTAGCCATGAAGTAGCATCAGCAGCCTGGAAGCTGTCAGGTCCATGGCAGCAGCTGAAGTGCTGCCCTGCAGTCTGACCAGTGTGCGCCTCCTCTTCCCAGGTGGACTCTGAAGAGCCGGTTTTTGAGGCAGTTATCAACTGGGTGAAGCACTCGAAGAAGGAGCGGGAGGCGTCGCTGCCCGAGCTGCTGCAGTACGTGCGAATGCCGCTGCTCACCCCCCGCTACATCACAGACGTCATCGACACCGAGGTACCCGCACCCAGCATCCACGATGCCCAGCATCCACGTGTCATTGCCCTGCTCCCTGGTTAGGCTCCAGCTGTCCTAGCAGAACACGTTAGGAGCTGCTTTCTCTACTGATGCTTTTTGATGCTGACACTGTGGAGTTGGCCCTTTCAGCTGGAGTGCCCACTGGTTTGCTGTTTGCTGTGCCTGCAGTGGCAGCACCCTGGTTTTTAGCTGGGAGGGCACCCCATCAGAGCAATTAGTTGTCTCCTCTGATGTATGTAGCATCTTTCTGTTGTTATCCCTTATAGTGCTTTCTGCCCTTTATTCACAAGTGCTAGCAGGTCTCCTTCTCTAGGCTGAAAGCTGTTGGCGTGCAATCCTGGGGAGGAATCAGGAGCTGGTTTAGGTCATCAGGAGTTGGTTTAGGTGCAGATGGCATGTACCTTTGAGTGAGGACAGCAGCTAAGGCCCAGGGCCAACACACAACTAAGAGCCGTATCTAACACCGCTGCTTTGTAGGGTTGGGGTGCTGCAGGGACAAACCAAAATGTAGATGATGATAGAATCATTGAATAGTTAGGGTTGGAAAGGACCTTAAGATCATCTAGGTCCAACCCCCCTACCATGGGCAGGGACACCTCACACTAAACCATGGCACCCAGCGCCTCGTCCAACCTGGCCTTGAGCACTGCCAGGGATGGAGCATTCACAACCTCCCTGGGCAACCCATTCCAGTGCCTCACCACCCTCACAGAAAAGAACTTCCTCCTTAGATCCAATCTAAACTTCCCCTGTTTCAGATTGAACCCATCACCCCTTGTCCTATCACTACAGTCCCTAATGAAGAGTCCCTCCCCAGCATCCATATAGGCCCCCTTCAGATACTGGAAGCTGCTCTGAGGTCTCCACGCAGCTTCTCTTCTCCAGGCTGAACAGCCCCAACTTTCTCAGCCTGTCTTCATATGGGAGGTACTCCAGTCCCCTGATGATAAGAGATAATGAAGCTTTTGCAATGGAAACTTAACTCCAGACAGGAAGTGGTGCTGGCCCTGTGCAAGGTTTGACAGGAAGGCACAAAGAGGTTCAAACCAGCGTTCTGTTTTGATGGTGCTGTGAGGTGATCAGTGGTTGTTAGCCCTTGTCACCTGACAAGTGCTGAATGTTCAATGACTGACTTCTCTACATGGAGAAATGGCTGATTTAGTAACATCCATCTCTAATGTGATGGCCTTTTCAGATGTTCTTAAATAAGAGCAGCTAACAGGCCATTAAGTTCTGCTAGGGCTAACATCTGTTTAATCAGATAGTTACGGTCCACAGTAAGCTGAAACTGAAGCTAACGCAAAAGAGACTGGGGCCAAAACAACTGGATCTGTTCCAAATCCAGCCTAAGATGGTGTGCATACAGGACTTTAGCTTTCTTAGTGCATGCGATGGCCTCTCCAGCCTGGAAGTGACACACACTGGTGGGACACCGTCATCTCAGGGCAGCACAGAGAGGAGTGTTGGCCGTGTATGGCGTTATCTGCTCTGAGCACCCTGGCTGCCTTGCACAAGCACTGAGAACTTGTGAAAATAGATCTTAACTTACTCCAGCAGCCACATGTAGCACCAAACACCCAAAGGGGACTGAAGGCTGCACATGGAGCAGAGGTTGGTCCAGGCCCTCAGCCAGGAAGGGAATTACATGGTATTATGCAGGGAGATGAGCCTGTCCTTGGGCTGCAGCTTCTTTGAAAGAAGACCTTACTGTTGCTGTTGTTGCTTCATAGTTACACTTCCCATGTGCCCATGGATCAAGCTAATACATCCAGCTGAGCTGCTTCATTGTGCTGTGCTCCTTGTTTCTTCTTTGGTGGCAGGTATATACTGAGAGTTGATTATGTAGGGCCCATCCAGCCAAGCTGATTTCAGGTGTGGTTTCACTGCCAGTCCTCCTTTTCAGGCGTACTTCTAGTGGCTTTAAATGTAGCAGAAGTGGCTTTTCCTTCGTTTTCCAGTGTAGTTATTTTCATTATGGAACCTCCAGTGCCAGACTTGGTGTGAGAATTGACCCATAACTTTCCAGCTGCAGTCCAGTCTTCAGCTGCCTTTGCATTTCACTGTATGCAGTATTTGCAGTGACACTACCAGCAACAGCCTGCACACAAGTCGTTTTTATGCTGTCTGAACTGATGAGAATTGGCTTTAGGACAGCGCTTCTGAGGGATCTTAAAATACCTCCCATGTACCAGTGACTCATGTTTCTCCTCAGCCGTTTATACGATGCAGTCTGCAGTGCAGAGACCTCGTAGATGAAGCTAAGAAATTTCACCTTCGGCCCGAGCTCCGGAGTCAGATGCAAGGACCTAGGACAAGAGCACGTCTAGGTGAGCAGCAAAGGAAAGGTCACTGCAAAGGTCTGGGGCACCGGCAGGTATTGTGTTATACACCTTGCCTGGTGCCTTGTGATTGTGCTGAAGTGCTTCACAGCAGTAACTTGTCAATGCACAGTCCCCAGTGGTACAGAAAGGGGCCTGGAGCAAAGCACAGAGGCGTGTTTGTTTTCAGAGCACACTTGCTTAGCAGCCATGTGGGGACTGCTTGGTTGCCTTTAATCCCAGGCCTCTGAAATCCCAGTTTCCTGGGTTGCTGGTGCCTCCAGATAGGTCTGTCTCGGTGTGCAGCTGTCCAAGAAGTATGGAAGGAGTTTCTTTCTGTCTATCAGTGTCAGAAACAAGAAGAGCTGTGAGGTGAGAGGCAGCTGTGTTACACTGAAGATTCATTTTCAGCAGAGAATCTGAGAGGAGAAAGCCCAGGGAGGGAGATGGAGAGATCCTCCTTTCACTGCAGGGGTACTGCATGTCTCCTGGTTTGGTGGGAACATCCTCCATTGGTGTCAGTGACAGCTCAGCTCAAGCTGTCATTTTAGAAAGACACATTTCATTTTATTCTAGTTGAAATGCTTCCCCTGATAAAGGGGACATCCCAAAACTGGTTTATTGTTTAACTGTGCAGGTAAAAACTGTTGCATCTTAGTGCTCAGGTTCATCTTCTGGATTCAGCCCTACCTTTTTTAACTGATTCCATACCATCTGCTGTCAGCAATGCTCTCGCCATGTGTCACCTATAAACTCTGATCAAGTTGTGTATTAACTTTCTATGGGGGAGACTGAAATGATTGCACTTCAGCTGGCCCAGGAGATCCAGGGGATGCTCATCAGGTTTTATGGCTATGATAGAAGCCTACCTTCAAGGCAGTCATTACAAGGGAAGTTAAAGCTCTTCAGGTCACAAGTGTTATTTAACAGTCACAGAGAAAATAAGAAAAACTCGGGGACCATCTTGGAGAAGAGAAAGGAAAGGGAAGGCCCCTCTGAAATAAAACACATAAGAATCAGCTTGACTGGCTTCTCAGTGAAATGGGGAACTAAGGTGCCATCTGGTCTGGATGTCACTTGTAAATGGGAGGAAAAGGCCTTGTTTAGTGAGGAGGCTGCAGGGAAGCAGCCATCCTCCTTCAGCTTTCATGGGATGGGAAGAGGTTTGGGAAAAACGGGGGAAAGAATACAAAGGAAATTACACCCAAGCCAATGTCAGCACCTAACTTAGCCAGCTTGTCTTCCCAAAGTGCCTCTAGTACTGGGAGGAACAGCCCTGGAGCAGAGGGCTCCTAAAACCTGAGTTAGTCCTGCTGCCATGCACCCTGGAAGAGTTTCTCTCTCTTCCCTGCTGAGGATAGAAGTGTCCAAGTGCCCATAGCCAGGTTAGGTGCCTGCTTCAGAGTATTGATGAAACCAGGGATTTAGAGGCAGCTTGTCGCCCCAAGGAAGGAAGAGTGTTTTCTTCAGGTGATTCCCTTTGGTTTGAAGGGATTGACTTGACTTTGCTCTCCCTCTTTGCTCTAGGAGCTAATGAAGTCCTGCTTGTGATCGGCGGCTTTGGCAGCCAGCAGTCACCTATTGATGTAGTGGAGAAATACGACCCGAAGACTCAGGAGTGGAGTTTCTTGCCAGTAAGGGACCATTTTTGACCACCACTGGCTGTGCTCAGGCACTGCTCCCATAGCAGCAGCAATATAACATCCCTCATTGGGCTGTCCTTCGTGTTCTGCTTAGCATTTCTGCCATAAATCCTTTGGAGTTGCTGTGGTTTACACAGCGAATGCTGAAACCACATTTGGAGATTTGCTAAATCAGTTCTGTGTGAGGGGTGGTTGTCATGTTTCTAATCAGATGAGCCTACAGAGAACCGCATTCTGTTGTGGGAGTGAGACTTCTCATGTTTCTTATTGAAGGGTTGTGAAGCTTTAAGGTTAGTGGTAATAGCTGAAATGTCACTAGGAATAGGGTAAGTTCTTTCAGGCAGGTTGCAGGATCTCTCTGGTCCCATTGTTCCTGAGCATAATGGGGGATAGTATGGAAGAGGGAATTCCTGCACTGAGGAGTATTTTGGACTAAATTTAAAATCAGCTTTATCTGTGTGAAATGGTGGAGAGCTGCTGCTTCTTTAATATTGCTAATCCAGTGTCACTTGGGGGCCCAGAAGTCTGTTACGGTTTTGGAGGCTGAAAGCTTCAGGTATTCTGGGTCTCCACGTTTTTCCTATGAACAGTCTCTGCAGGGAGCCAGTGGGAGGCACACAAGCCTTCAAGATGCATCAAAGACTCAGTAGCAGCATAAATGACACCTCATGCAAAACATTTCAGTGCAGAAAGACCTGACCATGAGAAGAGCGCATGGCAGAGGCAGAGTAGGGCAGGCACAGCCTCTGAAGGCTGTATCCTTTAAACCCAGCGTGCTGTTTGCCTGTCTGGTGGTGGGCTGGAGGAGCGGCACTGCCCTCCCTGCACCCCTGGGGTCTCCTCTCCTTGACCTTTTTGTTCCTTCCCTGTTGCAGAGCATCACCCGTAAGAGGCGCTACGTTGCCACAGTGTCCCTGCACGATCGCATCTATGTGATCGGGGGCTACGACGGCCGCTCCCGGCTCAGCTCGGTGGAGTGCTTGGATTACACCTCAGATGAGGATGGTATCTGGTACTCCGTGGCTCCGATGAACGTACGGCGAGGCCTGGCAGGAGCCACCACCCTTGGAGGTACGTCCTGGTCACCAGGCTGAGAGGGCAGCACAGCTTGTGCCGTTCTCGTCCTGAAAGGCCCTGAGCTGGTGTGTGCAGAGTGGGCTGGCCCCGAGGGAGGAGGTGAGTCTGAAATGCTCATCAGCTGGAGGAGCAGTACAAGTGGGAAACTTGCCCACGTATCCCGAGAGCAGCTCTGCCTCCGCTTCGTTCTTACGGCGTGTGTCTGTGCATCAAGGGAAAGGAACGCTGGGATTACGGAGTGGGAAGCGCTCGGGGTGGTTGACGGTGTCGTGTGTTACTGAGCACAGGACACCGAGTACAGCAGTAACCATCCAGCACCCGAGAGAGGCTGAAAGTGGAGCATCTGCAGGGAAGGATTCCTAGGACTCTGCGGAGGTGCTGATGTGCCAATAGCAAGAGGCAGGGTTTGGCCATGGCAGCGTTTCAGTGGGTTCTGAGGCATGAAAAATCTAACTGGGGGGTGCACATTCTCTTTCGTCATCAGAAAGAAGCAGATTTAAGGGCCAGATGGGTTTGTTGGTTGTTTGGCCTGAGAGCAGGCTAACGCAGCGAGCTAGGGAGGGGAGCCTGGGTTTGCTTGGGCTCTAAATGTGCCAAGACCCGCAGTTGTTCCCGTATCCTGCAGTCCACGTTGTAGTTTTGCTCCATCTGTGAGGGCCTTCTTGCTCCCTGTGCGTGTTTGCTGCTTGACTCGCTGAGCCCAAGCCCTGTCCAACCTTGCAGACATGATCTATGTTTCCGGTGGGTTTGACGGCAGCCGGCGGCACACCAGTATGGAGCGCTACGACCCCAACATCGATCAGTGGAGTATGCTGGGAGACATGCAGACAGCACGGGAAGGCGCGGGGCTTGTTGTAGCTAATGGAGTTATCTACTGCCTCGGTAGGTACCCGCAGGGCATTCTGCAAACACTTGCTGGCAGTGCAGTGCTGTCTGTGGTGTCACGTGCGGGTTAGAAGAGAAGGTTTTAACTGACACAGGGAATGCAGCCTGTTCTCCCTGTTCCCATTGCAATGGCTTAGACTGGAGCTGCCATATACCCGCAGTAAATGCTGTCAGAAGCAAATGGGACACGATCAGCCTACATTTGAGGGCAGCAGGGGGATGAGCGGTGCCAGCTGAGGTTTGCATGGGCTGGGCTGTGGCTAAAATCATACAATCATAAAATGGTTTGGGTTGGAGAGGACCTTAAGATCATCCAGTTCCAACCCCCTGCCATGGGCAGGGATGCCTCACACTAGACCATGTCACTCTGTCCAACCTGGCCTTGAGCACTGCCAGGGATGGGGCAGCCACAGCTTCTCTGGGCAGCCTGTGCCAGTGCCTCAGCACCCTCACAGGGAAGAGCTTCTGCCTTAGATCTAACCTGAACTTCCCCCGTTTAATGCCCTAGAGATGAAGCACAGAGCCACAGGACAGAGGGTGCATTTGATCCACACAAATCTGTAGGCAACTGTAATGCTCCAGAGCTATATCCTGAGCCATACATTATCCTTTCTCCTTTCTGTAGCACTTGTTTCATTTGCAGAGGCTGTGAACAGAGTGCTGGAGGGCAAATCACTCTGAAGATGCACCCTCTGGGCCCAGTGCTATACCTACATTTACTGCAGCCCTGTTCCTTGGGAATCATTATTGGATATTGGACACTAGCTTATGGGGTTTACTTCCCTCTCCCAAATTGCTCTTCCTCATGCTGTCCCCAAGGCAAATGACAGCCTGGGGGCCATCTGTTGTCCCCCATGCTGAAGGACCTTTGCTGAAGCTGCACAAAGAGATTTATTGGTATCCTCTTGTGAAACAGCTCTTTGAGACATCCCAGCCTACACCATGGAGCCTTCTGGCATCAGCTGGCGGCTGCAGCACAGACCCTGAGCCAGCACCAGGTCTGGAAGCTGAACATCTGCTTTAGCAGGACAGCATCGACACTGGCACCAGCACAGTGCTGACCTGGTCGTACTGGTGTGGAGAGCGATGCTCTGCCCAGCGCGGCCGGAGCAGTTCAGGGGCAGAGCTCGCTCTGTGCTGGCTCCGGTCTGGCACTGCGAGCTACAGGGATCCCTTTGCTCTGCCAGCCCCAGCACGCTGTGGGTTGTGCTGGTGCCAGTGCGATGCTGGGCTCAGGAGGAACCGGTGTTGCTGCTCTCCACACAGAAAACATTGCCCAGAAGCCAGTGCCATGGTTTGCTCCTGTATTTTGTTTCAGGGGGCTACGATGGGCTGAACATCCTGAATTCTGTCGAGAGGTACGATCCCCACACTGGACACTGGACGAATGTCACCCCGATGGCCACTAAGCGCTCAGGTAAGAGCTTGAGGTCAAAACGTTTTGTGTTGTGCTGAGGAAGCTCGTGCTGGCTTGTTCTGCTGCCCTGGAGGACATTGACTGCTCCAAAGGGTGCTTTGGCTTTGAGAAGGGGTGATTTTAAGGCAGGACTTACCTTCCCAAGAGAAAAAGCTGATTTTTGTATGTGTGAAGTCTCCATCCCCTGCTAAGATGCGCATAGAGGAATGTGTTTGTGGGCGTATAGGTTACAGGGAGGGAAAGGAAGTCCTGTGTGACTTCCATAACTAGGAACGGTGCCCAGCATGGAGAAACATCAGCAAGGCAGAAAGTACAGACCATAGTGCAGGATAATGGGGTGGGCTGAGCTGGTTCTCGTCAGCTCTTGTTTCTCTTCGTCTCTTAGGGCAGATTCTGGAGGTAGGCCACCCCTCAGAAACCTTGGCCATGCTGCACTGCTAGATCCCACTTCCCTGCTTAGGCATTGGTCTTGTCTCTTCTCTCAGCCAAAGTCTTCCCCTCTGAAGCTGTCAGAGAGCTCGCTGGGACAGCCTGGCTGTTCCCAGCTGGTTTGGTGCTCTCAGCAAGAACAGGCAGTGAAGGTGAGGTTGTGTTTAGTGGAACAGAACGTCTCTTATACCCTGTTTATAAAAGCAACAGATCAATGCCCAAGAGCTGCAGAGCATCTGGCTTGTTTCCTTCAGGATATTCATCAGTGCAATAGTTACACATTGGTGGTAACAGCTTGACAGGGTTTGCTCTGCTCTCGAGATGTAGGTCAAAACAGCAGCTGGTGTTGGCAGGAGCACCCAAGGCCATTAAGTGCCTTGTTCTCTCACCGTGTTCTTTGGTGCTTTACCTGAAGGGAGCTGCAGATGAGGAGCAGAGGTTGGCGGGGGGGTTATTTGCTGCTGTTGTCATCAATTCCCAGCTGTATTATTGATTGCTGTTAGTCTGAGAACAGCTGCTCAGACAGATGGTTCAGCTACTTCCATCTCTGACTGCAACAGGCACCAGTTTTCATTTGCCTGCCTTCCAGAGGAGCCCTGGCAAAGAAATCCCTCCTCCAGCCTCGCAAGGAGCAGTCCTTGCTGCATGCCCTCAAGGGCTGGGTGACACCAGGGAGCTGTGATCACCAGAGAAACCTGTCTCTGTGGTGACAGAGTCCCAGCTGCAGCAGAACGAGCTTTGTGCTGGGCTGTTCAGGGAGTAGTTGGGTGGTTTTCAGCCAAGGTGAACACCCCACGTTGCCAGTGCTGCCCCAGCTGCAGTGCTGTTCAGCCCCCCCTTATGCCAGAGATTCAGCAGCATTTGGTAGTTACAGGGTTTCAGGTATTGTATTGGAGGCAACAATAACAGAAGACACTGGGTTATGACAGCTCTCTTGTGGGAGATATAAGAAAATGTCCTCTGATCCAGTTCATCCTTGCAGCAGTGAGCCCGGGGCCCAGTGCTCCCAGTGTCACTCATGGCCCTGACTGTGCTGCCTTCTCTCTCTGTCTCTAGGGGCTGGAGTGGCTCTGCTGAATGACCACATTTACGTGGTGGGCGGGTTCGACGGGACGGCACATCTCTCCTCTGTGGAAGCCTATAACATCCGCACTGATTCCTGGACCACTGTAACGAGCATGACAACCCCGCGCTGCTACGTGGGGGCCACGGTGCTGCGGGGACGGCTCTACGCCATCGCTGGGTAAGCTGCTGCCCTGGGCTGGGGCTGGGGGGGAGATGCCCTGCAGGAGCTGAGGTGACTCTGCCCTGGTTCAGGCGGCCTCCCCCCCCATTTCCATTCCAAGCTTTATGAGGGGACGCAGCCCAGAGGGACCGTGCCCAGCGTGAACAGGCACTGTGCTGGCCCAGCGCTGAGACAGGCAGGAGGGCAGCAGCAGACAGCAAAAGGGAGCCTGATGCAGCGGTTTCATTTCAGGCTCTTTCTGTACACAGCTGTCCAGCCTCCCAGGAAGGGCTCTGAATGCCTCAACCTCTTCCTTCTGCAGCATCCCTCACCTGTAACCTTCTGGCCTTGCAGGTACGATGGCAACTCACTGCTGAGCAGCATTGAGTGCTACGATCCCATCATTGACAACTGGGAAGTGGTGACCTCCCTGGGGATGCAGCGCTGTGACGCTGGAGTCTGCGTCCTTCGGGAGAAGTGATCTGGAGGGACCTTGGCAAGAACATGCTGAAAAGTCTCGGCTGGAGGAAGAGTCCAGAGTGGTTTGCAGTGACTGTTGTTGAGAGTCGTGGATGCTGTGGAAATAAGCACCAGACCAGCAGCTTTCTGTGCTGCTTTTGACTAGAGCATGTGCATAAACGTGTTATCTCAGCAGTCATTCAAAATCGGGGGCTCTGTGAAGGTGGTGAAGCAGGTCAGGAGAAGCTGCACTCTCTGCTGTTCCTGTGGCTAAGTCTATTGGCAGAGCAGAGATGCCCCCAGCCTTGGTGTCAGCCAACCTCGTGAATTGCTTCCAAGGATGTGTACATACAACTGGGTGGTCTCTTCAGCCACTGCAGTACCACACAGGTCCTGTGGTTGCTTTTGGCCGTGTGGATGTGTGAGGGTGAACCCAGCTGCTCTTATGTTCTGGCTACAAATCATCTTGTACATACTGAATGTTTAAACATTGCTCCTCAAGCGCACATCAGTGCAGAGCCAAATTGAGCGAGCGTGTATAAGTGGGTCCTGCACTGTAGCTACGTCTGCAGGTTCCTCACAGGTCTGCACACAGGAGTTGCAGATTTAAGCTGTGAACTACTGAGACCCAGAAGCCCTTGGCTGCAGGGGACAGAGGGCAGGGAGAAAGCTCATTGCCTGGTGTAGGAGCAGGTCTGCAGCGTTTGTGCTCTGATCGGGGGCTCAGCAAGGTTCAGCACATCTCACTTCCCCCAAAAAAGCTTGACAGCAGCTGCAAAGAGCTGCATTTCCTGGCAGCAGGAGCCTTGCTGTGCTGTGGCAGTGCCTTTGCTCCCACCCCTGTGGGGAGGTCACCTTGGAGAGGTCAAGGCCCTGAAAGCAGGGACACGATCGCTGCTGTCGCGTGGATTTTGCTGGTGGGTGAGCGAGTGGGGTTTGCCTGCAGGCAGACGTGTCCAGCACACCCCCATCAGCCTCTCAATCCAGTTCATGGTGTGGATTTTCCTTTCATGTAGGATTGTTCTGCTTCCAGGGCTGTTGTGGGGTGACATCCAGGACTCCCTCCTGCCCTTTGTTCTCAGCTCTTTATCCCCCTGCCTTGGAACTCCGCACCCTCTTACAGGAGCTGTCCTTCGCCTGCCCCGAGTGAGAGCTTCGCCGGAGCCCTCCCTCCTCAGCATGTCCCCTGCCTTGCTGCGTTTCTGGGAGCACAGGCTCCGTGTAGTGCTGCTCGTTGAGCTTACTGCCGACTCCTGGGGGACAGGGTGGGATCAGGGACGTGGTAGCATGACTCCATGAAGCACTTTCAGGCACTGCTCTGCCCTTCTGCGTTTGTTTCTCTCCCACCCGTGTTCCGTGGTTTGGTTTCCTATGTTTATTTTTTAATGAAGATATAAAGAATAAAATATTTCCTGAGCCAGTGGGAATTCAGCTTCTGTTCTCTGCCTTCAAGCCCTTGGTGTCGCTGCTGGGTGGAGGGTGTGCAAACCCCATGGTAGATCAGGCAGTAAGTAGCCTTCAGCTCTACCAACACTGCAGCTTCAGCGTGGGAAGTAAAAACAGCTCCATCTGTGGGGAGCCGCAGCACAAAACCCATCCGGCCTGGACCACCTCTGATAGGGTGGGTTTTTTGCAGGGTCTGCTTGGGAAGAGGGTGGCAGCAGAGAAAAGACTTATAACAGTCTACAGTGATAACTGGTTAACTGTGCTAACATGAGCCAGTGCATCCTGGCCTGAACCAGCACCAGTGCGGCAGCAGGGCCAGGGCAGGGATTGTGCCCCTGCGCTGGGCACTGGTGAGGCCGCACCTCGAATCCTGTGTTCAGCTCTGGGCCCCTCACTGCAGGAGAGACATTGAGGTGCTGGAGCGGGGCCAGAGAAGGGCAGCGGAGCTGGTGCAGGGCCTGGAGCACAAGTGTGATGGGGAAGGGCTGAGGGACCTGGGGGTTCAGTGTGGAGAAGAGAAGGCTCAGGGGGGACCTGGTCGCTGCCTACAAGTGCCTGAGAGGAGGATGGAGCCAGGAGGGGCTGGGCTCTGCTCCCAAGGAACAAGGGATGGGACAAGAGGAAGCGGCCTCAGGCTGAGGGCGGTAACGAGGTGCGGCTGCAGCAGGACCCAGGGCAGGACAGAGCCGCCCCGCAGCCACCCGGGCCCCGGATCAGCGCCGCGAGACGCGCCAGGGCCCCGACCCGCAGCCGAGCCCCGGCCACCGCGCAGGCGCACGGAGCCCCCTGACGCCACTGGCCACGCCCCTCGGGTGGCGGCGGCGGCACGCAGCGCGCCTGCGCGGCGATGGCGGCGGCCTGTGCCGGGATGGAGGCGGCGGCGGCAGCAGCAGCAACGGCGGTGCCTCCTCCGTCACCTCCTCCTTCTGCCGCCGCCGCGCCGGGCTTGTCCGAGCTGGTGTGCGCGCAGGGCCGGAACGTGAAGGCGGTGCTGTGCCAGCGCTGCGGGTCCCGGGTGCTGCTGCCCGGCGCCGCCACCTTCGCCCGCCGTGAGGTACCGGGGCGCGGAGGGCCGGGGTGGTGAGGGCGCCCCCTGCGGGTGGGGCGGTGAGCTGACGCTTTGTCTCCCGCAGCTGCTCCTGCCCGCCATGAGGAAGAAGGCGGCGGCGGCGGCGGGGGGCGGCGGGGACGTGGTGCGGGAGCACTGGCTGGTGCGGGACATGTTCTCCTTCGAGAACGTGGGCTTCACCCGCGACGTGGGCAACGTCAAGTTCCTGGTGTGCGCCGACTGCGAGGCGGGGCCCATCGGCTGGCACTGCCTCGACGACAAGGACAGCTTCTACGTGGCGCTGGAGCGTGTGGCCCACGAGTGACAGCGGCGCTGCCCGCGGGCGGGGACGGGGACGGCTGGACCCGGGCACCCGCTCGGCAGCGGCAGGGCCCTGCAGACTGACCGCGGCGGCCGAGCCCAGCCGCCTGCCCGCACCCCCAGGCACAGCCCGGAGCCCCCCGGCGCCGATGGAGAGCCGCGGGGACGCCTCACCGTGACACTTGCCAGGTTGATGGGCCTGCCCTTGGTCACCTCTGCCTTGTGCGGCCGCTGTTTCCCAAACGTGCTGGGATGGGTTTGTGACACAGCCGTGGAAATGTGGGCGCTGGCGCAAGGACAAGGGGAGGACATGACTGCTGCGTCGGGGCGGCTCTGCAGCCAAAGCACTTCACAGGGTTAGGGCTGAATCTTCTGTTCATTCGCAGAAGAAATGTCCCCTGCCCTGAACCGCAACGTTTAGGTTCTCTAAAGCCTCATCCTGCCTGATAGCTGTACTCTGTAATAGCGTATGGCACCTAAAGAGTGTGTAATGCATTGTAACTAACACTGTATGCAGCTCTGTTAACTGAGACCTTGGGAATAACATACAAGTAGTTTACAGACTTAAAATGTGCAACGTCATCATGTTTCCCGGCAGCAGGAATGAAGGGATTCCAGCCTGAAAAGGATTTGAATCATTGGACAAGCAGTGCTCAGTGACTGCATGTCGTAGTGCTGAAGAATGACAAAACAGCCGTGCAGCTGTTAAACAGAGAACCTGGGAGGGGATTTCTCTTCTGTAAACCAGCCGTAGGAGCAGTGCTGGGGTGTTGTGTCCAGTTCTGGTCTCTGCCTTTTAATAGGGACACAAAGCTAATTGCAGATCGAAGGAGGCTGAAGGAGCCATGGTTCTCACTGTATTTATCTTTTGGTGATTGTGGTCCATTCTCCATTTGCAGCCCTCCCCCCATGTGAATAATGCAGGAGCTTCCCAGTGATCGCCCTGAGTCAGGCCATGCCTTACTGCAGGAGGTGCAGCAGTACCCTGTTCAATAAACACTGTCAGTACCAGTGCCACTGTAGAGGCACAGCTGTCATTGCGCTGGGATGGTGAAGTCGTTCTTGTCCCCAGAATGGAGAATGGTTGTACTTAAAGATTAACAGTGTTGTTGGCACAGGGCTGAGGCAACAGCCTTTTCACTTCACAACTCAGCTTTGCTGGCAGGAGTCTGTAAGGCAGGCGCAGCCCCAGGTAGGTTTTCCAGACAGGCATCTGCAGGGCGGGTGAGGGAGAAATGAATCCTTCCTTCTCCCAGTGCACTTCGAAGTTAATGCCTTAATGCAGAACCCCAGGATGCTGGCTGTTCTGGAGCCATGCTGTGGGCAGGGGAGGAAGAGAGGTAGCTCCATAGGGTGGAGACTGAGGCTGCCAACTTGGGTCGGAGGCCCGTCCTGTGCTGTATCCTTACTAAACGTGTCACGTGCACATTTGACATGAAAACCATGCTGCTTTCCTCCTGCCCTCCTTGTCCTTATCCCTAAGCCCAGTAACTGAACATACCCATTAAGGACATGTACATAGAAGGGCCGGAGAGCTTCCTTTGGGTTCTGCACAGGCACAGCGAAACAGGGGGATCACGTTGCTTAAATTTCACATTTCACTTGGATTGTTGTGTGTTGGGGAAGGTTTTGACCTGTAGCACCTACATTATAGTGGTACTCATATGAAGTGTGCTGCACAGTAGTTTCTGTTTGAAAACACCACTGTGCGGAAGAGGTTTGTGGGTATCGGCTTGATTAATGCTGAGTAAATGACACTTCTCAAACACATGGTACATGTGGATTCCTGATACTGGGGAGCAGTCAGTGGGTGGCACTGGGATGGAGCTGAGATGGTGGTGAAAGATCTTGGGTCACAGGCCTTCACATCATTACTGCAGATATTGGACTCTGGTGCAGTGATGGTGGGTAATGAAAACTCTTGCCCTTCAGTGAGCAGATGTGCTGGATGGATGCATCCTCCACTGGATCCAGGTTTGGGTTTTGCTGGCTCTTAAATATAAAGTAGGATCTCACAGATGGTGGAAATGCCAAGAAGAAATGTACAGTCTGTTGGGAATCCATGGGAGGAAGCTTTTGTACTATGAGATCTTGGGATCTTTTAGTCTTGGGTAAGATCTTGGCTTCCTGCAGCTTGGAGAAGCCACGAGAGGCACCCGTGAAGTCCAAGTAGCATCAGCAGGGACCTGGTGCTGGTGAAGGAAGCTGCAGAGCTCTGCAGTTCAACTGCTGATGCTCAGGATCCCCCTCCTGAGTTAATCCGTATCCCAAGAGTTGACTGAGAATTACGAGAGGAGGAAGGAAATGGCAGAGAGGAAAAAGGTGACATTAGTTGGTGGAATTCCAGCCCAGACAATTCCACTGGGATGTTACTGAGAGGCAGAATGTCTGCAGTCAGCAAACCACGCCTTGGGGGGGGGGGGGGGTTGTGCTGTGTTTGTGCAACAGGCAACAAGGGGAGCATCTAATGAAGCCCTGAACAGTTCTAGTGTTGTGACAGCTAATAAAAATCTGGATGGTCTTGCAAATCATCTTTTCACTGCTGCTTACCTACCTCCTGCCTCTTCTGTCTGTTCTTATCTAGTGTGTGAAGCTTTTCCAGCTGCCTGCAGAAAGGAGGCGAGAGCCAGCCTTAAGGTATGGGAGGAGCTGAAACAAGACCTGTTAATGCTCATCTTGCAGCCCATCTTTCTTTAGCATCAACAAGAAGAAACCTTCATTTCCACGTGTAGGTTGCTTTAAAATGAATTTGAAACTGGATTTTTTCCACAGGAGTGGCATATACTCTACTGGCCCATTTGGTGCTAAGCTGTAGCACTGCCAAGAGGGAATAGCAACAGGCCTGCAGCCCTTGTGCAGTGTGATCCCGTCCCCAAGGTGGTGAGGGCTGTGCAGGGCAGGACACAAACCCTCTAGCCCTTGGGGCCTTGCCTCAAGGCTGCTTTTGGGAGGGGACCAATAGGACTGATTTTGGCTATTGCTTCCCAGCTGGGGTTTAAGGCATTCCTGTTTGATTGCTTATAAATAGAAATGTATTTAGGATAGTTAAAAACAGATGTCGCTCCATTCTGACTCAGCTGTTGAGACTCATTCAGATCCCAAAACTATGGTCTGGGCTTAGGCTGGCATTGACACGTCTGACACCTTCACTTCCCTGCTCTCTTCTCTCCCCCATAACCCTTCGGAACCCTTTGCTGGGCAGCTCAGTTTGCTCCTTTAGTCTAAAGCTGCTTTTCTTGGGCTGCTGGGTTGTGATTTGGAGAAAACTCCAGGAACAAACTCGCCAACGGAGTTCCAAGCTGACAAGCAGGTATTCTTTATTGCAGCACTGGGAGACACGGGGGAGAGCTCCCCCTAACGTGTGTCCCCGTGTTGCCATGCAGGCCATCCATGGTCACTGGGCATATTACATCATTTTCCAAGAGTTTCTGGCATGCATACAAAATGTGATGGTCCTTAAGGGTCGTTTACTTTTCCCAACAATCTTTATAACCAGCTTAATTAACTTTACAGACATGGCAATCATCCTGGCCTTCTACTTCTCAGTTAGTTTTGCTGTGCCCACCCTGGACATCTGCTAGTCCCAGATATTCCCCATCCCCAGGTCCCGTTTTTCTGTTCTGCTTTACTTACACCTTTTGTACTAAGGTCCTAAGGACCTGAAACTATGCCAACTACCTTCAAGCACCAAGTTATTTTCCATTACAAAGCCCTCAAACTTAACATTACTTAGAACTGATTACATTTTGTGCTTTTTTGCCTCCTTGTCTCAGTTGACACACGGGACTTGGAGCTCTGCAGAGAGAACCAGGAGGCAGTGGCCGGAGGAGGCTGTGAGACCAGCTGAGCTGACCTTGGTAGGGTCCTGGGTAGGGTCCTCCTCCCTTGAAGAGGTGACATTCATGCTCCTTCTTACCTAAATTAAGCACATTTCATTGGAGTAGGTCAGTGGTGCTTGGAGCAGGGACTGGAATTCAAGACTCCTGCCTTCCCCAGCTCCATGAGGCATAGAAAGAGCTTGGTTTCTGGGCCTGACAACACCCAAGGCCTCACAAGAAACACACAAGAAACCTTTGGCAGAGCAGTTAGGACAATATGGACTTTGAAGCTTGGAGGACTTTGCTGTTTGCCTCCCTGCTGTGTTCCAGAGCTCTGCTGCTGGGCAAGGCCTCATGCAGGCAGCCAGGAGGGCTGGAGGTGCATCTTAGTGATACCTGCAGCTCCTCCATGTGTCTGCAGAGCCTCTTGCCACCGTGTGTGGAAACGAGCTCAGCAGGGTTCAGAAAACAGCTGTGGATTGATAAAAACAAGGCCAGTTGCACTAGGAGAGGTATTTTTTGGCGTTACACCTCCTACATATCTTGCTTTGCTTATTACCCTAAACCCAGCAGCACTTGAGAACAGGACTATTAACTCTGAATTGAGACTGCCGTATCAGCACGCAGCGTGGGTGTTTGGGAGAAGAGGCCTATCTGCGGTGTATTATGAGTATTCTCTGAAGGTCACTTTACACTCCCTGAGAGGAACAAGAAAAGCAGGAGGAAAGGAAACGAGAGGAAATAGCTTTGGGGTACTTCAGTAAATGATGGAGGAAAATAATTCCCTGCCTCCTGCAAAGCCAGGTTAGGAAGGGCTAAACCCTAGAATCAAAGGAACACTAAACCACCAAGTATTTTGCCTAAAACCACCAAATATTTTGCAGCTGCTGGGGGACAGGGAAGGAAACCACCGCAGATGAGTGGAACTTGCCATAAAATAAGGGCTTAGATAAAAGGCAGCTTTCTGCTGCTTTTAACCAGCAATTTCTGTTGTGCGCTTCAGCAGAACCACTTCTGTGCTGAGTCAGGTTCCTCAAGTGCAGCTTTTGCACAAGTGCAGCCGGACTTTTCTGTGTCAATGGGGAAGAGGGAGGTGGTAGCATGGCCCCAGAGGAGTGGGAGAAGCCAAGGCTGTGCTCACAAGAGTGTGCTTCAGAGGATGCGTGTTGGCATCTGAAACTTGCCTGACCATGCACAGTGCTCTGCTCCCTAAACGCAGTCACTGAGGAAGTGAGGTGGTTCCTGGGTCACTGGGATAACACTTCATGCCCTGAGAGGGGGAAGCAGGCTCTGGAGAAATGATTTCTTGCATCTTTCCTAAAACTGAATGCAAAGGCACAGAGTCCAGAGTAGGGACTGTAGTGCATGAGCTACACGGGTGGAAGCAGCTTGTGGCAGAGGATTTCCCTCTTCACAAGCACACAGGCATTTCCTAAGGGCTTCAGTTGTGTCGTAGGTTAAAATAGAAACTCTCCGGATACAGCTTCAGCATGGAGGAGCCCTCGGTCACCCTCCCCTCCTCGGCACAGTCCATCAGGTGTGGAGGAGAGCAGCCCAAGGCAGGCTCTCATCTCACAAAGGCAGGTTCTGACCAAGGCAGTGGCCGCTCAGCCACCAGAGAAGGCCAAAGCAGAAGAGCCGGAGCTGTGGGGTTTCCAGCAGAGCCTGTCCTGGGCAAGACTTTCAGGGCAATTTGTGGCATCAGTAGGAGCCATGTGAGAAGCTGCATTTGGGAGAGAACCTTGCATGGATGTGTCAATCCCTGCATGGATATGTTGATCCCTCTCCTCCTCACTAGGATCATTGGGAAGTGTGTGTGCACTCAGAGGAGTTTCTGCTCTTCCTTACCTTCCAGGAGTCTCTGGATTCCCTGGAGGAAGGGAGTTGGTTTCTAGCCTTAATGGCTGTGCAGAGGCAGAGTGCTCCTCTCTGAGTGCTGCCAGGAGCCACCCCCTGCCTTTGTTCAAACGCATCTGGAAGAGATGCCCTGAGAGCAAGGGAGAATAAGCAAAGCCATGTCAGCACAGGTCTCCTTCCCCTCCCCGAGCAGCTGGCTCTGCACGCTGCCGAGCACTGTTAACAGCGTGCTATTTCCGTGGCAAACATCCAGACCACAGCTCGTTGCAGAATGCCTGGTTAATCTGGAATCTCTGGCAATGGAGCATGAGGGCGGCTTCAAGAACTTGTTGCCTTGTGCTGTCCTGGGGTGGGAGCACTTTGTGACTCCTCTGGAACAGGCAGAAGGACTCAGTTCTCTGTTAAAGTGTGGCAGGTCCAAGAGGGAGCACCACGAAGGGCAGGCAGCCTGAAGTGCTGGGGCTCAGCAAACACAGGACCCATCTCCTGAGGAGAAAGGATGCCTGGAGAAAGGAGCAGCTACAGGCTCTGGTGGGATAAGGAGTCACCAGCAGTGAGGAATGTAGGTGGGGGTGTGTCCTGGGTTCAGCAGTGATTTGGAGGCTGCTTTTTTGCCACACTTGCCACCTGCACCATCAGCTGAGTGGTTTCCTGGTCAAAAGGACCAGTAGAGAATCGGTAGAGGTAGGAAGGTCCACACACTGGAAATAGGAATAGTTGGTACTGCTGAGTAAGTGCTCCCACTTGACCAGGAGAGGTTAACTTCACCATGAGAAAGCTGGTCTAATGGGTGATTTTAGTTACACACAGAGAGGCCAATTATTGTAGCAGGACAGGACAAGCTATGTTTTCAGCATCTAACCCAAAAGTTAATGGTGGAGAACACAATAGAATTGGTAGGCTGGGGTCAGTTTACTCCCAGGTAACAGACAGAGCCTGGTCCAAGAAGTATGACCAACACAGGCAATGCAGTTCCCAAGGTCTGACATAACTTGACACAGGGGTGCAGCACAGGAACCCAAAACTCATGGTGCAGAGGTGTGAACAGGTAATGCAGAAAGGCTTTTAATTGTAAAGAAAAAACTCATGGCCTTGATGGAGAAGCTGTTTCAACTTTGACAAATGTCAGACAGAGGTGTGTTACCACAGAGCAGCAGGGAAGAAGTGGCATTTATAACAAGCAGAGAATGGAAAGAGCCCCTGCATTGTGCACGTGCAGAGAACAAAAGAATAGGGCAGATAGTCAAGTCTGTGCTTGCAGGAGCAGGATTAAAACAGCTGGGAGAACAAAGAATGGAAGATTTCAAACCAGGGAATGTATTTAAGGCCATTAAAAGCAGATTTTATTTAAGGATTACCTGCTAATAGCACATTATGGCTACAAAGTCAGACAGTCAAGGTAGAGAATGCTGAAACCTTAATGTCCTGTGTGCACACGTTCTGCTATCACGTAAACAAGAGGAGAGCCCAGCCCCTTGGGGTTCCAACTCAAGCACATCCTTCCACTTAACACTCCCTGTAGGAGGAGGACCAGGTAGGAACAGGCTATAATCATATAATGAGAGACAGGCCTATGGCACATGTTCTATGCTCAGGAGAGGAATGACGTCTTCCCTGGTACAACCGACTCCGGCAACCCCTCATCATTCCCATGTTTAAGGATTTCCAGCCCATCTGGAATGGGGAGTGTTTAGGTTAGAAATTAATTCAGCCCTGTCTAATTGGATCATTTGCAGGTCTCAATGAAAGGGTTTTCGCGGCACCCAGCAAACATTCCCAAAACCCTCATGGAGGATCCATGTCCTCCCATGCAGGTTTGGCCCGAGATCAGCGGTTAAGCATTTCCACGTTGTCCGTTCTCCCCATATGGTTCCTCTTTGCTGCGTGCAGGTAAGTGTGATGGGATGAACAGCCCAGTGACGTGAACTGGCTTGTGGCAAGACCTGCAGTGTCCGCACCCCGATGGCACAACCAGCTCCTCCGCAGGGCCCTGCCTCTGCCCCCCTTCCCTGGCCCAGCTCGTTGATACCAGCTCACTGAGGAGATGGGAACCTACTGTATGCACACCTTCCGCCCCACGGTGACTCTTCTGTGTCGTGGACATGGGGCAGGGAGAGGTCTACAGAGTGCTGGTTTACCCCAATCTGCAAAGGACTGCTCCGCTCCGGTTGTCGTCAGTGGATGTCGCGATTCATTTGGTTCACATCGATGTGTTCAGAAGGGAAAGGGCCCAGCGCCCTGTGCTCATGCCGCTGCGCGCTGTGGTCCCTCAGTGCCATCCTCACCTCGACGGGCTGATAGCAGTGCCGACCACAGGCAGTGCTAACCCAGCCAAAGAGCCCATCCCACAGCACTGCTGTGAGGTATATAGGAATGATTCGTGTCCGCAACTTGAGTCCTCGTCATCATTGTACTTTGGGTGGAATCGAAAATCCTTGAAATCGTTGTATCATGTGTAGAATGTATAACACTGATTAGATTTTCCTGTCAATAAAATGATGAAAGAGAAGAAACAAAGGAATAATCCTTCTTAATCAAACTTTGTTACTTTAAGGGGTACTTTGTTTAACTGCTTGAATGCCTTAAGGGGGTTAGGTAATCAAGAGAGACATCCTGCCACAGGATGAGGTGAAACTTGTGTATTGAATAAGTAACTATAGAAGAAATGGAATTTAGGGGGGCTAAGATGGTGGTTTAGCTTGTGATAGACAACCCCGTTAATGCATTACCAAGGAATTCAATAACTCTTTAAGAAGTTTCTTCACCCGAAAACAAGACCCCAGCACCAGGAGGAGAACAATGAAAAGGACCCACGGCGATATTCGGGTGAAGGAGACGACAGGATTGGCTGAAACCCAAGACCGAGGAGTAGAAGAGACCGTACCCCAGGAATGTCGGTGTGCGTCTTGGGTGCAGCGGAGACTCCGCGGCGCACCCAGCGCTGCTTGCTCATTGCCTCTCCGTATTAATCAATTGTAATAAAAAAATTAATGAGATCACGGTCAAGGCGAAATTCTTCTATCCCCGGGAAGCACTGGGTCCTCATTCGGAGACCCCTTCCCTCACCCCCCGCTCGCTGTTGGGGTCCTCGCCCTCGGTTCCCTCCCCAGCCCTCAGAGAGCCCGCGGGGCGGAGTCACGACGCGGCCTCTGAGGAGGCAGGCGCGGGCCGCCGTTGGCGGGAAGACTAAGCCCCGCCTCCTCCCCGCCCCTGTTTACGAATCAACCAATAGCTAGCGAAGAAAGGTGAAATTCATACCTGCGGTCCAATAGCGCGCAGCGGGGCGCCTTCCACGCGGCCCTGCCCGGTTCTGATTGGGAGAGCGGAAGATATAGACGGTAGAGGCACCCAATAGCTTACACCTCCGAGAGAGACGTACCCAATGAGCGAGGCGCGGGGAGCCAACAGCACCGCCCCTCGCTATATAAAGCCGGCCCAGGAAGAGCCGTCGCTTTTGTGGCGCTGCCCGGACCCGTCGCGCGTCTGCAGCTCCCCCCGCGGCCCCAGCCATGGTGAGCGGGGACCCGGGGAGGGGGCTCCCGGTGCCGCTCCGCACGCTGAGGCACTGCGGGGTGGGGAGAGCGGGGCGGCCCGGCCGTGCCAGCGGAGGGGAGGAGGACGAGGGGCGGGCGGGACGGGCCCCGAGCCGCGCTGTCCCTGCCGGGTCGTGGCCCGCAGCGCGGTCTTGTCCCAAAATGGTGGCGGCTCCTCCGAGAACATGGCGGCCCGCGGCGGGACCCTCAGCCCCCGGCCGGGTCTGACCTGGCGGCTCCCGCAGAGGTGGCTCCGGGCCGGGCCTTAGGGAGCCGCCGTCTGGGCCTGGGGCAGCGCTAGCGCCCTGGGTCCGCGGCTCCATGTGCCGGGGTCCTCGGAGCGGGCAGCGCAGGGGGTGAGCTGCTGGGGTGCGCTCACGGGGACCTCTGGAGTATCCCAAGACGGGGGGACCACACGCGATCTGTCGTGGCAGCGGCAGCTTCCCTCGGCTGTGGTCTGGGGTGGTTGCAGAGGTCAGGGAGTGGGGCTGGTGGTGGAGGCTTCCTAGAGGACTTTGTGAGGCTGGCTGGTAATAAAGCGGAGGGGAAATGACCTTGTAAGGCAGGAGTCGGCCTTGGAGGGGGATCTGAAAGGCACGATAAGGAGCTGGGACATCATAAACAGGGCAGAGTTCAGCTGTTGAGCTGTGCGGCCCAAGCAGGAGCTGTCAGTTGGGAGCATGGGAGCAGCGTGAGGTCCTGATCCATGTGCGTGTTTGCCGTGTAGATCTCTTTGGAAGGAGATTGTGGATGTCAGGAGGGCACGAAGCAGATGCTCCTGGAGGGTTGTGAATGCACAGAAAGTATTTGCTGAACAGCAAATGCTTAGGAGCTCAGATACTGGAGGGTGCTGATGGCCTCTCCTTGCTCTTACTCTTCTGTGGGGGTTCTTCATTGCTCACGTTGTTAAAATTCAGCCCAGTCTGGTGGTAAGTGCAGCCCCTCACCTCTGCAGAGGAGGCAGCTTCCCTCAGGTTCCTCCTGAGGGAACCATCTTCCTCGTTATGGCACGTTGTTGAACGTGGTCAGAGCTGGTACAGCCGCTCTCATCAAACCTGGCTTTCCTCCAGCTTCACACGGATGCATCAGTGCTTTCCGTATGATGCTGGAGAGTGTGAGGGACCTAGAGCATGATCAGTGTGGCTGAGGGACCTGGGCTGCAGCCTGCCGCTGCAGGAGTGGCAGCTACAGAAGAGGAGCCAGTGCTCTTGGGTTGGACACATCCTATAGCAGAAGGAGACAGAGACAAATAGAGTCTGGAGAGGTTTTGGAGACTGGTGTATTTGGATGAGAATGCCCTGCTGAACACTCGGGGAGGGGTTTCTGTGGTAACCCCCAGGATCTCTTCAGCAGGGCTGCTTCTCAGTTCACTGCTGCTTTGTACTGATGCAGGGAGTTACTCTGCCCCAAGGGTTGAACTTTGTACTTTGTTAGAGTAAACGTGCTGTGGTTGCAGTGTTGCACAGGCAGGACCTGGTTGGGGGCTGTGTTGCCCAAGTTGTACTTTCAAAGCCTTAAATGCTCTTTGGAATATGAATGATTGCTGCTGCTTTGTGTAGTTTGATGGAGTGGGGCCAGTTCATTTGATGCTGGAAAGCATGACATGGTCCATGCATTCACCTTGCTTGGGCATGCTAGTCCATGCATGCTTCCTTTCAGTAACCTCCCCGAAGTGCTTAGAAGCTTCACTGACAAGGCTTAGATCACTGGTAGGACCTCAGTACAGCTGAGGATTCAGACCAAAGTGGTGCTATCACCTCTCTACTCTCTCCTGTTGCTGTAAGGAGTGGCAGGCTGTCCTGCATTCCTGGAAGGCCTAATTCATTGCATGGCCCGCCTGCTCTGCAGCAGTGCAGCCGCAGTGGGCTGCATGCTCAGCTGCTGTTCTTGCCCAGGTCACAGTGTGGAGGTTGGCTGTCCTCTACCATTGCAGTACCTTGCCAAGCCACAGCCGTCAGCCTGGAGAGCAATGGAGCAATGGCCTTGGAGAGGAGTAGTGTGGCAGCAGCCTCCAGCAAGCTTTGGTTGCAGGGGGATGTGGCTAGCTCTTCTGGGAGCTGTGTGTCTGCATACCCAGCTTGGATGGAGAGCTGCAGAACAGCACTTCTCAGCTCTTCAGTGCTGTGGTTGAGAAGAAGATTTGCTTTTAGCAAATACAGTGCTCAATTTCTTGGGGTTTCCAAAGAAGTCAAAAGGACTATTCTGCTTTCTGCACTGACTTGTCCATGGACTGGGCAGTTCCAGGTCCTGCTTTATAGCTTGCTTATTCAGGGACAAAATTAATTGTATCCCCAATCATAGGGCTTGAACATAAATGTGACAACGCAAAACGGCCCCACATGCAGGCTCTTCTAGGATGTGTTTAACTTGCTCAAGCCCACATGGCAGATATCTTAGATGCCATGGATGGGCCAGGATTTAGAGATGCTTCCATTGTGGCTTGGCTTTTAATACTCAAAACCCTGTGCTGAAATACTAAGGAGCTGGGTTGATGCTCTGGACATCAAAAGCAACTTCGGAATCCATCAGTTGATGTGAGTGGATCCTTTTGCTGACATGAACTATTTCCTACATAGCTGAAGTGAGGTTTGTCCAGTATTTAGGATTTTGGTACTCTGCATCCAGCAGTGTGGTGTGAGGCCTAATGTCCATAGCTTACCCTAACCCTATGAGGGCCTTTGCTCAGACTTTCTTACAGGATAGCCAAGTTCCCTAAAGTGATAGGGAGAATATTTCCCCCCCTCCCATTTTATGTCTATTAAACAAAATGGCTCTTACTCTTACAGCAGGCTCTGCCTCCTCTGATGGCTTCCTTAGGTGCTCCTGGGGTGATGCTTCCCTTGACACGGAGGCCAGGGACAGGTGGAGTCATCAGGTTTCCTATGTATTTAGATATTCTAAAGAGAGGAGTTGGCTGAAGGCTTTGGAGGAGTTGATCAAGCTCTTCCTGTCTGGGTGAGGAGCAACAAGCAGAAATGAGTTTGTAAAAATGACAGTGTCTAAAAGGGTCTTTCTAGGTGGAGCTGGGTGATGGCTGAAAGAGGCTTTTGTGTTCTGTTGTGCTTTGTGCCAAATGCCCCAAACACCAAGACAATAAGGTTAATGTTTTAATAGCTGTGCAGTATAGGAGCTCAAGCTGTGCATGCTGAATGTTTTCTAAACAAGGAAGCTGCTGTTTCTGCTGAGCTGATCCACTGTTTCTCCTCGCAGCGTGAGTGCATCTCAGTCCATGTTGGCCAAGCGGGCGTGCAGATGGGCAATGCCTGCTGGGAGCTGTACTGCCTGGAGCACGGCATCCAGCCTGATGGCACCATGCCCAGCGAGAGAGCCCTCGGCGGGGGAGACGACTCCTTTAACACCTTCTTCAGCGAGACCGGCGCAGGAAAACACGTCCCTCGTGCTGTGTTTGTGGACCTTGAACCAGCAGTAATAGGTAAATGCGGTGACCTGTGCAAGGGACTGTAGAACATGCTGTAGGACTGGATTTACCTTCCATGGATTTTGACTATGGGATCTGCTTAGTCCTGCAAAATGCTTTGGGCCTTTCTTTTTACTACATAAAGCTTGCCTATGTCTTCCTAGTGATGGGAGATACTTGGCTTTATGCTCATCGAGACTGGCAAATGCGCTCTCTGGAGCTCTAAAGAATTTAAATATTACCTTCTGCCAGCCTGTGAAATTAAATGGGTCTTCTGGATGTGCCCCATGCTTTTGCTATGCAGGGAACTAATTACAGCTTCTTGAACAATGCGGTATAATGGGTACAGCTGTCAATGGGAACCTTTTTGAAAGATAATACATATCATTAAGCAGATTTCTTCTTGAATGTTGAAATGATTCCTGTTCCCCAAACAATCCTCTGTACTCTGTAGCTTGAATAGTGCTTGCAGAAAAGAGTCTCAGTTGCTAGCCTAAATTGAGGGACTTCCATACATGCACTGCAGCTTCCTGCTGCCTTATCTTTGAATAACAATTGACTCTTATCCTCAAAGTCAGTTGTATCCCAGGCTCTGGCAACACTGGTTTACTGTTCCAACGTGATCCATGCATCAGCCACTGACCAGTGCCACATTCTGTGACATTAGCCCCACTGCCAGCCCAGTGTGAGCTCCCCACATTAACAAGACCCTTGTTCCTTGGGTCACAAATCTTGATTTTGCTCTCGACAGTGTGTGTGCCTGAAGTAATTCTGCTGGAGCTGGTATTGTGGTTTTTGCTTTAAGTGGTGATGCGAGGCTCCCATAGAAGAGGCCTGTGTTGCTTTTATAGTTGTGGTGGTGATCTTTCTGCAGTACATAGAGCATTGGGAAGGGAAGATGAGTGAATAGACTTAAGCTACTCTGATGCACTCAAATGTGGGTCCCTTGTAACTTATGTTCATTGTAACACCCCAAACCACTTTTTGTGGTTGATACAATAGAATGAAATCCTGCAGGAGGCTGTTGGGCAGATCGGGATGGTGGTGCTGGACTGAACTCTGAAAGGAGCCATACACTAATGTTGCCAGGAGCAGTTGCAAGCCTGACTTTGTTTCCCTGAGCCCCATGGCTGGTGCTTCCTCTGCTGCTGGCCAGGTGGTGGCTCTGAGCAACCAGAAAAGGCTGAGAGATGAGGTGAGGGAGAGCAGAGCTCTCACTGTGCCTCTGGAGGTGAGGAGCTGTTGTGTAGCTGGTAGAGTTCCAGCTCCTGCTAATGATGCAAGCGTAGTATGGGGAGATGGGCACAAGGCTGTCTTATAAACACCTGGTGACACTAAAACTGATAAATGTTCCCCTTCCAGGGAGGGAGCCTTCTTTCTTTATTTCTGCCCTATTTGAAAGTTATGGATCAGTTTTCTGGGCAGGGTTAGCATGATTCTTCCCATTCATGCAGCATGTCCCTCTGCGCTGAGGTTATGGAAAAACCCCATCTATTGTGAATACGGCAGCTCCGTAGCTGCCATGGGTACACCAGGGATTTCTGGAGTTTCTAGGTGAGTGCTGCTGGTGGTGAAAGCAGCAGCTGTGCTGTACATGTGCACCAACTTGGTGGATATGGTGGTAAAATCAGTTCCACACAACTCTCATTAAAAATCTCCCCCAGACAGACTGAGAAGCATGAAGGGGCGAGCTTGGTTGGGACACTTTGTTCCAGCTCACTTTCATAGTCCAGTGACTGATCCTCTGAACTCCTCAAGTTTTGTTACTTCCCTAGGACCACCTTGACTCACCTTGCCCCTAACAGCAATGTTTTTCTTCAGGTTCTGTATTTTCCCCTTTTGTTCCTAGTTGTCTGTGATGACTTGGAGTGGGAATGCAGAAAGTCATAAGCACATGTATTTTGAATGGGAGACTTTTTTCCAGATGGGATTTTTTTTTTTGTGCAGCCTTGGAAATAGGTTAAAATCTATGGCTTGCAGGGGCAGCTGCTCAGTCTGACTTGGTTCAAACAGGAGATGTATTTTCAGATCTTGACTTTGTCTTGCTTGTCCTTTTGCAGATTAAAAGGAATACATGCAAACAGCAACTTTCCCTGTAGCTAATAAAGATCTTTGCTAAAATGACTGCTACTGCTGAACCCAGGACACACCTGGCTTTAATTAAAGGATGCAGTGCTGTATTAGCATACAACTCAAGAATGGCTTGAGCTAAACCAGAGACACAGCAATGCTGACTGTCTTTGTACCTTTCTGGTAGGACAGAGCTTTAGCCTGCTAGATGTAAGTGCATATTTCTGATAACTGTTGGAGATCATAACTCTGAACCATTCTCCAGATCTGTAACTGCTGGGGGATGCTGTGTGTGCATTTGCACAGTTTCTTTATAATGCAGCCATTGGTGCTGGAGCTTTTACAGCTCAGTATTTGAATAACTGAATAGCTCTACAACAGCATCTCCTGTTCCTTTTGAACCTTCTTCTCTACCCTTGGCAGAAAGTACAATCAAGGGAAAGAAGAGGACAAGCAAGCACTGTAGGTTCTGACAGCCTGCAGCTGCAGAAGCAATAAGGCAGCATCCTGAAGGGTTTGGAAAATAAGAGGGAAAGCAGTATTTCAGCTGCTGATCTGCAAAGTGGTCCTTAAGTTGTCTTCAGCTGTGAAAGAATGATTCTGCTGCTACAGTTCAGTCTTAAATTGCTCTGGCAGGTCAAAAACTTAAACTGATCAGTACAATGAGACAATTTCTTAAGCATTAACTTCATTTTTGTCAGGTATTCAAGATTTAGATTATACTAAGTCCTTTGACACTTACTGATAGGTAGAGGTCTGGCTGCATTTTCTCTCGAAGGGTTTAGGGACCTTATTCTGGACACCCTGAGAAGTCTGAAAAACCCAGTCTGGGTAGAAAAGTAACCTGTAAAATTCATCTTGTCTCCCCAGATGAAGTTAGGAATGGGACATACAAGCAACTCTTTCATCCGGAGCAACTCATATCTGGTAAAGAAGATGCTGCAAACAACTATGCTCGAGGTCATTACACAGTTGGGAAAGAGATAATTGATCTGGTTCTAGAGCGGATCAGGAAGCTGGTAAGCCTTTTCTTTATGGGAGACTCTTGAAGCATCTTTCTTTGTCCTGTTTTACAGGATTTGGAAACTGGTTTCTTAAAAATTATGTAAGTTGTGCCTTAATTTATTCCATGGTAGGAGAATCTGTGGCCTTAGTCTGCATCTGGTTTTATTCTTGGCCTGCTGAGAAAGGTTGGATTATTCCTTTCAGATGCAACTTTCAAGTGGCCTAAAACGCTGATGAGGCACCCAGATCTATAGTTTGATGTCCAACTTCAGAAAGCCAGGACTGAGAGTTGGGATTTGCATAGTTCCTGATGGAAAAGGATTGGTCTCTGGCTGTGGCTCTTGCAAGGAATTTTAAGCAGGAGTATTTGCTTCTGTGGTTTAGATTTATTTCCATTTCCTGATGTTATAATTTCTGAATTAATTTTATGGTAATAACAGTAGAAAAGGAATAAATCTCAGTAAGTTGTCAGTAAGGGATGTCTTGGGCTCCCCAGTACTTTGATCATGTGACAGATCTATGAAGAGGTCAGTTTAGAAGGTTAGAGTTCCCATTTAGGGCTGCTATGGATGTATTTGACCAAATCCCTGTCACAAAGGTAAGGGATTCTCATTGCACGGAAGTGCAGGGTGTCCCTCTGGTGTGTGTGTGTGTCACAATTCAGAGTCTTGTTTTGGGCTTGATACTGACAGCTGTTTAAACTCCTGTTTTCTCTTTCAGTCGGATCAGTGCACTGGCTTGCAGGGTTTCCTGATTTTCCACAGCTTTGGGGGAGGCACTGGCTCAGGATTCACTTCCCTGCTCATGGAGCGCCTCTCGGTTGACTACGGGAAAAAATCAAAACTGGAATTTGCCATCTACCCTGCACCACAGGTCTCGACAGCGGTTGTTGAGCCGTACAACTCCATCCTCACTACCCACACCACCCTCGAGCATTCCGATTGTGCCTTTATGGTTGACAACGAGGCCATCTATGACATTTGCCGGAGGAATCTGGACATTGAACGCCCAACCTATACCAATCTCAATCGCCTCATTGGGCAGATAGTGTCTTCCATTACTGCTTCCCTCAGATTTGATGGTGCCTTAAACGTGGATCTTACTGAGTTTCAAACTAACTTGGTGCCTTACCCTCGCATCCACTTCCCCTTGGTAACCTATTCCCCAATTATTTCGGCAGAGAAAGCCTATCATGAGCAGCTCTCTGTGTCCGAGATAACCAATGCTTGCTTTGAGCCATCCAACCAGATGGTGAAGTGTGACCCTCGCCATGGCAAGTACATGGCCTGTTGTATGCTGTATCGTGGGGATGTTGTCCCCAAGGATGTCAACGCTGCTATCGCCGCTATCAAAACCAAGCGCACAATCCAGTTTGTGGACTGGTGCCCAACTGGGTTTAAGGTAAGTCTCAGTTACATCCTGGTTTTCTTTTTCTGGACTTCTCATGCGCTGTCAGGGGTTATTAACTTGTATTTTCTCCCTGAGATGCTCTGTAGGTGCCTGATTTGTATTTTCAGTCCTTACACAGAGCTCTTTCCTTGGAAGTGAAACAGTTTATTCAACTGCTGCTCTCTGACTTGTTTGATTGCAGTCACTGGCAAATACTACAGTGGAACTCATGGTCTCTTCTGCTTTTCATATAGGTTGGCATTAACTACCAGCCACCAACAGTGGTTCCTGGTGGTGACTTGGCCAAAGTCCAGCGTGCAGTGTGCATGCTGAGCAACACTACAGCCATCGCCGAGGCCTGGGCTCGTCTAGACCACAAGTTTGACCTGATGTATGCCAAACGTGCCTTTGTTCACTGGTATGTTGGAGAAGGGATGGAGGAAGGGGAGTTCTCGGAGGCTCGGGAAGATTTGGCTGCACTGGAGAAAGACTATGAAGAAGTGGGCACAGATTCAGTGGATGGAGAAGATGAAGGTGAAGAGTATTAAATGCAACAAAAGCCAATTGCAAGTCTTTGCCATTTTACTGCCTCTTCAGAAGTGGTGTAAATCATGTCATGTAATTGGAATAAACTTCTTTAATCAAGGCATTTGATAGTCTCCAAACACTATGTACGTTCATTGTCTGCAAGTAGTCGGTAATCTGGGAGATAGAATTTCTTTCTGGGAAAGATAGCTGAATAAAATAGCCATGCTCTAATTAGATGAGTTCTTGTCCTTGTGGCATTGCTATTTGAGGAGCTAATAGTGCATATTTCCTCCCAGAATACAAGACCAGAATGTGCTTGAGTTTTTGCTGGAAGATTTAGCTACTTTTTTTTCAAGGCTCTAAAGCTGGTGTGATGAGACAATGGGAACTAACCTTGTTACCCTTAAGGATGCAACACCTTTAAAACCAAAGGCTATTTGAGTTTAGTTTTCTCCTATACTTAGACTTAGCATGGGCTGATACCTTAGATGCAGTAACCTTGAAGGGGAGGGTGTCTGGAAAGGGTGTGCCATAGCATGAGGAATGTGCCACTTCACTGTCAGAACCTGTGTGGCCATTGCCCTGGTGGTGTTTTGTTCTGCAAAAGGACCTGCAGTCCTTGTCTGCCAGCTTCTATTGAGTTGCCTTTTGCCTGAAGCTGTCTGGGGTGGGATCTGCATTAGCTGGCCATGGTTTAACACTAGCTTCCCCTAAAACTAATTCTTTTTGAAGATTAGTTCATGGCTTCAGGTAGGAAAGCTGCCTTTCTTCTGTCTGCATTGTAAGGGGATGTTAGAGGAGAGGCTTTGGCTAATCAGGTTATCTACAGGTGTGGACATCCTGTGTCTGAAACTGTCTGAGTGGGGCTTGGGGACACAGGGCAGTGATCCACAAACCAGATAACCTGACTATTTCCAACTCTTGTCTTGGAGCTGGGTGACTGAGGAATCTCTCCCACGGAAGTAGTGAAGGTGGAATAGTCAAATACATTGAGATGATGATTGACTACTGCATGTGATTACAAAACACCAAAGTCTGACTCCAAGGCTAGACTTTGAGCTGGAGAATTCTTCCATGTCCTATTTCAACCTTACTTATATTCCTTCTGATTTAATATCAGACCATGACTGGGGCCAAGTCTTGAAGCTGGAGATATGCATACCTACTGAACAGGAGTCTTAGCTGTGGTATGAAAAATGCCTTAACTTCCTGCTGTATGGGAACCTCCTGTACTCAAGTAACACTGCGGTATTTGGCATCAAGTCATAAAGTTTTAACTGACTTGGGTGTACTTGTTCTTCTAGATGGGGGTATCACTCTTACATTAACAGGCTGCTGCTGTTGATTGGAGGTCTGACAGAACAGCCCAGTCTGTAAGGGCTGACTGGCCATTTGCTTAGGCTGAAAGCTTGTTGTCCTGAATTAGTCATAGAATAGTTAGGGCTGGAAAGGACCCTAAGATCACCCAGTTCCAACCCCCCTGCCATGGGCAGGGACACCTCACACTAAACCATCTCACCCAAGGCTCTGTCCAGCCTGGCCTTGAACACTGCCAGGGATGGAGCATTCACAACCTCCCTGGGCAACCCATTCCAGTGCCTCACCACCCTTACAGTAAAGAACTTCTTCCTTAGATCCAGTCTAAGAATTACTGTGCTTGTGTTCTTGCAGCCATTGGGTTGAGTCAGTCTGATTTGAAATTAATCTGACTTACTGGAGCTGGAAGTTACCAGCTTTATATAGATGGGTAGAACAACTTCAAGGCTTTATAACCTAGAGGAGTGCTTCAGACTCTCTGGTCAGCCATGGTCATTGTGCAGAATATACAAGTGCTGTGTGAATCACCCCTGGGCATGTCCAGAGTTGCAGTGAGTTTGTCACTGGCTTCTGCTTATGTTTTTATGTTCCAGGGTAGATGTAAGTGTAAAGAATTTCCAGCTAACTCATTTTCCTACTTACTGGATGATTAAGCAAATGTGCAAGGCATAACCCAAGGATGGTCGTGCTCATTGCAAGGAAGATTGACTTCAGTGCATGCATTCAGATTTTTAATGTAGTGGCAGTGCCTCCAAGAGGAATATGCAAAGGAATGTCCCATACCTTGCAGGTATCTAGAGCTTTGTGAAATGCTGCACTACTAGCAGAGCACAAGGAATGCTGTGTGGCTACAAGTGCACCATAACTTCCCTTAAAAGCTGTGTACTGGGGGTTGTGTAGGAGTGGGTTTCTCAGCTGGCCTTCACTGTGATCCTATAGCAATGATTTGACTCTTACCTGGAATTCCTTGTGTGTCATTATTTGAGGCTGACATGCTCCATTTCCTGCTATACTTTCTGGGGTTTTCTTTACTGTACATGGGGTTTATTCTTATTTAGGACACCATTTATGTGATGGGATGTGGTTTGCAATGTGTCAATGCTTTATGTGGGCGTGCACAATGCCAAGCCTGCAGGGCACCACGCTCTGCAGCATCCTTGTCAAAGGTGTGGGCATGTTGAATGCTGTGCCTGGGCTGCCTGGGGATTCTCGGTGCAGGCAGTAGATCTGAGATGCGTTGTGCTCTTCCTTGTTAAAGCTAACATTGTAATGCTGCTTCCTGAAGATGGTCACCTGCAGTATGGTGAGCACCCACTGGTGGGAGGTTTGGTAAGAGATGCCACGTCACTTGTGAGCTGTTGGACTGATGCTGAAAATACATTGTACGTTCTCAGCCTCCAGACTGAGATTTTCTTGCTTTCGCTATTGGGAAACGCTGGTGCAGTAGCCAGTGGGCAGTGAGCTCTTGGTGTAGGCATCTGCATCCAGAGCTGAGATAAGATGGTGTTTTTCTCAGCTATGAAGCCAAGATAATTACAGCAGGAAAATCCTGCTAAAACTGCTCTTGCTTCAGCTAACTGCAGAACTCCTTAAGCGTGTTCTAATTACTGGCTGGATGCTTGCATTAACAAATGTGGGGTTCAGCTGTTTCCTGAACTGGAGAGGAGAGATCCTACACTCAATTAACATTTGAGTGTATGCATGAATACCTGAGACTCGCAGTGGTTGAGGAGAGCTGTCACGTAACAGAAAGTGCTGGAAGTGTTTAATGCGAGACTTCAAATGCCTGTTTCTTTGGTAAGAAGTCCCCACACTTCTGCTCTGAGAAGTCATGTGCCTGTTTGCACTGGCAGAAGTGGAGGCATTACCTAGTGGTAACTAAATATATCTTTACCTGTGTGGTGACACAGCTTTCTCCGGTGTTGAGCTTGGCAATTAACAGCTATCACCTGATAGAGAATAACTTCTGTGACTCACAAAGTGGAGGAGGAGGAGGAAGTGAGCTGGAGCCCATGGTGGTTCCTGTGAACTTTGGTGTAAATGGCTGGGCTTATCTGGAAGATCTGGTCTAAGATGGTTCTGGTGGCATTCCAGGGGAACGCAGTGAAGCAGAATCTGGTTTCCACCCACTCTGCCTTCTGAATAAGCAACATGAATACCTTTTAATGTGTTAATGTTAATATATATATAACTATCCATTTCTGGTTTCTATAGTAAGCATGCCATGGTGTAATTGTGTGATGAAAATCTCAGGTTTAGCTTTACGAGCAGTGTAGGGAATACAGGCATAGCCCACACATGCTGCCACCTTCTTCCTACAGAGCAAAATGCTCTCAAATAAAGTTCAGAAAGAGCTTCAGTGCCTCACATACCTGAAACCCCATCCAGCAAATGACACTGGCCCTAGCAGCCTGCTGCTGGAAAGCATGGACTTGTTCGGGAGAGCGTAGCTATTTGGAGTTAGAATTGGGAAGTGAGGTTTTAACTGAAGGTGAGCAAGTAAAGGAAGAACGGGGTGCCTCCATGGTTCTGATGGAAACCATGAAGGTAAGGCTGCAAACCACACTGCTTAGAAAAACATGTCTGAGAAACTGGATCATAAACTTGGCAGTGAGGGTTCTCTGGCCTTACCTTTTCCTTTGCTCCACAGTGTGTTAGTGAGGAGTCAGAGCAACGGCTCATGGGCAGCTCCAAGTTGTCACTTGGGAAAATTCAGAGGGAACAGCAGTGTCCATTCACTGCTTTGCCAGTACACTGCTGTAAATGGGCACATAGGGTTCGATTGCCTTGTGCAAGCCTTCTGTGGACATGCTGCTTTCAGGTGCCCAAGACAAGCAGGGAAGAGGTCATCCTATGCTGGACTCTGCTTTTTGGTCAGACCTGCAGGAACACTGACAGTGGAGATCCTGCCCTCTGAAACCCAGTGCTGCTGATGTTTCTAAGTGCCTGTGTTCCTGCCAAATGAAACGTTGTTTGCCGTTGTACAAGGTCATGTTTTCCTTCATGTAAGGAGATGGTTCCCATAAGCCAAACTGCAGTTGTCACTAGGCAGAGCTATTTTAGTGCAATGGGATGGCTCTTTCTCATGCTCTTTGCTGCAGTTCTGTAACAACCCAAGAGTCAAATTATTGTGCGTATTGTTCAATGCAGTTGTAGCTCTGAATTCCAGCTTGGGAAGGAAAATCAGCCATGGTATGAAATACAGAGACACCCTGGCTTGTGCAGGACGTGGGAATTACCAAAGGTTGGGAAAGTATAGAGGAAGTGTAATTGAGGCTCCTGTCAGGAGGGGGATGCTGGATTAGGTGCCTCCTGATCACACGTGTTCTTGTGTCACCTTTATAAGGAATTGCTTCAAAGGAAAAGCTGGGTTTGTTTGAACTCTGGAAACAGGCTGGGCTCAGGAACAGATTCAGTGGTAAAGAGCTGAAGATCCATCTTCCATGGTGGTGTGGAGCTCCACTGCAAGTGCTGTAGGGATTTTCTTTGTGCACTGGCAAGGTGAGACTGATTAATCCCTTCCCTCTAGCTAGAGGAGTGCTAAGTATGGAACTTCCAGCCTGTGCCAAGGCTTTGATCCACAGATTTCTTCTCAGAGTTGGGCAAGAGGATTCCACATCCCTAGTCTCAGCTGTTAATGGAGCAGGAGCATGATGAAGAGGTCGAAGTGACATTGCTCTGAAGGTACCCTAGGTGCTGGCTGACAAGAGGCTGAGGAACACCAGGAGACTGAGAATTGCAGCAAGGGTCAGAGTCTCATGAGGAGCGGTGCCTTCTGTGGAGCCCTTCAGTGACCCGAGGCTGGTAAAACCCTGCCCCTTTGGGATGCCATGGCCCTGTCCCTTGGCTTTCTGCAGACCCTGCTTCCCATGGCCAGCTTCCTGTGGCACCAAACTTGGTTGGTGATGTTCGTGGGTTCCTGCGGTGCTATCCTGGTTGCCCAGTGATGGGTGACCCTTGCAGTCATCTTTCAGGAGCATCTTTCAGTTTCTCTGCGGGATTGTCTGGATTCCCCTCGTCTGCATCAAGATCACATTTAGGAAATACTTTTTCTGATGGTTACCGTGGACTTCCTGCATTTCTCATGCTCTGGAAGTGTTTTGTTTCTCTTTTTTGAGGAAGAAAGTGCACCTTGGTTCCTTTAATACGAAGTACTGACCCGCTCGGTGAGCTCAGTTCTGCTTTAAGGTCTACCCCAGGCTTCCCCTGTGCCACAGCCTGTGTTTCTTTGAGTGGTCTCTCAGTTTTGGTCCCATATGTGCAGCAGTAACCGCAACATCTGCAACGCGGAGCAGTTTGAGGCTGAGGCAAGAACAAGGGTTTCAGCCTTTCTGTGGGCTTCAGAACATGGGCAGGCCTGTTCATGGGCTGGGGTATTTAAATTCACTTTGTAAGGTTGGGACTGGAGATCAGATGGGTTTGGAGAAGCTGAAAAAAGCATTCAGGATGACTTTACAGGCTCGAGGTTGCGTCCATATGGATCTGATCTGAGCTCTGGGCTGCCTGGCCTGGAGGTGTTGCATTAATACTGCTTTGGTGTTTCTCCCACCTCAGCTTTGTTCCTTTGGGAGGTGACGAGTGATGTTTAACTGCCATTGCGCTGTGTTGAGGGCCTGTTTGCAGCTCTTCCTAAAGAGCTGCAGCTCTTTCCTCTCTTAGGATTGGAACTGTGAGGTGCTGTTGCTGGTCTGTAGCTGCATCCTGCTACTTCATTGAACAGAGCTGAGTGAAGGAGGTACTGAGCCACTTCATACCTCTCCCAGACTGTGTCCCTTATGTTGGGTGGGTAAGAGTCACTCTTCCAAGCATCATACCTGGAAGTGAGTTACCCGTACTCTGAGCAAGGTGCACTGTGGTTCTCGTGCAATCTCAAGGGATAGGGGAGCCGAAGGTAACTATTCTAGATGGTGAAGGCAGCTTGGACCGGAGAAATTCCTCTCCCCAAAGAGGCTCAGACTTTCTGAGGATCTGTTCTTACCCTGCAGGGCTTTCGTCGTTCCTGTGACTTCTCTGGGGTTATCAGCTCTCTGTGTTGGAGTTCCTGTTTCAGAGGCACTGCTGTGAATGCCTGTTGCAGTGCTTCAAGTTAGGGATGAATTGCAAGCAGTGGTTCTTCAAGAAGGCTGCAAAGACCTTAAGCATCTTCGTGTCATTTTCTTTGAGCTCTATGGCTCCAACCGTCACGCATTTCATCGTCTTACATCATTTCTCCTTGCAAAAGCTACTTTTTGGTCAGCTCTGCTGACAGTAGAGATCTTTGTGGCTTTTCAGTTATTTCAAAATCCAGCTTGTAGAACCTGCCTTGGCTGAATGCTGCAAGTGTTGTTTCAGAGGGATGCTCAATGTAAATGTACTGTGTTCAGTCTTGCATTGCTTTCCAGTAGTTCTAGATCTTGTGCAGTTCTGCATGCGTTGTCAGAGCTGTGTCCCCTGCAGTTACTCTCAGTTTCACGGCTGTAGCTGCTGTCTCTGTCCCATACAATCATGTTTTTGCTCTTATGCTGCCTCTAAGTTTTGTGTTACATTGGCAAAAGCCCCTTACCCCTTCCCGTGGGAAGAAGCACACAGCGTTCTTTGCTGTCACAACCTCGGATGGCTCCGTGTGGGATCAGCTGGAGCAGGGATCAGGGAAGCGTGGGATACCACGGGTCAGCCACAGCTGCTGCTGAGCCACAGGCTCGACTGTTCTCTGCTGACTGGGGCGAAATGGGTTCTGCCTTTGTTCTTCACAGCCTATATGGAGCGTTTATGTGGAAGGCAAAAGCATGTGCATGTGTGGAAGTGTCCCAGTCACGTCTCCGAGGGTGCTAGAGAACAGTTTCTGCCATTGGCCGTAAGTGCTTTTGAGAATGGTGTTAATGGCTTGCAGTAAGCACATATGGCACCCAGAAACAGAGGTTTCCTTGCCTCCAACTTCATCATTCGGGCACCAGTCACCGGGTTTTACTTTTGCTAGGTTTAGTGTTTGTCTTCCTCTCTCTGTTCTCAAATTCTGGGTCTGTTTCTCATTCATCGCGGTTGCAGATACCAACAGTTTAAGTTCCAGCTTTGTCTGTTACAGCAGATGTGCGCTGCCTCCCTTATCTTCACTGCCTACAAGTATTGAACGTCTCGCAAGTGTGTCTTCACGTGTTAGATTGGCCTGATAAAGCTCAGGGGGGCAGCTTGGCTACATATTGATTCAGACCCTGTTTTCTTTTGATTAGATGTATTAAATACTCATCTGTGTTTATTGCAGGCACTTTAAAGAGCCCATGTGCTGCTACGCCCATTTGCTGGTAATTGTAGGTGCTGCAGAGCCTCCCTGTTGTACTTGTGGTCACTCGAAAGCTCTTGTTCAGTCTTGTACTTCCTTGCGAAAGATGCTCCGAGTTCTGTCGGAGACTTTGTACATCTCCACGGGCTGTGTGTGGTTCCAGGGACCAGCACAACGAGCCACAGAGTTTCCTTTGCACAGGTGCCTCGGAACTCAGCATGCCCAGAGCCTGCTCTCTCTTCAGTTTGGTAGTTTGACCATAGAACTCCCGAGTCCTTGCCATTGCCAGCTTGTTTAATCACACTCTTTCCCTTTTGAGTGCCTTCTGGCTCCCCAGCTGCTTTTAAACCCGTGTGCCATCCACCCCATTCTGTATCAGTCAGCCTTGTCTGGTTCATGCAGTCTCTGCACCACCTCTGCTTGGCTCACGCTGGCACCTTTCTCATCACTGTTGTCTGAAGTGGTTTTCTCTGCCTTCATTCATGTAGTTCTCACCCATTCTCCCGTCTGAGTGACCTGCAGCTATTTCTGTGTGTTTAAATCCTTTCTAGAAGCAATTTTTGCTGTGGCTCTTCATCAGTTTACTATAGTGGTTAAACCCCAGCTATTTCCTTCTGGTCTGACTCCTTGTCTGTTCAGCCCATACATTTTCTGTGTATCTTAAGTGCCCTACAAGGGCTTAGATGACTTGGTGCATACGTGCTGTTTGGAACCTTAGTGTCTCCTTATTGCCTCTTTAATGGTTTTTGTGTCTAAAAGCAGGTGGCTCCTGTTGCATGTGTCTGGGTAACCAAGAGGGGTCTCAGCCACAGCAGAGGTGGAAGCTTGGCTGGCAACAAGGTTTGTTCAACACTCGCTGCAAAGGCCGCTTCCCTCCTTGGGACAGGGCACAAGGTGCAGTCTCACAGGGTTTGGGTTTTTTAGTGCTGCTTCTCCTTACCCTATGCAGAAACCACAGTGAGGTCAGATGGTGTTGGGACTGTGATGGTACTTCTGTTCCACTGCAGCCAAGGGGCCAGCGGTGGAGGAGCTGCATCCACGTTTCTGAAAGAGGTTTTCCCTAAGGAAAAGAGAGAGCTGCTCTGGGGTTTATGCATCGTGGCGAGTTGTATTCCCCACGGTGCTTTAGTGTTGCCAGGGGTTTGTAGTGGGGTTCGCTTCCCAAAGCATCAGGGTCTGGAGCTGAACCGGTCACTCAAGGCTCCCTTGTGCAGTCGGTAAAGGGAAGTAAGGGGATTTTAGGGTGAGCTCACTCTGACCTGTGTTAGCCACCTGCTTTAGGATAACGAACCTTCAAGCCGCACCCTCTGCCTCTCCGAGTGCTGCGTTGATGACTGGTCCCGTATCAGCCTCCACACTTAACCGGAAGAATCCCACCCTCTCTCTGCACGTCCTGCCTGGAAGCAGCCCTGCTGCCGCTGGCTGTCAGCGGGATGAAGAGCAAGAAGGTTCAACCCGAATTTGTTGAGCATGAATCAGCAGCTGCCCGAGAGCGAGTGAAGCGTGTGAAAGAGCACCTCCGCTCTGCCTTGCCAGCGCTTCCTAGGGCTGCGGTTTGCTTATCCTTGTTTTTATGGCAGGCTGGCCAAGGATTTGGGGTAAGACTTCACTCAGCCTTTAACAGGAGCTAATGACAGGGTACGGGCTTCTCAGACTTTCTCATCTGATGAATAAAAGCCGTGCTGGAGGTGGTTGCACAACTGCAGAGGTCCTCCAGTCCGCCACATGGTCCCCAGCTGCTTTTACCTGCCTATTGACACTGTCCCCACCGGGAGCTGTGTGCAGCTGGGGGCCTTCCGTCCTCCGCCAGCTCCATTGGAGCCCACAGCCCAGGCTCAGATTTCCTGCCTCCCCCTGCAGCGTGGCCCCTCTGCATGGTTTCCTGTAGCTGCCATCTTCAGCCTGAAGAGCGGAGAGCTGGTTCTGCTTGTCCAGCTGCCCCAGAGCGTAGAAGCCATCATGGAGCTGGGGAGCAGGCGTGTGAGGTGGCACGGAGCGCTGGAAGAAAGGAAGAAAGCACCAGGGCATCTCTGCATTGAACTCCATGGTTCTGACGTAGCAAAAGTTGGCAGCAAAGTCCCTCATTCTCCATTTGAGAACATTTCTGCTGAGACCCATTTAGTCAGGACTCAGTGCGAGACAAGCAGTGGGTGCCAAGCATCAAAGGGAGCATCAGTAGTGAGAGGAGGAGGCACAAAAGTACCAAATGTAATCAGTTCTAAGTAATGTTAAGTTTGATAACTGCGGTGCTTGCAGGTAGTTGACAGTTTCAGGCCCTCAGGACCTCAGTACAAAAGGTGTGAGAAAAACAGAATAGGACAGGACCTGGGGATGGGGAGTATCGCGGACTAGCAGATGTCCAGGATGAGAGCAGTTAAACTCACTGATAAGTAGAAGGCCAGGATGATTGCCATGTCTGTAATGTTAATTAAGCTTGTTGGGAAAAGTAAACGACCCTTAAAGACCACCACATTTTGTATGCGTGCCGGAAACCTTTTGGAAAATGATGTAATATGCTCAGTGACCGCATAAGGATGACCTGTAGAGCAATTCGGGGACACACGTTAGGAGGAGCTCTCCCCCGTGCCTCCCAGTGCTGCAATAAAGAATACCTGCTTGTCAGTTTGAAACTGTTGGCGAGTTTGTTCCTGGAGTTTTCTCCGAATCAATTTGGCGACCCAGGTGGGACCCTCTCTGCTCGGCTGCAGGACCCGCTGAGGACAGGGCTCCCTAGGGCCCGCGGGAGTTTTTCCCGGAGGGACCCCTCGACTCATTCGGATCGCTGCGGGAGCAGACAAGGACCATCTCATAAAAGGTATTCTTTTCTTTTATATAGTCGTTAAGATGCAGGGGGCATCTCGGTTTGGTAAATCGGTTTGGTAAGCGTATGCACGGTAAATCGAGATAGGAAATCTCGTGGGTAAAGGCGTATACCCGGCTGCTAGCATCCGTTTGGTATACACCCACAAGAAGCAGGGGGCATCTTGTGGTTTGGGTCCGACAAGACGCAGTGGGCGTCTTGCACTAAAGGTTTTACTTTTTATTGGTATATACGCGTAAGAAGCAGTGGGTATCTTGTGGTTTGGGTCCTGCAAGACGCAGTGGGCGTCTTGTAGAAAAAGTTTTGGATTTTACTGGTATACGACTTGTGTTGCGACTTGTTATACTTAGGATTTTGGTATTGGTGACAGACTGTTCTAAATGCATTATTAATTGTTGTCTTTGTTTCAAGTATGTTCTTGTGATTTTGGTGTTGGTGACAGAACTGTTAATTGTTAGTTTGATACAATGTTAGTATCTGTCTCGAGTGCTGTAACTGCGTGGAGTGTGTCTGTGGGATCCTGTGTGTGTGTGAATGCGAGACTGATACTAGGAAATCAGCAGAGTGGAGAGAGCTTGAAAAGAAGTCCTTTAGAGTGCGTTTTGGCACACTGGGAAAGAACACTGGGGCTCGGTACATGAGAAAACGTTGATAAAATATTGTAACCAATGATGGCCGTTGTATACTTTGGAAGATCAGGAAAAATAGCCTAAAAATGAGATTCTGAACTGTGATACCTTGTTACAATTAATGTTGTTGTTGAGGGGGCAAGGAAAATGGGATGAAGTAATGTATGCAGATACGTTTTTCACTTTAAGAAACCGCCCCATGTGACAGACGGAATGAGAAATTAACATAGCTCCGACAGATCCCTTAATTTTGGCTTTGGAAAAGGACAGAAAAAAAAATATAAAAAAAAAAAAAACAAACCTGAAAGCTAAGCTGGAGAGATTTTCAGATTGTGGTACCGGGGAAAGATGCTTAAAGTTAAGGAAAACCAAGGGGGAAAGGAGGGGAGCTCGGGCAGCTCCCGTGTTTGAGCGTGGGATGAGTGCTGGGGAGGCAGAGGTGGAGGGATGTCGGGCGCAGGGGGAGTGGGTTTTTCTCCTATGGGACCGAATCGGGGTGTGCGTGTGCTGTAGGGAGTTTTGGACGTTGGAAGTGAGACTGCCCTGGGGGGGGAGAGTGCCATGGGGTGGCTCCAGTGGCTGAATTGGAACAAGACTTGACAAGGGACCTGGGGAATCTACCCTAGCAGATCCACTGGTTAAATTAAAACTAGGGACTAGAGGGAATAAAGTGGAATTTTAGTGGATACAGGAGCAACTTATTCAGCGTTAATTCGGAGGGAAAAGAATTTGTTACAGATGTGGGAGTTGTCATGAATATTGAAGAGGCCCTCATATTTACCTTGGGACCAGAATTACTGTACTAGTGTCCCATGGTGTACCAGCATTCCTGGAACAGAAAGAAGCCCACTGGTTATCTCCTTCATGTTTTTTAAAAATACCAGGCCACCCCTGTGCAACATGATGATATAGAAATTGTGATCACTAATGTTGCCAACCCAGCATCCTTTTGCAGGAACAGCCAACAGAACTGTTAACACAGGACTGCTTAGCCACTATATGAAACTGTATAGTCAAGTCAACCAGATTTGAAAGAAACCTCTGGAACGTGCCCTGGAATTGGCTAAAGACAAAAGGATAAATATTTGATGCATTTGGTGTGGTCCATGCACATGGTGCCATCTGGAAAGAACGAGGACCATTGAACACACAAGAGACTACTGAAAGCTGTTCAGCTACCTGAGGAAGTAGCTATTATGTATTGTCGAGGGCATCAACAAGGTGAAATTTGGCCGATTCTGAAGCCAAAGGAGAACCTGAACAATCCAAACTCATTCCTTTAATCCCTGACGGCAAACTAACGATTGAGAAATCTAAACCTAGATATTCAAAGGAGGATAGAAAATTGATTGGAGATCTCAAAGGAGAGGAAAACAAAGATTGGGTTCAGATACCTGATGGGTGAATTGTGATCCCCTATAACCAACTCTGGAAGCTAATTCAGGAGAAACGTAACAAAGCTCATTGGGGTAGCAACTCCTTGTATAAATTCTTAGATGAACAAATTGCAGGAAGGAATCTATATAACACAGTTTAATTAGTGACAATGTCAGCTCTGTCTCAAGAATAATCCTAAAATTGAAAATAGAAATCAAATTGGTACAACTGGGAGGAAGTTATCCGGGACAGCACTGGCAAATAAATTTTTCTGAATTACCGAGACCAATATTTGTTGGTGTTAACGAATACTTTTTCAGGGTGGCCAGAAGCATTCCCCTGTAGAATAAATAATGCAAGACACGGAATTGGAACACTGTTAAACAGTATAATACCTTGTTTTGGAGTACCAGAGGCAATTTCTTCTGACCCAGGCTCGCCCTTTAGTGCAAAATAGTTACAAGAAATTAACAAAAATTAGAAATTGATTGGCAACGACATGTTCCTTACAGGCCTCAGGCCAGTGGGCAAGTAGAAAAGATGATCAAACTAGTAAAATATGTCAAGATATTGATACTAAGCTTTACCACTGGCTCTATTGAGAATTTGAACCACACCTCGGTCAGAAGAAGAGGCTATCCCATGTAAAATTTTATATGGAAGACCATATCAGTCCCAGTTTAAAGGAGAGAGCCTTCAGGAAGTGGGAGAAGGCTATCTCCAACAGTTTCTGGTCAATCTGGGAAAACAATTAGAAGAAATAAATAAGAGAATATTAGGGACAAGAGCAAGAGGTTTGGATTACCCAATTCACCCTTTTAGATCCGGAGACTGGGATTATGTTAAGAATTTTTCAGGATATCCTCTACAGGAGAAGTGGAGCAGACCGTACCAGATATTACTGACCACCTTTGAGCAGTGAAGATAAAGGAACAACCTGCTTGGATACATTATTCAAGAATAAAGCAAGCATCAGAACCTGAGAAGACATGGCGGATCGAACCTTCAGGACCCTTACGTATGAAATTGTACTGGTCATAATTTGGACTTACATGATAACTGGTGTACCAGCTTGGGACCAAAACTTATACCTGAAGTTAATGCAGAATGTTACTAATGTTTTTAATCGTAGTGGTGACTGCTGGGTGTGTGCACAGCTGCCTAAATCAGGGGAAAATCCAGACCTACCTTTAATTGGTGTTCCAATTCCCAATGCTGTCTCATGGACTAATTTGTGGGCAAACACCAGCAACCTATATCCAAGGGAAAGGTTAAAATTTGGGATAGCTGATCCTAGTCCAAGTAAAGAATATTATACCTGTATACAAAGTTGTATCACACCAGGAACCAGGGTAGGAGACTATGCTTGTTTAAATGCCACAGGTGCAGGTCACTACTCCCATTGTAATCATACTATTAATATAGATGGTATCGTGGCTCAGTGGTGGCCCCTTCCTGAAGGGAGAGGATGGTACTGGTCATGTGGGAAAAATGCTTATAAGACCCTACCCCCCAGCTGGAAGGGGGCATGCACCTTAGGTGCTGTGATACCAAATCTTGCTATTATTGACACGCATCCTCCTGGAACCTGGGTTAGAAGTTTTGCTAAACGGATTAAGCGAGGGGTTAGCCCTATTGCTGAACGAAACACTGCATTTCATAGTTTTGTGAGATGGCTAATTCCATCTTTGGGAGTAAGTCAATTAAAGAGGACAATCGTAAATAGCAACTATAGAGGAAATGGAAAAGAGAACCATTGATATAACCCAAGCTGAACAAGAAGAGATAACTATCTAAAATGTTACTGCAGAACCGAATGGCCCTAGACATGTTATTGGCCTCACAAGGAGGGGTCTGTTCCATAATCAATGAAAGTTGCTGTTCCTATATAGATCAAAGTGGCAGGATTGAAACAGATCTGGAGGAAATTTGGAAACAAACTAAGATATTTCATGAACTGGCCAAGGATGATACCTCCTGGGGGGTTGAAGAGATATGGAAAAAGTTAACCTCATGGTTACCTAATCTCTCCTGGTTAAGGCAACTGGTTGCAGGAATATTAATATTAATTGTTTTAATATTGATTACTTGTGCTATGATATAATTTTCTTTCCGGTATTGTAAACGATTTGTAATAAGTTATGAAGATTGGAAAAGAAATGAAGTCAAGCATCAAGTAGAAACAGGAAACTATTTCAAAAAGACTCTAGATGGTAATGGCAGTATATAAAATGTTGCAAAAGAATTTGCAAAAGGACAGAAAAAAAGGGGGGATTTGAGACAAGGAGGCACAAAAGTACCAAATGTAATCAGTTCTAAGTAATGTTAAGTTTGAGGGCTTTGTAATGGAAAATAACTGCGGTGCTTGCAGGTAGACAAAGTTTCAGGCCCTCAGGGCCTCAATACAAAAGGTGTGAGAAAAGCAGAATAGAAGGACAGGACCTGGGATGAGGAGTATCAGGGACTAGCAGATGCCCAGGATGAGAGCAGTTAAACTCACTGATAAGTAGGAGGCCAGGATGATTGCCATGTCTGTAATGTTAATTAAGCTTGTTGGGAAAAGACCACCACATTTTGTATGCGTGCCGGAAACCTTTTGGAAAATGATGTAATATGCTCAGTGACCGCATAAGGATGACCTGTAGAGCAATTCGGGGACACACGTTAGGAGGAGCTCTCCCCCGTGCCTCCCAGTGCTGCAATAAAGAATACCTGCTTGTCAACTTGAAACTGTTGGCGAGTTTGTTCCTGGCGTTTTCTCCGAATCAGTAGGAAGCTGTGAGCTGGAAGCTGCGCTTATGAAGTGTGTGGGGTCTGGTATGTTGAGGACACTGTGTTTCCAACCAGGATTCTGAGACTGCAGTAGCTTGACACCCGACTGGCTCAAGGACTGACAGGCATCAGCATCTCTGGGAGCAGTCGGCGTTCCGGAGACGTAGAACTCTTGTGGCCTCGATGAGGAAACACACACAACCACTGCCGTGCAGGTTTGTACAGGCTGCTGGGCTGCCCAGGAGAACTGGTTTGAGCTGTCACAGCCCCTGCTTACTGCATCTGTTTGTTCCCAGGAGCCTGGGTCCTGACAGAGCTGAGAGGCTCAGCGTATTTCCCTCCCTGCCCTCTATTGTAATCACCTAAACAGGGAGGATTTTAATTAGGCCACACTCCCTACTGATGAAATGAGTGCTTTGGCTTCAGTGGAGTTTCACTTAGCTTGCCTCTGCACTCTCATGGGCAGGATCTCCTCCAGCTTGCTTCTGGGTAATTCTGGAGTGAAGCCTGTGTCCTGTTAGTGTCTGTTCTTAAGCACTGCCATTTGTGGAGCACCTGGGAGCTGTTTGGTTTGCTTTACCAGAGCCCACGGTGCAGGCATCCCCTCTCTGCGTGGAGGCCCAAAGCTCCCCTCAGTGTTCCTGTTGTCCCAGGCAGATGCAGCCGGCACTCATGGGAACTGCCTGCAGCACCAGCTCTTGCTGTGACAGACCTGAACTGAGCAGGGTGTTGGCTGATGAGGAGCTCCCCATAACCCAGCAGTGTGCACCCAAGCCCAGAACCCACCCCATGTGCTGGGCCCCAGAGCGAGCAGCAGGGCAGGGAGGGGATCCTGCCCCTCTGCTGTGCTCTGGGGTGACCCCCCACTGTGGTCCTCATCCAGCTCTGGGGCAGCAGCACAAGAGGGACGTGGAGCTGTTGGAGCGAGGCCAGAGGAGGCCGTGGAGATGCTGCGAGGGCTGGAGCAGCTCTGCTCTGGAGCCAGGCTGAGAGAGCTGGGCTGGGGCAGCCTGGAGAAGAGAAGGCTCCTGAAGGGGAGACCTGAGAGCAGCTCCAGTGCCTGAAGGGGCTGCAGGAAAGCTGGAGAGGGGCTTGGGACAAGGGATGTAGGGACAGGCCAAGGGGAATGGCTTTAACCTGCCAGAGGGGAGACTGAGATGAGCTCTTAGGCAGAAGCTCTTCCCTGGGAGGGTGCTGAGGCGCTGGCACAGGGTGCCCAGAGAAGCTGTGGCTGCCCCATCCCTGGCAGTGTTCAAGGCCAGGTTGGACACAGGGGCTTGGAGCAAGCTGCTCTATGGAAGGGGTCCCTGCCCGTGGCAGGGGCTGGAGCTGGAGGAGCTTTAAGGTCCCTTCCAACCCAACCCAATCTGTGATGCAGTGCAATGGGGCTGTTTCAGCCCCGCTCAGCTCTGTCACCCGCTGGTTCCCACTGAGGGAGGCTCCGGTGATGATGGCTGCCTTCGCCCATGTCTGCACACAAACACTTCACCAAAGCCCTTTCCCCCGCTCCATTTTCAAGCGAGGACAACGACGTTCACCACCTCACGCTGGCACCCAGGGCTTTGTCCATCATTACGTGCCCCAACAGCACGCAGGAGGCCAGGGAACCGGCGTCTTCCCCCGGACACCCCATGTGGAGAGCTTGGCCGTGGGGAGCACCTCGGGGCTAGGATGGCTCTCAGGGTGCGTTTGCCACCAGCAAAGCAGAGCTGGGCCTTCCCCAGTGCCGTTAATGCCGGCTCAATGGGGCTGGAAGGCCCCTTCCCGCTCACCAACCCCCAGACCCCGCTGCCCCACGGCACCGAGGGCCCCGGGCACTGCGCGCTGTGCCCAGCCGGGGTCTGCAAATGGCGGCGGGGGGGGGGGGGGAGGAAAAGGGGGCGGGGCTGCCCGGCCACGCACGTGCGCTACGTGCGGCTCCTGCTGCTGCGGCCGCCCCCCCCCCCCCCCCTCCCCCCGCATCGCGGGGGATGGGCACCGCGCTCCGGTGAACGGGGCCGGGCTCCGCGGGATGGGGGACGGGGGGGAGCGCGGTTAAACCGGGGGGGAGGGGGGGGCACCTCGCCGAGCTCCCGCGGGATGGGGGTGGGATGTGTGTGTGTGTGTTGTTATCCCCACTGCCGGCGGAAGGTCCGCCCCGCGCTCCCCCCCCCCTTAGCGGCGGGGCCGCTCCCGGTGCCCCCGGTGCGTTCTGGACAATGGGGGCACGGAACAAAGGGGCCGGCGGGGCCCGCCGGGGGCTCGGCGAACGGCCCCAGACAATGCGTCCGCGCGGGCCCGCCCCCCGCTGGTGACGCGTCCGCGGCTCGACCAATAGGAGCGAGCGGAGAGGCTCTTTAAAAAAAGAAGGGCCGGCCGGCGGCGCTGTCAGCTGTGGCGGATCCCTCCGCGCATGTAAACAGAGCGGCGGCGGCGGCGCTGCGGCCCATGTGCCGGCGCGGGGCGGGTGAATGCGCCCCGTGCACGGTAACTCCACCCCCCCCCCTCTCACCCCTCTCCCGTGCGGGAGGGGCGGCCCTCAGCGGGTTTAACGGCGCCGCTCGGGGCGCTGGGCCCGGAGCCCCGCGGTGCAGCGCTGAGGGGCCTGCCCGGACCAGCGGTGCTGGAGGATCGGGCACTGGAAGGGCCGGGTGGGCTTTGAGGCCGCGCACAAAGGCGGCCGGGAGCGGGGCAGTGCGGAGCCGTGGTTGCGCCGGGCGCTGCAGGGGAGCCGCGGCCCCCCAGCGCCGAAGCCCAGGCAGCGGCCCCAGAGAGCCGCGGGGGGGGCCTGGGCGGCTTCAAGCTGTGACCAGGCCGGGTCCCCGGTGAGCGGAGCCGCCACCGGCTCTCCCCAAGCCCGGCCCAGCGCTGCCCCCGGGGGCACCGGGCGCTGCCCGGCCCCGGCGCCCCCTCACAAAGGCGCGTGACGGGGCGGGGCGGCCACCGCCCCCTCCCCCCGCCCAGGCCGGGGCGGACTCTTTTTCTCTCGCTCTCCATCTCCCTGCCCCCCCCCCCCCCTCCCCTCCGCCCCCCTCCCGGCGGAGGAGCACGTCCCGTTCCAGCGGTTTTCGGCCAACCCGCGGTGCTTGCAGGATCGTTCGGAGCGGCCGCGCCGGCGGAGCGGCCCCTGGCCCGGGCCATGGCCGAGTTCCTGCCCCCGCCCGAGTGCCCCGTCTTCGAGCCCAGCTGGGAGGAGTTCGCCGACCCCTTCGCCTTCATCCACAAGATCCGGCCCATCGCCGAGCAGACCGGCATCTGCAAGGTGCGGCCGCCGCCGGTGAGTGCCCGCATGGCGCCGCCGGGGAACGGCCTTTGTGTGGCGGCCCGGCCCGGCCCGCACCGGCGACCACCCCTTTTCCCCCCCCCAACCCCTCACAACGGCGGCCGCTCCGCTCCCCGCGGGCGCGCAGGTGACTCCGGGGCTTTGCGGCCGCCTCGAAGTTTGAGCGCCCGCGGGGCTGGACGGCGGCCGCCCCCCGGCTCCCCCGCCAAGTCGCTCCCAAGTACCGGGGCTGCCCGGTCGGAAAGTGGCCGGAGCGGCCGCCGGGGGTGAGCGGGGCAGCGGTTGACCCCGGCCGCGCCGCCCCTCGGGCCCGGCCTTCCCCTCCTCGGGCCCCGGGGCTCGGCCCAGGTAGTTGCAAGTTGGCCGGAGCCTTGAAGCGGCTGCTGGGGGTGAGCGGTCCCCGCGCCGAGCCCCGTCGGAGGCAGCTGCTGGGTGTTGCCCTCCATGTTGGCATTGTGGTGGTGCGGGGCTGGGGAGAGCTCTGCTCGGCTGGCCCGGACCCGCGGGGGCTTCCCTCGGTCCGGCCCGGCGCAGTTTTAACGCAGGTAACTGGCTCCTCAAGTTGAGCACCACCAAACTCCGCAGCTGGGAGTTTGGTTGGAGCCTCTGCGAGCTGAAGCCTAGACAGACATGGCCACCATTTTAGAATGCAACACACAGTGGGGAGAGTAATAAGCCTTCCTCTTCATCATCATCATCTCCATGGATGGTGTAGTAAGCTCAGAATTGGGCTGTGAATTCTGATTTCCTTTTGTTGGTCCACTCAGTGTGCGGAGAAATACTGTGAGCATCTTGGAGCCATAGTTTGCGTAGTCAAAATTGTTAGTTTGTTTAAAGGGATAAACAGCCGCTCTGGTGAGGAGATGGGCTGCTTGGGGTCAAAATCTCATTAAGAAACAGATGTGAATCACCTCGACTTTAAAGGATTTGCTCTTTCTCCAAGTGGAGGGTGTGCAGGTCTGGGGTGGTGCGGCTGGATGGAGGTGGTTAACGTGGTGGCAACAACCAGACTGCTGAACCGCAGCGAGAGCCCAGAGTCTCATCCAGCCAGAGGCAAAGCTGACAAAAACATTGCTGCAGACTTAAGTTTTGTCAGTGAGACTTTGAGTTCAGAGAAATAGCATTCAGGAACACATGCTGCTCAGTTTCGTGTTTTGATCGTTGCTGGGACTCCTGTTGGTTACCATCCTTTTCCTTCCAAATTAAAATAGAAGCGACTCGCTGCGTGACTCTGTGAGATGATAGAAATGTTTGTAGCAAACTGAACAAAGTGAATCTCATCGGAGAGGAAGATGTTTCTGTTCTCTGTAAGAAGAGGGCAGTTTGCAGTGGTGTGAACACACACAAGAACACTCTTGAATTCATGTTGAGGTAGAATATGCTGGCCAAATGCTGACACAGGGGGCTGAGATGGTTTTTATTATACAGTCAACCGTGGACTTACATCATATTTTTGAGTAGGGTAATCTTTTGGGCTTGTATATTGTCAACAATATTCCAGCAGCTCTGAGCAGAACAGAGTTTTTATGAAGGTTTTTTCTTTTGTGATTTGTTTGACAAAAAGAAACCCTCATCTGTGTTTCTTGGCTGCTTGTGTAAAAAGCCAAAACCCTGTAATAAGGGCTTCTCATAAGCCATATTATCTGCTAGAGAGCTGTAAATGAACAGCTCTCTGAAGGAATGACTTACTTATTACAACTGCATTTTTGGCACACTCATCTTCACTTACTAAAGAGCTAATATCTGTCTGTATTTATGATCATCCTGAAGGTATTTAGAAGTAGGATGAGAATAGTTGGAGTTGTGGAAGCTGCACACCTCGCAGCTGTGTGGAGCCTGGCTTTCAGGAGAGCTCAGCTGCCCTGGCTTCTATAGACCCTACGTAATGACTTGGATGCCTTATGCAAGTGCAGTTGCTCCTTCTCCAACCTAGAGCGTAGAGGGAGCTCTTCCATCCACCAGGCAAAGCTGTGAAGTTGATGTAGTTCCTGAAGGCAGAAGATGCAGTAAATCTTCAGTTATTGCTCTTGTCAGTGTAGACAAGCGGTTTCGTATACTGAGAGCTACAAACTACACCGACCTCTTCTCAAAATCGTACCCCTTCCAGCTGAAAGCATTGCTCAGCAATGGCCAAGGGTTGAAACCTTCGTGCATCCAAGGGAATCTTGTGCCCATGTTGTCAATGTGGGTACGTGCTGGTGAGCAGGCAGCAGCACTGCGAGCTGCCAGGATCACTGCTGATAAAACATTTGGTTGCTGGGCTCACGTTATTTTAGCTTAAACTCTGCTGGATAATTATCAGCAGATGAATTTGTGCTTTTGTATCTGAACTCTAATGTGGAGTAATAAAGTGCAAGCCTAGTGGTGCCCAGCTGTAGCTTCACAGTGTGCTCATGGAGAAGTCCTTACGCCTAAGCTAGCTTTGATGTTTCAGCACCAGACCACAAAGGGACTTGCTCCCTCATCTCCAAAGGGCCAGGGTCATCTTCCTGGGTACCTTTCTTCTGGCGTTAGCTGGGCACCAGATAAATGTGGAGAAAAGCACATCTGTCATGGCTTGTGTTGTGTGGCAGGCTTTGAAGGCAGTGAACTGTTCTATGATGGGGGTATCGAGGCATCTGATGTACTGTAGACATCTGGGTGGAAGACAGTGGATTCTGGGTGATCATTGCACATTTTACAGGATGAAAGAACATGGAGAATACGACAGGAGGTGTATTTCTGCGTAGCAGTTTGCAGTTGGGCGCTCGAAAGAAGATTTCTTCCTCTTTGTTACAGTGCAGTTTGTTCCAGTCATCACTGATGACTTAGTTTGGCTCTTGTTTGGATGATTCCGGGATACTGCACTGTCTTGTGAAGGGTGCAACAATAACTATATTCACTGTATGGAACAGTGAAGCAAAGGCTTTGTCGCAGCAGACTTGAGCACAAGTAGGCAGCGTCGTTGGCAGCAACGTGTTCAGGCAAGGTTTGAGACTCTACCAGTGGTGATTGCTTCTGGTAGTTGACGTGCTACATACATTAGAGATGCTTTGGCTCTTTGCTGTGGAAGTGGCAGTGAGGAACTGCATGATGGATGCAGCAGATGATGGGGCGCAACTTGTGTGCAGTCCATCGTGTGCTCATTTGTGGTTAGGGTTTTTTTCTGCGAGCTCAGAACATCCTTTATTAGGATTTCTGTATTGAAATGGTAATCTGGAACAGTGCTTTGTTCGGAAACGTGGCATCTCAAGGGTGGCCTGATGTTCTGGAAGATGTTAAGATGGCTCTGCAAATGACTGGGGGCATTTAAAGGAATGAAATGAAGTGTTGCTTGAGGATGGTGTCATTGTTCAAAGTAGGTAGTTAATAGCAATTAATGAAAGCAAACAGTCTAATGAATTTGAAGTCTAGCTTCAAGGGTGAAAGGGAAAACCTAGAGCATTTGGTACCGTTCCTGCTCCAGGTTCTTCTTGAGAATGGACTCTTCCTTCTGCTTTGTTGTGTTGCTGCTTTGCTGCCGTGAAGAAATAGCTAATAACAATTACTTGAGCCTTGCTTACCATATGAATCCATTTCAAATTATACAGCATCGTACAGTATACTAAAACCATCAGCATTTCCCCATGGCCAAAAATGAAAACTGAAAATCTGGGTTAAATTTCTTTGCTTTAAATAATGTGAATGTGGAGAAGTGCAGTTGAGGCCTCCAAGTAACCTGAAGTCTACCATGATAAAACTAAGTGTTTGAAGATTAGAAAATCTGTATTAATGTACCTGAAGTCTTAAAGGAATTGATACTGGAGATCTCAAAGTCACTGGCTCACATTTTTCAGTGGATCCTGGAATATTGTGAAACTTTCAAGAGGACAGAAGGAATTAACTTCTTTATGGGTTTAAATTCTTTATGGAGTTGCTGACCACATCTCACTCCAGGGTAGAGGACTGGCTCCTGCAGCCTGAACTCAAAAGGTGATAGCATGAAGTAGCCTTGTATGGAAACTGGCATTGTCAAATCAGTGTCATTGTTTTCTGCGAGCCTCTCTGCTTGGTTAGGTCAGTTGTGTTGCCATGATCTGACATCTATAAATTGATGTAGTGTGTTCCAGTATTCTAATTATAATAATTGGTTTTGTGCACAATTGATGCTGTGCTGAAGGAATCACAAATGATTTTAACTAGTAATGAGACTGGAATGAGGAATATGTTTCTAATGGTCTTTTGGAACCTCAAGCTGAGGGGATCTAATTTTCATTAGAAGGCTAAAAGAACAAAAGCAACTCTTCCATGTATTTTGCAGGTTTCCAGTGGGTAACTCATTACAGAGGGATCCCAATTGCCTAATGAACAGTGAGTGTTATGAAACAGTGTTCGCTGAAGTAGGACTCAATGTGAGGTTTTACATTTAGGAGCAAAGGAGCATAGTTTAGTCGTAGAAGAGAGGATTGTAGGAAAACAACTGTGGATCCTTGTGGAAACCAGTGGAGTGGTGGAATGGACGCTTTGGCTAAACTAGGGAGTGCAGCTCTTGAGTTTCTCAGTGAAAAAATGGGGTGATTTTACCTGTGTGGCAGCACGAGAGTAGAAAATACTGCACTCTTTGGAGGATTTTAAAGCGATCTGACAACTGGAGAGGGTGCAGAGGGGTGCTGAAAGAGGTCTGCACATGAAAGAATGGGTTTTGGGGGAGTTAACCTAAAACACAGGTTCAGGTGAAACCTGAAGGCTTCTGAGAAGCAAGGCTGCTGCTCCAGCAATGGGCTCTGAGGAGCCACAGTGGTCCAGCCAGTGGCTGTTGAGGCTGCTTGTGCAGCCCTTGGCTTGATTTACTTTCATTTTAATGGAGAGAGAAAAACGAAAGCACAAAACAAGCCAAAACTCCTCCATTCAACTATGAACAAAACCCAGTTCACTTATGGAGCAACCTTGAGGGTTCTGGTGGTCTCCTGGACCTGGAGTTGTAAAACAGACCATCACCAAAGCAGGACTTGTTATACTCCATCCTAAACAGGAAGCTGGTCGTGGTGGTCCCTCTGCTTTGACACAACGCAGAGGGGCTCTGTCAGTTGATCTGTCAAAAAGAAGACAGAGAGGACTCAGTGATAGTACGTGAGTGAGCTTCATTGGAAGCACATCACACATACTGCCTCAGGCTCAGTGGGGAGCCACAGGCTCCTGTCCATAAGCCAGGTCCACTGAATTAGATAACAGGGCCCACAGCTTTGAACTGAGAATGTGAGCAGCTGTTAAGGAAAAACTGAAGGATGGAGGTGGGGTTGCCACTTTCTGGTGCTTTGGGACCACAAATGGGTGCAGTTTTGGGGAAGAAATGTTTGAGTGCTGAGGTTCCTGTCAGATTCTTGTGAAGAAAGAGCCCAGTCATGGAAGCTCTTTAGGAAATGTGGACTTTAAATGAGGCATTTGCTGTGTTCAGTGCAGGGTCATCCTGTGAAATGGGGTAGATTCAGAGCAGGCTCTTTGCTGGTCTCCTCTGATCTTTAATTAAGGTATTAGTGTTTGCTGCTCTTCTGAAACCCTGAAACATTGGAGTGTGCTCGAAGGAGGATGAGAAAATGCTCTCCTTGACTCAGTCTCCTCTAGTGAGGGGGTTTCAACACTCACTCTGTTAAGCTTACTGAAAACTTAAGATGAAACTATTTAGTCCAAACTCTATCAGACAACAGTAGTGACAGGTTTGGGGAGGTTTTGTTGGGTTTCGTTTGACTTGAGGTGGACAGTGTTAGCTGAAAGGAGAGTTTCAAACTAAACACAACTCCCTTCCCCTGGCCGTGAATGGAATCAATGTATGGGCATTGCTGGGGGACATGGGGTGCATGTTCAGGAGACCAGGTTGGGTGTTTTTAAAAGGCAGGGAGAACTTTGGGGTCATACAGCCCCCCACCCTTACGTGTGTGTGAGTAAATCCTCCTCACTGACAGGAGGTTTACAGGTGAAAATGAATCTGAGCAGATCAAACGAGAGTGTCAATAGCCGGGGCTGCTGGGGCAGTGGGTGGTTGCTGTTGCAGCTGCTGGAGGATGGAGCCAGCAGCATGGTCCATAGTTGGTCTGCTGCTGTTCTGGGGTGGCTGTTACATTTGTTCTTAATCCAAATTACCCTGGGATTAAAGTCTGGGTCTGAAAGCTGCCAGTTACAGCTCTGGAGAGGGTTCACACCACCTCCAGAGGGCTCCAGCAACAGTCTGTGCTGTCCATGCCGGGAGTGTGTTGTGGGATCAGAGCAAAGGTCTGTCCACAGCATACTGTGCCTTGAGTGAAGGTGGCATAGCTCTTGAGGCATGCTGGACACTGACAGCTGAGCCTGGCCCCATGCTGATGGATGCTCTGCTTCAAGGGCTGGTCAACACTTCCAAAGGGAATTGGGGATCTTGGATTCGCTGCTCGTGCTCAGAGTGCAGCACCCCATGTGTCTGATTGTGCAGGGCTGCTAGCACATTGCTTGTTCTTGCCTGGTGCCTCGGTATCTGTTCCTCCATGCAGTCCCTTCCATGGAGAGGAGATGGGTGTCTCTTACATGTAAACCCTGTGACCTATTTTGTTTTGATGTTTAAAGCTCATGTATAGTTTCTGTCCTCTACCTTTGGGTCTCATGGAGCAGGACCTGACACTTGAGAATCATTTCCAGGTTACCTTACTTCTCTCTTTTGTTTCTCTCCCAAGTGTGGAGCAGGCACAGAAATGCTGGGATCTGGAGAGGTGATTCCCATGGCAAAGTCGTCTTTGGCTGTGGTTCTCAGCTGGGAAGGTTTTGGGGTTGCATTTGTTCTCCCTTGCTAGTCTGCAGTGCATAGCAGAGCCCAGTTCAGTCTCAAATGAGAAATACTCCCCAAGCTTGTATCATTGATGAGTCCTGTATGTAAGTTATGTTACTCTGTGCGGGGTCCCTTCTTAGCAAGGAGTAATTCAATGTTTTTGTTGGGAAAATCACCCGTGCTCAAAACGACCAAGCAAGGACCGTGTCGCCACAAACTGGGTTAGCTGGTGATTGGAGGTACCAACTAATGTTAGCCTTTTAACAGGGTCAGAGAGGGATTAGTTCCTGTTCCAAAGGAAGCTTTGTGGATGACCCCGCTGCTGGGGCGATAAATGGCGGCGCTCATCGGTTGGGCCCAGATTGTGCCATCTGTGTTTCAAGTGTGGTTTTAAAGTAGTCATAAAAGTACGAGAGGAAAAGGGACCTCCTGAGTCACCGAGTCTGCTCCCTCCCTCGTGGAGGCAGCAATCATCTAACACCATGGCACAGGCAAGATCATAGATCTGGGAACGCAGAATGTAGGTCATGCTCGCAGGGTGGGCATCCTGGGAAGCAGGGAACCGAGATAGTTAACTGAATGAATAAGGGTTTCTCTGGCAAGGATGACCAAGATATTCCTTTGGTGCTTACTAGGAGATGCTGTCTGGCAGCATAATGAAAGGGACATCTTTTTGTGTGTGTGTCTGGCATTGGAGAGATTGCAACTCAAATGCTCCTTGCAGTTTTCAAAGGATGTTGAAAAAGCAGGAGAGACCTCAGGAAAAAGCCTGAGGAAAATCTTTATTTGCAGGGCTGGAAAGAGAAGCAAAAAGGTATTTGCTTATTGAAAAATGACTTGACCCATCGCTTCCAGGAAGCGTTCATGAATAGCTTCTTGGCCAGTAAGCAAGGAGATACTTGGTTCAAATGAGATGGAGATGAGGGAAGAAGTTGAAGCGAGCTAACCTGTAGAGCAGCTTAGCAGTGACAGTGGTAATTTCTTGTTCACTTGAATTCAAGGGAGTGGGGGTGGTTAAATCTTAATTAGAGAGTGAGTTTGGATGAGGTGCGGGGTTTACAGCCGCAGTTACAGGAGGCCTTTCCTGTAACACGGCTCTGGGAGGAGCAATGCAACTTGGAAATGTTGGTGTCAGTCTCATTTTTTGCCTGGATTTGTGTTCAGGTTTGCTCTGCCAGCTCTGGATAACAGACACACGCTAACAAAGGCAGGGACTGTAGTGATAGGACAAGGGGTGATGGGTGCAAACTGAAGCAGGGGAAGTTCAGGTTGGACATAAGGAAGAAGTTCTCCCCTGTGAGGGTGCTGAGGTGCTGGCACAAGGTGCCCAAACAAGTGCTGAATGCTCCATCCCTGACAGTGTTCAAGACCAGGCTGGACCTTGGGTGCCATGGTTTAGTGTGAGGCATCCCTTCCCATGGCAGGGGGTTGGAACTGGATGAGCTTTAACGTCCTCTCCAGCCCAAACCAGTCTGGGATTTTATCTTCTTAAGGTAGAAGGACCTTGGAGGTGTGTGCTGGATGGAGGTGGCTTGCCTCAGACATGCACCTAAGGGGATGTGGGCCTGTAGAGTTGCTCTGTGTGTGCTCTGCTCTTCCACACTGCAGCTCCTCTTGTGGATGAGCAGCTTTGCAAATGAACATTGCACTAAAAAGCTCCCTCTCGTGGTGCTGCTGCATTTCCAAGGTGCATGAAGGCAGTTCCTGCAAAGCACATACGTCTCTTAATACTCCGTATCTTAGTAAGTTGTGCTTCAAAGTGTTTGCAGGCTTTTTGTTGAGGAAATAATACAGTTATTAAAGAAGGGTTGGAAGAGTCTTGTTTAGGAATTAAGCCAATTTACTGTCTCTTAGCAGAAGTTATTGCAATGACTTTCTCCTTGCTTAAGAATTGAGCACTTAAGGCTGTTAAATGTTTGTTTGTAGTGGATGGACCCATCTGCCTGATAGACTGAAAAACTGTCAGAGTCCTGTTGAATAAATGGAGCTTCCAAAGCTGCTGCTTGTAAAAGAGCTGAAGTAGCATTGAAGTGTGCTGGTGTGCAGGTTGTTCATTAGTGACATTAAACCTCAGAACCGCAAGGTGCAGAAAATACCTGTTGTGGAAGCTTCTGTTCTCTGCAGTCACGTTACTTGTCCCAATGGACAAGATTCATGGTTCCTTGCTAGAGCAAGGGTCTTAGGAAATTCATCACTTTTTGGCCAAAAACGAATACCAGTCATTAGCACATAGGAGCTGTGTGGAGCTAACCGGTCACTGGAGTGGTGTGTTTCCGTATGCCATGCTGTGAATGAGGTTTTCTGTAAGATAATGCACATAAACCTCTTCATTTGCTTTCAGAAATGGAGTGGACGAGCTTGCTTCTGTCCTGCCTGAAGACAGGCTGCTTTTTAGCAGTGGCTTCGAAGTCTCTGTCTGTCCTGGGAACCCTCCTATCTTTATTTCTTTAAGGCTGAGCCTGAGCTGGAACTTGTAGGCACAGGTGGGGATCCTGTTCCTCCTGTTGTGGCCCAGTGGCATGCCAGCTTTCCTCTGGGCTTCTCCCCAGAGCAGCAGACTGTGCCGGGGGATGTAGCCCAACCAGAAGAGTCGTCTGTGCTCAGTCCCACCTCTTTGACTTTGCTGATGGCCTGCAAGCACTAGCCCTGAAGCCCAGTGGCTGTGCCATTGCCTTCGGGAGCTGAACTCCTGCTCCTCTTCTTTTTATTCCTGTTTCTCATCCTCTGCAGCTCCTTACTGCAGGATCCTGTTATAGGGTAGTGCATGGCCCGCCTGGAGACTTGGCATCCACTTGGCATCCTTGGCTTACTACTCAGCTAAGCAGTCAGTCAGCATATGCCTCTTTGCTTTCATTTACTCTCTCAGCCTAAGCAAAGCGTTTAGGATCTTGCAGTTTGCCCTTTGGCAATTTACTGTTGTCACCAGCATGTCCCAAGGGTGCTGTGTGTCGTTACTACTGTCTGTCCTCTCCTGCTTTGGTTGCCTGTCTTCTGTCTGTCTCTGCACACAGAGCGAACTCCAGAGTTTTGACTAATGATGAAACCATTTGGTTCGGCTCGGAAGCCCCATTTGTTGCATCGAAGTGCAGCGCTTTCAAATTGGGTCCTAAATGCTCCCAGTCATGTTTCTCATCTCAGTTTGGGGTCTCAAATGATTCACCAGATAGCAGGATGTTAGAAAGGAGTGTCAAACATTTTCTTCATCACACTTACTATTTTCATTGCATTTGGTGTTCTGGCAAACAAGATAGTCAGTTAAAGAAGGGTTAAGTTTATCTAGTTTAGGGACATCATTCAGTTGGACACCGGTCTTTGTGGTGGTGTTAAAAGAACAAGAATGGTTGAGAAGCAAGGCCCCCTGGTTAAGGACTGAGCATCCCTTGTCATCCTGACTCCTGTTAGATGGTCATCTAATTTCCGGTTCATCTTTTAATTTCAGCCTGGCCTTGGTAAGTTTTGATGTGCTGAAAATGCTTTGTAGGCTCAGAAAACTCCCATATTACTAATGTGGAGGTCTGGATTAGTCAATGTATGTTTGATAAAACACACAGATTGGTGTTCCACTTTGCTCTTCAGTTTTCCTGTGCTCTCAGTGACTCTTGCATCCCTTTTCTGTAGTTGCGAACGTACCTGCTTCTGTTCTGGTGGCAGGATGAGGTTGTCATAATACAGAGCTGAGCCTGGATGGTTGTAGTAAGAAAACTGCTTTGCAAATCCTCTATGCTTGTATTAGACACTAGTTTTTCTATTAAATACGTTTGCTAAACCAACAAATCTTCTGCTTATGCTGCTGGTCTTACTTCAGTTGCTGTAGTCTGCCAGTGTTGAGGAAGCATTTTCCTTGTCCTGGTAGAAAGCTCTTGTCTCACTCTGCTGTCAGTAGCTCTCGTGCATTATCTCCATTCTGTAATTAGTGATAATAAGATAATTTTATAGATAATAAATTACTGTCAAGTTCAAATCAAATCTCATTTGGTTTAGTGAAGCTGGGTATTGCCAAACCAACTGCATGTGAGAGATGTCAGAGATCTGAAGGATAAAATTGCTTTAGAGTTGTATTTATAAATAACACTGCCAGTTGCAGGTAGTCCGTCAAAGAAGTGATCATCTTTTGGTAATTGGCCATATTCCAGCTGTTCGGAATGTTTGCAGACAAGGAATTAAAAGAAGCAGCTTTTTCCCCTGTTTTTAGTGCAGCTGCTGTTTGTTTTGGAGACCAGCACTTATGAACACAAACTGCTGCGTTTGTCCTTCCCTTACAGTCTCTGCTATCAGATGTTAGTCTTCCCGACTGAGGCAGGATCATGGGTTATGAAACTTGACTTTGTTCTGTGCTTTGCGTGGTGCCAATACTGGATTTACGCATGGAAGTGATGTCCCATCTCAGAGCGGGTTTATTCCTCCTGCTGGGAGGGTTGGACCTGCTCAGCAGCAGCGCTTCCCAGGCAGTTCAGGCTTGTTGGACATGGAGTAACTGGGAAGCAGATCTTGCCATGGTGGGGTGTGATACCTGACAGGTTGGGTGCAGCCCTCGCTTCCAGGCAGCTCTGTGCTGGGCTCCTGCCATGTGCAGGGCTGTGCCATTGGAGCTGAGCAGGGTTTGGGAGCCATGGAGACCTCTCCCATGCTTTTGACAGACACGTAGAGAAGCTTCCTTCATTTTCCTTGTCTTTTGATGAAGCTCTTCTGTTTTTTGCAGGACTGGCAGCCACCATTTGCATGTGATGTCGATAAGCTTCACTTTACCCCAAGGATCCAGAGGCTGAATGAACTGGAGGTAAACTGGAAAGCTGAACATCATTTCTGCTCCAGAATGTTGAAGTATTGTTTTACGAGTGGGCTGTGTTTGACTTGAGCTGGCATCACTTGGGACCTCTGAACGTCAGTTTTTAATTAGCAGAGAAATTCATCTGTTTCAGAGCCTAGTTAAAAACATACCAAGCATAACAAGTCAAGTTAGTGCTCATTAAAGGAACATAATTTAGGCCTTTTCCACACAGAGGTGCTTATAAGAGGTTAAACTCACATTCTCAAGCACCATAGATTTGCGTCTGCATTTTGCACATGCACAGCATCTTGTAGAAGAGATGAAACACTTAAAGTGCTTTAAAAATAACAAGCCATTTGGAAGAAACAATTGCAAAATCTGGATTCAGTTGGTGGAAATTTGCTGTTCGCAAGCACATTCATTCACTGCTGTCATGAATTCAGCCTAGAAGAAGGGAGCAGCAAGGAGTCCTGCTTAGCTCACCACTGGTATGAGCGGAATGACGAGGACTCTTTGCTTCCCTGATTTTTCTCATAATAAGCCATAAATGCTGCTTTATATTTGGGCTGTTAAAAGCCAAATTGTAATAAATTATAATACACATTTATTAACGTCATAAGTGTAATCAATCCTAGCAATGCAGCTCGTTTAGGTGGTATTTAGCAGTAATAATGCATTGCTTGTCTCTTCTCAGAAAGCACTTTTCTAAATGCAGTAAAAGTTAAGAGAGAGTGACTTGGGGAAGGACTGGTGGTGTCTGTATAGGTTTGAATTCCTTTTTCCTGCATGTGACAGAGGGGAAAAATACCAAATGCCATTGCAGAGGGAAAAGTGAGGCAGGCAGCTGAGGCTGCAGCATTAAAAACCCTGGGATACAAAAGCTTCATCTGCCTCTAGCGTGCAGATCATTTGATTGTTTGCTTGTTGGTTTTTCAGGCCCAAACTCGTGTAAAGCTGAATTTTCTGGACCAGATTGCGAAGTTTTGGGAGCTCCAAGGATGTACGCTGAAAATACCACATGTGGAGAGGAAGATCTTGGATTTATTTCAGCTTAATAGAGTAAGACTGTTACAGGGGAGAAACTTGTCCTAAAAAGATCTTGTGTTATCTCAGTTTCTGGGATGGTATCACAGTTGTTCAAGGGAGATTTGGGGGTATATTTAATCTGAATAAAAAGTATTTTGTTAACCTAACATAGCCAATGTGACAAAATCGTAACAAATATAATATCATTGGCAGTTTTCTTGTGAGCTAGGAGGTCAGATGAAATTTCCAGGTCTTCTTTAGAGCTAACTTGGATACTAACCGGTCAAGAGTAAACTTAGGCTTAACTGAAGAAAGCTTCTGAACAATGACAGCAGTGAGAAAAAGCGTTTTCCATTAGAAATATGGGAGGAAAAAAAAAAACAATTATTTTTAGGCTGAAGCTTGTTAAGCTTCTGGAGAAGTTTATGTATTCTGATAGTAAGGGCTTTGGTTCGCTGATCCCAAGGTTATGTTTAGCATGGATTTTATGTGATTGCTTTTGAGCCTATTCTGTAAAATAGAATACTTGTTCCAGTGAGAAGAAGTGATTGGGCTGTGCTAGCAAATCATGGAGGAATACAAAGTGGACAAATTGCAGCCAGAGTAATTCTCACAAGTAGGCTGAATTACTGCTTGGTCGTGTAGTACAGGTGCTGACTTGCAAAGTAACTGCAAAGTAACAAGCTTAGGGTTCCTAACAGTAGGATATATGTGAAGTATTTCAGTTACAGCTTTGAAACAACTTTCACATTTGGGTTTGGCTTTTTTCTTTTAATCTGTCCACTCTGATTTAAAACAGCAGTTGTGGTGGTGTCTTGCTTCTACACAAGCAGTGCTTCCCTTAACCACTGAGAGCTTTAGTACTAAATACATGACCTTTTTGTGTTTTCGCTTTTTAGCTGGTTGCAGAAGAAGGAGGGTTTGATGTCATTTGCAAGGAGAGAAAATGGACCAAAATAGCCACTAGGATGGGATTTGCTCCTGGCAAAGCCGTGGGCTCGCACATCCGCGCGCATTACGAGCGCATTCTCTATCCTTACAACTTATTCCAGTCTGGAGCAAGCCTACTGGTAAGCTATACTGAAGCTAACTGAAGTCACGTTCATTTAGCAGCCAGTCTGTTCTGTTCTTTTAATTAATGGCACATTTCTGAAGCCTGCATTTTATGCGTTATGGCACGCAGAGGACAAGATGCCGTCTGTGGTGGTGATGTAGGCAGTTCAGAAAGCCATGGGCAGACTTGACATCCAAAAAGTAACTTCTCCCTGACTGCTTTGAATGCTGCCTTTTTGTATTTTCTCTCTCCACAGAAGCCTCATGATAATGAAGTTTCAGACTTCCTGTAAGGATTTCCTTTTAGTGTGGCTTTGTGAAATGCAAAATAGTGCTGTATTCAGAGGTCATTACAGTCCATGTCTGACAGAACAAGAGTGCTGTGAGTCTGGATCACTTGCACATAGAGTGACTGGGGAGCTACATCACACTATGGGAGTTCTGTGGCAGTAACTCATTTTGCTTTCACTAAGGATGTCCACATTGAAGAATTCTTCATGCATATTGCAGTGCAGTTAACAGGATGGCTTGGGACTTTTTGTCAAGCTTAAATCTTCATCCTTTCTGCTTAGATTTGGCCCTTAAAACAAAACTCAGGGTTGGTTGAGAGTGGAAGCAGCATCTCTAATGAAGAATAGGGCTTTTCTTTTTGAGCAGTAGCCATTTATTCAGAAAACCAAAATAGGCTGCAGTTACCAACATCCAGCTTTTATTTGAAGTGCTCTTTCCATGATGATCTTTCAAGCAGAGGAGTGTTGACCTTTTTTAAGCAATAAAAGCCCTAATCCTGTGACAAGTATGTCTCTGTCTGCAGAAGTCAACACTGGCCTTTTACATAAAACTACCAAAATAGGGGAGCTTCTTGACATACACCAGGAAAGGTTGGCATTGAAGGTTGAAGGCTTTTTACTTAGCTAGTGCTGATGACTCTTCAGTGAAAATCTGAGATTCTGCAGACCCTTCAGAAGAAATAATTGACCTGTGGTAGGTTTGAGTATTAAATGGCAGATAAGAACAGAATACAATTGAAAATATAAAGCTTTGTGCTGGGGAAAGTGCTGTGTCAAAACTATTTTGCCTTCCCTCAGACACATTCATGTTTAGCAATGGAAAGCAAGACCTTTGATAACCTTGTGTGGATTTATTAGGTCTGAAAACTGCTGATTCTCTTCTCTGTTGTTCTTTTTGAAGCTGGTGTGTTTGGGGACGAGCTTTGCTCTGGTGTTTTTAAGGTGCAGTTGCACAGGGAAAGACCTAATTACAAGTTGTAAAAGAGGGAACATCCTTTCATTCATGGTTTTCTCAGGAGTGGACCCTCTTAGAAGAGGAAAACTCTTCTCAAAAGAAGAGAACGTGCTTCCTTTTCCATTTAATTTCCCAAGCACTCTCTTGCAAAGGGCACATAACGTTTGTTGCAGACTGATGCTTGGTGGGTGCAGATCTGGAGATGTAGGTGAGGTTAACTTCCTTTTCCAAACACCTCCCCTGACCTCCCTCAGAGCTGTTAAAATATTCCCCTCCCATACATGGCAGAGATGTGTGTTTTCAGTGAACTGAGAGAATCCACAGAAATCTGTTGGCTTCAGCTCACTTTTCACTCTAAGGCTTGACTTCCTTCCTGACAATGTTGTCTTCCAGCTGAGTTTGTTTTGCAGTACAGTTTCTTTTTGAGGAAGAATGTCAACTGAGACTCCTTTTGGCTTTCCTCCATGTCTTCTCTGGAAGTGTGGTGCTTTCCCAGATGCTTCTTGTGTAGGTGTCCGTTTTATTGTATGTCTGCTCAGTGCTTTCCTGGGAATCCAAGCGTCTGTGATTCTGGGTTTTGAGGGAGATGTAGCTATTCCATTTGACAGCTGTCAGTGTAAGGTGTGTGCTTCCTTCTTGCAATAGTTCAGCAAGCCTTCTGAGAGAAGCTTTTCATGCAGGCAGGATGGGCACCTGGAAGGGCCATTCACTGCTTACTTTTAATTATTATTAACTTTTTAATTGGTAGTACTTGGAATATCCATTGGCTTCTTTCTGCAAAAGCTGAAAATAACACAGTGATTTCCATTGATGACCGTGCCATAACTTAAATCTCATCCAGATCTGTGTATAGCATTAATTGTTTATGTGTGGCTTAAATACATGTTAAACTAGCTTCAGGAGTTCTTTGACTGGAGATCCCAGCTGAAGATACTTCTGTGTCCATACTCAAATAGTGAATCTGGCTGGAGCTCCGGAGGGGTGAACAGATAGCATGTTTTTATTAAAGCTCCCGTTCAGTCAAACAGCAAAAATCCCTTAAATCAGACAATGTAATACTCCAGGTAGCTCTCCACAGGGATTTATATAGCTTATTCTTATCTTGAAACACTGAACTAGGCAGGTCTTGGGTGTTTGTCTCCAGAGCAGTTACAGTAAAGCTGTTGGGGTACTGGCTCTTACTCTCTGTACCTCACTTGTACTGTGAGCCATAATAACCATTGGTATGATAACAGTCATGCTGTGTGCCAGAGAGATAAATACCCCCCTACGTGAATGGAGGTGTCCAGAATCTTCTGTCAGTGCATCTTCTGGGATGCATTGCCCAGATAGTTGCATGATTTAAAGTACAGCTGCAGTTGGGGGGGCTAGTGATGGTCTCATGGTGGTGTGCTTTTCAGTGAATGCAACTGGATTAATAATTCTGGGTCTGGTCTCTTTACCAAGCTAAGGCTTTAATATCCTGAGTGGGATTCATATGTCCAAAGGTTTATGTGTATATGCCTTTAGTAAAGATGTTTTGTGAGATGGTTTCCTAGGATCCTTTGTTTTTACTGGAGCAATTAAGGACCCCTGGAGTTGGGTCGTTCTTACCCTCAAGTGAATACATAACTGGGGTTATATCCTGCAAGTACAGGCAGCCTGGGTGATGAGCTTTTTAAATTGCCTCCTAAATCTGGAGGAGATTAAGTGTATCCCAACCTTTTCTCCCTCATCTTCTTGACATCCTGGAGGCCTTGTGAACATTCCCCCTGTGTCCTTTGCCTGCCTGCTGAAGGAGCTGCTCCTTAATGCTTTGAGATGATGGGATTTGAGTTCACTCTCTGCCACCATTTGGAGCTGGAGGATTATATGAGGAACCATCTTCTCAGAATATAATGAGATCCTGATCACAGGCTAGATCATAGTGCGTAGGATGAGCTTATGGTAAATTACTGATGGAGGCTGAACCTTACCAGAAGGGCTCTGCTGGGTGAGAGAGGAAAGGACTGAAGGAATGGCACCTAGTGTCCTTGCTTAAAGACACTGCTTGCAGTTGATCAAGTCAGTCTGGGAATAAACTAGGTTGAGGGGAATTCCCATCCTTCAGACAGGACTCACATTTCTAGTTCTTAGGTACAGCTGAAGATGTTAATTCACATCTATTTCATATTACTGCTTTGCCTTGGGCTTACTGAGGCACTGGAAATGTTTCTGTGTAAACAGTTGTTGAAACCTCAGTGTTTAGGAAATGTCTTCTGGGCTGTTTTTCAGGGGATGTTCTTTCTCTTTTTCCCCTTGGCCACCACTGCAGGGAGGCAAGTTCCATGATTTGCTGGTTTTCTCTTTCAAGGTTTCATTATCCTTTTGTTTAGGAAAAGCTTTCTAGATATTTGCTTTCAAGGCTCATGTGGCCTCTGTTATCAGAAGTCGAAACTTGAAGTGGAAAAATCTGTTTCATATGAGAACAAGATTCAAGGAACCAGTTTTTATAGGAACCATGAAATGTGGCAATGTTCTGGGGAGCATTAATGCCGCTTGCTTTAGTTCTCTCATGGTTTTCCTATTTTCTGGAGGTTTCTTAGAGCAGTGTTGTGGACTGGCTGTGGGTGAGAGTTAATGATACCCTGCTACCCTTGACTGATACTTCCTGTTTTGGTTAATATTCCTTTCAGCATGACCTTGTCTTCTGAAATACCACTTTCTCCTTTTCCACTGCCCCTTCTGATAGCATTTGTTTTGGAAAGTCTGATTCCTGTGCTGTCTGCTTTAGTCCTTCCACCTCCGTGGTGGCTCTCTTGCAGTTCCTGTCCTCTTTCAGTCGAGCTGAGAAAATGCTTGTGATGAGAACAGATTAACAGAACTGGGGGCATGTGGATCCGGCAGTTCATGTGAAATACTTCCTAACAGCATAAGACTTTTTCTTCCTTTAGGATTTGTTGTTTGCTCTTTAGTCTGTTGTATTTTGTCTGCTGTTGCTGACTGGTTTTGTCAAACTTGGAATTATCATTAATTATTATTTTTCTTGCCAAGTATATGTACAGTTTACAGCAACTTAATGTGTTCCATCCTGGGGCCTTCTGTGATTCTGTGTTCATTCAGCAACTTGAAAGAACTAAAACTGTTCTTGCAGCTTCTCTCCTTCTGTCCTTAATTCATGCAGCAGAGTTGTCCTCTCCAAACCATATAAAGAATGCAATGTTCTGCAGACAAAACTGTACTCCTTGAAGACTGGGATGTATGATGGGCTGTAATTTACTTTTATATTGCTCTGTATGTTAGCATTGCAGTAATGCAACCTGAGGGCAGTACAGCAGTTTCCAGTATGCTGTTGATACAGACTCCAAAAGCACAATCTACTAGAAGAATGGGTGTTAGTATTCCTATAGAGAGGTGTTTGGTGCTCATAACACTTAAAGGATGACTTCAGCTCTATTTAAGATCCTTTATTATAGTTACTGCAATCAGTTAAAGGACAGAAAAAAGCGATTTTGTGACTTACTCAAATCGGTCGTGTTACAGTTGTCATGAATGCTGTTTCTATTAACTCAGCACAGTGATTGTGGAAGCCCTGTCTGCATTCTTTCACATTAGCCAGGAAATTGTTCAGCACAAAGTTTGGATGCGAGGTGGAGGCAGAAATGAAGTAATCAAATTGTCTTTCTTCAGTGCTTGCAAAAACCAGATCTCACCAGTGACACAAAGGACAAGGAGTATAAGCCCCATGATATCCCCCAGAGACAGTCTGTTCAGCCGTCGGAAACCTGTCCTCCTGCTCGTCGAGCAAAGCGCCTCAGAGCAGAGGTGAGAGAATCTTTGTATGGGCAAGTGCTCTGTGGTGACCGAGTTTGCAGCCATAATGCAGTGGTGGAAGTCACGCTTTGAAAGCTGGGCCAATAAGTCCTAGAATTCGAAGTTCAGGGAGCGGTTGATTGTGTGAGTAGCAAGATAGTGGTTGCATGACCTCATTTCCTTAAGAAATCAGGCTTAAAAAACACAGTGTTGGAGAAATGCATCTTTATGCCGAGGGATTTGGGAGTTGTTCTCCCAGAGTCTCAAAACTTCAGGGAAGAAATACAAGAACTGGAAAACATTATTCTGTGTTGAAATCTCCACAGTCCACTGAGTGCCCTCAGTGCTCCAGCTTTGGCTGGAGGATGTTCTGCTTGTCAAGGGTCAGAATCTCTGAAAGCCCAAAGTCCTTGCTCCTTTGCTGAAGTCATACTAAAAACGTGGTATCATGACTGGCACAGGCTCTTTGTAGGATTTCCTTTCAAATCTCTCCAGGTTATTCCCTCTCTCTGAACTCTTTCTCTTTTTTTCAATAATTAAATACAGGTATTTCAGAAATTCAGGTTGCCTCTTTAGATTTACTCATTTGTAAGTCTAAAATGGTTCTTTGATTTTAAATGAAGTCGTCAGAGCCTTCATCTGACTTCCATCTGCCTGGCTTTTCCCTAGGACAAGTCAGGTGACAAGTTTGCAGACCTCCACTGTACCTCAGGGAGGTGCTCCGGTCTCACATGAGCTTGTTCCCTGAACCTCTGCAGCCCTCTCTTGGCATTTACCAGAGTGGCCAGGAGGGGGTGAGCATTGGATCCCTTGGGTACACAGCCTTCCTGCAGCTCTGCCCACCGGGATGTTCCAGGATCATGGGTCCGCACTTGGGCAGGCAGCAGTGGGATGGATGGATGGACGTGAACCTTTTCCCATATACAAGCCTAAAACCAAAGCGTTGTGTCTTCATGACTGATTATTTTGTTTTGGTTTTCTTTAAGGCAACCAATATTAAAAGTGAGTCTGACCCTCCAGAAGCAAGAACTCACAATCTGAGACGGAGAATGGGATGTGCACCTCCCAAGTGTGAAAATGGTGAGTGGGGACTGAAACAAAATGGGATTGCAATTGCTGTTCCTTTGTGCAAACGGTTCAAGACCAGAGTTAAAATGCAGGAGTTGGAACAATACAAAGTATTAAAAAAAACCCAAACCAACCAGACTTCATTTGCGAGTTGAATTTGTTGGAAAGGTCCATTCATGGCTGTGACATCTCTTTGGTTTTGTGCGTGGTTATCTTGGAGAAGATACTTTTGGTGGAAGCAACAATTTCTCCTTGTTTTTTAAACCTCGGTGTCTGCTGGGGAGCAGTCAGCAGCGAGACTTGAGCCACGTTTCTGTTCTGTATTTTCAATGCCCAGCATCAATCCACTGGCTTTAAATAAAGGAAACTCTTTTAAGTCTGTATCAGATTTCACATAGTTTTAGGAAAGAAATTGAAATCAGGAAATGAAACTCACGAGTGCAAAGGATCGTGTGAGCTTCAGTATCTAAGAGGATTGGGAGCTTCATCATCAAGTTCCCATCATAGAATTGTTTTAAATTCCTTCTGTCAATAGCCCTGAGTCTGTTGCATCCTTAAGAAATAATAATTTTAGATTGAGAAGAAATGTTTAATGCCATCAAACAAAAGAATGAGCTTGTTGAGAGCTAATTTGGCAAAGCAAATACAGGGACCCTGTGTAACTACTGCTAACTGAAATGAACGAAGCAGCTTCTCAGTCTCTTTGTGCATTCAGAAGAGTTTTTTCCTCCAAGAATTTGTGTAGATTTTGGTCTTTCTTTTTTCTCCTCCTGAAGAGTAGAAGCAAAGGCTCCAGACAGCATTTTAATGCCTAAATGTCTGAAGGATGTAGACTTTTTTCTCTTTAATAACTGTGTTAGCTCTCAGACTCCAAGATTGTCTCATGCCCATGTGTAAAGCTCACATGTAACTTCAGCCAAGAACTTCATTGCCTGCTTGTCTTCAGCACCAGAAGTGGTACAAGAAACTGAAGCGTGAAGGTCGTTGTAGGAAGCTCTTGTTGTTTCATGTCTCCATGTGACATGCTGCTGTAAAATCAATGGAGTGATGGAGCTACATTTGTTACCACCACATGGAAAGAAAATCTTAGCTTATGAGGATGCTCATAATCTAAATAGGATTTAAAATACCCACTCGAAGAATGCGGGCTGGGATAGTCATTGCTTGCTCGTGGGGGTATGCTTGGTGTTTCTGATAGTTGCAGGTGTTCAAATCTTGTCTTAAGCTAACGGAAACAAGTGTGTGTATAGGATAACAAGGAATTCAACAAATAACTGGGAGTGATGCAGTCTGAAAGTAATAACAAATAGTAACAAGTATTCTGAGCACTAAACCGTCTTGTAATGCCCTCACTGTTCGGTGTTCTGCTGCAGCAGAAAAGGAGACGCACAGCCCAGTGAAACTGCCCGAGAAGAGAGAACATGCTGGGGAGCCAGAGAAAGACAAATCCAAAGTCCGGTCTAAAAAGCCCACTAATGCTGTGAGTACCCCTGCTTCCTGCTGCTTCCCGTTGGTGTTCCTGGGTTTCTCCTGGGCATGCAGTTAAATGTGGCCCTTTTATGACATTAAGGACTCTTGTATTCTTCACGTAACCCTATGGTTGAAACAAAGCAGTATCTGTGCCTGGCAGAACATACATACTCATAAAGCTTCATGCTGAAGCTTAACGGGCTAGTTAAGTTTCACTGTAATTAAAGTAATTTGTTTTCTGTCTCCAAGGTACAGTGTTAAAATAAGCAGTTTGAAAGAGTCCAAATAGAAATGTTTTTTTTTGTGAGCTGATTTCTCTGCCCATTGCCAACCTGCCCCTTTTCCTTGGGGCTTGGTAGCTGCTGTGAGAAACCTCCATCACCATTCTTTATCAGCCCAAAAGCACACAGCTCTGCTAGGAAGCTGGTGCCTTTCCAAATTAAAATGAAGGTCTTGGCTAGTATCTCTGGGGGAAAAAGAGGGGTGCTGCCATCAAGAGGAACTTCCCCTCTTCTGAGGCTCCCAACAGTTGGTCTTGGAGAAGGATGAAACACAGAATCATAGAATAGTTTGGGTTGGAAAAGACCTTAAGATCACTCAGTTCCAACCCGCCTGCCACGGGCAGGGACACCTCACACTAAACCACGGCACCCAAGGCTCTGTCCAACCTGGCCTTGAACACTGCCAGGGATGGAGCATTCACAACCTCCCTGGGCAACCCATTCCAGTGCCTCACCACCCTCACAGTGAAGACCTTCTTTCTTAGATCCAATCTAAACTTCCCCTGTTTCAGTTTTGGCCTGTTACCCCTTGTCCTGTCACTACAGTCCCTAATGAAGAGTCCCTCCCCAGCATCCTTATAGGCCCCCTTCAGGTACTGGAAGACTGTGCACACATGCTACAAGTGAGAACAAGAAAAAGTGTTTGTGAGCAACCAACTGGTGTTACCAGTACCCACCAATCAGCACAACTGATTCAAACTAGGCTGGCCACTGAATCAGGTCTCCAGTCACTTGAAAACCAGTACATGAAAGGGTTTGGTACTCTTGCGGTCCTTCCTTTAAACTACAGAGCAGGGGGGAGTGGTTAAACTTTGGCATAAGTGTTTTGTGTGTACTTGTCTCATTTCCATTTCAGAGAGAAAGTAAAACTAAACTTCACCAGGTGACCGAGGTACCAACCTGCTCTTTCACCTGAAGTGCTCAAATTCCCACTGTGCCAATTTCTTGTTACAGGTGGATTTGTATGTATGTCTCTTATGTGGCAGTGGTAACGATGAGGACCGTCTCCTGTTGTGCGATGGCTGTGATGACAGTTACCATACTTTCTGTTTAATTCCACCCCTTCATGATGTTCCCAAAGGGGACTGGAGGTGTCCCCAGTGTTTGGCTCAGGTAATCCAACAAACCATAGCAGTCAGCCTGAAGGCTGTTTCTTCTTTCGTAGTGTTTTTAAACTCAATCCTAGGGATTGAAAATAGAGTTTGTTATTATTTGAGGTTGTGCAAACAATGTGCTAAAGAGTAAAACTAAAATGAAGATTGGGCATGCTTCAAGTTGGAAAGCTGGAAATCAAAACCTGATGTGCCTTTAACAACTACACTGGGTTTTAATGGGTGTCTTTGTACTTAAAATTGAGTCTCACTGGGTGCATCAGCATGGAGGTCTTCTTATTTCTTAGCTCAACTAGAGGAGGGAGAAATTAGACTTCACTGATGTTAATACAGATTTATCAATAAATAAATTGATTTGTGATTTGGTGAATTAAACAGTGATTTGGTGAATTAAACAGAGTAGTTTCTTCTTTTGACTCAGTGAGGCTTGAAACAATCATTTAGTCAGGGGTCCTGCCTTCTTACCAGATGCTGTGATAGTAGCTTGCTTATGTAAAATCTGAGCACAGATTGTCTTATTAATGCATCATAGAAATGATGATCTCTTCAATTGCAGGAGTGTAATAAGCCTCAAGAGGCATTTGGTTTTGAACAAGCAGCAAGAGACTATACGCTTCGCACGTTTGGAGAAATGGCAGATGCATTCAAGTCGGACTACTTTAACATGCCAGTCCATGTACGTTCATGTATTTATCCTGATGCCATGCTATAGATTTGGGAGTTTGTGCTTAAAGTATATAACTTTGAGGGGGAGACAGGAATTCTGCCTTTGACTGGGGTGAAATCACAGGTTCTTATTTACGTCAGTGGGTCTGTGTTCTTGCTGGTGTCATGGTTTCGTGTTGCACTGCCTGCTGGGTTGATTGGTTGGTGTTTTGGTTTGGGGTGGGGGTTCCACTTTTGAAGTGTCTGTAAGGAAGAGGATGCAGCAGCATGTCCTTGGGGGACCCACCAAGGTTCCACCTTAAAGTGAAGAGTAATAAAGTGCTGCTGCATTTTATTTTCTCTTGTTGAAATGATTCTGAACTGGTGAAATGCTTCAAACTAATGGAGGTTCTTCCCTGCGACAGCTTTGATTCACTTGCTCCTTATATACTGATTCCTTGGGATATGCTCCTTAGTTTTATTCTTCTCATATCTAGATGGTCCCCACCGAGCTGGTTGAAAAAGAGTTCTGGAGACTTGTTAGTACCATTGAAGAGGATGTGACAGTAGAATATGGAGCTGATATTGCTTCAAAGGAATTTGGCAGTGGCTTCCCCGTCAGGGGTGGGAAATTTAAAGTTAGACCAGAAGAAGAGGTAGGTCTTCATTAGTTCACTGTGTCCATTTGTATTGCAGCTCTTCATTAAACAGGTCTCTTTGCTTGAAAGCACAATACTAGAACTGGGTTGCAAAGTGTTTGTTTTATGTATATGGCACAGTATTTGAAGAGGAGAATTATATCAGAGATTCAGATAAATAAAATGTGCTGTGATCAGGCATTAAAAGCCACAGATTTATCCTTGAAGTTAATAAATAACTTCCAAACTTTAGAATTCTCATTTTTACAAAGGCGGTCAGGTAAGGCTTGTGAAAGGTCCAAAGACAATGGAGGGTTTATTCTTTGACGTGTTTCTGACATTTTTCAGTTGGGAAAGAGGCTTTTCCAGTTTTAAGTTCTTGGGTTTTTTACTTCATGTTGTATAAACCTGCGACTGTTCTGTTCAATTTTCAGGAATACCTTGATAGTGGCTGGAATTTAAACAACATGCCTGTGATGGAGCAGTCTGTTCTTGCTCACATCACTGCAGACATATGTGGAATGAAATTACCCTGGCTGTATGTAGGCATGTGCTTTTCTTCATTTTGTTGGCATATAGAAGACCACTGGAGCTATTCGATTAACTATCTTCATTGGTGAGTTTGAGGAATGAACCCAGCCTGAGAAGCAATCTCCCTTTCGTTCCCCCTTCCCCTTTTTTATTAGTGCACTAAATCCAGTTTCACATTGTTCAGGTCAGAATAACTCTTGCAATCCTGTAGCAGCAGGGTTCAATTTGACACAGTGCAATTCCTGCATTGATTTGCTTTTGGATAACAGGTCATGTTTTGGAAAGAGACATCCATTCCCAGTTTAAAATCCATGAGAGATGCAGCAGTTACTCCATCAAATGTTTTATTATGCTCAATGTACAACTTTTGTTTTAATCATCTAGCTTCAACAGTCCTAGGACCCTGCATATTTTGTGTGTGTTCAATAGATCATTCTATCATAAATCCTCTCATCAAGCAAACACTTGTCAGCTCTAATCAGGACAGATCTTTGCCATCTCTTTGATAGTCTAAATAGATTGAGCTGTTTCAACTTTTCACCTTGCAGCTTTTCTGGAGTTTGAATTATTCGTGTCACTCCTGAAGCCTCTCGAGCTCTTTCCCTTTCCTTGTTCACATAAATATTCCAGCAGAATAGGAAAACCATGTCCCAGCTGCTGTGCAGTAGATCATCTTTTTGGTCAGTTGTGCAATTCCTGCTGCTTGAAGTAGCTGCTGCTGTAGCTCAGTCCAGGTAGTCAGTGACTTCAGTTGCTTTCTCAGTACTTGATACAACGATTGAGTGAAGCTAAGTAAATGAGTGATCAGGTTTACATTGTAAATACGATCTTCTTTTGTCATTTTTCCCCCTTGTTTTTTCATCTGGGTCTTCAGTCAGGCTAGATCTGGGCAGGAGGGGAGGTTCTTTGTTTGCAATAGAAACTGCACTACTTCTAGGAGAGCTTCCCTTGCTATTGCTAGAATGGTGTTAGGTCCCCCATCACTTGTCCCATATTGCATTTAGTGTTTCCAGTCAAGGTCCAAATGATGTGGAAGTGCATGCATGTGCAGACATGTGCATGCAATCACAGACACATGTGAAAGTTGTCCTACCTGCTTTTAATGCGTGGCTTCTCCAGCATGAAAGTCCTTGACATGGTCTTTACATTTGCAGATGTTCTTCTGTATTTCCCTGCAACTTCGAGGTTTAAGTCTGGGTGCTTTAGCCTATTGGAGAGCACTGTGTAGTTGAGGTTAATACTGGTTTTGGGCAGAGCAGCCAATCTTAATGACCTACTGCTGAAGAGGCAATGCTCTAAACTCTCAAGAGACTTCAGAAGGCAGGACTGATCTTGTGAAATAGGAGGGATGAATGTCTGTTTCCAGTGTTCCCATTTGTCTTGAAGGAGCTTGTATTCTGGCACAGTAGTTTGAGCAGATGGTCCCAAGAGAACCAGGCTACAGCAGCAGAGCTTTCATGGGGTTGAATTGACTTTAAATCCTGTGTTAGTTCTTGAAGTGGGAAAAGGAGAAAAAACCCAAATCTTTGCTTCTAAAGATGCTTGCAATTAAATGTCAGTCCTGGTCAGAGGAAGAGTTACCATCACCGATGCTAGTATTTGTAGAGGGAGGAATGTGTCAGGTAGCAGTGCAGAACGAACTGCTACCCTCATCCGTTTGCAGCTTGCTGCCTTCATAAAGCTGACACCTTAACATGTCCATAGGAATTGTGTCTTTCTCAGTTACCTGCTTTGTTGAAGTTCAGAGACCCCTGGTCCCAGTATCCTGGTCCAAGTTTAACATAGTTCATAACTGCTGTCATCTGTTCCTTGGCACTGACACTCATCAAGGAGCAGAATTCTTGACTAACCCAGTACTGGGTGAGGACACAGCACAGTTTTTGATTACATCTATGGCTGGTCTTCAGGAATTCATAGAGTTGTTCCAAGATGATCAGGTCCAAGGCTGCATAGTCATTAACAGAGCATAGTGATGATTCTACTTGTGCTAACCCTCATACCACCAGTGTAACTGCCTTCCCACAGTCCCTCCCGCTAGCTGTCCTCTTCACCATGGCAGAGGTGCTGTCTGAGTACAGGGATACCTCCTAGGTATGAGGGATATGCTTCTGGATTCATACTTCACTCTTTTCTTCTGGAATCCTCCCAGTTGCTTCATGATTTATGGGGGGAGGTGGGGGGAACCCATGACAAACCAGCATACTGTTGGGTCAGCTTTATCCTGCCAGCTCTTCAGGAGTCTTGGGATAAAGTGATTTGTCTGTTAATCTTCTTTCTTAACGTTGTTCTTTATACAGGATGGGAAGGTGCTTTCACCTCTGTGCTGCAGCGAGCCAGCTTCATTCTAAACTTGAAGCAGTATTTATTGGAACCCATCTGCATAACCTTATTTTTTCTCAGCCAGCTTGCACTGGGTCAGGCTGTTGCTGCAAGTTTTTTGTTCCTGCTCTGGATGGGATTCATTTTTTTTTTCCTTGATGTCTTTTGCATAACTTGGAAGTTTTAATTTCTACTGACTTCATGCTGCTTTTATGGCAATTATCCACTAGACAGAAAGAACAGGCTTTGGTTGTCAGATCCAATGGGGAGTTTGTGTCGTTCAAGTCAAACAGCTGATGTTTTGAAGTTGTGCTGGAATCAGCACAACTTCACTGAGGACTTCTTCAGTCTTCCCTCTTCCCCCCATGCCCTGCACCCCACGCCCCCAATATTTTAAGCATGTGCTCAGAAATACAGACAATTGCATCTTAGGTCTGGAGGAGGGACCTGTGTAACATGTGACAGTTCAGGAAGGTCCGTAGTCCTTGCATTCCTTCCTGGTGATAACCCCTTCTTTTGACATGGTGTGTTTTAAAGCAGAAGACTGAAAATGTAACTTAAAGATTGCTTATATTTAACTTTTTTTAATAATCTTGCAGGGGGGAGCCTAAAACGTGGTATGGAGCCCCAGGGTATGCAGCTGAACAGCTGGAGGATGTAATGAAGAAGCTTGCTCCAGAGCTATTTGAATCTCAGCCAGATCTCTTGCACCAACTTGTCACCATAATGAACCCGAATACTTTGATGGCCCACGGAGTGCCTGTATGTTGTTGGACTCCTGTGCTACTCCCCCAAACCTAACCCTCTGCCATTTACACTGAATTCTACTTCAAAGCTGCTAATTGAAGCTACTTTTATTACAGAGGTGGTGTGGTAGTTTCCATGTGTGTGGTATCTTCCTTGCCTAGTGTAATGTGCCCGTACAGATGAACAGATGGGCAATGGAATCATTGCTTTTAAAATTGCTTGGCAAACTCTTCTCTGGAGATCCACCTTTAGTGTATTTCTATTTCTGTACCTCAGCTGTGAAGTTTAGTCTTGGCCTTTGAAACAATGGCAGGAGCTCTTCCTATGTCTGGTTAATCAGACACAGATTTTTTTTTGGCAGATCCTGGCAAGGGGCCAGACCCCATTCTTCCTTTATTTGTCATCCACATCCTCTTATTTTTCCTGGATAAGTTCTTAGGTGTTTAAAAACATTTTCCATCAGTTTCCATCATACTCCATGTTAGATTATTCGTGGGAATTATGTCCCTTTACAACTGAATTAGCTTTTGGCTGGCTGACCTTGGGACTGAAAGGGAAATCTGGAAAAAGTTGCAAAGTTTGTGATGTTTGCTATGCTTTGAGAGACTCCAAAATTGAAAGGTGCAGGAAGCCCTGCCTGCTTTCGTGCTGATTGCATAGCACCAAAAGCCAGTAGATTTACAATGGTGTGAACTTTGGAGTAGGTTCCAAACTTCTCTTCCCCTTCAGCTGCACGTTGAAGAGAGCCTTCCTGTGCTTCACCTGTGGAACTGTGCCCAGAGTAAAGCGCACAAGGCACAGGCAGGTGGCTTAAAACTGCTTAGGATGTGGGTAGAGCTGCACAAAACCCAGTTGCTTTCTGGGGTTTTATATGATAAGTTACCAAATGCCAGTTGTAATTCTTGGGCTTAAAACTATCCAAAACCATTACAGAAGTTCTAGGAGCTGGGTATCCATATTCTCTTCAGAGCCTTCAGTTCTGTTCAGCTTTCACCTAATGCTCCTCTGCTTTCTCCTAGGTTTATCGAACCAATCAGTGTGCTGGGGAGTTTGTGATCACCTTTCCGAGAGCTTATCACAGTGGCTTCAATCAGGGTTTCAATTTTGCTGAAGCTGTGAACTTCTGCACAGTCGATTGGGTAGGTTCCCAAACCAGGGTTTAATGAAGTGTGCAGCTCTGAAGTTGTTCCTACCTGATGCACAGCTGTAATTCACCCCCCCCACCCCGAAACGGTCTTAGCTATTTGGAAACGTAGCCCATCTCAGATTTAAAAAACCTCACTTACAAGGAGGAGATCAGTGAAGCTGGAAGCAAGGTTTCTGCATTGTGACTGTGGCTTTGTGTTTGGGTTAGCTTCGTTTTGGTTTTCCTTTTGTCCTTCCACGGATTTCATACTGCAATCTAACACATAACCTCACTGTAACCTGAGCGCCATTCACTGTTGGGCAGTCCTAAAATAAAGCTATGAGTAACCTGCCCAGCTCATAACGAATTGCTTACTTTGCCTTGGGTTAGTTAGGGACCTCGTGGAGTCAGCAATTTCTTATGCTGCAGCACATAAACCAGCCATATAATTCAAGAAGAGGGTCCAGTGTGCCCTAAATCCTGCCCTTGACGGGGCATCCCTCAAATGGTGAGCATAGGGCAGGTGTATGTACTCTGCCCTTTGACACTTTGCCAGCCTCTGTGTATTTTTAGCTTGGGTCTTCCTGAGACTACTGTAGTTTAATGATTTAGTTACTTCTAATTATGGTCTCTTCCAGATAGGTCATTCCCCCTGTGACCTGCGCTAACCAGCTTCCACCCACAGTGCCAGCTGCAGGAGGGTTGTAAGCAGATCTGGTTTACAAGAACTCAGGGTCTTGATTTCTCTAGTCCTACATTCTGAATTGGGAATATTTTGCAAGAAGGATTCATCTTAACCTCCCATTTGGATAGATTTTGGTTAATAGAACAAAATTTAGTATCTGAATGTAACTTTCAAGTTGAACTCTTCATTTATTTCCTGTTTCTCAATGCAGCTGCCATTGGGTCGCCAGTGTGTGGAACATTACCGTCTGCTGAACCGTTACTGTGTGTTTTCTCATGATGAGATGATCTGTAAAATGGCTTCCAAAGCAGATGTGCTTGATGTGGTGGTAGCATCTACAGTTCAGAAAGACATGGCTATTATGATCGAAGAGGAGAAGAGGTTGCGTGAGAAGGTTGATAAACTGGTGAGTTTGAGTTGTAGGAAGGAATACCATAATGAGAACAGTTGGAGCAGTGGGACTTGTGCTCTGCTGTCACTGGCTTAGAGCTGCGTGGTACCTTCCTGAGGAGCACTGTTGATTTCAGAGGACCACTTGACTACAGAATCATTTCTCATGCACCTTGTTTTAACATCCGCCCTTCAATATTGTTCAGAATGCCTCTTTTTAAAAGTACGATTTGTTCTTACAGTAATGTAGTCAGAACAGCTGATTTTTCACTGACCTAGATTTGTGTCTACCTGGTTTTAATATCTTATTTCTAAACGTCATTATTCCTTTGATAACTTCAGCTTCTGATGTTTTAGCTTGGAGTAATTACCTCTTCATTAGACTTCGAGGTGATTTAACACTGTTTTGCAGGGAGTGACTGACTCGGAGAGGGTGGCTTTTGAGCTGTTTCCTGATGATGAGCGACAGTGCTTGAAGTGTAAAACCACCTGCTTCATGTCTGCTGTTTATTGTCCCTGTAAACCTGGATTACTGGTATGCTTGTACCATGTCGAGGATCTCTGTTCTTGTCCCACCTACAAGTATAAACTGGGGTAAGCTTTACATAGCAAATAACACTGTTATTAAGTTATTTGTTGTACATGTTTGATAACCTAGTGCCTGCTCTGTTTTGTCAGTGGTGCTAGTCTCAGTATTCTGTTTCTCTCAGTCCGTTGCAAATACAGTGTCTTTTTTGTGCTTGAATACAAAGACTCTTTCTTTTCAGCATTCAGCTGCTCTTGCTCTATAATGGTGAAAATTGCTGGATAAGTTAGTTTGCTTTTTTATTACATCAGTAAGGTCATCATTCCTTATATCCAGTCTTTATGTGTGACATTTCTTGCTTTTGTTAGCTTTGCTTCCTGTTGTCATATTTCCTTTGCTGTTGTTCGTCGCATCTTTGCCCCCTGCATGAATGTAGCATGTCCTAAGTCAACTTCACAATTGCTTCAACAGCAATATTAAATTGTTTTTGAAGCAATTGAAATCTTGAATTTGTTTTAAGAGGAGCATGGTGTGGATGTAGGTCTCAACAGGATCACTCTAGGTGCAAAGTAGATCATTTCTGTGTTGTATGGAGCATGTTGTGGATGTAGGCCTTAACAGGATCACTCTAGGTGCAAGGCAGATAATTTCTGTGTTGTATGGACCTCCTCTGTACCCTCCTGCTGAAGAGTTTGAACTCTGTGCTACTTGCAGGTACCGCTACACCCTGGAGGAACTCTACCCAATGATGAATGCATTGAAGATGCGCGCAGAATCGTACAACGAGTGGGCTTCCAATGTTAATGAAGCTCTGGAGGCAAAAATTAACAACAAGAAAAGTAAGTTGTCTTGCTGTTGTCTGCAGCACGGAATTTGCCAGTTTGTGCTTTCTGAACCTCAGCACCTCTAATGTGCCAGTCAGGAAATCGTACATCATCTCATGGTTTAAAGTAACTAAGCTGCCTCTGTGTGAGAAGCTTGCAAATCTCTTTGCTACAAAACGTAACTGAAGCTGAACTAGAAATACATTTAATGCGTTGTGTTACTCAGCTTCACCATTTAAAATCCATCACCAAGGGAGACTTTTATTAACTTAGCATCTTTCCCAAAAGGTCTCATCAGCTTTAAGGCTTTGATAGAAGAATCGGAAATGAAGAAGTTCCCAGACAATGATCTTCTGCGACACCTCAGGCTGGTTACGCAGGATGCAGACAAATGTGCCTCGGTTGCACAGCAGCTTCTCAATGGCAAAAGGCAAACCAGGTAAATGCTTCTGTGTGTGTGTGCTCAAAGTGGAGTCACTGAGGGTAGATGCCACTGGCCAGTGATAGATGCCAGTGTTCTAGGCAGACTTAAAAATGCAAGTAATCATTTTGTCTTCTCTAGAGAGCCATCTGTTACAGAGAGGTTCACCTTTACTGCATGTAAGAAGTCAAACATCCTGAGATTTTGGTCTCTTCTTCCTCTGTGTTTGACAGCTGGGCAGTAAATTCACTCTAATATACCCTGAAAGGAAATATTGGTGTGGTATTTCCAGACAAGTAACACCCAAAAAGATCCAGTCCACTTGTCTTTGTGCCATGGGGGCTGGAAATCTGTCAGTGATGCGTATGTCATTATATGCATTACGCTTTGTCTTGTGGAAAAATAGTGTCTTAAATTCCCAGGCTGGTGCTGCTGGGAATACTGTATGAGATCTCTGAGAAATCCTTCCTCTTTCTTTGGCAGCACTTGCATTAAATCTTTATAGATGGGTTATTTGCTCAAGGAATTTGAAGGTACGGCAGTGTTTGGGTAATACATTATTTGTGAACTAGATTTCTGCTGCCTGGTGCTGCTGGCAGTTTCCATGTCTGAAATGAGAGGAGTCAAAAGATCCAGAAGGATGAAGGCAGATCTTCTCATTGCATCAGTTTGATGGTGGCTGTATTGATGTACCAGCCTTTCTCCTGGGGATCACAGATTATCATCTGTTGCCAGTTCTTCACCCAGACTTAAAATGGCTGCATCTGTGGCAGGTTTCTTGGAAAATCTTGGGTTTCTTCCTGTAGAGCACAACGTTGCTTAGGTCCAACCACCTTAAAAGTGTGAAGTAGTTGAGAAAAGACTGTTTCTCTTTTGTCCTATCTGGACGATTTTCACCTCCTGCTGCTGCTTTGACCAACATGGTGGTTGTCAGAGCAGTTGCTTTTTTTGCTGGTGAAACTGCACTGTGTGGTTCCTGCATGTTGCCTGCCTCAGAAGACATCCTGTAGCTTGTCACTCCCTGTGTTCTTGCAGTACTTTAAGGCCAGCTTTGAAGGACTTCAGTAGTAAAACGTTCAGCTGCTGTTTAGACATCATTCTTGTAGCTGCACTTAGCCCTCGTAGCGATCTTTGCATGAGGCTTTGTAGCAAGCACTTGATAAAAATTCGCCTTCACTGTCTTGCCAGCACAAGAGGATGAACCCTCTGTCACAGCAATGTAAAAATATTACATCAGGAAATAAAAGATCCAGCATTCCAACAGGCATGGCCTCTGCCAGATAGGTAATCCCTAACACAGAGATTCATGGCACCGTTATTGAAGGACCTGTCCACTCCTAATCACTTCCTTCATTGAGTGTTGAAGCATCTCTTCTCATTCTGGCATCCCCAGTCTGTGTTCTCTCATACTTGGTATTTGCTCTTGATGATGACCTTGGAGAAGCAGCCAGGCCTTTCCCAGCTGTTCTGTGCCAGATGAGCTCTTCCAAGAGTCCTTCCTGCTCTGTATCCGTACCATCTTTGCTTGGTGTGGGAAGAGCTAGGGGGAATTTTTACCTTCATTTCCTTGACCAGGTCTGTTCTCACTGTCACTATGACAGTGTGTTAGCCTTTCTCACAGCTGTATTTGCCAGCTCCTTCAGCATTACAGTCTGTGGTGAGTAACCCACCCAGTGCTGCACTGCACAGGATGCAGGTAGTGCTTGGATTGTGTTTCTTATTTACTCCAGAATTGGTTTCAGCCTTTCTCTCACTATTTCTCCTTTGATCTTTATGGTGTATTTCTGGGAAAAGTCCAGTTGCAAATCTTCCTAATTAGAGTTGTAAAAACCTGTGTTATTTGATGGATGGCTTTTATCCCCCTTAAACAATTGAAGGGGGGAGTGCTCACAGCACATCTAGAAGACATAAAGAACAATCTGCTGAAAATCTTGATACTTGTTATATCAAATACAGTTTCATCTACGTGAAGTTCACATATCTGTAGGATTTTGGGTAACCTTCATCACACCATCTGCTGTGTATTGGTTAGGAAGGACTGTGGATTCTGCCTAGCATGTGATTCATGCTTTTGACAAACTTTTCTTTATGGACTAAGCGTTTTGTTCTGATTCCGAGTTTGGGAAGTGGAGCAGTAGGCTTGACTCTACTGGAAAGGTCATCCCTGTTAATTGTGGTGGTCAGTGATACTCAAGGATCTCCTCCTGTATAATACACCCAACAGTTCCGGGGGAGAAAAGACCGGGATAGGTTATAGATGTTCTCTTGGAGTCAATCCTGTGACTCCAGCTCATTACCACCTCTGTGGTATCTGAAGAAGGACGGGCTGTACTTCCCCGTTTGCTTTGGTTCTTGTGGTGGTGAGGGATGAGCAGTCTCACCAGTTGCTGCTTGGAAGATTGTTCTGTGACCAGCTCTCTGAATTGATCCCAATTCAGTCCTTGATCCAAGGGATCCCAAAGACCGTGTAGCCCTTGTTCCTCTCTGGCACTGGAAGGGAAAAGCAGGGCAAGCACAGAGGGATATTCTCACTATCCATCCCCTTCCTTCTCTAGGTCTGATGATACCTTTTCTGATGCTTAGTCTCCAAGAGTTTGGAGACCTTGTGCTTAGAGATCTTTGTGATTAATAACACAGGATGGGCATGGGCTCTTCTGGGAATACTGCTTTTTTAGGTTCATGTAATTTCATGTTATCAAAAGCGTGTGTAACAGTTGGACTTGCACTTTAGATGTGTGAATATGTAGAGGAATATCTCCTTTTCAAACTTGATCCTGCAGAGCTTCCACAAAGCCCAGTAAACCATTGTAAACCACAAACCAGCCTGTGTTGTACCTGAGGCTTGGAATTCATTTTATTCTCCTTACTATGGACCTACGGGTTTTGGACCTCCCAATGTGACCTTGCATAGCCTTCAAAACCACCTATTTTTACCATAAAACGGTGAATTAAAATTCCCTAGTGTTCACATTGCAGTCGTGCTGGCACATCCCACTGGGCTCTTGCTTTCCTCTTTTGTTTCAGTGACACATTGTGGGTTAAATCGGAGCCAGCATTGTAAGAGATTTCTTTCCTTTTCTGTTCAGGGTTCTCAGACCCAGTTAATACTGGCTTGAGTTCAGAGAGGTTTTTAATATTAGCCAATTTGTTAACCCTTCTAAGCCACTCGTTTGATACAGAGCTTGTAGGTAAAAAAGAGAATGGTGATTTCAGCGTAAAGAGGATTTGTCAGAAGTGCCTACATGACCTGTAAAGATAAAACCCATTCACAGTTGGGATTTGGTCTCCTTTGGAACGGGCATGGGGAGAGCGCGCTACAATAGCTATTGCAACATAACTGAATAGTTTATCCACAGTTACTTTGTGTTCTGGAAAAAGGCTCAATTTTATTCCATAATAACCAGTGCTCTTCCAAGAATGAAGAGTTATTCCAGAATACTATTTAATATGGAAGAGTGTTTTCAACAATAGCCCATTCTGCTATAGTTAAAGGAAGCTTCCCCATGTACGTATGCCCTGCGCTGCTGGATGCTTTGGAATATTGTGTTATTTGTGAGTAAAGCTCATCTTGCACAAAATCATGAGCAGATGCCTGAGAAGTTTAGAGTTTATTTTCTTGTTTAGTGGCACCCAACAGAGTTGAATTGTGTGATTGCAGGTACCGCTCCGGAGGAGGCAAGTGTCAAAATCAGCTGACTGTGAATGAGCTGAGGCTGTTTGTGAGGCAGCTGTATGCTCTACCCTGTGTCCTCAGTCAGACACCCTTACTGAAGGTAACCTGCATAATTCTAGGGGACGAACATGAGCGTTTGTCCTAGTGATGTATTTGCACTGTGTTAATCTGCTGTCTTACTGGTTGCTCCAAGAATGAAATCAATTGAACTGGCAGGTCTGGGTAACTTGTGCACAGGAGGTGTGTAAGAACGGAGCTCTCTGTCCTGCTGGTGTCCACGGTCACTAGGTTTTTATACTACATAAGGCAATCAAAGTGGTAAATGCTGTATGAAGTAATGCAAAGAAGCAGCAGGGTGACTTGTGTAACTCCAGACTAAAAGTTTGGGCCTAGTTAGCTGGTCTCCTCTTAAGAGTGAAGCAGGGTTTGAGAATATTCAAAACTCCAAAGTGCCCTGAGTGACAGTTCTGCTGTTCAGATCACTTTGTTACTCAAGAACCAGCTTTCTCATAGCCTTGTAAACAGATACCTCCTCATGCCATCAACCCATGTGCCAGGAAAAGCACAGATAGCCCTAAGACAAAGCTGCCAGCCAGGCTCCCCAAGAGCTTGTTCCAGCAGAGTACCTGCTGCTCAGGGTGAGTCAGACCACTTTGACTCCCACAACCAGCAGCCAGTGCTGGTTATTTGCTTGCGAGCTGCTCAGCCCTCAGCCAAATTGCAAATAAGTCAAGATTTGGTTTCAGAATTTGCCAAAATGTTGCATATTGTAAAGGAAAATAATCATGTGCAGCTCTAATTCCTGCCTTAAAGGAGAAGGGCTTTGCATATTTGTGACTCTGAGAAGCAGGAGATGCAGTGTCCAGCTCCCGAACTGGCTCTTAAGTGTCTGCACAATGCTGAGCGACCAGTGTCGTGTAACTTCTGAATCAGAATAGACCAGCTCAGCTTTATGATTGTTGCTTTGAAGCTTTATTGGGTCTGGAATGTGTGAATCAGATTTTATGTAATCCTATTTACAGTTATTTGTTTATAGCATTGTAACTCTGAAGTTATCTTCCTATTTAAAAAGCAGAAGTTCAGCAATGCCAGACATGCAAACAGTTCTTCTCCATCTGGCATTCTTGAACAGGGAAATATCAAAACACATATGGTCAGGGGATTCTTTTATACCATCCTCAACAGTCCTAAGTTATATGTAGCCATGCAAATTAGGGTGTTAATACAAATGTCAGTTCCTGGAGATCAGTTCACACTTTAATATATCTCTAAATAGGTTTTATTTCCATTACGGGTGAGATTGCCTATTCTGGCAAACAACCTTCTTGGCAGTATACCAAGACATCAGCTGTGAAGGAAGAACTTGCTCCTGGAATAGCATTTCAGGCAGTACTAGGAGCACTGGGCAGGATGGCTAGGTACAGAATAACTCCAGCCTTTGCAGTGAGGTTACTCTGACTAGCTGTCCGCGATGCTGGGTGAAGTGCAAACACCCACAGAGGGACCTTTTAGGGGTAACTGGCTGTTAAATGTATGCAGAGAGAGCAGGTGTTGCACTGCATGAAACAGTGAAATGCCTGTGGCTTACTGGGACTTGGTGCAGCTCAAAAACCTTAACAGTGCAGCAGAAATGAGCCCCAGAAGCTCCGTGTGCTCCCCAGCATTTTTCAAAGCCTTCTTAACCTTAACCTTGCTGTTCTTCAGCCTCCTTAATCGTTGCAGAACAAAGCCAGAAAAAGCACTAATGGAACATTTAAAATGTCCCTTTGGATCCTTTTTATTCTTCTAAGAGCTTTGACACCTGTCTCTTGGTTCAGAAGGGGTTTAGAGTGGAATCCCCTTGTTCTGTGATCCTCAGGCTTGTAGACCCATTATGTATGAGGAGATGCTGATACGTGCACTGACACACTCTTTGTCATGATAACTTGGCAGTGGGGGCTTTTTTCTCTGATGTATTGTTGCATTTCTGTATTTCAGGATCTTCTTGATCGTGTGGAAGCTTTTCAGCAGCAAAGCCAAAAACTCCTCTCTGAAGAGATGCCTAGTGCTGCAGACCTGCAGGAGCTGCTGGACGTCAGCTTTGACTTTGACGTTGACCTGCCCCAACTGGCTGAACTGCGGATCCGCCTGGAGCAGGCACGCTGGCTGGAGGACGTGCAGCTCACTTCCTCAGACCACAGCTCTCTCACTCTAGATGATATGAGACGTCTCATAGACTCAGGTGTTGGACTTGCTCCCTACCCAGCAGTTGAGAAAGCGATGGCGAAGCTGCAGGAGCTGCTTACTGTGTCCGAACACTGGGATGACAAAGCCAGAAACCTGATAAAGGCCAGGTAGAGAGGCTAAATCTTTGTGTTTTGTAGCTCCAGGAGCTGTTTAAAGTGGAAATAGTTGGATTTGCTTTGAAGGGGCTCTCTTGTGTTCACCCAGTTCACAACATGAAGGCAAATCTTCTGCCATCCAAAAGGGGGAAAGGATGGAGGAGGGAGAGGAGTTGCCTGAGCAATTTTAGACATTGCTGTTTGTTCCTGGTGTTTGTGGTGCTCCACAATCATTGTGAGAATTCTCCATTTGACACCAGGAAGGGTTTTAAGACACCTCTTCGTTCCTTTCCACCTTCTTCCCTCCCCCAGCACTAGACTGGAGGATGCATGTCCAGATGGAGCTGGGATATATGCCACCAACTGGTAAAACTGCATGAGATGGACTATTTCTAACACTGAGGAGGTTTTTCCAGATGAGCTGGTACAGGGGGAAAGGAAACCAGCCAGATAGAACCTTAGTAAGGAGAATGGTTCTGCTCATTGCTTTGACCTTCTGATTTATAAAGTAAAATGGGGGAGAGCACAGTCCACGTCAAGCTTAGAAAGATGATATAAACTTGTGTGCAAGGTTTCTTCTCTGAGGATTCCTCACTTTTAATTTTACGTTTGAGAATTCCCTGCAGCCTCCCAGTTCTGAACACACTGGAGTGTTCTTACTCCTGAGTAATGCTGCTGTTTGAAATGGTAACTTCAGAGAGCTCAGAACTGGAGTAAGTTTGGGATTAACCTCCAGATTGGAGGTGCAGTTGTGTTTGTGCCTTTCTAAGATAGCAGAATCCAATTGTGAAGTCCAGAAAAGCCACCTTTGGGCAGGATCTCTTGGCTGATACTGGTTTTAAGGTTCAGTGTGCATTTGAGGATCCGAGGTTCTTATCAGTCAAAAGTGACTAAATGTTAAATCCTCCTTAAGCCCACATGTGTGAGTAGGAGTCTATAGCAGACACATGTACATTTCCAGAAGCCCACCTCCGTTACTAATGCTCTGGTGGTACAGGCTGCACCTCCAGTACTGACATAACATCATTATCTGCTGTAACCCTCGGGCTTTAATAAACCAGATGAGCAGATCCCCCTACTCGTGTTGCAGTGTTTGACACTGAGCTGTGTTCTTTACGTAGACCCCGGCAGTCACTGAGCAGTCTTGTAGCAGCAGTGAAGGAGATAGAGGAGATCCCAGCCTATCTCCCCAGCGGTGTTGCACTGAAAGACGCAGTGCAGAAGGCCAAAGACTGGCTGCAGGAGGTGGAAGCTCTGCAGGTACGTAAGCTCCATCACCCCTGCTCGGCACCATCATGGGCGTTTTGGTGCTTCAGGATCACACTGAAGTAAGAATGCTTCATCTTGTTGCCTTAGACATGGTGTACTTATGCTCTGGGTGCTGTTGGTTTTACTTCCTGGAGCTGATTCATATTCCTTCACCTTTGCAATTAACCGGGTGCAATAAAATCTATAAAGGAGCTATTACAAAAAATCTAAAGTTAAAAAGATGTTACAGAACTTTACCTTAAGGTAAGTTTTGCTTCACTGCATTTTAACAGTTACCTGGTACTCGGATTTCCGTGTGCCATTGATTCTAGGATTGTGCATCTTGCTGCACTCCTGTAACACACACTATGGAGTGGGTGACCCAGTCAAAGTTCTGCTTGCTGACTCCTGAAGAAACAAATCCCCTAAGATCTTTAAAGGTCACCTGTAATATTTTCTCACATCCTTCATTTGCCTGACTAAAGCAGGAACTTCTGACCTGATGGCACAAGGATATTAGTAATTACTGGTGGTGGAATCACTTCTTCTGAGGCCCCATAGAATTCATTTGCCATTTCCACAGTGGTATCATTAGTGCTATTGTCAGTGTTGTTATCAGCCAGCCTGAGATGGAGAGGTATTCCCTCATCTGTTAGCCATTAAGCCAGACTGAAGGCTGTTTCTTGTTGTGTTCCCTTATGGTCAGCCTTTAATTTCATGGACTAAAATGCATGTAACTTTGCAGCAGCTCTGTCTGAATCTGGAGGTGGAAGCTGGCATCACTACTTCGAGTTTTGCTGCTGGAGATGCTGGGCTTGCTCTGGATGAATAGTTCTCGAGTCCCATGGCCCTGCCTATTGTAGAAATTGCCTCTCAGTGCTGCTTTACAGCTGGACTTCATGTGCCTGGGATGCCTGAGGCGTGGGCTGTGCAGTGAGTGAGCAGTCACTTTCAGCCAGCACGCTGGGTACTTGGGATGGTGCATTGCTGCTGGCAGGGCAGGGACTGGGCTGGACTTGCCTTCAGGGTCTGCTTCAGAATGGTTTTGATTTTCTGCTGTGAATGCAGATTGTTAGTTTGGAGTCTGCTTATGTTGGTTATGTCACTGGTCTCTTGTTTGTTTATTTAAACTGTCAGTTGGTTGAGGGTATTCTCCCTCTCCAAGGGTTTTAGTAGTAGTGTCTGTGTAATTAATGACTGCAGCATGAGAAGCACAAGTGTTGGAACAGCTCTGGAAGTGACTGAAGTGGCTTAGCAGTAGATTTGATTTTTCAAGCTCTACCTTCAGGTAGTCTAGACGACTTGCTGTGATTTGTGGAATGTCTTTGATGCATCCAGCGTTTCTTACTATGTAATCTGGCAGGTTGGAGGACGTGTGCCTGTGCTGGACACACTAGCAGAGCTTGTCACGAGAGGTCGATCCATTCCAGTGCATCTGGACTACCTGCCAAGGCTGGAGTCCTTGGTGTCAGAAGTTCAAGCGTGGAAGGAGTGTGCAGCTAACACATTCCTGTGCGAGAACTCCCCTTACTCTCTTTTGGAGGTAAGAGATCTCACCATTCCCAGCACAGCTGCAGCACGTCAGTTAGGGTTACAGTATTAACTCCTGAAGTAGCAATAAATAGCAAGTATATTTGCAGAACAGTTTTAGGATTATATTGCTGAACATAATTTTTATTAGATTGACCTATACTTTTAATGATCATGTTAAACTTGTAAAATGCTGAAGGTTTAGCCAAACTTCCTCTATTCTTTCTAATCCATGGCTAAAGAGCATGCTGTGCCATAGCCTGACATTTCAAATGTGGCTATGGGAATATTAATGTACTCATGGCACTGAAGTTACTTCAGTGCAGGCACTGGAGCACAGGTTCACTTTGTCCACCTTGGCTGCGATAAGGGTGAGGCTGTAGCTGCTGCCCTTCTGAAGCTCTTGTTGTGTGTGTTCTTGGGCAGTCCACCCTCACCTATGCTGAGCCCCTCTTAAGACCCCCAGCCCTCCTGTCTGTTGATACAGATGGGAATGCAGGGCAGCCCCTGGAATACTCTATTTCAGGGCTTGCAGTTCAAGTGGCACAGAGGCTGTCCATGTATCAGCTGTCTGTACATATCAGCAATCCAAATGAAACACGCAGGTGTTTCCTCCCATTCAATAAAACTGTGTTTTTAACCTTCCAGCTCTCCCCAATTTCCATATAACTTCATCCTAGTCCCCTGAGTCTTTGATGGAAAAAGCTGCAGGAATCCCTGTTGTAAGCACTCATTCATGGCTGTGCTAGGGCGGGATGAACGCATTACGAACACGGCAGGGAACACTGCTTTTCTGCCCCTCAGGTGCTGTGTCCCCGCTGTGACATTGGCATGCTGAATCTGAAAAGAAAGCAGAAGAAGTTGAAGGAGCCGGTGCCAGGTGGAAAGAAGAAAAGCACCAAGCTGGAGACTCTGAGTGACTTGGAAAGAGCGCTCTCCGAGAGCAAAGACACCGCATCTGCGGTACGTGGCCCAGGGCTGCTTTGAACTGCAGTTTCTTCTGAGTTCCCTGAATCCTTGTTGAGATCTGTTCTCACCCTCCCTACCAAAACCTTATTAAAGATAGGATAGGGCTTTCCCAAGTCTGATCCTTTCACAGTAACCCTACACCATCTATAATTAGAACAAACACCGTAATTAGAGAAAAGCTCATGCATGGTGAAGTCAGGAAAATACTAGTTCCGGATGTAGGTGAAGTGCTTCATCCCAAAAGCCCTATTTCAGAGCCTCCACCATGGTCAGATTAAACAGTGTCCCATGGTTAATGAGGAGCAGCAGACTGATTTGGTAGGGTTTGAATTTAGTTGTCCCTTCAGGTATGGGACATTCAAGTTTTAATCTGTTGGCAGCTAGATTTGCAGATGCCTGAGAAAAAGGCTCAGGGTGAGGCACTGGAATGGGTTGCCCAGGGAGGTTGTGAATGCTCCATCCCTGGCAGTGTTCAAGGCCAGGTTGGACAGAGCCTTGGGTGCCATGGTTTAGTGTGAGGTGTCCCTGCCCATGGCAGGGGGTTTGGAACTGGATGATCTTAAGGTCCTTTCCAGCCCAAACTATGATTCTATGACTGGGTGTAGGAAGGGCAGCACACCTCAATTTCATTTAGTGTTTCCAAACTCCCAAAGGAGTAGGTAGGCTAGGGTAAGGCCCTGTGCACATGACAGTGTGTACAAAGAGGGGGTACCAGAGGTGAATTTGTGTTTCTGAAAACTGCCCAGATAGGTTTTACAAGTACACAGAGTTAGGCTGTACACTTGAGACGTGTCCATCCAGAAGTACCTGCAAGCCAAACCTGCACTTGTTTCAGAATGCAGGCTGCTTTAATGAAGGTGATGTGGTTGTAGTACCAAACATGACAGGCTTGGACCAGAGAGGAAGGGAGTTAGGAGGTTGTTTTTTTGCAAAGGAATAAGCTTTATATCTGTGGGCCTTATGAGAAAATGGAAGGAAACTGAAGTGGTGTTGCACGTCCTCATAAGTGCTTCACTTTGAACATTCCAAGGTGAAGGCATATGGGGGTGAGGAGCTTCTTAACGATCCGCACTCCTCGCTGGTGTATCTGACAAGCGCGGCCGTGCGGAGTCACCCCATTTCTAATGAGTGATGTTCCTTTCGAGCTGACATCCCTTTCTTTGGACTCCCTTTTAGATGGCCACGCTTGGGGAAGCCCGGTTGAAGGAGATGGAAGCGTTGCGTTCTCTGCGAGCAGCGAACGAAGGGAAGGTGCTGTCCAGTGAAGAGGACACGGAACTGAAAGTGTGTCTGTGCCAGAAGGAGCCCGCTGCCCCCATGATCCAGTGTGAACTCTGCCGAGGGTTCTTCCACACCAGCTGCGTTTCGGTGCCCAACGTTTCGCAGGGACCTCGCGTGTGGCTCTGCCCACACTGTCACCGATCAGAAAAGCCACCTTTAGAAAAGATCTTGCCCTTGCTGGCCTCCCTGCAGCGCATCCGCGTGAGGCTTCCTGAGGGGGATGCTTTGCGGTACATGATCGAGAGAACTGTGAACTGGCAGCACAGAGCACAACAAATGTTGTATTCAGGGAATCTAAAACATATACAAGACAAAGTTGGCTCAGGATTATTGTACACCAGATGGCAAGCCACGTCAGGCCAATTGCCAGAGACAAACAAGGTGAGGCTGAGGTGCTGGTGGGGTTCCTGGCGGTGGGTGATGTGTGGTCAGCAGAAACGGTCCGTAGTTTTGGTTCATTGTGTTTGCATGCAAATACCAGCAGAGCAGACTGCTCATATGTTGCTTTACAGATTAAGGAGTTCTGGTTCTGCCTTGGCGTTTATCCAGGACATGTGTGTCCTCCAGCAACAGCTTCATGTTTTCCTTCTGCTGGAGTCCTGGGGACAATTACTCCTAACAAGCCCATTTTCCCTTCTCCTCCTCCCAACTCCTGTGCTCTGATGTGATGCTGTTAACGACAAGAGTTGCTGAAGCTATTGTTCCTAGAGTGCTTAGTATTCAATTAGTCTTTATATTCTGTTCTTACAAGTATTTAAATGTAGTTTCAAGTGTTGAGAAATAGTAACAGAGGCCCCCAGTGTTACCACTGCCCACAGTGTTACCACTGCCCACAGTGTTACCAGCATGGCTCTCAGATGAGCTTGTTTTCAACAGGGTGCCTTCATTCATTATTGCTGCTCCTCCTTATCACTCACACTAGAACTCCTGAGCTGAATATAGAATCACAGAATGGTTTGGGTTGGAAAGGACCTTAAGATCATCCAGTGTCACCCTCCTGCCATAAGCAGGGGCACCACACACTAAACCATGTCACCCAAGCCTCCATCCAGTCTGGCTTGAACACTGCCAGGGATGGAGCATTCACAGCTTCCATGGGCAGCCCAGTCCAGTGCCTCACCACCCTCACAGTAAAGAACTTCTTCCTTAGATCCAGTCTAAACTTCCCCTATTTAAGTTTGAACCTGTTACCCCTTGTCCTGTCGCTACAGTCCCTGATGAAGAGTCCCTCTCCAGCATCCTTGTAGCCCTCTTCAGATATTGGGAGCTTCTCTGAGGTCTCCACGCAGCTTCTCTTCTCCAGGCTGAGCAGCCCCAGTGTTCTCAGCCTGGCTCCATACAGGAGCTGCTCCAGCCCCTGAGCATCCTGGTGGCCTCCTCTGGACTTGTTCCAACAGTTCCATGTCCTTTTTATGTTGAGGACACCAGAACTGCACACAATGCTCCAAGTGAAGTCTCACAAGAGTAGAGTAGAGGGGCAGGATCATCTCCTTGGACCTGCTGCTCACGCTTATTTTGATGCAGCCCAGGACATGGTTGTTGGGCTCAAGTGCATACTGAAGCCAGCTCATGTTCATTTTCTCATCAACCAACACCCCCAAGTCCTTCTCCTCAGGCTGCTCTCAGTCTCTTCTCTGCCCAACCTGTAGCTGTGCCTGGGATTGCCCTGATCCAGGTGTAGGACCTTGCACTTGCCTTGATTGAACTTCATGAGGTTGGCATTGGCCACCTCTCAAGTGTGTCCAGGTCCCTCTGGATCCCATCCCTTCCCTCCAGCCTGTCAACTGAACCACACAGCTTGGTGTCATCACAGACCTGCTGAGGGCGCATCAATCCCACTGCCCATGTCACCGACAAAGATGTTGAACAGGATGGGTCCCAACACTGACCCCCGAGGGACACCACTCGTTACCCATCTCCAGCTGGACATTGAGCCATTGACCACAACTCTTTGCATGCGGTCATCCAGCCAGTTCTTCATCCACTCAGTGGCCCAGCCATCAAATTGATGTCTCTCCAATTTAGAGACAAGGCTGTCATGTGGGACAGCATCAAATTCTTTGCACAAGTCCAGGTAGATGACGTCAGCTGTTCTGCCCCATCCATCAGTTCTGCTGATGGATATTCTGCTGTTAACTTGAGTTAAGCTCAGCAGTTTCAGGTATGGACATGAGGGAGATAATAAATGCAGAAAAAATCTGAAAGTGCAGCATAAAGAGCATCAACCACCCCAAAATGAAATGCACTCTTTTGCTTTTCCTCTGAACACCTTTATTTTGCTCCTCCGACCCTGTCACAATCCGTGTGTTTATGTTTTCATACTCAGTTTGTTAGACCATAAAACGTGCCACGTGTGCTTGAGAGGTTTTGTAGCTGCTTCTTGAGTAACTCAGCCCTAGCAAGGTGCTGGTGTTGCCCAGATTGCTCAAGTAGGCAAGCCTGGGTTTAGAAATTCAAACCCATGTGTAGGCATCTGAAGAGGATTTCTTTGATCATTTGTTTGAAAGTGTCATTTTACTGGACCAGCCAGTATAGCTGCAAAAACCTGCGTGAGATTTGGGCATAGAAGCTGATGTTTGGGCTAGAAATGGCAACAGGAAGCTTAGTTTTATTATCACAGTGCTTGCAGCTCAGTGTGGTACCATGAGGTTCCTCTGACCTGAAAGTACCCCAACAATTTTGGGTGGGCTGGAGCTCAAGTCAAGAAACCTCCTAAGTGGAGGGAGCTCTCACAGAGCTGGTTTGGGTCCTTCTCCCTGGAGCCAGCAGCGCTGAGGTCAGAGGTGACCTCAGGCCATCAGCACGGGCATTGAGCTAAAGCTTTGGTCCCAATGGATTTGAGGTGGGGTTTTGGTGACTGCAGTGTCTCAGCATTGCTGTCCTGAACTCTTAGCTGGGGTTTTGAACACTGCTTCCCTCAGGGAAGCTTGTAGCACTAACCACTGGAGTTGGGCTGCTTTGGCATTGGCCAAAGTGAAGAATGGGGAACATTCAGATGAGCTGGAAAACTTCACTTGCAAAACAGCTGCAGGGATTGGTGAGAGCTGGAGTCTGAGCCTGCATTAGGGAGATAGGCGATAGTTTGGAAGGCTTTTGTTGGATGCCTTTCTGTTATTCCCAAGGCCAAACATGACCCTTGCTGCCTTGCATAAGCCAGAGCATGCTTTGCCTTTGGCACGTCTTGTGTGTGTGCTGAGGTGAAGAGTGTTGTCTCTGCTCCACAGGCTGGCTGTGCTCTGATGGAGCCTGTGGCTGCTGCATGCATGGGGCCCGGTTCTGATCTCTGCAGAAATTACAGTTCACAGCTAAGAGTTCTGGCAAGAAAGTTGCCTTTGCCTGTTTCCAGGTGTCGGAGGAAGGGGTTGGGTGGATTAGATTGAACGGTTTCCAGGAGTACAAGATGTAAGCACTTGAAGAAACAAGGATTGAGTCTGTTGCAGCTATTGGACACTCTCAGAACTACACCTTTAGTGAAACTGTGTGGTTTGTTTTGTTTTCTAGGTTTCCCAGACAATTGGAGCAATGTCATTCTCCATGCCTCATGACTGGGATAACAGAACCATCTATTTACATTCTCCATTTTCGACAGGACAGCACTGCATCCCACTTCATGGTTTGTAATCTTCACTTTGATTTTGCTTCTTTCTCCCTTTTCCCCCTTTTGTTCCTCACTGTGCTTGGTGGAGGAGAGAGGGTGACCTGGTCAGTTGAAGATGGCCACAGGAGGGGAAGGCAGAGGGTAGAGATCCTGAAGTTGTAGGAGATGGATGGGAATGACATAGGGAAGTAGTGCTGGAGACCATGGGGTAGTTAATCCATAGGACACGAGCCCACATACGTTTTGCTGCAGCACAACAGGCACAGAGTCAGAGACGAGCTTTCTTGGCTGGCGCTGTGCTCCAGGTGACCCCGCTGCAGGCTCTGCATGCTTCCCTGCTCAGACTTGGTGTTTATGGGACTGCCACAGACATGCTGTATATTGCATCATTTTACAACTGTAAAAGAAGTTGTTTTTTCATTTCTTTCCTTCTAATGCATAATGCTGTGGGGACAAAGGTCTGGTGTTCACATCTTCAAGACTCAGTGCAGTTTAATCCATATTAATACTACACAAGACACTTCAATGTTAGAGTTAAAATCAAGCCAGGCAGTCCTTTGTACCACCAGGTTGGTTTTCAGGCCGTATTTGAGTTGTAGTGAATACTCTATTCAAAAGCTGTGACTATTCCAAAAGCCCAGTTTTGGAGGTCGCAGCAGCAGTGGATGGGGACTGTGCAGCAGGACTCTGTTTCCAGGCTCATCCTCTCAGCTTCCCTTCCTCTCCTCTCCCAGCTCCACTTACAGACTTCACCCAGTTTGTTCATCTTACTATTGTTACGTAGTGAGGGGATCATCACACTGCTTGTAGCTTCAGAAGCAGCCAAAATTGCCAAGAATGATGGCAATTGCTTATCCAGCAAGAAATGCAAATATGGAAGGGTGCTGAACCTCAGTGCAATAACTTCTGAGTGAGCCTTCCTCTTTCTTTTCAACCTGCTGTTATAATTGAGCGGTGAAGAGGGAACAGAGAAGAGTTCATAGCGTTGCAGATTTAAGTCTTTCACAGTTGCTGTGGGTTTCTTTTTAATATGCTACCAGGGAAGGGTTTTCATTCTCTGTGCAGTTCTCATCAGGGCTGACACTGAGGAATTCCTTTTCTCCTCTCCCTGTCTTTCATCACAGTCATTAGCACAGAGCTGGACGAGCTCATGATGGAAGCCCAGCTGCTACAGGTTTCCCTGCCCGAAATACAGGAGCTGTACCAGATCCTCTTCACAAAGCAAAGCCCTGCTTTGCAAACAGAGCAGAGGTCACCCGCTGGAGCGCCGAGTGAAAAGGCAAGTGCCTGACCAGAGCAGTGAGCTTGGGTCACGGTGGAGTAGAGGCTCTGCCTGCACCCAAGAGCTTTACAAGGAGGTTTGTGTGTGTGGCTCTGCTTCCAGGAAAATCCATCTCTCCTAATTTGACTCTTGCCCTGGGCTGAGGCTTTCTGAGAGCGCTGCCTCTGAAGCAGTGGACTCGGAGGCAGGAAATGAGGATCCTTTGTTCTATACATTCTGTCCGTGGGATGTGTGACCCCTTCCCTTGCTCCCCTCACACTGCCTTTCTGCTGAAACGTCAGCACTCTGTCCAGTGCTGTACTTTCACTTAAGCCTATTGCTAAAAGCAGGGTGTGGAATAACGGGATGATGAGTGCTAGCTGCATTCTTACAAAGGTGCCAAAATATCTTCCCAATAGAATGATTGTTGCCGAGGCAAAAAGGATGGAATGAGTTACATGGAGAGAAAACTAAAGCGTCGCTTGGAGAGAGAGAGCTTCTGCGACGGGAAGAGAGCAAGAGTAAAAAAGATGAGAACACCCAAAAAGAAGAAGCTGAAACTGAATCACTCAAAGGATCTTGGCACTAACAAACTGGAGAGGGAGCGGGAGCGTCTCCTGGAGATGCAGCGCTCTGCTGAGAGCCACTTGCTTCCCTCAGACATGTCGTTCTCTGAGCAGGAGGACTCTGAGGATGAGGATGCCATCTGCCCTGCTGTGAATTGCCTCCAGCCTGAGGGAGATGAGGTCAGTAGAGCAGATCCGCTGCGGGGCTCTGAGTGCTGGGATCTAGGGCCTTCAGCTGCCCAAACACAAGTTGCAGAGTGAGCACAAGGCACTCGATGCCTCAGATGCTGCCTCTGGGTTACCAAGAGCGGCTGTGTGGCTGCAATGGGGGAGGCAGGTGGACACCAAAACATCTGCATGGAATTGGAAGGAGGAGATGGGGCTGTGCAGACACCACATTCATCTCTGCTCTTGGAACAGGGATGCAGATTGGCTTTGTGGATGGGGCAGTGCCTTGGAGCTCTGCACAGTCCATCCCTATGGGGAAAGGGAGAAGAGGGGCACCCCCAGATACCTGGGAGGGCTGTGGTGGTGTTGCCATCCATAACCTTGCAATAGGTAGGAAAGCAACAGGAGGGATGAGAGAAGTGCGCCCTTCTCTCAGCTTCAGAGGAGCTGGACTGCAGGAGTCCAGATAACAGTGAACACAATTGAATACCCAGCAGCAGGCAGTTGTACAATGGGACATTTCTGCTCCCATACATGATAGATGAGGAGCCCAGGAATGACTGATGAGCGCTGTGTGTCTTTGCCTGGTCCTGCTCTGAACCCTGGTGTGTCTGTTCCTCTCAGGTGGATTGGGTCCAGTGCGACGGCAGCTGCAACCAGTGGTTCCACCAGGTCTGTGTGGGCATCTCTCCCGAAATGGCCGAGAAGGAGGACTACATCTGCGCCAGCTGCACTGGCAAGGACTCTCCCTATCGGAAATAAAACTGCCCATAACCCGTTCAGGACTTGAGTAAAGAAGGTTTTTCAGAGTTTTCCAATAAAGCCACAGGGGCTGGTTTAAAAGCCAGATTGCAAATGGTGCTACTTCTATCCTTATGGGATCATTTTCCAGAACTCAAACCAATTTTTGACACTTTTGTATTTTCCCTTGAGCTGTTTGTGGTTGTTGAGGTTCGAGATGCTGACTGTTTAGCAGGGGTTTCCACCGATTTGGAAGGCATTTGAAACACGCACCTTTTCTTGTACAGCATTAAATTACCTCTCTGGGATTTACCGGCGTATTTAATTCAGCTTGGTTTAGGTGCAAAAAAAGCCCTGCACCATGAATTTTCCAATAAATCCTCTTGTGAGGAAATCCCTGTTTACTCTGTTAACTCTTTGGAGACTTTAGTTTGGTTTTGGTTTTTTTTCCACTTTGTTTTTTGTAGATTAGGTTTATTTATCTGAGCAATAACTTCTATGTCTGGTTTCAGTGACTGGAATGATTCTGAACAGCGTGTCGCTTCTAGCATTGGTTGGTGTACAGAAAGCAAATGTTAGATCCTAGTGTCACTGATGGCCTGGTGATGTAGAAGACGGGACAGGAAGAAAAAAAAAAGGTCTGTAAAGTAATTGCCACAGCTGTATTTTGGCTTTCTCCTTTTTTGGGTAGCTTGTATCAAATGTTGCAGTTTATATTGTGGAATAAACCCCTGGTTATGTTATAAAATTAAAGGTTGGTGTTTTTAGAGAGCTTGAAATGCAGTTTCATTTCCCTCTGGCTCTGTATGATTGCATTGATAGTTTCACTGGAGAAATCCATTTTAAGAAAAGAAACAGAACAGGGATACAGGGATATTCTCTTACCTTACTCATGTACTCAGGTTGGGAAGGGGAAGACTGATCTAAGTGTTGTTCACACCAAAAAGAAGGAAAACCTTTATCATCAAGTCTTGCAAAAGCTTCTCCAAAACAGAAATGAGTTGTAGGTTGGGTGAATAAATGATTGAATACAAAGGATTTGTGATTTGGCAGGGACAGGAATGGGGAACTTGTGCAAGATGCAAAGGTGTGGGGCTGCTCCTTCTGCCAGGCTTGTGTGTGTGGTCCACAGAGCACCCTGCCTGGCCCAAGGGCAGATCCCTTGCAGCTGCTTCTGCTTTCATTGAGGCTAAAAACATGAGGAATAAGGCAACTTCTGGACTGGTTGTGATTGTGTCAAAGACTGTTGAGGGACCTTGGCCTGATGGGTAATGGGGGGCAGTGAGGGCAATGGCAGCAGCACTGCTCCGAGGGGACGAGTTGAGGAGCTGTGGTTTGTTTAAGCCCACAGGGAGCCCATGTGGGGCTGCTCCCAAATCTTTTGGGGAGCAATTGCTAACGTGAGACCTGGCTGTTGCTGTGTTGCAAGGGGCCTCAGTGGCAGTGGGGTGGCTCCTGGCCTGCCAGAGGTTCAACTTGTGGAGCTCTGGGAGATGCCATCCTGTCCTCTCCAGGAGGGTGGTCTCGGTGCTCTGGCTGTTGTGCAGCAGGAAGGTTGGAAGTGGTCACTGCTGTGATCCACAGCAGCAGCTGGGGATCCGTGTGGATCCACAGCATGGGCTGGATCTCTGCAGGAGGCTGCTCCTGGAGGTGGGAAAGAGGTTTTTAGGCAGTTGGGTCAGCGCTTGCTGGATGAAGGCAGCAGGAGTGGTGCAGGTTTTCTTCACGCTCGTGCCCCCATATCTGCCATCCACCTGCTCTGCTTGCACACAGATAATGCACATGCAGGGTTTCCTTTCCACAGGCAGAGGCTGGGATTACAGATTCCGTGTGATCAGTGGTCAGCGAGCAGCCACCAGCAGAGAAAAGGGGAATGGAGAAATGAGAGTGCCAAAGGCTTGGTATAAACTTTAATGCAGGGCTTCCCTTGCCCCGCACCTTCTGTGCTTTTGGAGTGAGAAGGGAGGAAGGAAATCCTGTTCTCGGATTAAAGTGAGTTCCAGGTACAGAACAGGGTGTGATGGTGGAGGGATGACCCCTCAGTCACTAATAACTTCACATGCAGTTGAAATTTGGGTATAGAAACAATAGATGGGGGGGGGGGGGGGGGGGGAGGATGCTCCTTTTACAGCCCTGCAGTCACATTTGCATGTTAAATGGCACATAGAGGGGGAAATGAGACTGAAAATGTCGTCTTTTGTACATTGTGGGACTTGGCAAGGCCGTTGTTAGCCTGACCCGAGGACGGGGTGCGGGGTGGCTGACACTGACTCCATACCCAGTGCAGTAACAAACGCCCTTACCCCGGGGATGCATTCTGGGTGCTGAGAGGAAGGGTTGCTGAAAGATGGTTGAAAAGAAACAGTGCTATGTCCTGAATGAAGAGGTGCTGGGGTTTGGTTGGTAGCTAAAGGGGGCTACAAAAGGGATGGAGACTCCCTTTATACAAGAAGTAACATAGCAAAGATATCCGGGGATGGGGCATTTGCGTTGCTCCAAACCCCGTCAAACCTGGCCTTGAACACTGCCAGGGATAGGGCAGCGTGGATCCTTCTTAAGATCCCATCTCAGTCTCCCCTCTGGCAGGTTAAAGCCATTCCCCTTGGCCTGTCCCTACATCCCTTGTCCCAAGCCCCTCTCCAGGTTTCCTGCAGCCCCTTCAGGCACTGGAGCTGCTCTCAGGTCTCCCCTTCAGGAGCCTTCTCTTCTCCAGGCTGCCCCAGCCCAGCTCTCTCAGCCTGGCTCCAGAGCAGAGCTGCTCCAGCCCTCGCAGCATCCCCATGGCCTCCTCTTGGAGGGGCAGGATCCCCTCCCTGCCCTGCTGCTCACGGTGGGGTTCAGGGCTCACTCGCACACCAGAGCCAGGCCATGGGGCGCTGCTGTCCACGCAGCCCGTGTCTGGGATCGCCCGGGCCCTTGCGCAGGGCTTTGCCTTTAGCGCTCCCGTCCCTCCCTCCGGTCGCCGCCATTTTCCCGTCCCCGCACCGGTGGTACCGCCGCGCCGTCAGGGGGCGCTGTGAGCGGCCCGCGGACGGGGGGGGCGGGACGCATTCGTCGGGGCGGGGCTCTCGGCGTCGCTCGCGCATGCGTGCCCTACGTTTGGCGCGCGCGGCGGCGGAGCGGAGCGGGGCCGGGGGGGGTCCATGGCGGGCGCGGCGGCGGCGGGAGGCGGAGGCGGCGGCGGAGGAGCGGGGGCCGCGGCGGGGCCGGGGCCGGTGGCGCAGGGGCTGAAGGAGGCGCTGGTAGAGACGCTGACGGGGATCCTGTGCCCGGTGCAGGCGGTGCGCGCCGCCGCCGAGGAGCAGGTGAAGGTGCTGGAGGTGACGGAGGGTGAGTGAGGGCCGCGCCGAGCGGAGCCAGGGCGGCGGTGTCCGGGTGGGGAGAGGCCGCCGCCGGGTTCCCCCCCCTCTTTTTCCCGGTGCTGGCGCCTCGTGGCCGCGCGTTGGGCTCGGCCAAAACTTCCCGATGGAGCGGTCGGGCCAGGGGGGAGGCGGGGGAGCGGGGCCCTCCCGACCGGGGCCTGCGCTGCAGCAGCCCCGCCGGTGGGACCCCGCCAGGAGCCTCCTTCCAGGCGAGCCCGAGTCCTCAGCGCCGCTCGCAGCGCGGTCGTGGGGACCCTGCCCGCTGCAGGGCCTGTCCCGCAGTGACCCCCTTGTGCTGCCCGTGTCTTGCGGGTCAGCATCGCTGCGCAGCGTGGTGAGGACGTGGCTGTGCCCCCGTCTTGTGTGGAAGGCCCAGGCTGGGGCTCCGTTGTTGTGGAGGGCTGGGATGGTGACCCGCCTAGGGCCGAGAAAGGACAGAGCTTGAAACGGCTGTAACCAGAGGGGAGACTGAGAGGAGCTCTTAGGCAGAAGCTCTTCCCTGTGAGGGTGCTGAGGCGCTGGCACAGGGTGCCCAGAGAAGCTGTGGCTGCCCCATCCCTGGCAGTGTTCAAGGCCAGGTTGGACACAGGGGCTTGGAGCAAGCTGCTCTATGGAAGGGGTCCCTGCTGTGGCAGGGGTTGGAGCTGGAGGAGCTTTAAGGTCCCTTCCAACCCAAACCAGTCTGTGAGAAGTTTCTATGAAAGAGCAAGCACCTCAAGTTTAAGTAGTCTTTAATTCCATTACCAACACAGCCTTTTTCTGGTGGCAGTAAGCTAATTCATGCTCTTGCTGCTTTTTTTCTGGGTGGAAGCTCCACTTAAAACCCCAGTGATGATAACGTTTTGTTTCACTTCATTCTGTGACCTACCCCAAAGGGCTGGAATCTGTAGGAACCACTGGAAGATTGGTGGTGGTCGTTGTGATGGGAGCTGGGTGCTGCAGGGTGCAGCACTGCCACCCATGGCCCTGAGCTGTGCCCGTGGCAGCTCCATGGGTTGTTCAGGGATGCTCCTGCGAGTTCCGCCTGATGTTTGTCTGACAGAGCCATTCTGAAGGTGTTTCATGAACTGCTTCAAAGTTTTCCTGCTCCTTAACTGTAGCTCAGAAATACCCTGAAGGAGGTTGATGTTAAAGGCAGGTGTAAGGGTGTGAGAGGGTCAGGAGCAGTGTTGGGATTGCCTTACTCTGGGAACACCACGGGGGCAATGAGAAGCGTGGTTTGATAAAAGGTTTATGTGGTCCCTTAGGATGTGCTTGTAACACTCTCAGGTTAAGTCTTCTTTGATGCATTAGGAGGAAATATGCGTTGCCACCGCAGCTCTTGGGGCTTTCAGTGAGTGATTCCTGGCATTGCAGAGTCTGGAAGTGCTGTGAGGTTCCTTGACCCATAGTGCCTTTGCCTTGCAAAGCCACCGCAGTCAGCGTGTCTTCAGCAGCAAGTGTTTATCCCAAAGAGCCTGAATCCTACCACAGGAGATGAAGTCAAGGTTGTGCCATGCTTTGGGTAACAGGTTTTCAGGAAAGGATCTTGGTTGATGGCTTTAGTTGATGGATGTCCCTGAAGTACCTTTGAGAGCCCAGGGATGCAGCAGAATTACATGTGATGGGCAACACTGGGGGCAAGAGGAATGAAGTAATCTATGCTTGTGTTTTCCACTGGTTAACAGATACCCTAAAGTCACCCACCACTGCTCTGTGGTTGCAGTTCCAGAAGCACACAGATCTGGTACCCGTGGCCTGGAGGAGGCTACAGAATACCTTTATCTGCAGTTTCCAAGTGACACCAGACTGGAGGGCAGGCAGTTGATGTCCTTGAGGGTAGGGCTGCATCTAGAGAGCCTTGCAAGGATGGACTGAGAGGAACCTCCTGAGATTCAGCAAGGACAGATACCAAACTGGGCACCTGGGATGGCAGAACCCAGCACAGGGATGTGGCTCAGGCACCACTGGGCTGGGTGGGGAGCAGCTTTGTGGCCTGGAAATCCGGGTGGCCAGTGAGCTGGACTGGGCCAGCAGCATGCCCTGGAGGCCACCTGCATCCTGGGCTGTGTGAGCAGGACCAGAGGCTATGATCAGCCCTCTCTGGTCACTGCTTGTTTGACCACGTCTGGAATACTTGTCCAGGTTTGCTCCCACCCCCCCCCCAGTACAGGAAAGGCAGCGACGAAGGGGAGAGAGTTCAGCAAAGGGCAGAAACATTACAGCCCTCGACACTTGAGGAGCTGCTGGAGGAGAGGGGTTTTCCAGTGCGGAGACAAAGAGGGTTTTGGGGGTAGATCTGACAGCAGCTTCTGGTAGCTATGAGGAGGCTGTCAGGACACTGGGGGGTTGGAGAGGATGAAGGAAACCAGGCACAAACTGGAACAAGATGTTCAGGCTGGATATAAGGAGGAATTTTTCCCTGTCAGCAGAGCCAAGCTTTGGAGCAGATTGTTGTAGAAGCTGCGCTGTTTCCAGCCTTGAGGATCTCCGAGACCTGCTTAGAAAGTGCCCTGAGCAGCCTGGTTTGATGCTGCTGGTGCTGCTTTGCTCACAGGGCTGGATGGAGACTGCCTGTGGTCTCTTTCAGCTGGATTATTTAGCGCTGCTGTGATTCCTTCTCTCTTGTTCTGGTCAAGCAGCACGGGAGGAATAAGCCATATCCTGCTATGGAGAAACTTGCAGAAACCAAAAGGAGCTAAAGGAATACGGTGTTTGACAACACCTTGTCCCTGAGGTGAAGGTGTAGATCACGCGTGTCAGAAATACTTTAGAGAAACACAAGATGTGTCGTGAAGCAGTGTGAAGAAGATGCTAAAAGTGAGAGCAGTAGAAAAGAGCACAAATGTTGGCTCTTTTAAGAGAAAGAAATGGAGGTAGAGCAAAAGAAATGGAGGAAGAACTTGGTAAAGACATAAAAACTTGGGCTGCTTTCACATGGGGCAGAAGCAGAACGTGTTTCAGAGGTGTTCATAGCCAGAGGTGACTGAAGTGTGCAAGGTACCTTCCAGGAGCTTCACTGAACTGGCCGCACTGCAGGGAGCACATCAGGTTACAGGATGGATCTCCAGGGGTTTTAAAGGGACTCACAGGTTAAATGACCTTGCTGCAAACTGGGCTGTAAACTTGGTGCTTAAGGTCACTTAGATGAGTGGGACAGCTTTGGTGAGGGCTGTAAGGGGAGGAGAGGGTAAACCTTGAGGTTGGGGTTGTTACAGGTGAGTCAGGGCAGCTTCTGCTCTGCCTGCAGTTGTTATGACAAGAGTTGGGATAAGGAGAGTAATGAGGTGGTTGTGGCAGAGTGGATCTGTGTCTGACAAGAGTCCTGGGACTGCCAAACAGCTCTTAGAAAGTTCCCTTACTGAAACTCTGTGAAGAAAGGAAACAGCTGCAGACAGCTCCTGGATTAACTGGTTAAAAGCATGAAGACAAGGGACAGAGTGACCGGTTCTGTTTCATTCTGCAGGGGGAGAATCAAAAGTCCCACGTGTGAAGCCTGATTGCTCAGCACATCCATAAATGATGTGGAAAAGAGCAAATCAGAGCCTGGCCAGGGAGAATGGTGGCAACAGCTACAGAAGGATCTCACCAGAGCCAGTGGAGCGTGCAGATGGGGGGTGTTTGTGTCAGCAAAGCAGTGCTGCGGGAGGAGGAGACACCTTAAAAAGCAAGGGGCTGGCCTAACTATTGTCACTGGGAGAAGGAATCCCATTGTCAGGGTGGAGAGTTTCCTGAGAACACCCATTCACTGCTCTGCCGTGCTCTGAAAGCCAAATGGACCGTTAAGGAGGGAGCAGAGAACAAAGCCCCACATCAATTCTTCATGCTTCTGCAGTGAAGCTGGCTTGCTGCTTTCTGGAGGGGTGAAGCAGGGCAGTAAAACACACACAGGGACCTTCACAGAGGGGTGGAAAAGCTGCTGCTCTCAGGAGGAGCAAATACATTCACTTTTCTGCCTAGGAAAGAGTTTGGGATGGAGGCTTTAAAATAGTAACCGCCAGAGGTGGTGAGTGAGGTGTGAGGGTTATTTGTGCCTTCTCATCAAGCTAAAATCAGGTGAAAATGAATCTGAAACAAGCAGAAGGAAGCAGGTTGTTTCTCCCAGCGTGCAAACTGTGGAGCTCATTGCTGTTGGATGTCAGGAGGGGTTCAGCCAGTTTGAGGTGGTTCAGGTCTTTGAGAGGATGCAGTCGAGCTCCCTGAAGCAGGTTGATAACGGATCTGGTCAGTGCTTGTCCAAGGGGATGGGTAGAAATGGACAGTCAGGAGTGGACCGGCTGAACTGTCCAAGAGGAGTCTCCTGTCTGATTGATAGGGTTGTTCTGAAACAATATGGGATGTCAGCTCTGCAGTAAGGGCATGGTGGCAGTTTCTTCCTGCCATGTCATCCTGTAGCAACTTCCAAACATCCCCAGCGACTCCATCTCTTGCCTGCTTCTGCATCTTCTCTGTGCTGAGCAGGTGTGGGAATAGGCACCCCTTGACAGCTCTGGGATGTGCAATGCATTGTCCTCAGTGCCTGGAAAGGTGGAAGTTTACCTGGTGACCTTTGGTGTCTCTGGGTTTTAATGGAACATAAAGAAAAGCAACGTTCAGGCGGGCAAAGGGGCAGTGAGGGCTCAGGGGTGTGGAGCGGGGCTGCTGACAGCTCAAGCATCCACTTGATCCTGGTGAGGGGGGGATTGGTGTTTCCATTCCCCCTTTATCTGGTCTGTCCAAGTAATGCCATGAATAGAACTCCTGATAGGAATTTGCCACATTTAGCAGTTAAGAAGATAACAGTTCTGTAATGTTTTTAAGGTGCACCGTTGTCCCTGGGCACTGAGCAGGGTTCCTCTCAGACCCAGAGCTCATGGTCCCTGCAGGAGTGAGCCCATCTCTGGTTTGCAGCGAGAGCACTGCAGTCTGCTTGGAGAGCAGGCTTAAAAGTGTTGGAAAATCAGAGAGATGGCCTGAAATCATTGCAACAGAATATTGTACATGAGGTGGGAAGTACCATGTGTGAGAATGGAAGGAATCAAACGTGGGTATCCAAACAGATGTGAAGATTGCAGGTCAGTTGCAGTGCTGAGCTTGCTGCATTTATGGTGGCTTCTTGGGTCATTTGTCCCTTTTAAAAACGCAGCTGAGATGCAAGGCCTTGAGCCTGGAACATTGCAGACAGCTGGAGGAATAGTTACTGCTGCAGTTAAGAGGGGTATTATGTTAAGTAGAGCTGAGAAAGAGGCTTCCTGCTCCTGCAGCCAGGATAAGAGGGGTTTCTCTTACTCTCCTCTTACTGTTAAATGCATGATCTATGAAGAAGGATTGAAGGAACTGGGCATGTTCTGTGTGACCATGGGAAAAGTGGGAGGCAATTATCTTCCAACCCAGAAAAGCCTCTTACAAGTGAAGTGGATGTGAGGAGGAGCACAGATAACCAACCTTGGTGAAGCACTCGGATGTGCACAACTGCTTTTGAGCAGGCGTTTCAGTACATTCTTGCTGGGGATGCTGTGGGCAGCATCTGCTGTCCTTGGAAGCCAGGTTGTGCTCAGTGTGTACCTTCTGCCCTACAGTTCCTAGAAGTAAAACCCCACAAATGTAGTTCTTAAGCAGACCAGCAAAATTAAGGAGAGGGTTCAGTACAGTTCTCAGCTACCTGGAACAATTTGAATGAATTCTAAGCCAACTGATGGAGGCAGATGGTTTGACCAGACCAGAGCTGCTGCTCTGCCTGGGTTTTATTTCCTGTGTTCAGTCATCAACAGAATTGGTGCATGCATTTTGGTTTTGCCTTTTGTCATAGACTTACTTGGCAACTGAAAGAAGCTCTTGATTTTCTGGACCAGTTTCTTGCTGGAATGATTGTAGAGGCAATTCCTGGTGTCAGTGGGCTTGGGCAGGGGCTGCTCAGCAGGGAGCTTGGTGTGTTCTGAGCTGTCTTAGGGTGGCATTTGGGGCAGCTGAAATGATGTTTTCAGCTCACCCTCTGGATGAACCTGGGTTGTTCAAACCAGAGTCACTGATAAGGCTCCGTTCTGTCCTCTTGGGGGTTGTTAAGTTGTAAATTTACTTGTTCTTAACCTGCCTTGGAAGTTATTTTTTTGCCCATGAGAGAAAGAAATAAGATGCTGAGGAAATAAATGAAGTTTGTGCAGAGAACACGGGGGGAATGAATGCTCCTGATTCATTGGAGTAGCTCAGCATTGGAATGGTCTCCTCCGTCCCACGTATGAGTCATGCCATTGGTATGATGCCTTTCTCCAGAAATCTCAATGAGTTCTGCTGTGTGGGACTAAAAGCTCTGACACCAACTTCTTGTTTTCCTTCCCTTGCAGAGTTTGGTGTTCATTTAGCAGAGCTGACTGTGGATCCCCAGGGAGCTCTGGCCATCCGGCAGGTGAGGATACCTGGAAACATAGAAGGAATTGGGATGGAACTTCCCTTTGGTTTCAAAGTGCTCTGTCCTGTTGGAGGCAGCTATCTGTGACTGCTCCTTCGTTTCCTTTTACACTCCTCTAGAGCTGTTCCTTTCCCTAAATCAAGTGTTACACCCTTACCTTGTTTGAAAATAGGGCTTTGTGGACTTAAACCTGGTGCTTGGGCACAGCTGATGAGGTGGATGGAAGGCATCATCAGCAAGCACAAGCGGGGCTTGTCTTTGGGGCAGCTTTTCCTACGGGTGTTTTCCTCCTGGAAAAGGAACTTTAGGTTCCGTGTTTCCTCAGTTACAATGGGGCCCATATCTTGTGCCTTCTTGGAGGTGAGGAAGTAAAGCTCCTGCCGTGTGTCCGTGCTGTACAGGCCATCATTGCTCAGTGGATGGACATCCGTTCATCTTGCATTATGCAACCTTTTTTCCATGTCAGAAAGGTTAGTTTTCATTTTGCCAAGCCCTGTTGCCCCTGTAAAAGCAGCACAGAGGGATGGGGGCTGAGCGAACGGGGTAGGGGTGACCTTGCTTTGGCTGTTACTGATTCTTGCCCTCTCTCCTGCCCCAGTTGGCATCTGTCATTTTGAAGCAGTATGTGGAAACTCACTGGTGTTCTCAGTCAGAGAAGTTCAGACCTCCAGAGACCACAGAAAGGGTAAGGTTTGGTTTCATGTTGTCTCCTTTGGGACACGTTATCCATCAAGGATATTAATTCTGTAGGTGGTCTCAGAAGTCCCAATGCCCTCGTGTCTTTTGAGGATTAATGGCTTCAGTGAAGGTTTTCTGACGTTTTCCACTTTGAAAATCTGTTTTCAGTTGCTTAAAACAACACCAAACTTGAGAAGCTTGGGCTGATTTCTGTAGGGAAGGTTCAGCCATAATGTTGCTGCTGCTCTAAGAGCAAGACTGGAAGAAAAGTGCTTTGTAAGTTGTACAAATACTGCTTCTGGCAGCCCTTTTTCAGAGATTTGCTAAATCTCGTGGTTTTCAGCTTGGGACTTAAAGGCTGTTTTCCCATGGCAAGTATCAGGTTAAAGGTCTGCTGAGTTTCATTAGAAGTCTATTCGGTAGGCGTGTGTCACAGCTGAAACGGTCAGATTCTGGCCCTGTTGACTGGAGCATCTTTCCCATCGAGGGTATGATTCATCCCATCAGAGATCATTGCTTGAAGCAGATCTTGTGAATTACACCCCAGAAGAAGCAGCTGTGTATTTCCTGCCCCTTCTAAGGGGAACTCAATCTCATTTACTGAAATCTTCCAAAGTAAGCAAACAGTCCCTGACCGGAGCTGGGATTTATCTCGCTAACTCTGGATGTCTTCCATGCAGATATCTACATCCTGTGGAAGTGCAGCTGTGAGCTGTTTACTGTGTGCTCTGTGTGAGGAGTGCTGCGTTAAGACACACCATGCACTGTCCCAGAGGAGAATTATGGGCTGTAGTGTGCAAGGTTTCTTTGTCTCCTGAGTGTTCATTTTGTGAAACCAGTGCTGAATCAATATAGGATACAGTCACATATAGATATATTTGTTTTTAATTGAACTGTTTTATGGCTGGGGATCTGCTTTGTTGAACAATGTTCCTCTCCACAGGCAAAAGTTGCTATTAGGGAGCTCCTTCCCAACGGGCTGAGAGAATCCATCAGCAAAGTACGCTCGAGTGTTGCTTATGCAGTTTCAGCTATAGCCCACTGGGACTGGCCCGAGGCCTGGCCTGAGCTTTTCAGTCTCTTGATGGAGATGCTGGTTAGTGGAGACGTGAACGCAGTGCATGGAGCCATGAGAGTGCTTACAGGTATGTGTATGTGTATGTGAGAGCTTTGGCAAGGCTGATGTAGGAAGTGGTTTAGTCTTTTCCTGTGCTAACATCCTCTCACTTTGCACTCCAAATGGAAGATACTGGAATTTGCTGCTTCTCCTGGGTGTGCTGGGCCCTGCTGAATTGAATGCCCAGTACAGGTCACGAAAGCTAAGGAACAAGGTCCTGTGCTGCAGGTTATAGCTCAGAAGGAAACTGGATTGCAACACCTTGTTTTCCAGATACCTGCAGTTTTTAGTGTGCTCTTTCTCTGCTTGCCTTCAGGGGTTGCCATGGGGAGGCCAGATGACACTGGTCTAATTGAGTATGGATCAGCATGTTCCCAAATTGCTTAGCGTCTCCCAAAGGTGCTGATGCTGTTGCCTACAGATTTGTTTCTTACAAGAACATTCCTTCTTTTTCCACGTTGTAGAGTTCACACGGGAAGTGACGGACACGCAGATGCCCCTTGTTGCTCCTGTTATTCTTCCAGAGATGTACAAAATCTTCACAATGGCAGAGGTATGATCTGCACTAGGGAGCTGGTACTGAGTGGCGTTAATGGGGATGTTGCTTGGAGCAGAGAAGCTCCAGATGTAATGGCTAAGCTGTACTGTAGCGTGAGTTAGACTTAAAGAGTTACCTTGATGATGTGGTAGTTGATGGCAGCGAATGCTTCAACAGAACTGTTGGGAGCGATGAGAAAATCAGAGAATCAAAGCAAAAAATAAACACAATTAAAATAAAAATAAAGGAAATGAAAGCATCTCGTGTTCCTGATGTGTTATTTCAACTGTTTCCTAGGTGTACGGTATTCGCACGAGGTCGCGTGCAGTGGAGATCTTTACCACGTGTGCCCATATGATCTGTAACATGGAGGAACTGGAAAAGGCAAGAGTTTAACTTACAACATGCACTGAATGCAGACCGAGCGAGGTTCCAGAGAGCTGTTAAGATGAAAATGAAGTGTTGGAGAACTCTGTAGCCTGTCAGCTGTAGTTGTGGTGAAGAGGGTGTAATTTAACACATGTAAAGTGGCTGCCTCCCTCCTTTACCTGCATGCCTGGATCCTGTGACTTGGTTTCCATAATTGTTACTTGTGACATATCAACAGACGTGTTTGTAGCAGCTCAGACAAAGGGGAATCAGTGTGGGGAGGAGATAGTGTATAATCGCTTTGTTGGAAATCCCTGTCATAGCTTCCATCTCCAGGTGAACCACGTGTCTTCATACACTGCCAGGCCTTGGCCATGTGGGTTATGATGGGCAGTTTTGTGGCCCTTGACTGAGGTGTTAGTTACAGGCTCCTGGAGCTCCATGAGTTCTTTACCATCCACGTTACCCTTTTGTTCCTAAAGGGATGCTGGAAACCAAAGGGAACGTTTTAGAGGAGGAGTTGTGCAGTTTACAGGCAAGTCTCCTGCCTGGCTCTGAGCCCATCTGCATTTTATATGGCCTTTGACCAGTGGGTTTCCCAGCACTCCCCAGGAACTAAATTGTTCTTTTGAGCTTCTGGGGTGGTGAGGATAGGAAAGGGTGACTCAATAAGGTGGCTGCTTGTTGCCCAGTGGCTCTATGTGCTGTTTCAGCCCTATTTGCACATGGAGCAATTCCGTGCATACTTCTGGGAAGTTGTGATGATTACACCCTATCTGTACTGCACTGACAAGGTTACTCATGCAGTCTTTAAGCAGACAACTGCGCTCCTTAGCTATGGAGTTAGGAGCAATGGTCTCCATAAAACTCTTTTTGGCCACTTACTTGCTGTGCCAAGCACTGTTTCCAGAGTGCTTTGACATCTGGAAAAGTACTTGCTGCATTTTTCCTGGGAGGAATCATCGTGGTGATTTTCAGGCCCGGTGCTGATACTTGCAAAGAGCTTGTTTGGTTTGGGAGAAGGTAGCTCAGGAGGGAGGTAAATGCCAGCCTCAGGGTTCAGTGTCATTGCTCATGTGTGGTGCAGTCACCCCACTTCTTTCATAGCCTGGGGGTCGGGGTGGGTGGTAGGTGCAGGGCATGATCCATCTCATCAGATTAAAGTGTCTCTTCAGGCGGATGTGCACTGTGAGGCTCTCCGGACGGGACTGTCTGGATCTCTAGTTAGAGCCTGAAGTAGGGGTGTGTTTTGCAGCAGGCTGTGCTGTGTGGTTTGGAAGGGTGGGATTCAGTGGAGCTTCCTTCCCAGCAGGAGAGAGCCAGAGTGATGCCTGAAACAAGTGACTTTGCAGTGTTCTGCAGTTGCCTCTTTGGGTTTGGAGCAGAAAAGCGTGATTTCTGTTGCTTGTGGTGCTTTATTGTCAGCTGGGGGGGAGTTGTGTTGAATTCACCTGTGCTTGCATTGATTATCACCAGGGTGCGGCCAAAGTCCTCATTTTTCCAGTGGTGCAGCAGTTCACAGAGGCCTTTGTTCAGGCCCTGCAGATGCCTGATGGACCTACATCAGACAGCGGGTTTAAGATGGAAGTCTTGAAGGTAAGTAACTTATGGCAGATGAAATAAAGAATTGAATACCAACGTCCTGTCAGCTGTGCTGGAAAGCAGGGACACTTGGGTGTGTGTCAGCTCTGCTGGTACTGCTCGTGTTATGGAGAGTTGAAATATTTTGGATCCCAGTGCTATACAACATTGAAATAAATTGTTCTGCCTGTACTGAAGATACCTATGATGAGATCCATAGGGATTTGTCCATGAAATGACCCATAGGAATCGATCCATAGAACAATCTATCTTGTCATTTGCGGATCTAAAGACATCTTGGATGCATGTTGTTCAGACATCATGCTCAGTAGTTAAGTATCTGTCATTTCTAAATATGATGTGGAATTCTGCAGCAATGTAGTTTTAGAAGCTTGGTGTGTGCAGGTGCTTTTCTAGACCTTGCCTGCTCTTTAATGCTAAATGATCTTTGCAAAAGAGAGTTGGGAAGTCTTTGTATTCTCCTTGTTTTCCGGAGAAAGAAGTTTGGAGGTTAGAGTATGGAGATCCCTTCAACAGCTGAAAGCACTGGAGTTGCAGGGTCCAACATGGGCAAGAAAAGAAGAACTCAAAACCATGAGCTGCAGAATCAAATCCACGTCTTTCATGTACTCGCCTGTGTGCTGGGGTGAGCAAGACCTGGATCACAGTGCCCAGCTCTCTGAAAGGAAACGATAAGGAAGGGTTATTGAAGACAAGCATCAGACGTTTTTCATAATGACCAGCTTTGCACTGGAGGCACGAAAATAACTGCTGGGAGGATGCTATTGTATTATTCAAATTAGCACCTACTGAGTTCTGTGTTGTGGAACTTGTTTTCTTGGTCCTGCTAAAGGCTGCGGTACCCTGGTTGTGGCATCCTGTGCCTGCTCAGTGAGGGGTGCGGGTATCAGACCCTGGGTACAGCAGGAGCTGATTTCTCACTGTGCAGCACCACGTGGAGGGGAGCTTGGGGCAGGATGCTGGCAAGTTCTGTCGAGAGAGCATCACTTGTGGGTTTCCTTTTATCTCTCCATTGGCTGCGCACTGGGATTCCTGGGACAGGAACAGGCAGAACACCAACATGAGAGGGATGCTTTCCAATGTGTTACCTTGATTTGAACAGGCTGCAACTCCAGACTTGTACATCCTGTGTTATTCCTTTGCCTCCCTGCACAAGAGCAGATAAGGTGAGGGGTCTGTTTGTGCGAGAGAGGGGACTGCCTGGTCAGGAGGGAGAGCAGGAGACCTTGGTGGCAGGAAGACACTGGCTTTATTTTGACTGTTAAGGAAGCAGCAGCCTGTGATTTAAATGTTTGTTGAGGGTTTTCCCCAGTCCTGCTTCTGATCGCTCTTCCTTTTTGTTCCAGGCCGTGACAGCACTTGTGAAAAACTATCCGAAGCACATGATTTCATCCATGCAGCAGATCCTGCCCATTGTCTGGAATACCCTCACAGAAAGTGCTGCCTTATATCCTTTGTGGGGAATGGTTTTAACTAGAACAGAACAAGACAAACTGTTTCATACACAGTAATGACCTGAACAGAGCTGAAGAGCATGATACATGGAGTACTCTGCCATGACAGACAGAATGTAGGCATCTGTGGTGTAGATGTGTTGGGTAGTTGTTACTTCAGTAAGCTCCATTCCGTTTCTTCTAGCTTAAAAACCACATCTGATGAATGATGCAAGTGCCTGTGTTACACTGGCTGTGGAACTGCAGCCGAGCTCTGCAGTGGTCCTGGTACTTTTGGTGGAAATTGTCTTCTTAATGTCTCTAATCTCGTTGAAAGGACTTCAGGTAAAGATGAATCGATGAATCTCCAGTGTCCCCTGCTGCAGGAGTAGCAGTGGCTGCTGGCGCTTGCTGCTGAAGGTGAAGTTAGAATTAGAATAGTTTGGGTTGGAAAGTACCTTAAGATCATCCAGTTCCGACCCCCCTGCCATGGCCAGGGACACCTCACACTAAACCATGGCACCCAAGGTTCTGTCCAACCTGGCCTTGAACACCGCCAGGGATGGAGCATTCACAGCTCCCTGGGCAACCCATTCCAGTGCCTCAGCACCCTCACAGTAGAGAACTTCCTCCTTAGATCCAATCTAAACTTCCCCTGTTTCAGTTTGAACCCGTTACCCCTTGTCCTATCACTACAGTCCCTGATGAAGAGTCCCTCCCCAGCATCCTTACAGGCCCCCTTCAGACACTGGAAGTTGCTCTGAGGTCTCCACGCAGCTTCTCTTCTCCAGGCTGAACAGCCCCAACTTTCTCAGCCTGTCTCCATACAGGAGCTGCTCCAGCTCCTGAGCACCCTCGTGGCCTCCTCTGGACTTGTTCCAACAGTTCCATGTCCTTTTTGTGTTGAGGACACCAGAACTGCACACAATGCTCCAAATGAGGTCTCATGAGAGCAGAGCAGAGGGGCAGGATCACCTCCATGACCTGCTGGTCCCACTCCTTTTGATGCAGCCCAGGATGCAGTTGGCTTTCTGGGCTGCAAGCACACACTGACGCCAGCTCATGTTCGGTTTGATTTGCTCTTTGATTTTTATAAGTTACTGCTTCACATCCAGCCTGTTAGAGCTGTTCTGTTGGGCACTTTCCCAGTCCTTGCGATCTGACACGTCAAACCGTACTGTGGTGGTAATGCAAAAGTTGCTTTTTTCAGCCCTTGATAAGAGGACAACAATTACAGAACCCTGAGCTGCCTTGGAGCTTTTCCTGACTCTACTACAAACACCAGGATCTGACACTGCTGGGATAGCAGCGGAAGGGTTGACTGAGCTTTTCCTCTCTAATTTGATGTGAATGACTGTTCTAGAGAGCACAGATCTGGACCTCTTTATATCAAAGCTGCTTTGCACAGTCTTGTGTTTCAGAATCCTGCTGCGTGGCAGGTGTAGGTTTGTGTGTAGTGAAAATGGGCAGGGAGACCATAAAGGAGCCCTTGATGCTGGAGCAGGTAGAAGCTGTGCAGTTTCAAGGTCAGGTGCTTTTTAGGGTTTTTATAGACCCCTGTTAAAATACAGAGAGCTGGTGGTTAAATTCTTGGTGTCCTGACTCCCACTGCAGCCCTGCTGGCAGTGACAAAATAGGGGTTTGTTTGCAAAAGAGCAGTCTTGTCCTTCCTCTCCTTGTGTTCTGGCACTTCTCAGGCCTTCAATTTGCCATCCCCAAAGAAACCTCCCTCCTCTGTACCCACAGGTTGGTTTTCCTGCCACTTCTCAGGGTTGGAGGCTCGTGGAGGGGCCTGGCAGGGAGCAGAGCCAACATCAGGTAGCATGTGGGCACATGGGGTGGCAGCAGTGGGGTGTTGCACTGGCTCTCACTGGCTGCTGGCAAGAGGGGTCTGAGTGGTTCTTGCAAAGCTGTCACGTAGATGCAGTTTTGGTTACCTTGGTGGACTTGGTTTAAGTTAATCAAAGATTAAGTTAAAGTCAAGCACAAAGAGTGATCAGATAGCCTTTGAACCTGGGTAATGCGCAAAGCCAGGATGTCCTGAGGCTGGTCTGAAACACAGGACTGTGGAAAGTCAAAGGTTTGCTTCTCTTTTTAAGACAAACTTCCCTGCTTATCAGGAATTTTAGGATGGGAAGAGGTTAATTCCTAAATAGATGCAGTTCTGTAAAAACAGTTCTATTTCCTTAACTCTGCCCACTTATGTGAGAACCGAAGTAAATTACACAGAAGAGGTGGAGGACCCTGTGGATTCTGATGGTAAAAACTTGTTAAACTGCACTTCTACCTTCTCTTTGGAACTAGTGGACTTACCTAAACCTTCCTGTTGTCAAAGTAGTGACTGAAAAACTGTAGGAGATTGTGCTTAAGGGTATATTTATAGTGTTAGAACAATGACCATCACTTCCTTGCGAGTTACCTGTGGTTGTGCTCAATGAAGCTGCCTAATTTAAGTTTTGTAATGACTCAAGGAGTGAGTTTTTTAACAATTTTGAGGTAAAAGTAATAGGACAAAAAATCCCAAACAGGTTTAAGGTTGAGTTTTAATGAGGGGGGTGTGGTGAGGTGGGATGAGGTCAGGCATCCTCCTGGGGCTGCTGCTGTCCTTGCTAGTCCAGGAGTAAGAATAAACATCAGACTAGCTGGTGGTTTGTCATTATATTTGGCAGCCACTTCTATCTTTGTGTATATCAGCATATTCAGTGATGGGGTTTATTTCACTTCTGCCTTTGTGTTGGCACACTCAGATATGTTCTTTTTTCCTCACTTCTTTGTGCAGGTGAAGTCTTGGGATTTGAAAATCTGGTGTTCAGCATATTTGAATTTGTCCATGCCTTGCTGGAAAACAATAAATTTAAGAGCACAGTGAAGAAGGCTTTGCCAGAGCTGATTTATTACATCCTCCTTTACATGCAGATCACGGAAGAGCAGGTGAGCATGTTTGTCTTGTGTAGGAAGCAAGTGAAATGAGAAGGTTAAAGCAGCTCATGTCCTGGGGAGAGTTTCAGTGTGGGTAAGCTGCTCTGAGAGGCAGTTCAGTCACTTTGCTGTGCCCAGGAGTTAGGGCCTTTGTCTTTTTGTTTAGGTAGACGTGCATAAAACCAGGCACTCTGTTAATGTTCACCTGCTTCTCTCATTCCTTAGCTAGAAATAAAACTGTGTAGCACTGATTCCAGGTCGGTCATTAGTTCTGTCAAATTCTGGTCTCAAATGAGGAGCTAAGAGCAAGATGAGCCAAGAAGAAACAGAGAGTCTCTCCTTTTCAAAGGTTCCTCTGATAGAATATAAGAAAAATCACTTGAAGATGATGACTTCTTGTGGCAGAGGAAAATTCTGGCAGTACTTTACAAGCCTGAGGTTACTGGAAACAGAAAAGCTTCTCTTTAACCTTGGTGTTTCATCACCTCCTTGACCCTTTTTGTCTTCTTTCTGGTTTAGATCAAAGTTTGGACTGCAAATCCACAGCAGTTTGTGGAGGATGAAGATGATGATACTTTTTCCTATACAGTGAGGATCGCTGCACAGGATCTGTTGCTGGTATGAAATGTGTTCCACATTTAGATGGAACCAAAATAATCACAAAGAACACACCTAGCTTCAGGAAGGGGATTTGGAGAAAAGGCCAACTGTTAAAAGTCTATACAGATAAGTGCTATCATTTCCTTCTGTGCAGGCTGTGGCTGCTGATTTCCAGAATGAGAGTGCATCTGCCTTGGCTGCAGCAGCTACAAGGCATTTACAAGAAGCTGAGCAGGCTAAAAACAGTGGTGCTGAGCACTGGTAAGGAGATGGGTGTCATGATTTTTAAGTTCTCTGCTTTCATAGAATCATAGAATGGTTTGAGTTGGAAAGGACCTGAAGATATCTAGTTTCAACCCCCCTGCCAGGGGTAGGGGCACCTCACACTAAACCATGGCACCCAAGGCTCTGTCCAGCCTGGCCTTTAACACCACCTTGGATGGAGCATTCACAACTTCCCTGGGCATCCCGTTTCAGTGCCTCACCACCCTCACAGTAAAGAACTTCTTCCTTAGATCCAATCTAAACTTCCCCTGTTTCAGTTTGAACCCATCACCCCTTGTCCTATCACTACAGTCCCTAATGAAGAGTCCATCCTCAGCATCCCTATAGCCCCCCTTCAGATACTGGAAGCTGCTCTGAGGTCTCCACACAGCTTCTCTTCTCCAGGCTGAACAGCCCCAACTTCCTCAGTCTGTCTCCATACAGGAGGTGCTTCAGCCCCTGAGCATCCTCGTGGCCTCCTCTGGACTTGTCCCAACAGTTCCATGTCCTTTTTGTGTTGAGGACACCAGAACTGCACACAATGCTCCAAGTGAGGTCTCAGCAGAGCAGAGTAGAGGGGCAGGATCACCTCCATGACCTGCTGGTCACGCTTGTTTTGATGCAGCCCAGGATGCAGTTGGCTTTCTGCAAGCGCACAGTGAAGCCAGCTCATGTTCATTTTCTCATCAACCAACACCCTCAGGTCCTTCTCCACAGGGCTGCTCTGAATCTCTCTTCTGCTTTGGGATGAAGAAAATCATTATCATAGCTTAGACCAAAAAAACCACAGTTCCACTTCAAAATCTGTAGTTGTTTCTTGAGGTGATGATAGAGGAAACACCTAAAAGCATCTGAATTCTTTTGCAGGTGGAAGATACATGAAGCTTGTATGCTGGCCCTGGGCTCTGTGAAGTCTATTATTACAGACAGTGTGAAGAATGGTCGAATACATTTTGATATGCACGGCTTCCTGACAAATGTTGTTCTAGCAGACCTCAACCTTTCAGGTATATTGGATCTTGCTGTTACTGAGAGTAAATGCTGAGTGCCAGACCTTGGAAATCTCTTACAGACAAAAGTGTCTGATGAACCAGGTTGCTGTATGCATGTGATACACGTAATGCAGCTCTGCATGTGGAAGAGCGTAAGTCCTAACTTGTGAGTGCACCCATGCCACCAGATGTAAGTCACTTAAATGTGGGACTATCATCAAAGAAACATTTATTTCATCTATAAGAAAGGTTTTTTCTTTATTTTTATTTTTTTTGAGTTAATTTTGAATGAAAACAGTGTGCAAAGTGCATAGTGAACAAGGCATGTGAAACCTGCTTCATTTACATACATGTACATATGGGGTATTGGGTTGTAAATGAGCTGTTGTGCTCTAGAAAGAGCTCGTGGGGTCAGAATATAGATGGTTCTCAAAGGACATCCGTTTAGTGCTCAGTAATGGTAATAAAACAAAGAAATCTTCTATTTTCTAAAGCTTGCTAAGAAAACAAAGCTTTTCTCTTGCTGCACATCTTGCATGGAGTTCTTCATGGCCACATGTTAAAATTAATACTTGCAAGAGTACATATAATGGCAGTAAAGATGCTGAGAAATAGAGAGCATCATCTGTTTGAGAATAGCCTAAATAGATGAGGATACTTTGGGCCTGAAAAGGCAGAAGGATTGAGTGGGATAAAGATGAATCATACCTTGATAAGTATGAAGAGGTGAGTAGCTGCTGAGTGTTCACTGTTTCTCTGGTGCTGTTGAACATTATGTTCCGTAATTGCAAGGTGATGGCTGGAAACTAGAAAAGCAATCTCTGAAAGGTCCCTGTGTATGTGCTCCTATTTGCTGCTGTTGGGGAAAGAATATTGAGCTCAATGAATAGGAACTGCTGAAAAAGCCTTCTTTCTCTTCCTTTACTGGTGTTCTGGAGGTCAGTAAAGCTGTACTGCAGTATTGATGAACAGATTCAGTGGAACTAGATGAGGGGAAAAGGTTGTTTTAAAGCAAGTGAGAAGTTCCTTGAAATAACTGGGAAAATAAACTGGCTTCTGCCTATGAACAGAAATGACTTGTGTGCCTGCTGGCTTGTCTTGTGTGTCACAGCTTAGCATTTTCCTGCTGGGCTGACAGGATTGCAGATATTGGATGGAAGCAGCTGTCACTTGAAACTCATAAAACTTAGTTCTAAAACCCCTGGGGTTTGTGTTTTGCTTCAGTGTCTCCTTTCCTCCTGGGCCGTGCTCTGTGGGCTGCCAGCCGTTTTACAGTGGCCATGTCTCCAGAGCTCATCCAGCAGTTCCTACAAGCTACTGTCAGTGGTCTCCATGAAACTCAGCCTCCTTCTGTCCGGATCTCTGCAGTCAGAGCTATCTGGGGGTAAGTAAAGCCCAAGGTATTCCAAAGCCCCAGGGGTTGGTGGTGTAAACTACACTTACAAAACTGGCAGGTTGAAATGTTAATAACGTTTCTGTATAGGCTGTGGAAGTATTTGCTTTGACTGAAATAGATGTCGATGGGTTTGTGGAGCACATCTCAGCAATAAGGGGGGTTTTGTGAATAAGTTGCAAGAAGGAAAAGGGAGGCTCTGCTGTATTGATTCTGCAATGAAAAATGAACATCAGTTCAGAAAACAGCCAACCACAAAAAGCCCTTGCAGACCACTGCTCCTCCCCATTCTCTCCTCTGTCCCCAAACCACTTTGTCTTCCATTGGCACTGAAATGTTAATGAAAAAGTAGAGGCAGAGACTTACAACTTACTTATTCGTGAAGTTGTTTTTTATCATTCCTTAGCTCACTTACAAGACATGGTGATTAAACACCCTGTAAGCAGTAAGTGTCTGTCTCAGACATCTTCTTTCCTCAAGGTTTATTTTCTCCATTGATGGCAGCCCTTAAGAGAGAACTTACTAGAAGGCGGTGGAAGCTTTTAACGTCACTTGTTTCAACTCTGCTTCTGTCATTCGTTGGGGTGGAATGAGGAGGAAAGATAGCTGAGGTGTTGAGAGATCAAGGAATAGTAGACTGAAGCAGAAAAGTCCTGTAGGAGTGAACTTAAGGAAGAAGAATGGGTGGGGTGAGCTAATCCCTTATACATCACCTAGAGTTTAATGTATAAATCACTTTAATATGTTATGTGTATATTTTTGTATCACAAATTTCTTGTCTAGCTACTGTGACCAGCTGAAGATCTCTGAGAGCACCCATGTGTTGCAGCCCTTCCTTCCTAGCATTCTTGATGGACTGATCCACTTGGCTACTCAGTTCAGCTCGGAGGTCCTGAACCTGGTCATGGAGACACTGTGCATTGTCTGCACTGTAGACCCAGCATTTACAGCAAGTGTGGAGAACAAAATCTGCCCTTTCACCATTGCAATATTTTTGAAGTACAGTAATGGTATGTGTCCAAGTTACGCTCTCAAAGTCCAGTTGGTTTTGCTACTGAATCCTGGTGCTGGAAATTTAATCTGCAATAATTGAGTGAATGTTGGTTGATTATGGTAAAGCTAGAAGGGAAACTTGCTGCTTTGCCTGTTAGAAATAGAGGTAGCAAAACTTGAGATGTGTTTGTTAGCATGTTTTAGTAAATGGTGCTTTCTCTCTCCAGATCCAGTTGTTGCTTCTCTTGCCCAAGATATCTTTAAGGAGCTAGCTCAGATAGAAGCCTGCCAGGGTCCAATGCAGATGAGGCTAATACCAACTCTTGTCAGCATCATGCAGGCCCCTGCTGACAAGATCCCAGCAGGGCTTTGTGCAGTAAGTGCTACAGTAGTACATGGTCTTAGCTGGAGATGATTCCCTGTTCTTTAATGTGTAGGATGGCTGGGCTGCAAAGAGCAGAAAGGTTGTTTTTGAACTGCTTTGGAACTTCGGTCATTGGTTGAAGCTTCTTTGTGGAGAGAAGGCATACTGCAGGTGGGGGGAGATGCTTCCAAACCCTAACTTTAAACTGCTCCTCTGGCCTTCTTCCAGCCCATATCTTCTTCCAGTATATCCCGAGTCACGTTGCTTTGACATAGCCACCTTTCACCATTAAGTCTCCTCTCTCTGGTGGAATGTTCTCCAGCAGGCCACACGACTGTTCCTTGTGCTTTGTTCTAAGGCTTTTTCTGATTTATGCCTCAGATACCTGTAAATTGCTGAAGATAAAATTCCGCAGGTTTGTAGTTCCTATAAAAAGTCCCCTTGTAAATGAGTAAGCAACGACTGTGTGGAATCACTGTACAGAATTCAACCCATAAACATCTTTATAATATGCTTATAATCTGCTTACTGATTGGTATGACTGTAACAATTGCTTATGGGTAATTAAAATCAATTTAAATCGATACAAATGAAGCGGAACGAGTCAGCTGGCACAGTTCTCTGCTGGACTGATTCACGTGCATCAGCCTGCTGTGAATGTGTTTGCCATGGCTTTTTTTCCACTGCTTTTGATGTTTGCACTATGTTGGGAGCTTTCAGAGCATGCCCTGCATGTGGTGTCAGACACCCTGATGCTGGGATGCACAACTCCAGGGTTCCCTGATCTTAAATGCATTCTGGACTGTACAATCAGGATGTGGTACTGGTTCACATCCCTGCAGTTCATGCCTTTGATGCTTACAGCAGTGCTGCTGACTTAGCACGCTATGGCTGCTGCAGTAACAGTGCTTTTGTTCCTGTTTTCCTTCCAGACCTCTATTGATATACTGACCACGGTTGTAAGGAATACAAAGCCTCCTCTGTCCCAGCTCCTGATCTGCCAAGCATTCCCTGCAGTGGCTCAATGCAGCTTGAACACTGATGACAATGCTACAATGCAGGTAACACGGGGTGGGTGGGAAGGATTGCAGGGCTATGCAAGTCCAAGAGAGGTAACCAAGACATAGGTCTTAAGGGAGGCCAGGCTTTGCTTGCCGATAGCTGTATCAGCACCTTCTCAGTCTCTCTGCTTTCTCCAGTTTATCATCGGAGTACTGCTGTTCAGGGGCCTGCAATGATTTCTAGTGATCATTCCTTAATTTGGGAGTTTGCGAAGCAGCAGCCTTGATCTTTTTTTCTGTTTTAGGGAGCACATTAAAAAAAAAACAAAACAAAGCCCAAAACTAACATGAAAAAAAACCAAACCCTGCAGCTTTTCTTCTCCCTCCCCCCCCCCCCCAATAACTTTCATCACACCTAGGAATGGCAGAAGTTGTGTTCAGGAGCACACTCAGGCACAGGAAAGCAAAAGACCTTCTGTGTTGAAGACCTCCCAGACCTTCTCCTTCTGGCAGTTTTCTCCTGTACTCATTTACGTGGGAAGGGGAGGGGAGATTTCTTTTAAACTGAGCCAGGTATGGGCTGGAGGGAGAGCAAGGACTCATCCCCATCAGCAGTAGTGCCTGAGCTACTTGCTGGGCAGCTCTGCTCTTACCTGGTAATGTCTTCAGAGTATTTAAACAAGAAAGAAAAAGATTCAGAGGCTACAAGTGCAGGGTGCCTTTTCATTTCAGCTACCAGCTGGCATATGAATAGTAAAGCTGGTTTCATTCCTTGCTTAAGGAGTTCTATAGCACCAGCTACCCTTTGCAATGTGAATACAGCCCATAGGAAAATGGCTTTCCCTAAGCAAGATTCCAGTAAGAATAGTTTGGAGACCAGCAAGAAGAGCTTGGAAAGCAGCGTGCTGGTTGTTCCTCTGGATCTTTGTTGTAAGAAGAATTCAGAAGGATTGCAGCTTGGCTGCTGGGTTGTGTAATGTTCATGCTACCCAACCAGTGCTACAAAACACGATGGGTGCTGTCTCCATCATTCACTGGTTAGAATCTCTTGGAATTTCTATGGGTAGCAAGACTGGCACAAAACTGCAGCTGCTTCAGGTGGGCTTTGTATTTCCCAGGTGATCTCTTTGAGAACTGCCTCAGCAGTGAAGAGTTTTGTACTTGATAAGCAACTGAATTCTGTAGAAGTTACTTCTTACAGGCACTCATTGTACCGCGCATTAGAGAGCTCTGGTCTCTTACGGATGCCACCATCTGTAAGACCATCTGAAACCCTCAACTGTGTTCATCTCGGTTCAGGGTCTGTTTGAGGTGATAAAAGGGGATGTCTTCCCATGCCTCCCCACTCCCTTGCCTACAAAGGAAAGTTCTAACACGGTACTTCTCTTGTCCAGAATGGTGGCGAGTGTTTGCGCGCATACGTCTCAGTGGCGCTGGAGCAAATTGCCCAATGGCATGATGAGCAAGGCCACAATGGACTGTGGTATGTGATGCAGGTGGTGAGCCAGCTTCTAGATCCAAGGACCTCAGAATTCACTGCTGCCTTCGTGGGCAGATTGGTCTCCACTTTAATTTCAAAAGCAGGAAGTGAGCTGGGAGAGAATCTGGACCAGATCCTGAGAGCTATCCTGAGCAAGATGCAGCAGGCAGAGACGCTCAGTGTGATGCAGGTGAGATGCTCTGTTGATGCAGGTGAGATGCTCTGTTGATGCAGGTGAGATGCTCAGTGTGATGCAGGTGAGACGCTCGGTGTGATGCAGGTGAGATGCTCAGTGTGGTGCAGGAGAGCAGGGTGGGGTACCCAGGAGAGGAAGAAGAAATATCAGCAAAAGAAATTGGCATCACTTTTTCTAGCTGTGTACCTGATTGTTTATGGTTAGTGCAATTGGAGGGTCTCCATATCTTCTTGAAGTAGTCAGGAAGATGCCTGTTCTACTCATAACAGTTGTCCAGATTACAGGGTAAGACAGGTTCTTGTGGGTAAGCTTTTACTACACCTTAAATATTCACTCATGACCACGTGCTTGCAAGCAGTGACCCTTCAGAGAAGACAGGAGTTGCCTAAGTACGGATGCTGTGGCAAAGGCAGCACATGTTTTCAAGTCGTTTTGTGCTGTATTTGAAGGATAAATGCCTGGGAGTTGAGACTGGGGGCTTTGGGGGTGATGAAATACTGCTGTTGACTGCAGTAGATTATTGCCTGCTTTTGTAGCAGTGTCTTGCAGATGGTTGTATTTCCTGTTCCTCTTGGGGTTGGTAAGCGCAGCCTCCATCCTGCAGGAAACTCAGTTACTCAAATACTTGGCACAACATTTTCAGCTGTTAAATAATGCACATCTACTGCTTCCTTCCTCCTGCTGTAGTCCTTGATTATGGTGTTTGCTCACTTGGTTCACTCACAACTGGAACCACTCCTGGAGTTCCTCTGTAGTCTCCCCGGCCCAACCGGCAAGCCTGCCTTGGAGTTTGTCATGGCCGAATGGATGAGCCGGCAGCACTTATTCTATGGGCAGTATGAAGGCAAAGTCAGGTAGGATGTTTGATAATCTGTGCATTAACAAATTAATGCACAGATCTTCCTGCTGATGTTAATGACTGACCATCCTGTTGCAGCTGAATGCAGTGGGTGTGAGGGGAAGAGGAGCTGGATCACACTTAGGTTTGTGTGTGTCAGTGTTGGGTTAGCTCAGCTCAGGGGAGCTGTGATAACTGCAGCAATCTCTGATCCTCCTCCAATTGCTCCTCTTGCTGCCTGGTGTTTCCGTGCTGGAACAGGCAGACCCAAGGGGGAAGCAGTGTCACTTGCAGGCACAGGAGTGCTTCTGAGATTGAACTTCGGTGAATGGGATGAGAAGAGCTTCCAGACAGGAAATTGCCTCTGTAGAGTAGTGTAGAGTTTCGGGCCATTGTAGAGGGTTTCCTAGGAGAATTTGATGATTTCTTGTTGATTTAATGATCTCTTAAAAGTCAATAAAAAAATCACCAGAAACCGTTTTCTCTCCTTTCTGCTGTAGGAGCACATTTGTGTTCTGATGGAGGCAGAGTGCTGTATTCCAAAGCATGAGATGCTCTGTAGTAGTTTAAATTGTGCTGCAGCTGCTGTCTTTGATTTTTCTGGCAATGTGAATCCCAACAGACCACTCTTAGGGGTCTCACCAGCTAATAACTCACTTCATAGTATGCATTGGTGTGGTGTTGTTATAAGGCAGTCAGATAGCCTGTGAAATAACAAGAAAAAGCATGTGTAAAATAGCATTTGTGAGTGATCATGCAGAACAGGAGGCTGTCTGATGTGGGGATCTGGTGCTAGTCACACTCAGTCTGTTTTGTCCTTAAGAGCAGTGATTTATCCCCCCTGTGCCAGAGTGGGGTTGTCTGCAGGATCCCCTGAGACTGCTTATGGCCACAGGGAAAAGCCAAGGCTGACACTGCCAGGAAGAACAAGGTTCAACTTTGTTCAGTGCTCCCTCTGTATTGTCCCAGGTTGGACTTGTTTGCATCCAGATGGCTTGGCAGGGCCCCACACTTCAGTCAAAGTCATCCTCAGTATGGCTGGAAAACAGCCTGGAGCTGGAGAAGGTTTGAATGTGTGGAGTAGAAACCTGAGCAGCAGAGTGAAAAGAACACATGAAGGCACTCTTTGAGGAGCACATTAGAAGGTCTGAGTGTAGCAGAGCTGTGAAGGCCCAGAAGTGAGAAAGAGCTTGAGACTGGAGAAAAGTAGATGAGATGTTCATGGCTGCAGGTCAACTGCATCCCTACTTTCTTGCCAGTGCTTTCCTCTTAGTTTCATCTTCAGCTGCGTGTGGTGCTTCAGGAGTGTGTTTAACCTCATGGCCCTTCTGAACTGGAAAAACCTTTAATGTATGTATGCACTCTTTAATGGTGATAAATCCAAAGCTTTGTCAGTCTTTGGCTTGCTGTGCAGGTCAGGAGATGAGCCCAGTTTCAGATATAAAGCAGGAGAAATAGGGCTGGTTCCTTAACTCTTGTTCTTGGCAAAAAGTATAGAACACAGGGCATCTGAAGGCCTGCTCTGGGGATGTGTTCACTGTGAAAGCCAGACTGTTCAGGGCAATTCTGATCCTTAATTCTCCTGTTCCCTGCTCCCCAGCTCTGTGGCATTGTGTAAACTCCTCCAGTATGGCATCAATACAGATGACAAGCGGCTTCAGGACATTAGGGTAAAGGGAGAAGAAATCTTTAACATGGATGAGGGAATACGGACACGGTCAAAGTCAGCCAAAAGTAAGTAATCATTTGGCTGTATTTTTTTCCTGTTAGATGGTATAAAAGGCTTTAAAATAGACCTTGCAGGTCTCAGGAAGCTGGGGAGGTATTTCCTACAGAAGGTGCGCGTTGATATTTAGAGCTAATCTGTACAACGTGTATTTAACATCATAATTTGCCTTAATTCTGCCAAAGACTGATTTGGAAGACTCCTGATGTCTCTAATTGAATACAAATGGATGAGATGATTATGGGATAGGGCGTTATTCACTGCTATTTTGCATCATCCTGTTCCATGTAATGAGATAGAATTGATAATTTCATGATGCCTGGTAGCTTCTCTGAGTGGAAAGTGTGGTTAGAAAACACATTTGTCTTATTTTGAATTGGCTGAACCCCAAATCTTTGGAGATTGCTCTTTAGAGATTGAAATATTAAACCAGAGAGAGCCCTGGGCAGGGCTGGGCTTCAAACAGAAATCAAAGTGAATGAAAAAACCCCAGAACAACCGCCCAAACCCCCCCCACCCCGACAAAGCCAGGCCTGGTTTTAACAACCTCATATTAAAAGCAGTGTGAATATATCTGTTTATTCTCTTGCAGATCCTGAGCGCTGGACAAACATTCCTCTGTTAGTAAAAATCCTGAAATTGATAATAAATGAGCTCTCGAATGCAATGGAAGCAAATGCATCCAGGCAGACACCTGCAGATTGGAGCCAAGGTAAAATACCGGGTTTGCTTCTCTCTTTGCATGGCTTAAATCTACTTTGTAATCTCTTCAGAAGCGTTCACAGTAATAAGAAGCTCCCAATAGTAAATAGTAGACCTGTAATTACAAATTAAATAGTGATCCAGAATATAAGGTCAGTCAGTGTTGGGTATTCTCACATCTGAAAATCATCTGGGGCTAGTTTGGAAGATGGGAGCTGAGCGTGTGCCAGTAACACTCCTTTCTTGGTGTATCTGCTTTGCCTTTCTTCCTCCCTGCTTCACTCATCCATTCTTGCTGCTGCTTTTTGCTCCTCTCCAGTTCTCTAGTCACTCGTTCCAAAGGGATAGAAAGGCTGTAGGCGCTTCCCCTCACCCACCTCCACAAGCAGAGGTGTTTGCCTGACAGCCACGGTCCCTGCAGTGATCGATAGGCTGGAGCTCTTGGGTTTGGATTAGTTCTAGAGCTGTTTTTTTCCTAAACAGATGATTCAAATGACATGTGGGAGGATCAGGAAGAGGATGAGGATGAAGATGAAGGCTTATCAGGACAGTTCTTATCAGATATTCTTTCCACAAACAAGTATGGTAAGTAACAGCTTTAAAGTGCTTACTCAAAGCAAACAAGGAGTAGATGACATCCTAATCAGTTTTCTTTCCTTGAGAGCAGCTCAACAGAGGGTGCAGGCAAGGGGAAGGAAATGCCACAGCAGGGCTTTGAGTAGGGGCCTTGTCTGTAAGAGGGATGTGTCTTTGAATAACACAATGATTAACTAACTGAGAGTTCACATGCTGAGCGAGCTGCATGTTGCTGTGAGGTTCATGCAGGTACTTCTAAGGAGAACATTGGTGCTCAAAGATGTAGATGTGACCTTGGAATGACAGTGTTGTAGAAGTGGATGAGCTTGCTGGTGGAGTAACCAGGAGAAATAATTGCTGCATAAAGATGGAGCAGGTGCATCGTCTCCTTTCCTCTGCCCTCCAGTTTGCATATAGTCCTAAAGGGAGAACCTTACAGGCGAATACAGTAAGGGAGACCTCTCATATTAGCACAGAATTGGAAATGTGTGACCCTGACATCAGATTAAGGCATAAGATAATAGTGCACGTAACTAACAAACCTGCCTGTCCAGTGTCCTGTGTGTGTCTTTGAGACTCCCACCATGACCCATCTCATTCTGGGATTTGGTGTTTCCTGATCATGTCATTTTAAGGAGTGAATGTTCTAGATAGGATATTATTTGTTTTACCCAGCAGCACTAGAACTATTTATTTTTGGACCCTTGGATTTCAACAATAGTCTCAGGGAATACTTCCTAAGATGTCTTGCTCTGTTTGATGTTAAAACCTGCTGATTTGCCTCTGACAGATGAGGATTACTATGAAGATGATGAAGAGGATGATCCAGATGCATTAAAGGACCCTCTTTACCAAATAGATCTCCAGGTGATGCTCTAAGATAAGGGGTTTATTATTCCTTATAAACCTGATTTTTTTCTCTGTTGTACTTGAACAAAACTGTACACCACTGGAAACAGCAGCTATTATTGATTGTTATCCCAAAGGTACTCAGTGCATTGAAATCACTTTGGAAAGTGCTGAGTATCCCAAGAATGCCTGGAGCTATTTTTTCTTACTGGATCAATGTGTATAACTTGGAAATGGGACTGAACAAAAGGTTTTGAACAGAGGGAGATGAGACTCTTCTACCCATGAGCTTCACAGCTGTTTGCTGAAGTCAGAAATAGATTGGAGACTGAGTATGATAGAATTTCTTACTGTATTAGAGCTGTTCCCTTCCAGTCAGTCCCTGTCTGAATCTTTGCTCCTGCTTTTTATCTGGCAGCTGCTTTTAGCCTTTCCCTTTGCTACTGCTCGTCCTTTTTGCACCACTGACCTGTTCCCTGCGATCCCTTTGTCTCGGTTGGTGCATGTTGAGTTTTGTCCTGTAATGTGTGTAAGAAACAGAATTCCCAAAGTGACGTGATGCTAACTGGCTCTTTGCATCTTCCTTTCAGGCCTATCTCACTGATTTCCTCTGCCAGTTTGCACAGCAGCCTTGCTATGCAATGTTTTCAGACCATCTCAATGAGAATGAAAAGCGAGTGCTACAGGCCATTGGGATATAAACCCACGCGAGAGACCACGCGGATCATATCTGAACAAGGCTTATTCCACGTTTTATGATTGAACATAAAACATTTTCCAGTGTCTGCCTGCTTGTTGCAGGTGGATGCCGGCCTTGTTGTGATGTATTGAGCCTCATCTTGACGTGAATCTGGTAAGGGAAGGAATGCTAAGCAAGCAGCAAGGACAGAAGTCTGTAGAGCTTTGCACATTGGTCTCACCATGGGAGCACTTTCATTTTCCACAGTAACTTTCCAGGAAGTTCTTAAAGATACAAAAATGTGTCCTTAATATTTTTAAAAGCAAACTGTCTCTGCCTGTGAAGAGGCACACAACTGAGCCCCCCCCAGCACAGCTGGACAGAGAAAGGAACTGGGTCACTTAACAGGTTGCTTGGATGTACCTTGAGAAGTCAGGAGGTTGTTCCCCTTCATGCTCAGATGCCACAGGGTAAATATCTCGATCTCACAGTGTGACTTCTTTTTATAGACCTATAGACTCTTTAATCAGAGATGCCTGAATGGTGTGGAACCTGTTTACAGGCGTTTGGATGGGAGGCCGAGACAATAAACCCAAATGCATATCTTCTTTCCTGTTGTGGATGGGGCTTTGTCACTCACGTCTCTGTCCAGTCCCATGGGAGCAGCTCTTTGCTGATGCTTTGTGTGCACATGCTCAGAGGAAGCTACCACTGGCATTTCTCTTCCTGTGGCATGTGGCTACTAAAGACTTTGGTTTTATGGAACACAAGGAGCCATGATTTTCAGGGGAATAAAACCTAATTGTATTTAACCTACTTGCTCCATGGCAGCCACTCTGAACTACTTTGCTTCCTTCACACTCCTGTGTGTGTTTTTATAGAGTGGTAAATACCATTTGCAGATTGATTTATCCCTAAGAACAGCGTGATGTATCTCACAACACCTCTCTGCCTTTGGATCCCCTTGGGGAAAATGAAAATAAAACTATTAAAATGCACATTGGTATCCTTCTTACGAGACAGATTTCAAAGGCATTTGCACTTCTTTGCTGAAGTTGCTTCCTGAGACACATTTCTCCTTAGGAAACTTTGTGCATGTGCAGCCCAGAGGTTGTTGGGGGATGTCACAGGAGGCACCTGGACAGAAAGGGAGTCCTGTAATGGCTGCATCTTCTGCTTAAAAGAAAAGGCTGACCCATTATAGAGTTTCCTTTCTTAAGGAAGGTACTTGCTGTTCCTTTGTGGAATAATATGCTTCACAGTTGTATCTACAAAGCTCCAAAGAGCTGGAGTCATTCTGTACCTAACACAGTCTAGCTTTTCACTTTTTTACCAGGAAGGGATAATAAATTAACTTTTTAACAGACAAAGATGGCACAATTTGTTTAGTGTGTGTGGGGAAGGTGGAAAAACACTCCGGAATACCAAGACAGAGCTTGCTCCCTGCTCCCACCCTGACCTGAGAAGGGGCAGACTTGGGGGGGGGGGGTAATCCCCCACCCTTCACTGCAGCCTCATCTGAACCATCCTTGGGTTCTCCATGGGTTTGTGTGAACAGCACCATGGGAGGCAGGATCTGAAGCCTGATTTGTGTGTGTGTGTCCCTGTGTGTGTCTCCTAAGGTATAAGCTCTGATTAATGCAGTTGTGTCGCGATCTCTTTCTTACCTATGGGTTCTCTGGTGTCTGATACCATTAAACGTGAACCATGACCTCCTTTCAGGGGGAAGGAACACTGGGGTTCCCCCTTCTGCCTAGACCTTCTTATACATCTTTTGTAAAGTCCATTAGGAATTATGTGGGAGGCATCTGTGGCTCTGCTTTCACTGAAAACTGCACAGTGGGGAAACCCAACTAGGAGGAGGTGGCGTATCCGGATAGCTCTCTAGGGAGGGACCAGTCCCAGCCCTGGGAAGAGGCAGGACCGTGGGTTTTGCCCCATGTGCTTGCAGCAAGGCTCAAACCCAGTCATCCATTCTTGGAGGTAAGTGAATGCCAAGCATGTGGAAGCACCTCGGTGTCAGTTCAGGTCTGGGGAGTCAAGGCTGGAGTAGATGGGCTGATGGGGTCCATGTGCTTCTGGTGGGGGCAACTGCTGTGTGCCTTGGTGGTGCTTTGGTGGAGTCAGATGGTGGGTTTAAACATGACAATGGAAAACGAGACTGACCTCGTACTGCTGATAATGTCCCTCATCGTGAATGGAGAAATCCAGGGATTTCTTTGCCATTGCAAGGTCCAAAACAGTAGATGAGCCAGTGTCTTGTAGAGTTCCTGTTGGAGCTTGTCAGTGTGTTGGGTAGAAACGGCTTTGATCTGCTGGCATCGATGGTGTTTGCAGGAGTGTAGCTGTGGTGAACAGGGAAAGGTTGGGAGGTAAGGTTGGAAGGGTCTTTGAGCATCCTGCTCTAGTGGAAGGTGTCCCTGCCATGGCAGGGGTTTGGAGCTGGAGGAGTTTTAAGGTCCCTTCCAACCCAAACCTGTCTGGGAGTCTGTGTCTTTTGGAGACTCACGCTTGTCCTCCTGCAGCACCAGCTCATGTGCAGCTTGTGCTCATTGATGTAACTGCTTTGCCTTTCTGCTTCCTGACTCCTCCTTCCTAACAGAACTTTGAACAAGAATTGTGTTTGCTGAAGGGCTCTCAGTTTGCTGCGAGAAACCTGACCAGTGCCAAGGTCATTGCTCAGCCTGAAACACGCTGGACTCTATGGAGATAGGTCTATGGTGTGGTTTTGAGGTGCAGTGCACCTCTTGTGCACTGTTGAGGAGTCTAATCAGGAAGGTTACTAATGCCGTCTTAGGATGTACAAGCTCCCTGCCATCTATATTAACACTGAAGCCGGGGACAGGCACAGCCTTGGTCACCCGCCACGGCCGGGACTCGAACTCACGACCCTGCGGTCCGCAGTAGCGGCTGTGTGTCCCCTCTCCCCTCCACTCCTCCCCGCCTGGCGGTGCATGCTGGGAACTGTAGTCCGCGCGGGGCCGCCGCGGTGCACGCCGGGAGCTGTAGTCCCGCGGTGTCCCCGCGGTGGCTGGGCCGCGCCATGGCGGCGGCCGGAGCCCCGGCGGGCGGCGCGGGGCGCTCCAAGGTGGCGCCGAGCGTGGACTTCGATCACAGCTGCTCCGACAGCGTCGAGTACCTCACCCTCAACTTCGGGCCCTTCGAGACCGTGCACCGGTGGCGCCGCCTCCCGCCCTGCGACGAGTTCGTGGGGGCCCGGTGAGCGGCGGGGCGGCGGGCGGGGGCGGGTGTGGGGGGTCCCGGCGGCTCCTGACCCCGCTCTCTGCCGCCCGCAGGCGCAGCAAGCACACTGTGGTGGCCTACCGGGACGCCATCTACGTGTTCGGGGGGGACAACGGGTGAGGCCACGGCGGGGCTGAGGGGAGCGGGGCTGGGGCTGAGGGGAGCGGGACTAAAGGGAGCGGGCCCGGGCCTGAGGGGAACGGGGCTGGGGCTGAGGGGAATGGGGCTGAAGGGAGCGGGGCTGAAGGGAGCGGGCCCGGGGCTGAGGGGAGCGGACCTGGGACTGAGGGGAGCGGGCTCGGGGCTGAGGGGAGCGGGGCTGGGGCTGAGGGGAGTGGGACTGAAAGGAGCGGGCCCGGGGCTGAGGGGAGCGGGCCAGAGGCTGAGGGGAGTGGGGCTGGGGCTGAGGGGAGCGGACCCGGGGCTGAGGGGAGCGGGCCCGAGGGGAGCGGAGCCGGGGCTGAGGGGAGCGGGCCCGGGGAGCGCAGGGTTGCCGTTCCCCGGCTCAGCCGCTGCTCTCGTTCCTCCGCGCAGAAAGACGATGCTGAACGACCTGCTGCGCTTCGACGTGAAGGACTGCTCCTGGTGTAGGTGCGCGGCGCCGGGCGCGACCCTCCCCGGCCCCAGGGCTGGGGGTGGCCGCTTCGTTCGTCCTCAGCACCTCGGGGACTCTCCCAGCGCATCCTGCCAGGGGCTGCGGGGCTGAGCAGGGCTCCCGCACGCAGCTCCTGCCTGCGGGGGGCGGTGGGTGTCACTGCCCGCACACCCTGCGGGGTGCTGGAAGGGTGCAGGGGCAAAGGGACTGCGGTGCTGCGGCCCCTTGGGGCAGGAAATGTGCCAGTGGGGCTTACTGTTGCCTTGTCTTTGCTCTGGCCTGTGCGGGCTCTGTCATCTCACCCCTGCCTCCTTGTGCCTCGCTCGCTGTCTCTGCCAAACAGGTTTCGGCAGTGGCGTGTTTGTACCATGCTCACAGTGCTCCGTCTGTCGTAAAACCTGGGGCAGTTTCATTAAGAGACCAAAGCCAGTGAAAACCCTCAGGAGCAGCAGGAAAAGCTTGAGCAGTTGTTTCTTCTTTGACTCTGCACAAGAGCAGTGAGTCCCTGAAGCACAATGAGGGTGTTTGATTGCTGCTGTTCTCCTGTTGTGCAGGGCTTTCACCACGGGGACCCCGCCAGCGCCGCGGTATCACCACTCGGCTGTGGTCTATGGGAGCAGCATGTTTGTGTTCGGTAAGGCAGCGGCAGGTTGCAATGGTGTCTGCTTGGGATAGTAAATGCACTGGTAGTGATGTTTAGAAGAATGAATGAGATATCACAGAATAGTTAGGGTTGGAAAGGACCTTAAGATCATCCAGTTCCAACCCCCCTGCCATGGGCAGGGACACCTCACACTAAACCATCTCACCCAAGGCTCTGTCCAACCTGGCCTTGAACACTGCCAGGGATGGAGCATTCACACCTTCCCTGGGCAACCCATTCCAGTGCCTCACCACCCTCACAGTAAAGAACTTCTTCCTTAGATCCAATCTAAACTTCCCCTGTTTCAGTTTGAACCCATCACCCCTTGTCCTGTCACTGCAGTCACTAATGAAGAGTCCCTCCCCAGCATCCCTATAGGCCCCCTTCAGGTACTGGAAGCTGCTGGATGCACGCAGCATCTCTTCTCCAGGCTGAACAGCCCCAACTTTCTCAGCCTATTTTCATACAGGAGGTGCTCCAGTCCCTGCTCATCCTCGTGGCCTCCTCTGGACTTGTTCCAACAGTTCCATGTCCTTTTTATGTTGAGGACATCAGAACTGCATACAATACTGCAAGTGAGGTCTCACAAGAGGAGAGTAGAGGGGCAGGATCACCTCCTTTGACCTCCTGGTCCCACTCCTTTTGTTGCAGCCCACAATACGGTTGGCTTTCTGGGCTGTGAGCACACAAATTTTTAGGAATATTTTTATAACATATTTTTAGGAAATGTCAAAATATCTCTGTAGCAAATCCACTGTTTTCCATGTCTAACACTGATTCCAGCTTCGGCTTGGAAACACTCCTGTTTTGTCTAAAGACTTGAAAATCATTCCCACGTTGTTTCTTTAGGGGTAGCAGTGGAGGAGGAGTCTCCCACTTGTCCATTAGCTAAATACCTCTCTTTGTGCGAACTAAACTTAAGTTTTCTTCTAATATAACAACTAGAAGTGTACGTGCTTGATTGCATTTGAGCCCAATGGAATTTTGTTGCCCAGGTGGCTACACTGGAGACATTTATTCCAATTCCAACCTGAAGAATAAAAACGATCTCTTTGAATACAAGTTTGCAACTGGGCAGTGGACTGAATGGAAGACTGAAGGGAGGTAAGGAGCTGGCATCACTGCCCCCTTCTTCAGGGGGCCTTGAGCTTAACGCAGCAGACAATGGCACAGTTGGTGCCAGTGCTGGTGTTAAGGCTGGAGGATGATTTCTGCACTACTTGCTTGATTCAAGTGTTCTGAAAATGAAGGTTTTTACATGGCCTCCATTCCAGAGGGGACTATATTGGAAATGTGACCAAAACCTATTTCGATTTAGTTGTATCAGAAACCACTTTGGAGCTTACTTTAGTTAAATCTGCTTCTCAGACTAAAGTTGGACTTCCCGGAGTGCCCTGAGATGCACACACTTGTGACGTGTGTGCACATGAGTGCTTTCAGAAGCAGATGAATGAGTTGATCTCTGTTCCTGAGATCCAGCCTTCTAAGGCAAAATCAGACCTAGCAGCATGTTACTTCTCGGAGCTGAGTTTGTGCACATTTAGACCACATCAGTAAATTCTCTTTCTGGTTGTTTTAGCAACTTTTGGCATTCTGGAGAGCAAGTCTCACTCCTGTATTCCAAACTCACATGTCCCTGTCTTTCCCCATGGTTACAAGCGTGGGTACTGCATAAATGGCCTCATACAAGCTGATGGCCTTGTGCCATCACAGTTTTGTTTCATGCTTCTTGGCTGATTTAGGAAAAGCCACAAAGATTGGGGAAGAAGTCTAAGTTTGCTCTCTTCTTGTGGGCTTTGCATCTTGGGAGCCTTCTCAATCTCACCCCTTGAAGCCGTTTTGTGTTGGGTACTTTATGCTTCATACTTGTGCATTGTAGCCCTCACCTAGATCCTTACAGCGGGTGATCTGAGAGTGTTTCAATTGCTTTCCTCAACTGCAGGTTGCCGGTTGCCAGGTCAGCTCACGGTGCAACAGTGTACAGTGACAAGCTGTGGATCTTTGCAGGATATGATGGCAACGCACGGTACGTGCTGGGATCACTGGGGTGCTTCTGTAAAGTCCTGGTCCCTCACTTTTCACCTCTGTAAACATGTTTTTGTACCCCTAGTGATTTAAGCCCTTAACTGGAGCTCTGCAAAAGCTTTGCCTGTTGTTGAGCATCACATTTTAGCACTTCACCAAATTCAAGTCCGTATGTGTTGAAAACCTAGACACCTGGTGACTCAGACTGTGGATGTGTAATGTGCCATCCTTGCCTTGGTTGTAAAGATACTAAAAGATCTTTGAAATTTGGCAAATGAGCGTTTTTCTTTATTTCTGGAGGAGGAATTGGAGAAGGATGCATGACTGTGTGGAGCTGCTCAGTTCCAGCTTAGGGAGTTCCCTTAGGACCTCGAGTAGCTGGAAGGAGGGATTGGGTGAGAGGAGCTGTCTAATTTATGTTAAATGCATCTAATCACGTTAAAAAAAATGGCTTTTTGTGGCACAGGAGCCTCAGGCAGATTAGGACAAAAGGAATCATCTGTAGTTATTGTGAGTAACTTGTCCTGGGAAAAGCATAGGTATAAAAGGTAACAGTCAGTGATGTGTCAAGTTGCTTGCTCTGTTCTCCTCTCCGCAGTGAAGGTGGGATTCAGCCACACAAATCACTGCTGTGGTCCGTGCTAGGGGTTAGTAGGGGTAGGTAGAAGGTAGCAGGGTAATAAGGGGTATTTCTGTAAATACCCCTGAATCCTGAGGAGTGAATAGGTCAAATCCTTAAGCTCCAGGCAGAATTGCTGTGTGTAACTGTAGATCACTTGTAACCAGAACACTTGTAACTTGTAACACTTGTAACACTTGTAACTGTAGAACACTTGTAACTTGTACAACACTTGTAACAGTGTGTAACTGTAGAACACTTGTAACTTGTGTGTAACTGTAGAACACTTGTAACACTCCTAACCAGAAAGGTGCTGAAGCAGGCTTGGGGTGGTGATATTAAATTAGGTATAGGAGAAAAAGATTTTAATAGTTTTTTTTTCCTGCCAGTGGAAGTAGGAGCTAAAAATTACTGTAAAAAAAAAAAAACTCTTTCTAAATCAAGCATTTTTGTATTGTAACATAGGTTAAATGATATGTGGACAATTGGCCTCCAGGATAGAGAGCTAACGTGCTGGGAAGAGGTAAGAAGCTTTAGTTGCAGTTAACACATGGGATTTCTTCTTTGGTTTTCATATGCAGTTATTTAAAAGCCCTGTGCTGGACAGCACTGTTCTCTGCAGGTTGTGTTTGTCACACAGGTGAGCAGAAACCCCTCAACATGATTGTGCTTGTGCATTTGGAAAGCCAAGTGTACATTAGCTCTGCTCTTTGTTTGGGAATGTGAATACGAGCTGGCCATGCCCCCTGGAAAAAGGGACTGCATTTCTCACTGTAACCGCTGGGAGCTTTGCTGGCTGTCAAGATGCCTGATCCTGACAGCGCTGGGGCTCTAGAAATGTGGCCTCCCATCCTTTTTATCCATGGTAAAGTTAGTCTGTGCAGAGCAACCTCAGCATTAGTTGATCACCTGGACTCAGTTGCCTGCACACGTTGCTGCCATGGCATCTGGTGAGCTGCATGGTGCTGCAGCATCCTCAGCACATGCAGTGATGCACCACAGCAATACCTTCTTCATTGTGAACTTCATTATCTTTCAGATTGAACAAAGTGGTGAAATTCCTCCTTCGTGCTGTAACTTTCCTGTGGCTGTTTGCAAAGACAAGATGTTTGTTTTCTCGGGCCAGAGTGGAGCAAAGATTACCAATAATCTCTTTCAGTTTGAGTTCAAGGAAAAGATGTAAGTGGAGACAGTTAAATCACACAAAATCCACATAATCTTTTACTACTTGAGTTGAGAAATGCACAGACTTAAGGGTATTGAGAAAGAATACTGCATCTCATGGTGAGGAAGTGGTAGTAAGGTATGGACCATGTTAATGAGATGTTGCCATTTGCCATGTGCATCAGATTGGTCATTTTCAGCAGATGAACAGAAATTCAGTAGATTCACTTTAAACAGTAAATGTGAGTCTTGGTGTATTCAGAATGGGATGCCAAATATTGCTTTCCTGGAAGTTGTCCTATGGTCTGTTCTGACAGCCTGGTTGGTCTGGTTGATGGCTGAAGTGGAACCACAACTGAAACAATAGCTGATCACCTCCAGACCTTGGCTGAAATCATGCTACTGTAATGAATAAGCAGTGCTCTATCAAAATGGGGTATGGTACTGGGTTAGCTGCTAAAGTAGATCATAGATCACGGATTCCTTGCCAAGTTGTGGTCTTTGAGCTGCTGGGATTTACATCTGGGTGAGGGAACCACGTTGGCTTTATCTCATTTTCAGTTAGAAGTTCATCAACATGGAGCTGACGGAGATCAGGATGAGCTGTTGCCCATTCTCATGCAGGTTCTGGAAGTACCGTAATGGAGCTCCTTTATCCTTACAGTTGGACCCGGATTCCTACCGAGCACTTGCTTCGAGGCTCCCCTCCTCCTCCACAACGACGATACGGCCACACGATGGTTGCCTTCGACCGGCATCTCTATGTGTTTGGTGGGGCTGCAGATAACACGCTGCCCAACGAGCTTCACTGCTACGACGTGGACTCCCAGACCTGGGAAGTTATCCAGCCCAGCCCAGACAGTGAGGTAAAACCTTCAGCTCTTGGTGTTTCCTTTTACCCTTGGCCCATTTTTTGCTGTCAGGCCAAGGATGTGTTTTTGACAAGGACGTTGACTTTTAGCTCCTTCCCACCAGTGGTTGAGCAGCTGAAATACTGTGGGCAACAGTCTTTAGAAATGGGTCAGCGTTGACACATTGAAAACTTTGCTTAGTGCTGTTTAAAGAAATCCCATCAAACACTTGTAATTGTTGAGTCAGTCATTATTTGACTGAGCCTAGTAATGAATTCACTGTGTGGACCAGTGGTTCTGTGGTTGGCTGTGTGGTGCTGTTGAAGCAGAATTCCAAAAGAGATGAGGTTTTGATTGTTCCCCTGGAATAATGCCTCTGTGTGTAATGTCTTAGAAATTCTGTAATTGCACAGAGTAGCATTTCCCTTTTAGGTCAAGTGTGAAGGGTTTGCTTATGAAGGTATGACTGTAAAATAATGATAGGCATCACAGGGAGACTCAGACATGGCTTTTTTGACCATAGTTGCATTAATAAGATATATAAATTAAAACACCTGGGTTCTTTACGTGAGCATAAGGAGGCAGTAACCACCAAGGGCCAAGTGAGCACCCCAAATGAGAAGAAGCCTGTACTAATATCTGTATCTGCTGGATTGAGAATGGTTATGTTGGCTGCATTTGTTAATTTTAATAGATTTTACCTTACCTTAAGACATGTAGAAATACTTCGGCTGATGTAACAGTGGGTTTAGTGTGTGTGATCTGTGGGAAGAAATAGTAGATGTCTGTGTGCTGTATGGAGAACTGCAGAAATGAAGGATACACCTGGAAGAGATGAGTATTGCATGAACTAGGCTGCAACCAAGTCTCAGGCACTGTGGGTGCACCGAGACAGTCCAGTATTGCCTGCATTTTGGGTAAACAGGTAGAACAACACCTAGAAACAAGTCTGGCAATGGGCCTGTTCTAGGTCCTCTTCTCTGCCCAGGTCCCTCAGCTTTGTTGATGGTGCCTTGCATGGAGGATGGGAAAATGACTTAATAAGTAGAAAAGGGAGAACTAAAGTGAAAAGGTCAGTGCTCCACAAATAAACAAGGAACTTCTATTTTGTGCTTTTAGGATGTCTTCAAACTGGATATCAAACATGCTTTCTGATCTGCACAGTTACAGTCCGTAGCTCCTCATACCTTCGCCTTGGTGCTATAATATATGTACATATTGTGTCTTACAGAGCTGTTCTCCATCTTTACTGTTAGACGATCTTCACAGTTGGGGGTTGTTCTGCTTTTCTAAGGCAGGGAGAGGAGCATCGCATCTGAGTCCATGGCTGCCTGTACAACAGTGCCAAAGCTTCCTGAGGTGCTTGGTTTCCTTTATATGGGGCTAGAAGAGGATTTAAAGATAATTTAAATACATTTTTTTCATTGCCCTCAAGTTTTCCTGTAGAACTCCTTGGCTTTCTGAAGAAGGTTGGAACAGCATCAAATACCAGCAGGCAGAAAGAGGGAAAATACTCCATCTTGCCCAGTTGCTCCCCAGCAGATGGACAGACAGAGGTGTACACACAGCACCCGTGGTTTGTGCTACAGTAGAGGAGTGCTCTGCAGGGAATGACAGAGGAGCTGGAGGCCTGGGAGGGGATTGCACATCCATTTGTGGACACAGCCCCACAGAATCAGAAGAGATGTTTAGAAACAGCCACTGCCTCATAGAAGGTGCCACAGGAGAAGGAAGAGAATTCTTCTTCCTTGCAGCGCTTTAAGAGGGTCTGGGACAGTTACGCTGTCCATGAATCCACGTGGATTCCCACCATCTCACAGTGCAGGCTCTAGTGAGCAGCCTTTCAAAGAGCAATATGAATTTCTGACTTTCAGAGCTCTTTAGTTGTCTTTTAATAAGCAAAAAGGGAGGTGAATGCCTTGGTAACCTTCTCTGGCTTACTGTGAGCTACAGTTCTGGAGTTTTTCACATGGATTACAGTGACGTGGTTTGTGGGCAGCTAAGAAAGATTAAAAGGACTTACTCATCCCACTGTGGATGAGTCTGCCACAGTCTCCCTGTGCAGAGATCAGTTACACCCGCTGAGTTATCCTCAGGCAAAAGAAGCATGTTATTATGTGAACAAACCCCTGAATTCCTGCAGTGAGGTCCCTAACAAGATCTGCTGTCAAATGCGGTGAGTTTAGCTGTCAGGGTCTCATGTTCTGCCAGGATTTCACAGTCCAAAGAGAAGACTGATGTTTCTAAGCAATAGGTAGTGCTGAGACTTGCATCCTTTTCAGCAAGTCTTTTGCCCAGCCTTCAGGATCTCCATACCAGTGATGAGTTCAGGTTGTGCAGAGAGGTACAGCTTGGAAATGGTGGAGTTGGTGAAAACCTGGTTATCAGAGTCAAGGTTGTTACACAGTGATTTCTGTTTGTCAGCTCTCCCTTCATCTCCTTCCTGAGGGATGTTCATTACGTGCTTTTACAGAGTTCTCCCACAGAGAAAGCAGAATGTGCACTTATGTGGATGATAGCAGAAGGGATACACTTATGTAGCTCGCTCACCAGTAAGAAACTAGAAGAAAGCAGCGTTAGGATGACTCATGTTAAGTGGGTATAAAGTTGGATAACTGGAAGATAGGAAATGTGGGTTTGAACGAGGAGGAGTTACTCTGCTTAAGCAGTTTAGAGACTGGTTCTTGTCATTGCACCACTAGAAACTTTTGTCAATGACCTTGAAAGAAAAGAGCAAGTCTCGGCTTTCCCCTGCTGCCTGCTCATTGCCCAGAGTTTTGCCAATTCATGATTAAAGTAACAGTCCACTCAGAGTGATGATTCTTTAGTTGGGCAGAAACAGTATGTATTTCATGGGTATGTAAAGCAGAATAGCTGAGAACAGGGTGTGTGGTCTATGCTTAATAGTTTCCCTTCACAGTACCCCTGGAAACAATGACTTAAAACCTTTAGTCATTGTGGGTAGCTGAGACAAGCTCCCTGTAGTGTAAAATGGCTCAAAGTGCTGCCGATATTCTTGGCTCCAGAAGCCAACAGGGTGTAGTATCATTTAGTAACATAACTGTTACCCCCATGTTTATTAGGTAGATCTTCCTGACCCGTGTCTTACCATGTTGTATTCACAAATCAGGGTTATTCAGAGAAGAAATCTCTGAATGATTGGAGAAACCCAGTGGCCAGCAGTGAAACGGAGTCTCTGGGCAGCAGAGCCTGTTTCGTCTATTGGTAAAGGATAAAGTAAGGTCCAGCAGCTTCAAGATGAAACTAGAAATACTCCAGACTGAAAAAGAAAAGGAAATGAAAGTTCACAGATTGTGAGGAACGGGGGTGATGATTCCTTGGGATGTTTTCTCAGAGCCTTTGGGTAGATTTTTCACTGTGTCTAAACCAGATTTGATATTTCCTAGAAAGAAAGTTTTCCTACCAGAAAGGCTCCATTTCAGAGTTATTCCAGGATCTCTTGTAGACTGGTTTATGCAGGAAGTCAGATTAAGATCCCAAAAGTACTACTATGGGAATTTGATTTTGGAAAACACACCATGGTGCCACAAGGAAGCAACTGCTAGTCACGTGGTTTTTGTCCTCTGTTGTTAGTTTTCAGTATATGTTCTTCTGAGACACATCCATTGGATTTGGCCATACTTGCTCTTTAAACTGCCTAATTCTCTCTAATAAATTGTACATTAACACTACTATTTCAATCTCCAGCTGATAGATTGAAATTGTGTTAAAGGAAAGAGTGTTTACTGTTATTACAGCTGTAAGTTAGTTACAGGTTGGCTCCTGTTCTGACCTTTGCAGTTATAACAGCGCATGTTTGAATGTCATTGTCAAAGAATCAACTTCCCAGGCTGTGTTCTCCAGTGAGTATTAAATGGAAAAATCTCATCCTCAGTGTAGAGCAGAGTATCAAACGATGCCCACTGTCCCATCCCTTAGTACTGACCCTAACCAGAACTGCAAAATCCCCAGAAAGGCTGATACTGCAACAAGCTTTTGTTGTATGACTTTGCTCTTGTATCTCGTGATTTATCCTGTTTTGTAGGTTTCTGCATCATGGTCTTCAACTTTCTATCCTCTGCCATGATCCATGGCAATCCCTGTTCTGTGTTCACTGCTTCACATGAGGAGGTGGTGCTTACTGAGGTGATCCTTTGCTTTACACTGTTGGCTTGCTGACACTAGTGCAGAGTTGAAGATTCCATGAGAGGTTCGAAGAATCTCTACCACTGGAAGTCTTTAAGAACAGCCTCGATGAACCCCTCTCAGGAATGAAATAGGTATTGTTGGCCCTGGTTGGGGCAGAGGAATGGAAATAGCCTTTGGCCAGGTCCTTTCCAGGTGTCTGTGATAGATTTTTAATTCCCTTTCTTCGTGTATGGGAAATAAGAGGGGAAAAGGAAAGGCTGAATTTCCACGTTAGACATAAATTTCCATCATAACAAGAGCTGAGCTGGGCCTCCACACCTGGAGTATGTTAACAAACAGGAGGAAGTCTTAGGATCACAACAGCAGGAGGTTGGAAGGGACTTCAGAGGTTTTGAGTCTAACCTCGTGCTCAGAGCAGGGGCAGGACTTGGCAGAACGTCATGAGGTGCCCATCAGCCCATGTTTCCAGCCTAGGTAAGCCCTTTCGAGCAGCAGCCTCCAGCATGTCAGCTACTCCAGACAGTCAGCTCTGATTGTCTGAAAAGCAGATAGATTTTCTGCACCCAGTGTGTGAAAACATTTAAGTCCTTAAACCTCCTTGAACTTAAAGACTATCCAAAGCTCTGTCTGCCCATCTGTTAAGAGAGTTTCATGCTGTTGCCTGGTATGATAGCGTAGAAGCATCTCTTGAGTATAAACAGCTACCAGAAGTGACATATCATTTGAACCTGTTGTAGCTTATGGTTTTCTTCGAGTTCCAGAGGAAGAATAGATTCTTTTTTCATAGACCCACAGCCTGGGTTGTGGTGGGAGGGAGCTTAAAGCTCATCCAGCTCCAACCCCTGGCATGGGCAGGGACCCCTTCCACTAGAGCAGCTTGCTCCAAGGCCCTCTGTCCAGCCTGGCCTTGAGCACTGCCAGGGATGGGGCAGCCACAGCTTCTCTGGGCACCTTGTGCCAGTGTTTTTACCTTCTAGTTTATGTTGGTTCACCACATTGGTTTGTTGATGGCTTTAGGTATTTTTATGTCATTTTGGCTTAGAGTTTTTAGTGATGTTGGAAGCCAGGGAGGCTCATCGATGTTCCTAGATGTGAAAGCGATCTGGGCACATCTTTACTGCCTTTGAAGTACAACAATCAGCTTCCTTAATACATATCTGAGTGTGAGGAGAGGTAAAATTTACACAATTACCAATTTATTCTGTAAATATAAGAAGGGTACTAAGAAGCTGAGAGAATGACTGCCGTGGATTTGGTTTTACCTGTTTCCTAGTATTGCACATAGTGCTGAATTTTCAGTCTGAAGAAGCACTGAAAACAAGTTGGAAATGCTTTGAGGGCTGAGTAGGAGGCAGAAGACACCCACTGAAACAGCACGAGTTGAAAACAACACACAGTGTCTTGTACGCAGTGCCTGCCCTGACACCGTGTGTAACCTGTCAGCCATAGCAAAGGTTTTACTGCATCACCTTCCTCATGCATTGTCAGCCTTGACACAGAGAGCAGGTTGTCGGAGACCATCAGTCAAGCCATGAGGTGGGAAGCTGGTCTCCAGCTGTGGGAATAGCTGAGCATCCTGCATCCTGGCCATCTCTGTTCAGCATCTGCGTTCTTCCCACCTGCCAGAAACAAGCCCCTCAGCTTCTCTTGAAGAACTAAGGGCACAAGAGGGCAGAAAAGAAGCAATTAGTGCATAAGATTTTAATTGCTGTATACCTCAGTTATTGCACAAACTGTAAGAGAACTACACAACTGATATGTTGGATTGCTCAATCACAGTGGTATTTGGTTTAGATTTCAGCATAACAGCAATTAAACATCCACCTACAGCAGACTCTGAGGTAAATAAAGAAACACTTGGAAGTGAAGGCTTCAAAAATGCAAATTCAATTTATTCCAGAAGGGAGAAGTGAATTCCAGCTTTGCAAATGCTTTTCCTCCTCCACTCTTTTCTTCTCTCCTTGAAATGTATCTGGAGCTGTTTCAGATTGAACTGCAATCTAAGAATCATTTAAGCCTTGACTGTACACATGCGAGTTCCAAATTGCACATAGAAAACTAGTATTGACCCCTGACTGGAAACTGTTCTTTTCATTTCATTTTACTTTTACGTTGATTCAACTTCATTTATTAAGGACTCCAAGTGAAGCTGAATGTATTCCTGGGAAGGTCAGTGACAGGGTTTGCACAGGTTGAACTAAGTTTATTTTAAGGTATGTGGACTCAGCCCCAGAGGTCGTGCTCCGGGCTGTAATCTCAACTATTTGAATGATTGCTGGTGCTCTGACACAGAAGCAGCAACACTTAATGCACAGCTTTGTAAGTCAAACCAGAACCCTGATGAGCATCACAGGACAAACTCGGTCTGTGCTGTCTAGACAGGATACGGAGTGAGTCTGAGCATGAGAAATGCAAAATGATACAAAACCTCTTCTGAAATACTTTGATTTTGAAGGTGATGGCTCGAAGCAAGGCAGCAGTGTGGGAGGGTGAACTAAAAGGGAAGCAGAGGTGACTGGTGAGATCTGCTTTGGAAAGCAAAGGCTCCGGCTTGAAAAGACCCTTGAATAATGACAAACCAGGTGGCTGTGTTTGGTTTCCAGCAGAATAGTTCTTCTTTGGGTTTTTTTTGGCTGGAGAGTTAGTTGTGAAAAGGTTATGTATAATACAGCTGATATCAGCCCTTCTGGTGGTGTGGAAAGACATCTCTGGATTGGATGGGGCTTGGAGCAACCTGGTCTAATGGAAGTTGTCCCTGCCCATGGCAGGGGTTGGAACTGGATGAGCTCTAACATCCCTTCCCACCTAAGCAATTTTTATGATTCTATGATCTCATTCTCTTTTGGAGAGCCACAGAACAGGAATGTAATAGATCAATATGATTCCATAATCTTCCTATTACAGTATTTATTAGCACCAACTTTAAAGTTTCTTTGCTAAAGTATCCATGAGGTTTTGCTGGAGACAGAAGGTTTCTTGTTTATCCAGGGGAATCTGGATGGCTTGTTCAACAGGCCTTTGAGGTGACCCCATCTGTGGTTTGTACATCTGAGGGAGAAAAGCAAGCAGGGGGGTTGTGTCCTGGAAAGCTGTAGTCTGAAGAAAAGGGAAACTCATGGAAAATCTGGTGAGTAACGAGCTAAATGAGGCCGTTGTGTGATGCTGTGGTGAAAGGGGTAAGTCAGTGGTAATGAGAAATGCCAGTCAGCATGGCTTCCTGGAAAATGTGGCTCTGCAGATAAACATAATCTTGTTTCGTGTCTGAGCTTACTCTAGTGGTGTCTCTAAATATGTACAAGAAGAGAAGATTTCTTATACCAGAGGGCTTTTGATTTCGTAGGCAGAGATTTAATGAGATTTTGCTGCCTGGAGGACAAAACAAGCCTGATCAAACTGGGCAGGGGGGAAGGTAGTTCCTATCACCACTCGACGACTTGATGTAAGATATCTCAGTGAGATGGGCTAATGTGATCAGCTACCTTTGCGTAACCTCAGAAGACACAGGTAAAAACAATGAGGTCTGTCCCGTGCAGGAGGGTCACAGCAGCTTCAACTCGCAGTGGCTCCTTCCTGCTTCAGAAGTCACCCCGTTTTACAGTTCCAAGGTGAAGTGTGTGTTGCACGGAATGGTGTGATCCCTCAGCCCTATAAATAGCTGGGGCTTCCTGCAGCGTGGGGTGGCTTTATGCTCTGTGGACCTGGCGTGATGGAGACAGGATTGACTCTGTGGTGCCAGCTCTGGAAACGCCTCCAACGCCGGGCTCTGTGCATGACTTGGCACTGCTGGAGGGCCTTGGCCAGATGGGTGAGCCGCTGCGGGCAAGGGGAGTGCTTACAGGCCTCCAATTGAGCGTCCTGCTGAGTTAGATGATCATTCACTGTTCGAGCTCTCGACAGCATTTGGAATAAGCTCTGGGTTTCACAGTGATTTACAGAATCTCTTTATTTCTAGAATTGGGGTGTATTTTTCTATGTAAAACTCAGTGTTGAGTCTGAATTTGATGTATTTTGTAACTACAGTTACGTGGATGGTCCTGTGTATGTACCATTCCGATTACAAGGTGCCATGAATAGGTGTCTTTAAATGTGAGTGTAAGTATGTTCCAGGTACACTAGGAAACAATCCTAAAGGATAATACATGTTGATCTTAGGATGCAGGCATTTGTGTCACTTTGGTCTACTTTGATTTTCCCTTCTCACTATTGATCTGTTGCAGGTTCTTTTTTTTTTTGTGTGGGGAAAAAAAAAGAGGCTTTTATTTATTCCCTCCCCTGTTTTGTCCTCTTCTTTCCCCAGTTACCCAGTGGGAGACTCTTCCACGCAGCAGCTGTTATCTCGGATGCTATGTACATCTTTGGTGGCACGGTGGACAATAACATCAGGAGTGGAGAGATGTACAGGTTCCAGGTAATCACTGCCAGGTCACTGCTCAACCTGCTCAACCATCCACACCAGTTCTGTGGGACTCCTCTGCCTCCAGACGTGGCAGTTTCTGGTTTGGCTCCTGCAGACAGCCTTCACAGTTCAGACAAGACCCAGTTCTTCCATCTTGCCTTGTGTTATCTTTCATTACCCTCCCCATAGAGCAAGCCCTTGCAGGTGTTTGGGTTGCTTGTTGTTTTCTACTTTATATACTACCTTGAGGTTGAGTTAATCAGGAAATCCATTGATCATATGTGTAACAGTGCTTTTGGGCAGGGCCATGTGAAATGAATTCTGTCTTCTGTGGGGCTTTATTTTTCCCAGTTTTCCTGTTACCCTAAATGCACTCTCCATGAAGACTACGGAAGGCTGTGGGAAAACAGACAGTTCAGTGACCTGGAGTTTGTTCTGGGAGAGGTGAGTAGATTTTACTGCAGAGGTGCCAGTGGGGGTTTCTGGTGTGTATATTGTGTCCTGGGGAAAGGCAGATTGTAGAGAGGGGGGGGGCAGAACCCCTGGGAGTGAAGTTTGAAGAGCAGTGGCACTGGTAAAGTTGCTGTCTCTGCTTTAGTAAATTACACTGATCCAGATAACTTCCTAAAGCTGCAAATGAGAAGCTTTTCAACTGAGAAGATCCGTGGATCGCTGGGAGGTAACCCCAGTTTGTCACAGCACAGTATCATAGGATCATAGAATAGTTTGGGTTGGAAAAGACCTTAAGATCATCCAGTTCCAACCCCCCTGCCATGGGCAGGGACACCTCACACTAAACCATCTCACCCAAGGCTCTGTCCAACCTGGCCTTGAACACCGCCAGGGATGGAGCATTCACACCTTCCCTGGGCAACCCATTCCAGTGCCTCAGCACCCTCACAGGAAAGAACTTCTTCCTTAGATCCAACCTAAACTTCCCCTGTTTCAGTTTGAACCCATCACCCCTTGTCCTGTCACTGCAGTCACTAATGAAGAGTCCCTCCCCAGCATCCTTGTAGCTCCCTTCAGACACTGGAAGCTGCTCTGAGGTCTCCACGCAGCTTCTCTTCTCCAGGCTGAACAGCTCCAACTTTCTCAGCCTGTCTTCATACAGGAGCTGCTCCAGCCCCTGCTCATCCTCGTGGCCTCCTCTGGACTTGTTCCAACAGTTCCATGTCCTTTTTATGTTGAGGACACCAGAACTGCACACAATGCTCCAGGTGAGGTCTCACAAGAACAGAGCAGAGGGGCAGGATCACCTCCTTCGACCTCCTGGTCACACTCCTCTTGATGCAGCCCAGGACACGGTTGCTTTCTGGGCTGCAGGCGCACACTGAAGCCAGCTCATGTTAAGTTTCTCATCGACCAAATATATATATATAGTATATAGAGTTGTAATGTGAAAATGGTACTAATGACCTCTGTACTCAGTTGAGGTCCCAGCTGTTCCTTGGAAGGAGCAGTCAGTGCTTTGCAGATCATTTCAAGAGCAGTTTTAATGACTAAAGTAAAATAGAAAATGAAACCAAACCTCAGATGCAACAATAAGAGCAATATCTGTGACACTGAGCCTATGTATCAGCTTCCACTTAGTGAACATAACAGAGACTCTTTCCAAATGGTGTTTGCCATTAGGCTTTAAGGAAAGCGGGTGTTGGATTTCATCTATATGTGCAGAGCAAATGCAAGGCTGCCTTAGATTCTAACTTCAACTAAATGTATGGTAACCTGGAGCTCAGCCCAGCCTTCCACGACTTCCACCATCTGCCACCACCACTGTGGGATTTGGGTCTAGAAGTTCAATGTGTTTCCTTCCTTTGCCTGTGACAGAAGGAGGAACGAGTCCGAGGGCACACTGCAATTGTTACAGCTCGCTGCAAGTGGCTGAAGAAGAAGATCATGCAGGCAAGGGAGAGGCTGAAACAGGTGAGTCTTAGAGAGAATAGGTCTCATGGCAGGGGATGCTTATTCTGCCCCATTTTGGAAATCAGGTTGTCAGGAAACACAAGTAGTATCTGCTGAGACAGCTGTGGCACCAGAGCGGAGCCTGATGCTGAGGTGCCCTGGAGCAAGGGAAGGAAAGAGGATAATTGGCATTAACAGGCTGCAGGATGTGTATCAGGCCGGGTGAGGAGCATAACATGGAGGAGCCACAGTTAATCCGGTTATCTGGATTTGGCACTATGGTTCTTGGGAGCTCTCGTAGCTGTCAGCTTCTGATCTTGTGGAGTATCCCTGGGGATACCCCTGCCTCTAGGGAGGGCAGGAGCTGCGCGTCCTCGGGGGTGGCCTGCAAGATCAGACAGATCAGTGGGAAGGCAGCTTCAAGGTTTGGAGCTGGCTCTGTTCCCTTTACCTTAGCATTTCCTGACTTCTTCCAGAGTGGAAGGTCTGGTGTCTGCGTTCCTTACAGCTTTTTAACAGCAAATATCTGAGTGCTCTTGAGGAACTGGTAGCACATAACCTGCAGTAAGACGTACAGGTGCCTCATTGCCCCTTAGTTAATTGCTTTGCCCCCCCAAGCCCTCCGTCTTAACTGGATAAGGCTGGAGGGAAAGGTCATCAAAGTGGAACTTGGAAGTAATAACGTGGCTTACAACATGTCTGTGCAGCACTTTGAGCTCTGACTTTGCAAAGCAGGGGTCTGTGGAACCTGCTCCTCCATCTTTCTTCTCCAAGGAGAAACGCTGTTCCTGCTGAGGGCAGAAAGATGAATTCATTCCTCCCTTTTTCTGAGGTCCTGCTTTTGAGCCTTATGCAGGAGCTCACATTTGTTCTGATCCATGTTTGTCGCTGGATATGGAACGGTAAGTCTAAGGCATGAATTCCTTGTCTTCGTGTGGATAATCTTGAAGATAATGAGATCTTGGATCTTGAAGAATGCAGTCATGAGAAGGATCTTTCCTGTGGTTTGACAGTAACGTGTGTGAGCTGACACAGCCTTGTTGCCATGTTTGTTTATTCCATCTCATTAGAAATCAAAGCAAGACATTGAAGACGAGGGACATGCGACTTGCCAGAGGGATGGGATTGGTGGGAATGTCAAGTTGTGCCGCCTGCAGCCGCTGCTGGAGGTGCCCATCCGAGAGGCTGAGGCGCAGCCCTTCGAGGTGCTCATGCAGTTCCTGTATACAGATAAAATCAAGTACCCTCGCAAAGGTAGGACAGAGGGTTAGGAACCTGCCACAGCTGGGCAGGAAACAGTTATTTTGACCCAGAGTAGGATCAAGCATTTGCACATGATCAATAAACCACAAACTAAAACCAAAGGCATTCTGCTGTTCTGCACATGCAGAACACTGCAAGGACCATGGATCCTTTGTTGGCCTGTTCCTTTTTTCTGGCGTTGTTTTGATCCACTGCAAACTGAGCCCACACAGCAAAGCAAAGAAGTGAGGATTTATCATCTTTTCAAAGCGCCAATCCAAAAGAACGCCTCAAGAAAGGAAAAATCAATTTGATGCATTCACTGAAGATCCCCTGGTTATAAACACTTGCAGGCTGGGAGGTAATAGCCAGAGATCTCTCAGCTCCCACGCAGCAAATCTAATGGCCATGCTTTGAGTGATGAGGTGTGTCTGGCTGTGGGATTCAGAGTGGATACCCAGGGGGGACCTGCAGCTGGAAGGGCTGGGGAAGCTGTAGCCATGTGGCACAATAAGGTAAAGCAAGGTCCATCTATCCTAGCGCTGAAAGGTTTGCTTGAGCTTCAGTCCATAATCTTTCCTTTCTATAAAAGGTAATTCCCAGGGAAAGAATGGTATGTATGCAGTTGCTCCAAGGCTTTCCATGCAAGCCAGCCTGTCTTGAGAGCAAGCCTCATTAATGGCAATGAGAGAAGCTTCTCATTGGTGTCTGCTGACATTGCCAGATCCCGCTCTCAGCCAGTTCACTGATCCCTTAGGATCAGACCAAGGACATACTGAGCTCTTCCCTTTGTTACAGGCTTCTCAGGAAGCCTGCTACCCTTCCCCCAGCCCATCAAACACCCCTCTGCTTGGATCCTCCAATGGCCTTGTCCTGACCATTTGTATTCCTAGTTGCTCGTCTCAGTTCAGAGAGCAGCACCTTGGGGATCTGTCCAGAGGCTGAGCTAATAGAATTGGGCATGCTTATCAAATGGGATTTTCCAATTAGACACAAGGAAGGCATGTGACAAGCAAGAAGGCTTTTCTCTATCAAAAAGTAGTTACAGCAGATGGCCACAGATCTCCTGTGAGGAAATCAAAGGCTGTGGAGGATTATTCCTTGAGTTGGTGTCCCAGTAGTCCCATTGCAGTCGCCTGCACGGGTCCCCACTGCCCCTCTCTTACTTCAGCCCTTTCTTCTAGACCAGCCTCAGGTCTGGGCGTGCGCAAAGCACCTTCATAAGGGCCTGTCAGAATGAGGGAACTGATTGCTAATACTGCATCCAAACCCAGGGGCTGTTAGCAGCTGAGCACTTTGGAACACAGGGCTGCTGGCTTTGGAGCTTGTCAGTGGCTTTAGAGACTTCCCTTTCTTTTTGGGGTTTTAAAAAATCATAATCCAGATTGTCAAGATAAATTGAGCTCTGCAGCATTTTTCTCTCTTGTCATTTCAGGCCATGTGCAGGATGTGTTACTTATTATGGATGTTTACAAACTAGCTTTAAACTTCAAGCTCTCTCGACTGGAACAGCTCTGCCTCCAATACATTGAAGCATCCGTGGATCTGCAGAACGTGCTCATTGTGTGTGAAAATGCCAACAAGCTCCAGCTGGATCAGCTAAAGGTGATCCCAGTTTGCATACAGAGGAACTGATAAGGAAGTTTAACAAATAGAATTTATGTAATAAATGTTTTGCAAAAGCTGTTGGCTTTTGCAAATTCAATTCTTTCCAATAATTGTAGTTGCTTGAGTGTATGTTAGGGTGGGCTGGCCTGCTGTTGCTCACCAATATTAGGTAGGTTTTTTCACTAAGTGATATTTGTGCATATCTGCCCTGCAGGGATTTCAGGATGTATTTCAGGATGTAGAGGGCAGAGTGACTTTGCCTCTTCATCAATTCACTCTCCCTGCAGCAGGATGGAACGAGTGCGTTTTCTGTTCCCACTGTTCTATACAGATGCTGCAGACAAGCTCTTTCACCTGGGTGTGATCTAAATTCTGTTTTCATGGCTTTGATCTGAAAAGCACTCTACTGAAAACCAAAATGTGTCTGCAGTTCTCTGTGCAGTGGGTCAAGGGCTTTGCTGAAAGTCAGGGTAGGGTAGATACCTCCAGGCTGCTTTGCTGTGACAGCAGGTTTGTCATACAGGAGCCTACAAGACTCTTCCAGACTGTTGCAGCCTTCACAGAGAGAGTTAAGGCAAAATCCACGCAAGGAAATCCTGCACATTGTATTCTTAATGGAGAGTGTTGAGACCTCGTCAATCTTCTAATTAACTTCTGGTTTCTATTGTATAAAGAATTATTATGAGATAGCAACTAATCTTAGTTGGCTCCATGAGGTTTCCAGCATCTCCTGAGACTCCTGTTTCGGAGCAGCTAGATGAGGGGCAATGAATCTTTTCCTTGTTATTATTTCTTAGTCAGGTTTTTCTAGATGCTTAAAGTTGTCCTGAATTTCCTGTTCAAGTAGGAGCTGAAATGGTCCCTTAGGTCACTGAGGAGGTCACTGCTTGATAGCTCCAGCTGCAGGACCCATGTGGAGGGTCGTAAGAAAACGATGGTTGTTCACACGTGTGACATGTATGTGATGCTGTGGGATGCCTTCAGAGGGTAAACCATCAATCTGTTATTAATACTGGATTGGTGTTTTTTTTTAAGGAACATTGCCTGAACTTTGTGGTGAAGGAATCCCATTTTAACCAGGTAATAATGATGAAGGAGTTTGAGCATCTTTCTTCATCCCTCATAGTGGAGATTGTACGAAGAAAGCAGCAGCCTCCTGTTCGAACGCATTCCGATCAGCCGCTTGACATCGGTAACCTTCCTGCTTTTTAACCTAATTATTTGTGCTGGTTTTGCATTGCTAATGGTTTGCTTAGTCTAGGAAACAAAGGAAAGAGGGGCCGGAGCTATGGCTTTGCCATGTATTAGTTTGATAGTACCTGCTCATCTGCAACTATCACATCCTTAACTATCTCATTACGGTAACTTTCAGGAACATCTTTAATTCAGGACATGAAGGCTTACCTGGAAGGAGCTGGGACTGAGTTCTGTGATATCATCCTTCTCTTGGATGGCCACCCACGGCCAGCACATAAAGCCATCCTGGCTGCCCGCTCCAGGTGAGGCTGTGTAAAGTGCAGTGCTGTGCAGTCTGTGGGGCAGCTACCTCTTTTAGAAGACAGGGAGGAACTTTGTATTCACATAAAGCGTAAGACACGTCTTTGCTCAGTAACTGTAATAAGCCTTTAAGCGTCAGTGGTTAAATGGTTCGGGTTTTTTCAATTTGATACCCAGCAGGGAAGGACTGGAGGAAATTAAAACTGGAGAGGTTCTCTAGAGGATGTGTAAGAAGCTGCAGTGCAAGACAAAGAATCTGTACAGTCACAGGGAAGGAAAGAGGTGGTTCAGTGAAGTGGAAAGCACCAAATGTCCACTGAGGTCAGAAGGAGTCTTTTGATGGTGGACATCCATTTTGCATCACCTGAAGTTTGAATCTCTTTCTCCCTTGCTGGTATTTAAGACTGGGTATGAACAAGCACAGCAAAAAATGGTGCATAACAGAGACTAGATTGTGCCTGTACTTTGTTGAGGAGGCAAGTTCACCTTTCTGATGGTGGGGACTGTTCTCCCTCCTCAGTATGGCAGTGAAGGGAATCTGTGCTTTGCTTGTGTGTTCTGTGTACCTGCACCTTTACGTTCTGGAAAACATGAAGTGTTCACATAAAACATGAAGTGTTCACATGCTGTTTCAAATCCTGTCACAATTTTTGTCTAGTCCCAGAAATAATATTCAGTATTAGTTACCGTGGTATTTTACTAGAAGCATTTCACAGCTCTTAAAACACCCCTGCATGATTAGGAGCCTGCAGATACCAAGGAAATTCATAATGCTTTAAGCTCTCTACTGGGTCTTATGCAAATTGGACAAAAATCAAAGCACTATGTGTCCTAATTTTCAAGAAACAGGCAAATTTTGGGTAGTGCTGATGGAAATCAGGGGGATTATATTTGGAGTTCTCTCACAGGCAGACATATAAAACCAATCATTTAGCAGTGGTTTTGCCCAGGTTGTCACCTGAATTTGCTTCTTTGGAAGCTGCAGTGCTTAACAGCAGCCTCTGAACAATACTGGGTTAAACAATCTGTCTGCAGAATGTGTACATCAGTTTTACTTCCTTTTCCAGTTACTTTGAAGCCATGTTCCGTTCCTTCATGCCAGAAGATGGGCAAGTGAATATTTCTATAGGTGAAATGGTTCCCAGCAAGCAAGCATTTGAATCAATGCTTCGATACATTTATTATGGAGAAGTAAACATGCCTCCTGAAGACTCCCTGTATCCTTCTATCTAAAGGAATTGAAGGATCTGCCTAACGTGCACGTACAGCAGCTCGCTTTCCTTGCCAGGCAGAGCCTGGGAAGATTGCAGCTCAAGGATGCATTTTAACGTCTGCCACGGTTGCTTTACAGTTGTTTCCTTAATGAGATGAATAGCTACCTCTTTGCTGCACCTTACTATTACGGCTTCTCCAACAACAGACTGCAAGCCTATTGTAAGCAGAACCTAGAAATGAATGTCACAGTGGAGAACGTACTACAGGTAATTGTCCCCAAGCAGCCTTCATTAGTCGTTTGAATTAGATACAGGGAAGGGTCTGGTCAGCTGGGTACCCCTAGTGCCAGGTTCACTGAGTCACCTCCAAACTCACATCCACTGAGACTGCAAAACCCTTCTAATGCCAGTGGTCCTGCATGGCCACTGTAGGAGCACAGGCTCAGGTGGTTTTGTTTCCTTATCTGCTTTTTGTGTCACCGGTGCTCCTGGGCTGAAGTGTTTAGTAGATAGTGCTCAACTGGCCAACAGGATGTTCCTCATCCCCCCATTGTAGACCAGTGTTTCTAAGGGTCTTTTTAAGAGGTACCATGTGCACTGCACTCAACTCCAAACCCTTTTTTTTTGGCAGACATTTGTACCAGGGCAAATGGTGATGTGCAGGTGACATTAATCTTGTTTTATCAGTAAATGCTAAGAGGATCTGGCAATGAAGTTTAAGCTAACGAAGAATATTCTGTGATAAGAAAGCCTACAATGCCATCTACTAGGTAGGCAGCCCGAACCCTCTGCAACACAAGCAGAATCAATTCCAGCATTAACTGCTTTTGGCTCTTGCCAGTCTCACCAGGCACTTCAGGGAACCTGGCTCTGAAACAGATCTGCAGTTTCCTACTGATTATCTCCTGGAGACTCAATGCATTTAAATCCAAGACTTTAGTTTTCAATAGTTCAGAAAACTGGAGATGTTTCCCTAGCTCAGAGGAATTGCCTCATCTGAGTCAGAGCAGTGTTTGTGCACTGTACCTCTGAGCTATGCAGAAGGAAGATCACATCATTGCTTTTGCTCTAGATTTTAGAGGCAGCTGACAAGACCCAGGCGCTGGACATGAAGAGGCACTGCCTGCACATCATCGTTCACCAGTTCACCAAGGTTGGTTGCATCTTTTCTGGGGCTTTTGAGAGCTGCTGTCCTCTGTCACTGCGTTGGTTAAAGACACATTAATATAGGAATCCATTTCACTCTCTCTCATGTGAGACAGCTGAGAGCTGGCTGAGTGTTGCCGATACTCCCTGACAAGTCTGCCAGGCATAGTTTAAACACCAAAAATAAATGAAGGACTAGAACAGCAGGGTCTGGAAATGTGAAGACCTTCCAGAACAGAAGTTACCCACAACTGCTTCCATTTCCACTTGTTCCGGCTGTTGATTTTGTGCCATGCCACTGTTGGGTTCTCATGTGTATAGCAAGATAAGTTTGTGATATATTGAGGGCACAAATCTCTCTTTCACTGGCAGTCATGAATGTGCTGTTCATATTTCTCTTGAATTATTCTCTGTCATAGATATTCCACTCTCATGTGCCCAGAAGGCAAATTACCATGTCCTGGCTGGGCTTTCTGTAGTTTCCATGTTCTGATACGTGGGATGATGCATTAGTGATAGGAAAGGTCAAGAGCCTGATGTGCTGATATTCCTGTCCTCACTTGAGAGAATAAGGGTATTATCATTTAGTTGTTCTTGTGAGATATGATCCCTTCATGGGAGTTCCCCAGAGTGTCACCAGTTCATGGCACAATGTATCAGCAGTGTTGAAATCGGCTGATAAATCACAGGAACTGGGATTTCTGGATGCTATGCACTTACTGATAGTAATTCCCAAGTTAATATTCAGGTAGCTTGCTCTTTTTTGTGTATCTAAACTCACAATCCTCCACCGCTGCCCATGGGGAAGGAGAGCACTGCTCAGTCCAGTCTGTATCTGAAGATGCATAGGGAGCTATTAAGCCTCTTTATGAAATGCCTAAGTTGCCCAAGTGCAAGGCATTTTACATCCAGAAATAGCTGAAAGTGCATAAAAAGCTTTGAGAGTGGAGCCAGCATCCAGGAATCGCACTCCCAGTGGAGGGTCCTAGCATGAGGTTACAGCCCCTGCCTTCATCTGGTGGATTTTCTTCTGGCCTCATGACTCCTGCAGAGGGGCCCAGCTTCAGCAGGGGATGGAGAATGGTCCCACTGTGAGTTACAGGCAGTTGGGGCATCTCCTGGGGCTACAGTCCCTGAGAGCTGAGCTCTCATGGTCTCAGCTTCCTGTGGAGGCCCCAGGAAGACAAACAGGTTGGCACAAATCTCAGCAGAACGTGCTGGGGGGAAGCGAACGTTGCGCCATCGCAGAGATGGGAGCTAAAGGGCGTTCCTCGATTGTGTTCCACTCACCAGAGTATGTGGAAATGTTTTCTATTTAAACTGTTGCCTGCTAGAAGAGTTTTGCTCAGACTGTGGCTGGAAGCCTGTCAAGCAGATGTGCATGAAGAAACCTTCATTATGCAATGTTTTTCTTTGCCTTGAGAGGCTTCAGTGTGTGAGTTTTGGCCCTGTGCTGGCTGCCTCTGTGTGTGGCTGGGCTCCTTGGCAAGCTGCAGGCTCTGAAGGGGGATCTGTTCTAGCTGTGCCAGCCCAGCAGGTCATGGAGGCTTGGACAGGCTGGGTGGATGGCCCTTGGCATCTCCTGTTCTTCCAGCTTGGTTAACGCTGTTCTCAATGCCGACTGTCAAGGAGTTTCCCCCCCCAGTAAGAACATTAATGGCAGAGCTGTGCCCAGAGGTTTGCTGCTTTGGGCAACGTGGGTTTAGGCTCCTGTGTGTCGGTATTGTGCAAAATGCCCAATAAAACTGGTGTTCTGAAGTGTTTGTACTGACACCCTGATCTGTTCCTCCACAGTGCATGCCTCAGTGCTTCCCACCCATGTTAAGGGGGTCCCTTTCCCTCCCAGTCATCACAGACCTTTACTTTGGGGATATTATTACTTCAAGCACGTGTCCTGAGCTCTTCCTGAAAGCATCTCAGCCATTTCCTTCCTGGGCTTCAAAAGATGCTTAGGACATCTTTATTCTTTATCACAGTCAAGCTTAGAGTGAGGAGATCAGTGAGTACTGGTTGGGCAAGTACTCAGGCTTTTAGGCAGAGTCTGCCTTCAAGGCTGGGCATGTATGTTAATAAATCTAGAAAGAGGGATTCCTGGCTCATTACTGTGAGGTTGTGGAGAAGAAAGGAATGTGTAGAGCTCCTTTTTGGTAACAGCTGAGCTTCTGAAGAGTCTTCAGAGCATAAAGCTTGTAGATTCTCGTATATCTGATGCGGTGAAGGTTTGTGTTGGCAGGTACTCCAGTGACCTGCCTTGACTGCAGGAGGAAAGCCAGCACCACCAGCGTGGACACTAAGCACAGCCTCTCCATAGGAGCAGACAGGGTGAAGAGATCAGGTCCTAAGTCACGTTCTCAGTAGAAACACACAGACTTCAAAGTTCACGGCTGTGCTGGTGCCCAGCTTTGCTTTCAGGAGTGCTTAGCTGGCATCCATTAGCAGGAGAGTTGTCACTATAAACAGTAATTACCCTCCTTTCCCAGAGAGGCAGTGCTGGGGTCAGCGTTTCTGCTGTTCTCCATCCCATGCCCTCCATGCAGCAGCCTGAAACTGGGTTCCAAGTGCAGGAAGTCATGAGCGGAGCGCAGGGCTGCGATTTCATGCCGTATGTGCCCAGGCTCTACCTGCTTCACATGGGGTGGCTGGGGTGAACTGCTGCGACATCAGCTGCCATTTGGGGAGGGCTTTAATTCCTTTCTGTTGTTTTCTGTTCTGTTTTTCTTTTCCTTGAAGGTCTCCAAGTTGCCAAATCTCCGCTCCCTGAGTCAGCTCCTCCTTCTTGACATCATAGAGTCGTTAGCTAACCACATATCAGACAAGCAGTGCGCGGAGCTGGGCTCAGACATTTGACACGCTTTGGTAATCGAGCTTCTCCCTTGTTCCTCAAACAAACTAGCACTTTATGGCTGGCTCCCTCTTCTACCATTCCATACCGAGCTGCTCACAGTGTCTACGCAGTACAGCAGGCTCCCGAGGAGCATGGACAGCTGACGTGCTCTCCTGTGGATTTGCTTGGTTTGTACCTTTGTGGCGAAGGGTTTGGTCTCTCTTACGCAAATGTCAAATTGAAACCATTGCAGGAATTAATTTATTCCATGTGGTTTGGGGAGTAACTAAGTTCAGAATCAGGCCCATTATTACTTTTATACTGTAAAAGAAAGCAGTCGTGAGGAAGGGCGGCGTTAATACTTGGAAACACAGGATTTCAAGGCTATTTAAAGAACTTCAGCTGACACAGGGGAAGTCACATAAAACTGGAAGCAGTGTGTGGTGCTCACAGGGAGGCTGTGACTGTTGGAGCAGGATGGAGGGACTTGTCAGAGCCTCTCCATGGTGTGGATTAAAAGATAAACCCTTCTGCAGCTGCCTCCACTGGTGGGCTGCAGGAGGGCCAGGCCTTGCTCTGCAGCAGCTCACACTAGAAGATTACAGTGGTCCATCCTGCACACCAAATCCATTAATCCTGTCTCAGTAAGCCTTTCTAAATCAATTTATTAATAAAGAGTTAACATCTTCCCCTGGCATTTCGTGATTGACTTGGCTTTCATTTTGGAAAAAAAAGAAGCAAAAAGAGCTCTGAGCTTGATGAAGGTCACTTTGTTAAAAATAACTGTGCTACATCTCGTCACTGATTTCACGCTGAAGTGTCTTCATTAGTCGTTGCCTTTGCAGGAAGGTGAATGGAGGCAGAGCCTTTCCCAGCCAGTTCAGCAGCAGCTCCCCAGCTCCCTGGGTGCTGGATGCTTCCCGTGCCACAGAAAGGAGAGGAGCTTTACTCCTTTACTTTACACATGGGATCGGTGATGGCTTGGCAGGAGCCCAGCAAGGACCAGCCTCCAGCTGCTCCAGCCCTGAAGATGCCAGCGCCAGACCCATCCCTCCTATACCAGCACCAGGAGAAGCCACCAGCCTCCTGGAGCAACCTGCCCAACCCTGACCAGAGCTGGCAGGGTCCCCATGTGGGGTGAGAGCCTGGCTCCTGGGCAGGAGGAGCAGGAGTCCCGCTGAGGCTCACTGGGAACAGGAACAGAGGAAAAAGAACAGATTTTAATGAGGAAACGTGCAGTGAAGGAGGCAGCAGTGAGGTCCTGCCAAGGAGCACCACTAGGCCTCGGCCACCTCCAAGCCCAGGATCTTCTTGACGTAGTTCTGGACGTTGACATGGAGCTGGGGAGCTGTAGCAGAGAAGGTCTCCATGGCCAGGGCCCGGGCTGCCTCCGACCCGGCCCACATGGCGCGGTAGAGGGGCAGGGTGTACTTCTGCTTCCCCTGCGGAGACAGAGCGGGGGTCACAGCCCAGCCTCCTCCCTGGCTCCAGCAGGGTGAAGCCCCTGGAACCCCACATCTCCCCTCCCAGGGCACAGCACCCCCAGCAGCGCCCTGCTCTTGACCAGAGAGAGAACACAGAGGAATGGGCACCCCCCTTGTGCTGGGGGCTGGAACTGGATGAGCTTTAAGGTCCTTTCAACACAAACCAATCTGTTGCTCTATCAATAGCAAGAGCCAACCTCCGGCCATCTGGCACTGAAGGTCCTGTGCCCCTTGCCCATCCCTGCCCCAGTGCACGCTGCTGGGCACAACCACCACTGCCCAGGGACAAACCTGGCTCTGGAGGAAGTCCTTGACCTTGCTGTACTCGGCCTCAAGGTCGTTCCTGAGGATTATCTGGCACCAGCGGAGTCGCAGCTCGGCGTTCTGGGACCTGGAGATCTTTGGGTACATCTTGCTCAGCCTTTCCACATTGCCTGCAAGAAGGGGATGGTCACCATCCACATGGCAGCTTTGGCCCTGCTCCTACTCCGAAGAGACCCAGCGAGCACATCCCGGCTGTGCTGCAAACCCTCTGGGATGTCCCCGTACATCTTAGGGACATGCTTCCCTGGCTTTCCTTTCACAACCACACAGACAGAGGCCTCCCAGACACCAGGAACCACACTGCTGGACTGCGCTGGAGACGGGTGGATGGCCACGCACCCATGAGTCCTTCTGATGTGGTCTCACGTCCCTGGCCACCTGGCTGGACCAGGACATCACCCCGTGTCCCCTCTGGGCAGCAGAGCCCCAGGGCCCTCACCTTGTGGCAGGGGGGACTTCTGCAGGACCTGGTCCAGGAAGTAGACCAGCTGGTACGTCCTCCAGGCCGTGATGTCCACGGCTTCAATCGCCTCCATGTCCAAGCCATCGGCTGCCCAGAGCAACGCCAGCTCCTCTGCTGGCTTCATCAGCACATCCCCGGGCGAGAGGTCAGGCAGGAAGGGCGGCCAGCCCGGCGTGTCCAACCAGCGGCTGAACTCGAAGCCTGCAGGGAAGGAGAGCTGAGCCCAAGCTGCCTCCTCTGAGGGCATCCCCAGCACCAGAAAACCTGCCTGGGGACGGGGACAAGGCCAGGACAAGGCAGCCGTCTCCAGTGAGACACACAAACCAACGTGCACGGGGTCTGAGGGACACGCAACGGCTCTGACGCCCATGGGTACTGGTTTGCAAAGCAGAGCCCGGTCCCCTGGCCGGGAAGGCACTGACCTGGGATGGAGTCCACGCCTTTCTCCTTCAGCTCTGGGAAGTACTCAAGGAAAAAACCGAGGGCATCGTCTGCTGTGATGCTCTGGAACTTGAACCGGTTCACGTAGGCCTGCGGGGATGGCCAGGGCATGATGCTGCATGTGCTCACCCCACGGTGCTGCTCCGTCTCATGGGGGTTTAGCCTTGCTGAGCCCACGCCAGCCCCTGTACCCCCCAGGAGTCCTCTGGGCATTGCCACCAGCTACCATGGGCATGGGGCCAAGCTCTGCCCTCATCTCATCCCCACATGAACATCTCTGTTTCTCATCTCCTCTTCCTCTCCCCAGCAGCCCTGTCCAGCCCATCCTTCCCACAGTCCCATTGTGCTCCCACTAAAGAGTTTCATGTGACTTGGCACCTCCTTGTACCGACCTGGAGGAAGGCATCAAACTTGCTCTGGTCCCCCACCAGATGCGCCAGGTAGCTCACGAAGCAGAACCCCTTCTCGTAGGGCGTTTCGTTGTATGTGTCCTCGGGATTGATACCTGGAGCAAGGGAAAGCCCTCAGGAATCTGCACAGAAAACAGCCCTCATGTGCTGAGATTTCCGCTTCCTGTGCTGGCTGCGCATCCATCATATCCCTCCTGGAGCCATCGCCTGCCTCGGGCACCAGCACTGGTTGTACTGCAGGCAGGAAGCCCCATAGCAGCAGGGCTGCCCCTAGCCCCACACCTCGCTCCCACAGACCTGGCTCAATGACCACGCGCAGCTTGTTGAGCGGATGCTCCTCCCCGGTGCTGTCCATGTGCTGGCGCAGGAGGGCCCTTCCCGTCGCCGCCTCCAGGCACGTGTACGCCAGACCTGGGCAGGGACAAGAGGCAGGCGTTTGGAGACCCCAACCAGACCCCTGTGCGCTGCGAACCCAATGGGGGCTGCTATGGGAGGGAAACAGTGTCAGCTCGTGAGCTGGGAGAGGAGGAAAAGGATGGGGCCCCGTGGTGAGGCCACGCACCATAGACCTCGGTGGAAATGCGCCTCTGGGCGTACATTGTGAAGCCCTCGTTGAGCCAAAACTCGCCCCAGGAGGCGTTGGTGACCAGGTTGCCAAACCAGCTGTGGGAGATCTCGTGGATGATGACATCGGCCAGGGAGCGGTCCCCGGCCAGCAGGCACGGCGTCACGAAGGTGAGGCAGGGGTTCTCCATCCCACCAAAGGGGAAGGAGGGCGGCATGAACAGGATGTCATACCTGCAGGGGGGGGAACGGACTGGTCAGACCCACCTCTTCCTGCGGATGCAATGGGATGATGGAGCCATGCTCCAGGAACAAGGTCCTTTGGCAGCAGAGCCATACCTGCCCCAAACATAAGGTCCAAAGAGCTTCTCTCCAACCGCCAGGAACTCCTCGATCACCCCATCATACTCCTTCTTCGCAGCCTCGATCAGGCAGGGCTCGGCCCAAACACGGCTCCTGGCCAAGTGTGTAGAGAGGAACCTTTAAGCACTGGTGGACTTTCACCCTATTGCTTCCTCAGCCAAAACCCACACGTGTTTATTCCACAGCAAAGTAACAGCTGATAAAGGAAGCTCATGAGACTGATTGATAGCGCAAACTGCTCTGATTCCTTTCCTTGTCTGAAAGTCAAAGGGCTTTTATATGGTGGCTGTGACAGCTGGAACCTGAGCAAATCCCCGGCCTTGGAGAGACGTGGGGCCTCTGCGAATGGGGACTGCTCTCACCAGCATGCACAGGGCTGAAACAGAGCCAGGGACTCCCTAGGAGCTGAGGTAACCGGCACCAAGAGCAAGGAGCATCCTCACCCATCACAGCTGGGCCCTGGGGATGCAGCATTGGGTCATGCTCTGCAGAGCCCAGCGGTGCAGGGCAGGCCCAGGAGCTTCACCCTGCAGCTCGGTGAGCTCAGTACAGAGCCACGTACCTTGGGCCCACGTCAGCAGCCACAATGTCCCCAACGGCCAGAGCGATCAGGTAGGAGGGGATTGGCTGGGACATCTTGAAGACGAAGGTGTTGTCTTCCTTCTTCTCCCAGCTTGTGGCACTCATCACAGCCACGAAACCCTCAGGGACCTGGCCATGGAGATAAACACACCTATTACATCCGTGACATATGGAGAGGGATGTCAGCTAACCCACCTGGGGACACTGCGATGTCTGCTGCTCAATGTGTCCCAGCACGCTGAAGGTGGCCAGGTCTGTGGCACTGCAGGTTTTGATGGGCTGAGCAGAGCAGCAATGCCCTGGGCTCCAACTCGGGATCGCAGCGGCATCCCTGCAGCAGCATCGCTCAGCTCTGGGGCTCAAACACCATTTGGGTGCAATTGGTCCCCCCACTCAGCTTGTCCTTGTCACCCTCCCACTGCTACACACACCAAGAGCAGATGCCCTGCTGCCCTCAGGCTGCTATGAGGCAAACCCAGGGGTCTCTGTGGTAGTTAGAGGAATTACTTAGGCAAATGGCAGTGTTCAAGACCAGGTTGGACCGGGCTTGGAGCAAGCTGCTCTAGTGGAAGGTGTCCCTTAACATGGCAGGGGTGGAACTGGATGAGCTTTAAGGTCCCTTCAACCCAAACCATCCCATGACTCTGTGACGCTATGAAATGCAGCAGCAGAGGAGAGCAGAGAGGTTTACACGGAGTTGATCCTGGCTGGCATTCGGACATCAAGCACTGAGTATTTCAGCCACCTCCTGCTGTGAGAGAAGAACTTGGCGGGACAGCAGCACGTGCGCCTGCTCGCAGGCATTGCATGGGGCCTGTGCTGGGGGGAGCAGCACGAGGCCCATTGGGGTCCGCTTGTGTTCCTCTGGAGAGGAACAGAGGAGGAAAACAGGAGCCTGTATGAATGATAGCTCGGTGCCTTCCCTGCTGCATGCCAGTGCCGGAGGACTTGAGAGCGTGCGCTGCAGGGATTCAGCGCATCCCAACAGGCTCCCACGTGAGTAAGCTCAGGGTGGGCTCAGCTCCGCTGGGTGTGGGTGCACCCCGGGGCCCCTCTTACCTTCACGGTGGCCGAGTAGGTGCATTTGACGGACGGGGTGTCAAAGCAGGGGAAGAAGGACCTGTTGAGGACAGCCTGGCCTTGGGTGTACATGAAGGGCTTCTGCTTCCCTGCCGTCTGCTCGGGCGCCAGCCAGCACACCTATGGGCAGAGCAGAGCAGAGGCCGCGGTGAGGGGCTCACCGCTCCCTGCCCGGAGGGAAGACGGGTGCCCCCCCCCCCCCCTCCGCTCACCCCGGGCCCTTCGCCCGCCTCGTAGTCGATGCGCAGCGAGAGGCGCTCCTCGGCGCGGGGCACGGTGATGAGCAGCGCCCGCCCGAAGCCGGCGAAGGGCTCGGTCCGCACGGGCAGCGGCCGCGGCGCGCCCGGGGAGGGCTCCCCATGGCCGGGCAGCAGCGCCGCCCCCAGCACGTTCAGGCTGCGGTGCGCGTCGAGCCGCAGCACCCCCGCGTCCGCCCCCTCCGCGCCGCCGCCGGGAGCGCGCCGCAGCTCGAGCCGCGCGCTCCCGCGCAGCCGCCCCGCGCCCGCGAAGGCCACGCGCAGGGACAGGTGCAGGTGCCGCAGGCACCACGAGCCCGCGCTGCTGGCGGAGGCCGCGTCACCGCCGCGCGCCGACATCGCTGCGGGGCGGGGCCAAGGGGGGGAAACGGGCGTGGTCATGGGGAAATGGGCGGGGGGAAGGGGGCGGGGCTACCGCGGGAAGGGGGCGGGGCTACCGCGGGAAGGGGGCGTGGCTACCGCGGGAAGGGGGCGGGGCTACCGCGGAAAGGGGGCGAGGCCGGGGATGGGGAGATCCATCCGGGAGGGGAAAGAGGGGGGATCTGTCCGTAGGGGAGACCCATGGGGGGTCAGGGGGGAGGCGGGCACATGGGTGAGGGAACCCAGGGGGGTCCGGAGGGGGAGTTCTGGGGGGAGACCCATGGGGGATCAGTGGGGAGGTGGGAACATGGGTGAGGGAACCGGAGGGGGAACCGGAGGGGGAGTTCTGGGGGGAGAACGATGGGGATCGGGGGGGAGGCGGGCACATGGGTGAGGGAACCCAGGGGGGTCCGGAGGGGGAGTTCTGGGGGGAGACCCATGGGGGATCAGAGGTGGAGGCGGGCACATGGGTGAGGGAACCGGAGGGGGAGTTCTTGGGGGGAGACCCATGGGGGATCCATTCCGGAGACCCAGTGTAGGGTCCGGGGGGGGAATCCATGGGGGGCACCCAGGAGGGATGCGGGGGAGAAGCGGGGAGAGGTCGTGGGGCGGGGAGTGTGTGTGTGTGTGTGTGTGTGTGTGGAATCCAGCGGGATCAGGGAGGGAAACTGAGGGATCCGTATGGGAACCCCATGGGGGATCGGGGGGTGGGGGGGGGAATCCATGGATCATTCATGGGAGCCCATGAGGGACATCCAAGAGGGATCCGGGGGGGTGCGGAGGGGGGATGTGGATACAGACCCATGGGGGAGACCTATCCGGGGGGGGATCCCTTTGGGATACCCATGGGGAGACCCGGGCGGGATCCGGGTGAGGGGAACCCATGGGGGGCATTCAGGGGGATGCGGGGGGGGTGCAGGCCGGGGGGGGGGGGGGGGATCCCGGGCTCCGCGTCCCGGCAGCAGCGGCACCGGGGGCCGGGCGGGGCCGTGTCCCGGGGGCCGGGCCCGGGCCTGCGCGACTCCTCCCCGGGGCCGGCCCGGTCAGCGCGGGGTCCCTCGGCAGCGGCGGGACGGGGCGCAGCGAGCGGTGAGCGCGGCAGGGACCGGGGCGGCGGCGGCACCGGGGAGGGGACGGCGAAGGATGGGGGGGGGGGGCACCGAGGTGCTGGGGTCGTGCTGCGGGGAGCGGCGGTGGCAGCGCCCGGGGGTGACCGCAGCCGCTGCGGGGACTGGCACCGGCTCACACCCGGCGCAGCCCCCCTGCTCTGTGCCCCGCAGTGTCCCCATCTCCCCACGGGGACCCTGTCTCAGCAGTGGGACCCACAGCGGGGCCCGGCGGGCAAATTCCCGTGTCCCAGTGCCCCCCCCGGTGTCCCCTGGACCCCCATCCCTGGTTGGGGGGGGGGGGGGGGGGGGGAGCTGGAGGTGGCAGCCGGGGCTGCCTGTTCCTGCCTTGCATCCCCAGTGACGCGGGTGACGTGGGGAAACTGAGGCACGGCAGCGGCTGAAATGGGTGCTGGCTCTCTAGGGAGCGTGTGTGGTGCTGCCCCACGTCTTCCCTCTGCAGGCGGAGCAGCTCGTGGTGTCTGAGCCCGGCTTTGAGCATGGGAGGATGCTGGAGGGTCACGGGCACCTGTGGGTGCTCCACGGGTGGGTGCTGTGGGGACTTTGGCTGGGATTTCAGTGCTGTTTCCACTGGTAGCAAAGGGGTCCGATGGGTGCTCAGCCACCCTGGGGGATGTTCTGACACGCCGGGGATGCTCGGCCATGTTCAGGTGCAGGGATGCCCGAGCTACGTTGCTGTGCCGGAGCATCCCCACGTCCCATGTGTTGGTGCCTGGTGGGGTTGGAGCCCCTCAAACACGGTTCTGTGGCTGGGGAAGCTGAGTCAGGAAATCCCGGTTGTCCCGGCCGGATCCTGGCTGAGTCATTTGCAGGAGCTGAGTAACTGCGCTCCATGGGTGGACAAGAGCTGGGCTCTGCCTGCCCTGCCCACCCCCTGCCTCAGTTTCCCCACAATGCAGCACATCCCCGGCATAGGGAACCCGCTCCTGAGGGACCAGGGTGGGCCTGAACAGGGGGAGATGGGGTGGGATGGGGAGTGTGGGGCTGGGTGATGGGAATGATGTCCCTGAGGCAGGATTTGGGCCTCTTCCTTCTGCTGAGGGGGGCCCAAGGCTGAGTGTTGGTGTGTGGGGAGGGGAACAAGGACCGGGAGAGGGATGAGGATGAGGATTGGGATGAGATGGGGTTGGAATTGGGGATGAAGACAGGAACAAGGATGGGGATGGGGACAAGGTGTGGGATGAGATGGGAATGAGACTTGAAATGGTAATGGGACGGGATGGGAATGTGGACAGAGATTGGACTGGGATGGGGTCAGGGATGGTGCTGGCGGTGGCTGAAGCAGGGCTTGGGGCACAGGGGGAGGCTCTGTGGGGCAGGAGGGGACGCCGTGGGGCAGGAATGGGGCGGCCTGGCTGGCCGCAGGTTATAAATAGCCCTCCGAGACGCGAGGCTCTTTCCTGCTGCCCTCCCTGCGCTGCAGCCCCATGGACAGGAAAAAGGTGTTTCCGCTGTGGACGGGAGCGGGGCCCGGATGGGGGCACGGGTTGAGGCCATGGGCAGATGGGGGGGGGGGGGGGTGTCAGGTTTTCCCCCCACCCCGGGCTCTGGTGCTGGGGGTGCAGCCTCTGGGCCGGGCTGGAGCCGTGGTGGGGCCGGGAACGTGCCCGGTGCCCCCGCGTGCCCGGGGCCGTGTTCCTGCTTCCTGGCTGGAGCGGGATCCAAGTGGAGCTGGGAGAGCTGGAGCCGGGCCTGGGGGGGGGGGGGGGACGGGGAGCGGGGTCCCTCGAGGTGACTCCGACCTCGCATTGCTGCGGGACGTCCCCTCACTGCCCCTGGGGAGGTTCGACCCCAGCCAAGGGACTGGGGCCACCCCATGGGATGGGGATGGGAGGCCCTTGGGATCCCTTGCTGGGATGTCCCTTGGGGGGCAGCCCCTTTGTACCCCCCGCAGGGGGGCAGTGACAGGGTTGTGTCCCCAGGGATGGGGTGACTGGGACCACCCCCCGTGTCCCCAGCCTGGGCAGGCTCCGGTGGCTTCCCTGCTGTGTTTGATGGCACGGCCTGAGCCCTGCTCCTTAACAAGGGGCCTCTAACGAGCTTTGCGTGGCCGTGCCGTGGGTCTGGGCAGGGCTATGGACATCGGGCGCTGGTGCCGGATTAACTGCCTGGATTAGGGGATGCTCAGCGGGAGGGGGCCCGGCGCCAGCCACTGCCATGGGAAGCGACAGAAACTGCGGGGTTTTCCTTAACCAGCGGCTGCGGGAGCTGCCTCCAGCGCTGCCTGGATTGGGCCACAGCGGGGATGGAGCCAGGAGCCCGGGTGCTGCCCTGCAGGCACCAGGGGTTGGGGTGCTCCAAGGCATCGCATGGGGAGGGGGCAGGTGGGGACAAGCCACCCATCCCCAGGGCTGGGGGACTGGTGTCCTGGCATCCCCTCACTGCCAGGATGTGGGAATTGGGCTGTGAAGGTCTCGGCCGTGCTGGGGGAAGTGGGTTTAGGACGGGAGCCAGCACTCGAGTTAATGCCTCCCGCTATGGATCCAATGGGTTCCCTGCCTCTCGCGGAGGAGAGGAGGTGGGAGCTGCAGGAGGTGGGTTTGTTCTCGTCCCCCCACCCTCATCCTTGACTCCCACTGGACACGGCCATGGAGCCTGTGCGGATGCGGCTGAGCGCTGTCACCGCCGGCAGCGGAAACTCCCCCTGCCCGGGGCCGGGCGATAGCTCACCGGGTCCTGGCTTCCCCTCCACCCCTTCTGGCTCCTGGATGGGGAGGATGCACCATGGAGTGGGCGAGGGGGCAGGCGCGAGTGCTGCCTTCCTCCTATGGGCTGCTCGCTGCAGGATGCTCAAGGGATGCTCAAAGGATGCTGGAGGGATGCTCAAGGGATGCTCAGGCTCCCATCTGGGTGTGATGGCCCCACGGTGGCTCTGTTATCTGCATCTCTTGGAGGTGGAAGGTTCGATTTTAGCTGTACGAGGATGGTGGGACTGGAGGTGCTGCCTGCTCTGTGGCTGATGGGGGGTGCTGGGGTCGGGGTGGCATTGCCAGCCCCTGCCTGCCTCTTCCAGTGTAAGTGGCCATCCCCAGCTCTTTGGGGATGTTGGCATCAGGAACGCACCTGGGGTTGTTCTGCTGAGCCCCAGGGTCACTGTCACTGGAAGCTGGCAGAGGTGGGGGGGGACACAGGCACTGCTGCAGCCCCCAGGGCCTCAGCAGGGAGCTGTTTGCCAGCAGCTGCTGTGGATTTGCAGCTCACTGGAAAATCCACTCATCCCATTAAGGGCTCCCGGTGGCTTTTGCTTTCCATCGCAGATACCCGGTTGTCCCAAGGGAACAGCCCTGGGGTGCTACCGGCGCTCTGCCAGGAAGAGTCCTGGCTGCAGAACAGGGACTGATTTGTTGTACGAGGGATTATTGGGCTGAGAGGAGAGAGATTCATCCCACTTGCGCAGGTAAGACCTGGCAGGGGGGCTGGGAATAGCCCGTACCGGGGGGATCAGTTGGGAATTGCAGCTGGGAGCTGATTTTCCCTCACCTGGTTCATTGCCCGGAGCAGATCCAGCCCCAGCCTGGAGCTCGGTGGCTCTGCAGGGCTCAGCGAAGGCACAAACCCAGCCCAGTCTGTGGCTCTGCTCTTGGGATTCAAGCTCCTGCTGTGTCCCCTTTGCTGTGTCCCCACCCCGCACCCCCTGCAGCGTCCTCCAAATCCGTAACTTAATTTGGGGGGAAAAAGGACATTTTTGGGTGGCCTGAAGGCCCCGCTCTGCCCGCGGGCTTGGAGAGATGAATGTTGGGAGGAGGCACAGGCAGCGGGGGGCTCACCCGTGCATGCTGGGGTGGGAAGTCAAGCCCAGCTCCCCCCCGAGCATCACCGCATGTGTCTGCGTGCGGCTGCAGCAGCATCTGCTGAGGTGATGCGTTTTGCCGGGGGGGGGGGGGGGGGGTGTCCCGGATCGAGGGGGGTCCCGGATCGAGTGCTCAGGACCGGGGGGGCACCGTTTCCACGCGGTGCCGGCGAGCGCAGATGCTGCGACATCTGCTCCTGCTCCAGGCTCCCGGGAGCAAAGGGCAGGTCCGCGATGCGGGAGCTCCATGAATGATGCAATCGGCTGCGGGGGGGCTCGGGAAGAGGCGGAAGCTCACCCGAGTGTCCAAGTGCCTGCACCGGGGCTGCGGGGTGGCTCCTGGCCAAGGGCTCGGTCCGGCCAGGACAAGGGGCGGGGGGATCCTGAGCCCCGTAGGGGGCACAGAGGTTTTGGGAAGATTTTGGGGCAGGTTTTGGAGAGGGTTTGAGAAAGGTTTGAAGCTTCATGGAGCTGAATGGGAAATGTTGCTTTTCGGCCACAGTGCTGGATGCTGAAGCAAGGGGGAATGGCTTTAAGCTGCCAGAGGGGAGACTGAGCTGAGCTCTTAGGCAGAAGCTCTTCCCTGTGAGGGTGCTGAGGCGCTGGCACAGGGTGCCCACAGAAGCTGTGGCTGCCCCATCCCTGGCAGTGTTCAAGGCCAGGTTGGACACAGGGGCTTGGAGCAAGCTGCTCTATGGAAGGGGTCCCTGCCCGTGGCAGGGGTTGGAGCTGGAGGAGCTTTAAGGTCCCTTCCAATACAAACCAGGCCGTGGGTCTATGAGGCCACCCCGGGCTCCGCGGTGACCGGTGGCTCCCGTGTCCCCCTCGGCATGGCCGGGGGCGGAGCTGTCCAGCACCGGCGCCTCCTGAACGGGCTCCCCCGCTGCCCCCCCGCACCCCGGCACCCATCACCGCGGAACCCAGCGGGCTGGGCCCTGGGGGGCACCCGGGCCCCTAGTACCCCCCTTTGCTGCCCCGGGGCGGGTCAGAGCCGCCGTGCTCAGCCCCGGTGAGGTGCGGGATCCGTGAGGGGTCCGGCGGGACCGTGGGGACCGCAGGCACCTCCACAGGGAGCCGGGACATCCCCGGCCAGCGAGAGGCCTTCGGCACCGGGGCTCCTTGCACAGCCCCTCGCACAGATCCTGGCGCAGCTCCTGGCTCTGTCCCAGCAGGATTTGTGCCCGGCAAAGCCCATCCCGGGAACGGTTCGGTTTCAGTCCTGTCCGCGGGGCTGCTGGGGGCAGGAGCTGCTGCAGTCGGTGCGCTGAGAGCTGGACTCTGCTCGGAGCAAGGTTGTATTGGCGTGGGTTAAGTGCATAATGGGATTGCTGTGCAGCGGAGACCGGTGCCGGGCCTGAGGGGCTGCGCATCCCTGCTCCTACCACAGGCGGTTTCCATCCTCCTGCCCCAGCCCGAAGCTCATCTCCCAGAGCCCCCAGCATCGAGCTGTGGGGAAACAGCCCCGCAGAGCAGCGCTGCCCGGGCCCCCCTTGCCCCCACCCTCATCAGCCATGGAGCCTGCCCCTCCGGAGCGCCAAGGAGTCCAGCCAGGGCTCAGCGCTGTGGTGGTGGCGATGTCCCAGGCACTGGCAGTGTCCCACGGGCTGGCCAGGTCCCGGCCAGGGCACCGGGGCCGGAGGGATGGGGCTGGTGTCTGAATCAGGAGCTTGTTCTCCTCTGAAGGCTCTGCTCTGCCCCCGCTCCCTCTGTTTCTCTTAGGGAAGTTTGATGTCCCTTGTGCCACAAGGAGCCTTTTCTTTGTCCCTCTTCCGAGTGTGCCGGGGAGGCGGCCGTGCTGGAGCCATTCCCAAGGGGCTGGTTCCTCGTGCAAGAAGCACAGGGCTGCTTCGAGGGGCAGCCGTGTCGGGGCACCAGGATGGGCTCAGCTCCTCACCCGGCCCTGCTGCAGCCCCCGGCACTCCTCTGCTGCCGGTCTCAAGAGTGGCTCCTGATCATGGAGCTGCTCTGCAGGATCTGTCCTCCTTTATCCCTATTTCCCAGCCTGGTTTCAGCTCCCTCACCCTGAGCAGAGGCCGTGGCAGGGTGGGGAAACTGAGGCACGAAGTGGCAGCAGGATGCCAGCAGAGGCTGATGGGTTTCGTGCCTTTGTGCAGCACCAAGCGTCCGTGCTCAGGCTCCTGGCACAGTTACCCGGGGGCACAGGGCAGTTCCATCCCCATCAGGGACCCCTAAACTGCAAGAGATAAGAGAGGAGCAAATTTAATCTGGTTTATAAAAGTCACCTTGAAACGTTTCAGGAGCAGTGAAATGCTGCGGAGCCATTGGCTCTTGAGACCATGGGGGTTGGATCCCTCTGAGGCATCCATCACACGTGCTCAGGTGATGGACGGCTCCAAAGCGCATCTGTTTCAATGCTGGGGGTGCTCCAGTGACCCCTCACATAGGAAATGGGGACATTAAATGAGACTCTAGATCCCTGTATTCGTTTCTGGCTGCTAAAGTCTCACATGAGGGGTGCATTTGGACACGGGGATGAGGACATAGCTCCAGCTCCAAGCACAACAGATGCCTCTTTGAAAGAGATGCCTTCAGGGATGTGCTGGGTTGTGCTTGCCCTGGGATGAAGGACACGCTCGGCCAAGGCTGTTTCGTTTTCCTTCAGTGTGAACACCCGTGTCTTTGTGGAGGAATCACCTGAAGGGATCTGAAACCACCTCACCTCTGGGCTTAGAGCTCTTTAATTCAGGGAAAACCGGAGTTCAGCGCTGGAGCAGGTAGCTGTTGGCTCAGTGCTCTGGGCCTGAACTCTGGAGCTCTTACACCTTGTGTGTATATTCTGGTACCTGGTGAGGGGACAAGGCTGAAACCCCCAAACTGAAGCATCTGGGGCAAAGTCCTGGTGCTCCCATCACTCGGTGATGGTGGCAGCCGGTTCCCAAGAGCTGCTCCGGGCACACGGAGCTCTGTGCTCAGTGGCATTAAAGGAGAAAGTTGTTTCCCTTTGGATCTGATTGCAGAGGAGCCGCCTGTGCCTATGTAGGTCAAGCTGTAACCTGCTTTAGCCAGGCAAAGCGGTGCAGGTGATGCGGTGCTCCCCTGCTGCTGCAGGGGCAGAGCTCAGATGGGGCAGGAATCAGTCCCGAGGCAGACGACGAGTTTGGAAGGAGAATCATAGACCCATAGAATGGCTTGGGTTGGAAAGGAGCTTAACATCATCCAGATCCAACCCCTGCCATGGGCAGGGACACCTCCCACTAAACCATGTCACCCAAGGCTCTGTCCAACCTGGCCTTGAACACCGCCAGGGATGGAGCATTCACCACTTCTCTGGTTTAGAGTGAGGCATCCCTGCTCATGGCAGGGGTTGGAACTGGGTGATCTTAAGGTCCTTTCCAACCCAAACCATTCCATGGTTCTATGATGATTCTGTGACCAGGAGATGGTCTCGGATGTCTGGGACATGGTCTCGTTGGACCAGGAGGTGGTTCCAAGGACAAGGAGAAGGTTTTGGGTGGCCAAGAGGCGCCCATCCCACCTGTGATGCAGCCCTGTCTTCTGAGGCTCTGTGCCATGTGGCCTTGCTGCAGGGACCTGCCACAGGGGCCTGGGATGGGGCTGCACAGGGTCCCTGGGGGAGGATGTCACAAATGCTGTGGGGATCCCTGTGGGGGGGGCATCACATGTGTCCTCCCTCTGTGGGGTGCAGCGGCCTCCCCCGGGATGAGGCCATTGAGCACCACAGTCAGCAGGGGTCAAGGCCGGGGTCCACTGTGTCTGCGGGGATGTGGGTGCCGCCATGGCCACCCCTCGCCCTGCTCATCCCTGCTCTCTCCCCACAGCCTCGCCAGCGCCGGGATGAACGGGACAGCCAACGTCAACCCTGCCGCCCGCAGCCACTTCGCCTCTGCCATCCCGGTGCCCCGCGCTATGGCCCATGGCAAACCACACGCTGCGGCCCCCCCCAGCACCACGGCCCCCCCCGTGTCCCCCAGGGCTCTGTCCCCCCAGCCAGCCCCCGGCCCCAGAACCCTCAAACCCAAAGGCAGAGCTGCCGAGGGCAATGGGGGCAGCCCCGGTGTCCCCCGCCGTGGGGGGCAGAAGGTCCCAGCGAGACCCCTGGTGCCCCCCGGGAAGTGGCCAGAAGCAGGGGGCAGTGGGAGGAGAGGGGCAGGCAGGGCAAGGGAGCCCCCTGAGCTCCCCAAGGCTCCCCCAGCACAGGGTAGGGCTGGGGGGCGGCTGGGGGCTGGCCCTGGGAAGGGCAGTGGGGTGACCGTGGCAGGGATGGGGGATGAGCCCCACAGTGGCTCGCAGGGGAGGGGTCCTGTATTTGGGTCGGGGGCCATCACCTTCTCCTCGGGTGCCCCACACAATCACCCCGTCACTGCCACCGTGGCACCCTTCCAGTACCGGTGAGTCCCCGGGGATGGGGCTTATGGGGACAGGGGGACATGGGGAGGCAGGTGACGTGGTGAGGGTGGTCATGGGGAATAGTGGGGTTGGGTCTGGGGGCTCTGCCCCACAGGGAGGGTTCCAACTGGGTTTGGGGTGCTGGGGGTTTTGGGGCACCCATGGGAGCAGGTGTGGGGCAGGAGATGGGCTCAGTGGGCAACGGAGTGCACCAGGACCCCCCCTTGCCAGTGTCCCCTAGCCCTGGCAGAGCCCAAGGCACCGCGTTCCCATCTCCTGGGGGTCCCCAGCCAGCTGCACCCCACAATGTGCCCCTGCTCCCACACCCTGACCCCGCTCTGCCCTCCAGGCTGCAGGAGCGCTGGGAGGAGGGTGACGAGTGCCCTGGACCTGACCCCGACCCCAGACCTGGAGGCCCGAGTGAGTCCAGGGGGGTTTGCTGGGGATGGGGGGGGGGTCCTGCAGGGGGGGCAGGGGGTCGTGTGGAGCTCAGACCCCCACGGGCATGTGCTGGAATGGAATCCGAGGGGGAACCCCCACATAAGCTGTGCCCCAATTCCTCTGGGAATGACACGGCTGCAGCTCCTGTATCCAGTGACTCCCACGGCTAAAAACCTACAACCAGAGGCATCACCAAACCCAGGTGCAGGAGCCACCTTGGCATCCCCCATGGACCGGCATCCTCCATGGTCCAGCATCCTCCATGGTCCAGCATCCCTCATGGTCCAGCATCCCCCATGGTCCAGCATCCCTCATGGTCCAGCATCCCTCATGGTCCAGCATCTTCCATGGTCCAGCATTCCTCACGGTCCAGCATCCCTCACGGTCCAGCATCCCTCATGTACCAGCATCCCCATGGTCCAGCATCCCTCATGGTCCAGCATCCCCCATGGTCCAGCATCCCATGGTCCAGCATCCCATGGTCCAGCGTCCCCCATGGTCCAGCGTCCCACATGGTCCAGCATCCCCCATGGTCCAGCATCCCCCATGGTCCAGCATCCCATGGTCCAGCATCCCATGGTCCAGCGTCCCCCATGGTCCAGCGTCCCCCATGGTCCAGCATCCCCCATGGTCCAGCATTCCCCATGGTCCAGCATCCCCCATGGTGCAGTACAGAGGGACTGTCCCGTCCCGTGGCGCCGCCGGGACATGGCCCTGCTTGGCTCCTTTCCCTCCTCTTCCCAGTTTCCAGGCGAGCTCCAGGAATGACCCATTTCCAAGGAGCTGGCTCGGAGCCGGGCGGAGGCGGGTGCCGCTGGCTCCCCGCACCCACCGCGGGGACACCCCCGTTCTCGGGAGCCCAGTGCGAGCTCCCCACTGCGGTGCTGGGGACAACCCGATCCCCGATGGCGCCTGCTCTGGGGCAGGTTTTGGGGGGCAGCCGCTGGGGGAGATGCCGGGCGGCGGTTGCCAGGGCAGCGGCAGCGGAGGATGGCGGGATGCTCCAGGGATGTGCAGGGGAAGGGAAGAAAAGGAGCCGGGAGCTTCGCTGCGTGATGTGAAGGGACAGAACTCGGTCAGAGCCGCGGGGCTGGGGAAGGGGCCGGATCCTTTCTCTGGCTCCACACCTCCCGCGGGGCTGGAGGGGACCGGGAACACCGGGAGGTCCCAGGGGTCCATGAGACGGCACCCCCAGATCTGCCCCCCCGCAGTGGGCCCCACACCCAGCCCATAGCCGTGACAGCCCCGCACACTGAGAGCGGCTTCGGGGTGCAGCTCCTGCACCCACCCCATGCCAGCAATGGTAACACCGGGGGCTTTGGCCACCCTTTGCTGTCCCATCCAGGGCCGGGGCATTTCGGGGCTCCTCAGCATCACCACGGGCTGGACCCCGACTCCCCCCCCCCCGGGCTGGGGGCTGGGCTGGGGGCTCCCCCCCCCCCCCCCCCCCCCCGCCCTGCCCTCTCCCCATCCCGGCAGCACGGTGATGGGCTCTAATGCGATATTTTCCGGCGGTTGCCATGGCAGCGCGCGTGAGGTCACCAAATAGACTTAATTCACCCCTCCCGGGGGACGGGTAATTAATGAACACTGATGATAACCAGACCCCGCTCCCCCTCAGCCCCCACACCCCCCGGAGGGGCCCCGCTGGGGGCGGGGTCCCGGGGCCGCCCCTTCCAGCGCCGTTTGGGGTGAAAAGGGGAAGTTTTGTCCCCGTCCCCCCCCATCGGGGCTCTGCTCGGTCACTCCCCCCCCCCCCCCCCGCCGTGCTCGCTGCTGCGCGTCCCCGCCGCGCTCCGCCCCCTGCCCGCGGGGCTCGGAGGAGGGCGGGCTCTTTTTGTTTGCCCCCGACATTCCGCTGGTTCGCAGTGTCCCGCTGGCGGCGCAGCGGCGAGGTGGGGCCGCGCTGCTCACCGCCACCCCCCCCTTACAGCCGCCCCATCTCCTCCCCGTCCCGCTCCGCCCCGGCGGGGCGGGCGCTAACGGCGCTTCTCTCTCTCCCTCTCTTCTCTCTGTCTCGCCCGGTGTTCGTCGGTGCCGCAGCGGCAGCAGCCGGCGGGTTAAATGGTTGCAGCGCGGGGATGCTGGGGAGCAACCTCAAGAACCTTCCCGACGTGGAGCTGGGCGAGGAGGAGCGCGGCTACCGGCGGGGTCCCGACGGCGGCGCGGTGATGCCGAAGCGGGCGAAGGCGGCGGCGGCGGCGGGGCCGCGGGGCGCGGAGCTGCGCGTCTTCAAGGCGAGCAGCGCGGAGGGGCGGCTGCCGGCCGGCTCCAACCTGCGCAAGCAGAAGTCGCTCACGAACCTGGCCTTCCTCACCGACGCCGAGAAGAAGCGGCAGCTCTACGAGCCCCGCTGGAGCGACGACATGGCCAAGGCGGCGGCCCCGGGGGCGGCGGCGGCGGGGGGCGGCCGGGGCGGTGGCGGTCCCCGGGGCCGGGAGGCGCCCGCCATGTCGCGGAGCTTGTCCCGCTCCGAGCACTCGCTGCTGCCGCCGCGCCCCGCCGGCCCCGCCAAGCCGCCGCCCGCCGGCAAACCCAGCCGCATCCCCCGCGGGCCCTACGCGGAGGTGAAGCCCCTCAGCAAGGCCCCCGAGGCGGGCGGCGGCAAGTGCGATGATGAGCTGCTGGGAGGGAAGGGGCCGGCGGTGGCGGCGGGCGCCGAGGACAAACCGTACCTGAAGGTGGACCCCGAGCTGGTGGTCACGGTGCTGGGCGACCTGGAGCAGCTCCTCTTCAGCCAGATGCTGGGTGAGTGCTGCGCGAGGCGTCGGGGAGGGGGGAAGCCCTGGCACCCCCGGGAGGGGCCCGATGGAAGCTGTGTTGGCCTGGTCCTGGTGCCGGGGGGCGAGGAGCAGGGATGCGGAGGGGCGAGGAGCAGGGATGCGGAGGGGCGAGGAGCAGGGATGCTGAGGGGTGAGGAGCCGGGATGCCGAGGGGCGAGGAGCAGGGATGCCGAGGGGCGAGGAGCAGGGATGCTGAGGGGTGAGGAGCCGGGATGCCGAGGGGCGAGGAGCAGGGATGCCGAGGGGCGAGGAGCGGGGATGCCGAGGGGCGAGGAGCGGGGATGCCGAGGGGCGAGGAGCGGGGATGCCGAGGGGCGAGGAGCAGGGAAAGGCAAAGGTGCCCCCAGCCAGCCCAAGGGCCAGCTCATGTCCACCTCTGGGCTTGTCTCAAGCCTCCTCATGAGGGGCAATGGCAGGAGGTGGGTGAGCTCGTTCTCCCCCACATGTATCTGGTCACCCTGGTCTCGATGCCCCACCAAGCACAATGGAGGTGCCACTGCCGCTCCCCACCGTTGCTGTCGGTGTGGCTGCCCCTGTGGGTTAAGCTTGGCTGCTCTCGCTGGGAGGCTGCGGTGGAAGTGCTGTGCGCAGGGTCTGTGCTTTGAGCAGGAGGCTTCAAATCCAGAGCTCCTCCAGCGCCTTGGGCTGAGGAAGGTTCTCCAAGGATGCTGCTACCAGGGTTGCTCGAGCTGGTTTCAGCCCGTGGCCGCCAGCATCTTGCTGTCCGGGGGGGTTTGATCCTTGAGCCACACGTTAATGCATGGGGGGGGGTTCCATGAGAGCACTGAGCGCTGCCTCCAGCGCTGGCCGTGCCCTTGGTCTGGGGACCCGCTGCCCCAGTCATGGCGCATGGCGCTGGGTCTTGGTACTGGTGCATCCAGCCCTCGTGCTTCCCTCGTGCTGATCTCTTGGAACCCGTGGCAGCCTTGGGAGCCCTCTGTGTCCTGCTGAAGCCTGTTCTTTCCCTGCCTCCCAATTGCAGTGCCTGTGGGTTTGGCTGGGCAGGGGCCGCTGGGGGCTTGTGGCTCCAGCGAGCTCTGTTGGGTGTCACGGACTGGTGTGAGAAGGTGGCAAATGGCCTCTGCACAGCCATTAGTGCCGGAGCTGGCCGGCGTTAAAGCCCTGGTTGGTGGGGAGGGAGGGGGAGAGCAGTGGTATAGGCAGGGCTGGGGGTCCTGGTGTGTCCTTTCCTTCAGGTTCCCTGCCTTTTAGGAGTCCAGGAGCTTCTCTGGTGCTTGGGGAGCTGGCTCGCGGTGCCTTCTCCTGGCTGCACCAAGCAGAGCTCTGCTGTGGGGACAAGGGGTGAGATTCAGCCTGGCTGGGGCTGTGGGGCAGGTTTGGGAGGTGGAGTAAGGAGCCCAGGGGAGGTATCTGTAAGGCTGTGCCTGCTTCCCTGCTGCACACACAGGAGCCTTTGGGTTGGCACAGCCCGTGCTCTAGTGCTGGCACATGGGCATGGAGCCTCCCAGAGCATCACCCTCAGCCCTGGGGTCAGCAGGCTTGTGCTTGCCTGGCCCCGTAGTACTCACCCTGACAGGGGTCTGGCAGCTGCTGGAGCATCTTGGGGCTGCACGAGCAGCTCATGGGCAGCCCCAGGGTGAGCTCAAGGGGTGGGCAGGGAGCAAGAACAGGCTGGACACGCAGCAGTGGGGGGCTCGTGGACATCCATGCTCAGCCCTACTGCGGTGGTGGTACCAGAGATGCTGCCAGCAGGGACAAGGATTTGTGCCCACACCTTTGTTTCTGTGGTGATTGCCTTGCTTCTGTCTTCCTCGGAGCCTGCTTCAGGGCCCCAGGGCTGCCCTTGACATTGGGAACATCCCTTTGGACTCCACGTGTACCTGAAGGCTTGGTCAGCTGGTCCAAACTGCTGGATCTGTGCTCTGCTCCCCCTGCTCTGTGTATGTGCTGAAATAGGCGATTGTCCATGCTGTGAGGGGTGCCAAGCACCCTGTGAAGGGGCCACAGGGCTGGGCTGGTGGGGACAATGCCTGGGGTGGACAGGGCAGGGGCTTAACCCTGCAGGGACCTCGCCTTTCTTCCATGGGGCTGTGCTGCTCGCGTCCATCCGAGCTGTGCTGTTGAGTCGTAACCTCCGTACCCAAGCCACCCATGACCTGGCATGTCCTTGGCAGCCGGTGTGGTGGGGATGCCAACAGAAGCGTGGGGATGTGTGGAAGAGGGAGCGGTGGTGGCTCCATCACTTCATGCACGCTGGCGGCAGAACCGCGCCTGGGGTTCTGTGCTCAGTGAGCTTCTGGTCCTGACCCCTTTGCTTGTGGGCTGGTGTGAGCCAGGCAGATGAAACCTTCCCCAGGGGTGAGGGTACCTTCCACAACCCGAGTGCTCGAGGGAGAGGTTATTCCTGCAGTGGGGATGGACCCGGAAGGGACAAGGACCCCTCTGCTCAGGAGAGTGGGCTTCAACCCCTGCCAGGGCTGATGGGTCAGGCCGGGAGAGATGCTTTCTCCTGGTTGCCTCCGGAGGTGCTTGGGAGGGAGGGGAGGTTTCTCTGCTGTTTCCTTGGGTTCCTTTGGCAAAAGGAACGTCACCCTGAGCTGTGCGGATGGAGCACAGCATCCCCGGGGCGGCACGAGGAGACCCGTGGGCTCGGTTTGGGCTGGGAAGCTGCAGAGCCTTTCAGCCTCTGCTCATCTTCTTGTCCTTGAACTGTTGGTCTGTATTGAGCAGCCAAAGCTGCCTCTGCCTGACCCAAGCTTCCTGCTGCACTGGGCACCGTGGCTTGTGGGGACCTTGTGTGTCTTTGATCTCCACAACTGAGTTCTCATCCTCACCTCGTGCTACTTGTGCCAGGAGTGCTCCCAGGCCTCTGCTGACCCAAAATACAGGTTATTTAGTGGTGGCCAAATGCTGCCTCTCATCTGTGTCATCTCTTTGGTGGCACCGAAGCCTTTGTAGAGCTGCTGGAGATGTAACCACACTTAAATCAGAGCAGCGTGCTCAGGACAGGAGAGGTCAGTGGCACGCAGCCACCGCATGTGCTTTGTAGAGGCTATTTCCATCGTCCAAATTACACACTTCACATCAAGCAAAGACAGAGGCTTCTCATCAGGGCTTGCTGGCAGCTGGGGCTGCTCATTACCGCAGCGCCCAGCCATGGGATGGAGGGTGGAAGGCAAGAGCTCGTGGCACAGCATGGTGCGGTGCCGGCAGCATTCCTGCGCTTCCCGAGAGCTCCCAGAGCGCCTCGAGGTCCTGCAGCCTCTTCTGCAGCCATTTCCTTGGCCAACTCTTGCTGTGTTTGGTGCTTCTGGAGTGGGTGCTAATTCCCATCAGCGAGGAGGCGGGTGGTGCATGGGCTGGAACACATGGGTGATCCCCAAAATGCTCACTGCAGGAGGCCGAGGGGCCGGTGCCTGCAGGTGGGGTCCTTGAAGGGTTGGAGCTTCCCATTGCATCCGACTGTGGGTTTAGGAAAGAAACCGCTCGGATGGTGTCCGATGTGTCTTGTGTGAGCACGTTCCTGGCTCTGGTTGAGGTGGCCCCAAGGAGAAAACCCTCCTGAGGGCTGTCCCTGCCGGCCAAGGGACTGGGATCAAAAGGAGCATGGGATTAAAAGGATGGGATGGGCATGGGATCAAAAGGAGCACCTCTGCCCCACTGGCTGTGTAATCAAGTGCTAACGGGCCCATTGCTGCCATGGCAGGAGGCCATGGGGAGGTGGGACACCAAGCAGCTCTTCGCAGTGACACGGGTGGGTTGCTGCCTCGTGGAGCGGCGTGGCTGTCCTGATGCCACTGTCACGCTAACGTTGTTCCTCTCTTAGGGCTCCTGCGTGACGAGGTCCTTGGGGTGGGGATTTATTTCCTTCTGGTAGCAGATATGGGCTCGTGTTTGAGGAGAAAGGGGAGAGGTTGCAGCTTCCATCCTGCTCTTGGCAGCTGGCAGGGAGAAGCAGGTGTCTCCTCTCTGGCTGAGATGGCTGCAGGGAACGGGGAGGAAGGTTGGACCCCAGAGCTTTCTGCTGCATCCCTTTGGGATGTGCCATGTTCCTGGTGATAATGGCAGTGCTAAACCCCCACATAACCCAGGTTTGGCTTAGTTGCCCATAGGAAAGTAGCAGAGCAAACACTTGAAGGCAGAAGTATTGGGGCTGCTCTGCTGAAACAAAATCCTGCCCCAAGGAGCCTGAAAACCTGAAAAATGGGGGTTTCCCAGTGACTGCCTCTGCCTGGCTCCCACATCCAACGTTTGTCCACTGGGAACACATGTACCTGGATGTGAACTTCAGTGCAGCTCTGGAGGGGCTGTTGGGGGTCTGCTGGTGGGATGTGACCGTGGTGGGGCCTGGGCCATGTCCCTCCTGGGGTGGTTTGCTCTGATCTGGGTGCCTCGGGAGCAGTGCTCTTCCCGCTTGGATGGCACTCAGGGAGCTGATGGCAGTTCTGGATCCTTCTGGAGAGTTCCTGCTTGATGCCCCTGTCCCTGGCTTTGTGTCTTTGGCTTCTCGTATTGCCACACGTGTCCCTGTGCCCACAGCACGACCCCCTGTGCCTTCACCCTCTTGTGTTCCTTCAGGTTAATAGCTCATCACTTGTCCAGCCCCGAGCATCCTCTGTGGCACCGCACGCGTGGCGTTTGGTGCCCCGTGTGTGTGGTGGCAGCAGTGTCCCAGGGCTCTGTGTGTGCCCTGCCTCTGGTGACGGTGGCACTGCGGTTAGAGCCCAGGGGTGAGGCTGCTGAGTCTGCATCCCTGCACTGGGTGGAGCGGGGATGGCTCCATCCCTCAGCGGTGCCTCAGTCCCGGTCCTCTCCGGGTTTCACGCCTTGCGGGTGTCTCGTGTGGGGCTGTGGGGTGTGGGAGATGGGGCACGGTGCGGTCCTGCCCTGTCCCCTGCCCTGCAGAGCCGCATCCTCCTCTGGGCGCATCCAGTGGTGCTCCCGGGGGAACCAGGGGAGGGGTTGGTGGTTCTGGGGCTGGGAAGCGTTGAGATGGCGATGGCAAAGCCTGAGAGGGGCTCGGCCCTGCCTCTTGGAGGGGCGAGGAGCGAGGGGGGCTCTCAAGCTGCTGCATTGCAGCTCGGAGCCGGGAGCCAAGCGGCGCGGAGCTGGGAAGGCAGAAGATGCTGCATTGCAGGGCTGAGATGAGGAGCTGTGCACATGGAGCTGTGCCTGTGCCTGTGGCAGGGCGGGTGTGACACTGAGGAGCCGTGCCCGCTGATCCGCTTGGCTTCCCTCTGACCCATTCCTGCCACGTTTTGTTCCTTCATTCCTCCCGCTGCTTGTCCGATCGGGGCAGTGCTGTGTGTTCCCTTAATCCAGGGGAAGGGCTGGGATTCACCTCCCTGCTGCAACCCGCGCAGGGGGGCTCAGCCCCGCTGTGGCACAGCTGGGCAGGAGGTTATCCTGACCCACGACTGGAGACCCTTGCGTCCCCTGTGCAGGGACCAGCGCTGCGTGAGCTCCCTGGGGGTGCTGCACGGGCAGAGGTGTGCGGAGCAGGTCCTGCGGGATGGGAACCTCTTCTGCCCAGTGACCTGGAAGGATGGATCCTGGCTGAGCAGGCGTGAAGCACGTTCCAGGCCGTAGCTCAGGTACGGCTCCGTGGCTGGTTATTTATAGCCCTGTGAGATTTCAGCATCGCCACGGACTGCGAAGAGCTCCCTGATGAGACACTTGGAATCACACATCCCTTGCCCGTGCGCAGCGTTCTTGCCTCATGCTTCCCGCATGGCGGGGTAGGGAATGGCTTGGTTGTGGCAGAGGGAGACTGAGATGAGCTCTTGGGGGGAAGCTCTTCCCTGTGAAGGTGCTGAGGTGCTGGCACAGGGTGCCCAGAGAAGCTGTGGCTGCCCCATCCCTGGCAGTGTTCAAGGGCAGGTTGGACACAGGGGCTTGGAGCAAGCTGCTCTATGGAAGGTGTCCCTGGCGGTGGCAGGGGTTGGAGCTGGAGGAGCTTTAAGGTCCCTTCCAACACAAACCAGGCTGGGGTTCTATGAAAAGGGCTTTACCCTGGTGTTTTTTCTGCCCTGGGGGTGAGCTGGCTTCTCACGGCACAGCTCCATGGCCATGCCCTTGGCAGGATGCTCTTGGCCTTTTGCGGGGAGCATGGTGGGGACCCCTTCAAGCATGGGCTCTGTAAAGCCCGCTTCGGTAGCCAGTGTATGGGGAGCTGTGGGCACTGGCAGGGAGGGATGTGCTTGGGGAGCAAGGCAAAGGAACCTGCTGTTCGGGCTGAGTCCTGCAATGTTGAAACTCATCTCTTTAACAGACCCCTGGGGCTGGAAGCGTTAGATGCTGTCAGGGTGTTTCCAGTTCCCTTTATCTCTGCCTTGGCATTGTATTTCCAAGCTGATGCAAACAAGTGGAAGAACAGATAGTGGCTAATTCTCATTGATTGCACTGGGAGCTCCCCGAGGTGAGCCTGGGCTGGCAGGAAACGTGCGGGGGCCACTCCACGGGGCAGGCGCATCCCTCCCCAGCCGGTTCCCACATCCTGAGGCTTATCCCAGCCGTGATGGTTCAGAGGCTGGAGGCAGCTTTGCCAGGGCGAGTTCATGCTGGACCAGCCTGGCAGTGGTGTTTTGGCAGGCTCGGAGGGGGGGAGCACTGCTGTGTGTGTGTGGGGGGGGCAGATTGTGGTTGGGAATGGGTGCTGTCAGGGCTTGGAGCCCCATGGCAGGGGGTTGGGACTGGAGGAGCTTTGAGGTCCCTTCCAACACAGACGGTTCCATGATTCTTTGGCTCCCAATGTGCAGAGCAAAAGCAAGAGGACTTCCTTCCTCCCCAGTCCATCAGGGAGGACACAGACAGCATCCTGGGAGTCACTGCTGTGAGCCCGACAGCCAGGCTCTGCTGGGAGTGATGCTGCTGCTGGCCCGAAGGTGGGAGTGAATTGAGGGATGGAGTCTCCCTATGTCGGTGCTTGGTGTTTTCCTTTCCCATCCCACTGCATCCGATCAGGGCAGGGGAAGCTCAATGTGGAGTCAGTGGGAAAAGCCCATGGGCTTCTCCAGTCACTGCCCTGCATCTGCCAGAGACCCCGGCTTCATTTCAACCCATAACAAAACCCTTCCCGTGGGATTGGCCACCCGCTGCACCTCGGGGTGGGCTCTGGGAGCAGAGGTGCTGCTGCGCAAAGGACCCGCTGGCTCCTGGTGGTGGGAGATGCTGTCCCAATACCATGCATGTGGGCTTGGCATGGAGATAGGGTCCTGCTCGGACTGGGGAGCGTGTTGTGGACCTGCTGGCCGAGGGGAAGCACCAGCATTTGCCCGACTCCCAGCTGCAGCCTGGAGTCTTTGTGCCCCGGGGGCTCGCAGAGCATCTGCGTGTTTGAGTGTTCACCCTGGGGTGTTTGTGGGTGCCTCTGTCACTGCCTGGGCTCCTGTCTCCCACTGTCAAGTGCTTAAATGCTCCCAAAAGCTGGCTGCATCCCGGCTGCCCAGGGAACAGCAGCAGCCAGGGCACAGCCCAAACCTGCTCCGCAGCGCGGGGTTCGTAGAGTCAGGGTCTTAAAGCTCACCCGGGTCCATCCCCTGCCAGGGGCAGGGACGCCTTCCACTGGAGCGGGTTGCTCCAAGCCTGGCAGCCCCCATTCCCAAGTGCAATCCGGAAGAGGCAGCAGCATCTTCAGCCATCTCATGCTCATCTCTCCGAGCCCCTTGGGCTGTGGTTGTCTGTGCTGTGCCAGCCGTGTCCCGGTGCTGCCGGAGCATTCACAGGCATCATCCGGCCCCGGGCTGCAGAGTGCTCAGAGACTTTGTGCTATTTGCAGTGAGTTTTCCAAGCTGAGCTTATTGGCTCGTGGGCATCTGCTCCCAGATGGAGAACATGTGGCCGGTTCCTGCAAAGGGAGAGGAACAGCCCCGCTCATAAAGCAGCATGGGGGGATGAGGGAGGGAATCTCTTCCTGGAGCCTGTGAGATGCTTTGGGGGCTGTGCAGAGGTTGGGGTTTGAAAGCTGCTCCAAAATCCCCTTCGCAAGCAGCTCTGTGGCCGGAGGTGAGAGCCTGCTCCCCATCGGGTCCCTTCTTAGTGATGGGGGAAGTTCAGTAACCTGGGGGCAGGAGATCTTTGCTTCCCGCTCCGCTTGTGAAGGCAAATAGCAAGCGCTGAACGTTCCGGGGTGATTTCCTGAGCAAACAGGCATTGTGCTAAAGGTGGTGAAGCTTTGGGGCTGCTGGAAGCTGGCTGCTGGCACAGGCTGGGGGAGGACCTTGCAGCACGTGAGGAGAGGAGCCCAGAGCTCGGGATCAACAGTAAATGCACAAAGCAGCGTTTCCGGCCTCGCGTTCCCGAGTGGAGCGCGTTTGGATGCCGTGCTGCTCCCCACAGCCTTTGCTCTGCTCCTGGGCTGCTCCTCGCTGCGCTCAGGGGCAGAGGTGCCGACTCGTTCCGTTGCCAAGGCTCTGGTTCCCTTTGTGGAAAGAAAGCAGTTTCTGTTCGGTTGAGGCTCTCTGTGGCTTCAAAGCCAAACCAAATCCAGCTTCTTTTTTTGTAGCGCAGGAGATGCCTGGTTTCCATCCCAAGCCATCCATGTTTTGCAGCTCAATAGCACATCTTAGACAATGGCTTTAGAAATGAGACGCCTGCGTCTTGGACCCACAGCGCTGAGGCAATGCCAAGCAGTGCATGGGGTGCCAGAATTCATGCACATGGGGAGAGAGGAGAAGGAGGAGGAAGGAAAACTTGCTCCGATGGGATGTTTCCAAGGAGATCATGGTAATGATCTTCCATTTCCATATAGCTTCTCATCCCCTTGTGGGGTGTTCTCCCTCGCAAGCAGACATTGCACATATCCTGTGTGGAGAGTCCAGTGCAGCTTCTCCTTAAGATCCATGTTGTAGCGGGGAGGCTTTGGCTGTGGAGTGGGATCAGCCTTGGTAGGGGCAGTCCCTACCTGGGGGACATTGTGGGGTGCTCAGGGATGCAGGATGTCCCTGCCCCTTAGCAGCACCCCACGTTTGGCTGCTGAGCACAGCACACTGGTGTAGGGAGTAACTTTGGCATGGAGCGACGGTGTCTGGGTATGTCCGAATCTTTCCCTACATCCACGTGGGATGTGCCTGCCATCAACCTGTGTCCATCTCGGAGCCGCACCGTGGCCGGACACGCTCTGGCGCTTGGCTCAGTGGAGCAAGAGCCCTGTGATGAGCTCTTCAGGGCTCTGCAGAGGCCGCATCCTGTGCGGGTGGTTGGGGAATATCTGCTATTCCCTCGTCGTTCCCAGCGCCTCTCACCTTCCAGGAGGAGGAAGGCAGCTCCGAGCTCTGCCTCCCCCTGCGCCGAGGGGGGTTTGCAAGAGCCCCAGTTTCTAACGCCTTCTTCTGTTGTTTCCCTTCCCTCTTCTCCTGCCCTGGGTTTTCTCTGTGGCCTGGTGGAGTTTTAAACAAAAACATGGTGAGGAGAGGGGGAAATCCCAGGGGAGGGCATGGGAGGGGGGAAGAGTCTGTTCCCAAACCCAGAGCGGTTCCAAGGGGAAGCTTAGGGTGTGTTCTTAGTTTTAAAATCCCAACTAATTTGAAGGCGCTTTAATGACAGGGGAAAAAACCTTTCCCTTGCTGCGTGATGCACCCCAGCTTCACGGGGAGAGGCTGTGGGTTGAGAAACACCATGGAATTATGAAGCAAAAGGCAGCTGCTGCGCCCTTCCGTTCCTCCCTTGCAGGATGGGGTCTCTGGGTGTGGGGACAGACCCCCCCTTGTCTGTGTGTCCATGGGGATGGTAGCGTTGGTCACCTGCATGCAATGGCTTTGTATGAGGGCAGATGTGCCTGTCCTGCAGGGCACTGAGCAGAGGTGTGGGGTGCAATGGGGCAGAACTCAGTCCAAACCGGAGCCGCCTGGCTCTTTGCTGTCCGGCTGGAGGACAAATGTTGGAGTGGGTGAAGGAGGACAGAGGGAGCGTGGGGATGGAGACCATCCCTGCTGTGAGCCACCAGCATGGGGGATGCTGGGGGACGAGCTGCTCCGGCTGGGGCTGGGCTGGTTCCTCACAGCGTCGGCTTGGCAGGTAGCTTGGGTGTTGGGAGGAAAGCAGCTTAAATCCATCACCTCTGACCTGCGGAGCGCAGCTCTCCAGGCGCATCTTGCTGGATGTCGTTCGGAGCGGGGAAGGAAACAGCTTATGGTAATGTCTGCAATGACTTTCCAATGGTTTTTTTTTCCTTGGTGAACTGTCTGCAATCACTTACAGCGTTCCTGAAGGGATTAATTACTCGCTGGAGCTCATTGTGTGCAGTTCACATTCAGGACTGTTGTTGGATGCGATGCCTTGGCTTGGAGCGAGCGATGCGGGGGGGGGCACATGGCGTTTCTTTCCCCATCCTTTCCCCCCTGCTCTGGGCTATCTCGGGCTCCTGGTGGGAGCATTCCCCATTGCCGGCCCGGTGGCCGCTCGCTCGGTGCATGACCGTGCTGCTGCGTAGCCAGAAGAAGACAAATCACTTCCTTGTTGGAATGACTTTTGGCTGATGCTTCCCTCCAGGCTGTAGCGTTGGCTCCGCTCTTCCCGCAGCGGTCGCGGCTCTGGGCTCTGCAGCCTCAGTGCTTGGACAGGCCCCCAAAACAAATGTGGGGAGAAGAGCTCAGAGCACATCGCAGCGCTGCTTCCCATGGCTCGCGGGGCGCAGGCGAGAGGGGCTTTAGTGGGGAGAAACCTCAGCCGGGTCACATCCCTGGGAGGATGCTACCTGTGGGACAGGCGCTTTGGGAAGGGCGTTCATTGCAGCTCAGGGGGGGAGGATCCCAAACTGTCCAGGCTGGGGGTGTAACTCCTGCTTCCCGGGTGCTTGAGGGGTTCTGGGGGTCTGGAGTGAGCTGGTGTGCGGGGTCTTGCAGCCACCGTCACCCCACGTCGCTCAGCCCTTGGTGTTGGTGGGCGCGTGGGAGCTGGTACACGGTGGAGAGTCTGGGGGCTCCATGGAAATCCCTTCTGTGGGTGCTGATGCCTTTTCCACCCTGCCCATCCCTGCAGTAAAAGCTGAGCTCACAGGGTCCGCATTCTGTGCGCTGAATCCTGAGGAGTCCCTCTGCTCACTGTAATGGGGGTGATGGATTTGGGGTGAGGAGCACTCCTCCATGCCGTCCCCCCAGCCCCACAGGGTGCCTGGGCAGGGCTGCTGTGAGCTTTGGGGTTCCGGGGAGGAGCGTGGTGGCCCCATGGAGGTGGCCCAGAGCTTTCTGATGCTGAGCATCCCCTTCCCTCCTGCGGCACACCCAGGTTTCCCGAAGGACGCGGGGTCTTCCTTCTCTGCGAACCACCTTTAGTGGGGAAAACGTGACCGCTGCTCAAGAGAACCCTTTCCCATTGGTGGGTCCCACCGAGGGATGCAGGAGGTCCTGGGGGGGGAGTGCAGGATGTGAGGGTGTCACCCCCCCCCCCCCCTTCCCCGCACTGTGCACTGTGTCTTTGGGAGAGGGGGTTTGCCTTGGGGTGAGCATCCCCAGGGCAGCCTGAAGGGACCCTAAATCTGTGCTGTGCCCTGCCTGGGGTTCCTATTGCAGATGCTGCCACCATGGTCCTGTGCCCACCTGGAGCAGCACCCCCGGGCACCCCAGTGCCAGGGACTGCAGGTAAGGGGGGACACCCTGATCCCGGAGGGATCCTGGTGATGCCGGTGCCAGTGTGAATGTGGCACCTGCCCCTCCTGTGGGTCCCGGGCGGGAGATTCCACCCCCCTGGGCTTGCACAATGGCCATTGAGCAAAGCCCTGGTAACCTTCAGAGCAGAGCGTGAAGGGCTGATTAGAGGATGTGTGGGGAAGGGCGCTGGGGTCCCGTGCAGGCACTTCCCTTCCCATTTCCAGGGCTTTCCATGGTAATGGCTCCTATTTTCTCCGTTGTGAGGACGTCACTCACGCACGGCTCGAACGACATCTGTCAAAGCATGTGTCCCGTCCCCCCCTCCACCCACCCCGTCCTTGCTGCTCCTGGGGAAGAGGGAGCCGTTGGCCCCGTAATGAGCCTGACATCAATTAATCATCAGCCTAAAAAATTAGCATCGTGGCTGCGTACGATGGAGGGAGATGGTTCCCCAGATGGAAGCAAAAATAGCCTCGGAGCCTTCCCTCCTCCCGCGGGAGCTGCAACAATAGATCCAGTAACGAGGAGCCTGGAGCTGGTTGGAGCTGGGGCAGCCTGAGGTGCTCTGCCTCCTGGCTCATCGCGGGGTGCTTTTGGCTACTGCCTCCTGCGATGGCTCCCGAGCATCCCTGGGGTCTGGTCCTCGTTGTGGCCAGACCTTCATGGGCTTTGCAGAGAGCCCAGGGTGAGCTCACAGCGCTGAGCCCCTTCTTGCAGCTGGGGCTTTAGGAAAGCAGAGCCCCGGGGGTCTCATTCTTCTGGAGTGAAGGATGCTCACCCCTGGGTGCTGCTGCTGGTCCCTGAGGACACATCCTTGCTCCTGCCCAGGGTGGCAGCTCGGTGGGAGCCTTGCCAGCCCCTCAGGAGCTGGGCACCTGCGCAGGAGGTGACTGGAGCACCTTCCCCAAGGGTTCACCATGGCCTGGTCCTTGTGCTGCTGCCGTGCTGGGGCTTTCCATGCTCAGGGAGAGCTGTGACCTGAGCGAGCAGCTCTGCTGCCCGCAGCCTCCTGCACCTTTGGTTTCCCACCCTGCTCCTGGTCAAGGTGCAGAGCCCCCCGTGCTGGCTGTGCTTTGGGTCCATCCTGATGGCTCTGAGAAGCAGCTCTGCCGGCTGCGGCTGGCAGGGGAGCCAGGGAGGACATTTTGCAGTCCTGCTGGAGGCACATGAGGGCTCTTTGGTGATGGACAGACAGACCAAGTGTCTACCAGAGCCCAGCTGAGGCCGGGGAGAATTGTGTTTGCAACGCATTGCTCTGCACAAAGATCACAGTCACAAGGCGAGGGGGACAAAAGGCTCCCTGTTCGCCCCGTCCCAGTGGGTGCAATTCCAACAGTTAAAAAGCAAATGTGAGTTGTTTGTCTCTGGGAATATAAAGCTTCCCCAAGCGTGGCTCTATTCTGGCTGGGAATGGGGAGTTTGGCTCTGCTAATGACTGTTCTCCCTGCAGAACGGAGCCAGCTTGAGCCAAGAGCTGCCCTGACCAGCCCTGGTACGGGGACATGGACTGGGGAGGGGATGTGCTCCTGAGTCTGAAAATCACCCTTTGAGCCAGGCCTGGGTGCTTGGTGGGGAGCAGCAGGGAGGGACGAGCACAGGGACTGTGGTACCCAGTGAGCGAGCATCCTCCCAGTGCCCAGGGTCTTCTCCCAAGGCATCCTCCTCAGTAACAGGGAGCCCCGGGTGGGGTGAGCTGGCTCCCTTGATCAGATCTGCAGGTTTGGGGCATCTGACTATGAGTCCAAGGGTGCCATTGCAGACCAGGGAGCTCTTGGATCGTGTCTCCCCATACTCAAGCTTGGGCGGCCGCCCTGTTCATGGACAGCCTGTGCATCCCCACAGTGCTGGTTTCCACTGGTGTCTTTATTCCCAAACCCACTGGAGAAGGAAGGGGAGGGTGCCCATGGCTGGAGGTGCCGTGGTGCTGTGCCTGGTCCTGTGCATCCCGTTGTGTGTTGTGAATCCGTGACGGGACCATGGGATGAGCGTGGGTCTGGGGGGAAGGACTGGGAGCTGCGCTCTGCAGCTGGGCCATGGACACAGCCACACGGGGTACATGGAGCATCCTCCGCAGTAATCACAGTCATGGAATGGTTGGGGTTGGAAGGGACCGGCCTCCATCACGCTATGGGATCCCTGCAGGGGTCCTGCAGACCCTGGCAGAAGCGGGTGCAGGGTTCCCCGTGTGCCCCCATCCCTTCCTCCATCAGCAGAGCCCGGAGTGGGGGCTGGCGATGTCGCCAGATATAGGGCACATCTGGAGGGCACCGAAGCAGTTAAGTGAAGGGCTGATTTGTGCTACAGAAACCCGCAGTTCCTTCCTTTGATCCTCTGAATCAGCCCATTGCCTCTGCCGTATAAAGCCCCATTTATCTCTGCTCTTCCCAGCAAGTTCGAAGGCGGTTGCGGCTCAGCAGCGGGCGAGCCGGGCTTTCTCTTCCGCTGAAGCAGAATCAGGTGAAATCTCTATGGCAACCAGCAGATGACAGCGGGTCTTGTTGCCTTGGAAATGAGGCAAGGAGGAGAAAAAAACCCACCCAAAAAGAGCCATCTGGAATTCTGCATTTCCACAATGTCCAACCTGCGCCTGGTGACGCGTGGGGAGGGTGAACCCGCTGCCACCGCCTGCTCCGGGGCCTCCAAGCTGCTTCCTTCTGCTTCGCCAAGGGGTTGTGTTGGGTTTTGGGGGGGTTATTGCTCCCCCCCCTGCCACTTTCTGGCTTCTATTGGGTGTTTTTAGCGTGGGGTCTGCAGTGTCAGAGCCTGTTGGTGGCTGCGTTAAAGGTGGGCATTGGGGTGCACCCCTCATAATGCAGAGCCCCGAGGGGAATCTGAGGCACGGAGCGCAGTGTGTGCAGCCTGGCCCCACTGTGCAGGGCCCTGGCGTAGGACAGACCCCACGTGCAGTGAGCGCTGGTGATGTTGAGGCTGTGGGGCTGTTAGCCTGGGTGTTGGTGTCACCGTGCTCCGTGTGTGCTGGTGTTTAGAGGTCAGATCCTCGGGCACAGTTCCAGCCTGAGGATCCGAGCTCCCTCCTTCCCAAGGGACACAGGGTGTTCCTCCAGGTTATTCAGGAGACCCGCAGTGGGACAGGGGTGTTGGGATGCTCCCAACTCTTCCAGCACTTTGCAGGACCAGCGTTGGAGGCAGCCGTGGTACAGGGATGTACAGGGTCTGCCTGGGGCAGGGATTTTGGGCTCTCGAGGTTCATCAGTGCAGAGGAGCAGGGGGTCATGGAGGTGGGATGCAGGGGACATGGAGCAGCTCGAGGCTCCTGCTGCTGAAAGGGGAGCTGGGGTCTGGATGTGCAGGTGGGGTGGTTTGAGGCCAAGCGCAGCATCCATTGAGAGAATAACCCTCAAATGGGCTGGAGGCCCGGTCTGGATCTCTCCGCTTGGAAACGTGTGTATGGGAGAGACCCAATTAAGTGGATTTATGGCTGCTTTAGCCTGAGAAAGTCTGAATCCCTTTTAAAGGCTTGGCTGGCTGGAGCCAGAGCGGGTCCAGGCTCCAGGTCCCTCCGCCCCCCCTTGTCACCAGCAGCCATCGCCCCACAAGTGCTGATTCAGCACAAGTCCCTGCCTGTCACCGCTGCTCATCCTCTCTGCTCTCACCCCGCAGTGGGGAGCTGCTGTCCCCATGGAGGGTGTGGGGCTGTCCCTGCTGGGGATGGCGTGGCTGCGGTGATGGGGACAGCGGGTGCAGGCAGGGAGGGAGCTTCCTTCCTGCTGCAGCCACCTTTGGAGCCTCCTGCAGAGCCCTGTTCCAGGAGGGTCCAGCAATGAGACCTGGGGCCATTGGGGAACCCCTCTTCTTCCCTCGCTGTGCCCCACAGGGATTGATGCTCCTTGGGAGGGGTTGGACCATGAAACCCATCGCCTGCCCCAGCTCCTGCTGCTTGGTCTCCTCAGCTGAAAGCCTGGGAGCAATTAACACCCGAGTGCTAATGAACCTGCTGCCTTCTGATGGTGTGGGGCAGGAGGTTTGCAGGAAGGGGTGAAATGAGTGAGCTCCCACTGAGCTGGGAGGATGTGCTCTGCCCATGGGGCATCTCTGGAGGGAGAGGGGTGGTTTGGGGGCGTCCTGGTACATCCCTTGGAGCACACAGGGATGGCAGGGATGGGCTGGAAAACAAGGCCAGTGGTGGAAGGAAACGCAACGGGTCGGGCAGGCACCGTGCAGAGCCCCATCGCTGCTCCTTGTTTAGCCCGTGTGGAGGCTGCTGTGGGGAGGACGGGAGTTGATGAAACCACAAAGAGAAGGACTGCAGGTTGTGACCATCCCCCTGCCCGACCATCCGGGAGCGTGGATCAGAGCTGGAAGGGGGGGGGCTGGAATGCCGGATGAAGCCGTTTCACTCCATATGGAAAGACTCTGCCGGTAACCGCATCGCAGGCGCAGAGCGTAGCTGGGAACCTGCAGGGCTCAGTGGGGCTGGGCCAGGCTCCGGGGGTCTCGCATCAACCCTGGGAGCAGGGGCTGAGGGCGCTGGCGTGGGGAGCGTGTGTCTGCAGGGGGCTTCTGGAGCTGGAGGCATCCCATGGCCCGAGGGGATGGTTTTTATTGTGCTTTATTGGTGCCTTTCAGTGTGCTGGAAGGGATTGAGCAAGGGTTAACAACGTGTCCCGGCTTGGGGGGGGAATTCATTGAGCTACTGTGCGATGGGGGCCCGATTCCCTGCCTCGGGAGCGCCGCGGGGCCTTTGGGAGCACGTTCCTGGTTGCTGTTCAAACCCCGTCCTGGGTCACCGGGAGGCTGCTCTAAGCAAATGGGACCGGTTGGGTGGTGGGGGGCGAGACCACCCGAGTGCTGGTGCCACGCGTGTGAACATGGGCACGGACGTGTCGGGGCTGGCGTCGGCTGCCGCTGTCCTCACGCCTGCATGCGTTCGTGCAGGGGCACAGGGGTGTGCATGCACCCCCCCCCCCCCCTTCTGCAGGGCTTTGCCATCGTGTGGCCCCCACATGAACTGTGCCTGATGCAAAGAGGGGCTTGGGCAGCACGCACACATACACATGCACGTACATGTACACATACACATATACGTACATGTACACATGCACACACACATACACATGCACGTACATGTACATGTACACATGCACATACATGCACATACACATACACATGCATGTACACATACACGTACATGTACACATACACACACACACACATACACATGCACATACGCATGCAAATACATATACACATACACACACATACACATGCACATACACATACACATGTGCATACATATACACATACACACACATGCACATACACATGCACATGCACATACACATGCACATGCACATACACATACATGTATGTACACATACACGTACACATGTACATACATATACACATACACACATACACATGCACATACACATGCACATACACACATGCATATGCACATACATACACATACACACACGTACACGCACATGCACATACACACACACATACGCACATACACATATACACATGCACCTGCACATGCACATACACACACATACACATACACACATGCATACATGTATACACATACACATACACACACGCACACACACACACATGCACATACACACACACATACGCACATACGCATACGCACATACACATATACACATGCGCACACACACATACACACATGTGCACACACTCATACACACGCACATGCACATACACACAGACATGCACACGCACATACACGTATACACATGCACACACATGCACACACACATGCACATACACATATACACATGCACATACACGCACATACACATACACACACATGCACATGCACATACATGCAAATACACATATACATGCACATACACACACGCACATGCACACACACATACACACACACATACACATATACACATACATACACACATACACACACGTGGTTTCAGTGCCAAGGCACATGAGGCACACATGTCCCGTGGCCGCGGCTCTGCCTGGCCCCAGCGGGAGCTGTTGGCCACATGCTCCTTTGAAATGAGCTGTCACGAGGCGTTTGGAGTTGATGATTCCCTCGTTCCTTGACGTCCTTGGCCACGTCGGCAGCGCCCGCGGTGCAGGAGCTCTTGGAGGGGATGGGAAGGGCTGGACGTGGCACGACCTGGAGCTCCCCGGTCTCCTCCAGCCCTGGCTCTGTGCTGCTCGGCACTGTCAGCCCTGCAGCGCCTGGCCCTGAGCTCAGCTTCCTCCTCCTTGTCTGCCTCCAGCCCCGCATCCCGCCCTGCTGGTGGTACCTGCTGCTTCCCAGTTGTGCGAGGCCAGAGATGGGGTGATGGGCAGCACACGGGCACGGTGCCTGTTTGCTGTGCCAGCGCACGCTACCCAACACAGCATCAGGCAATGGCGTGCCCGGGGTTGCCTGTCCCAGTTTCCCCATGCGTGAAGCGGGGCCGTATCCTGTTAACTCATGTTGAAGAGAGCGCTGAGAGCTCAGTTCAGAAAGGAGCAGGGCAGGGACTGGGAGAGCTGCCTGTGAGCTCCCTGCACAGGGCTTGGGGACAGCGTCCTGGGGCTGGGGGAGCGCAGGGCCGGAGCCAGCCCCCCCTTCCTTCCGTGACAGCAGGATGGAGCCTGCGGGAGCTGGAGCGGGGATGGAGACACTGCGGGAACTGACCTGGCCCAGGCGCGGGGTCCCCGGACCCCGGCACGCTCAGGCTGAGCCGTCCCTGCTGCTCCCGCTCCAGCAGCTGGGAACATCTGGCTGCAGCAAGCGCGCTAAATCGCTGCGGGGAGGAATCCAGCGCGCTCCCGCTGTTCCCACACTCCGGCCTCTCCCAGCGGCTCCGGTTTCGGCTCAGCCCCAAGACCCCCCCCCTCGGCCCCTTCCTGTGCTGGACCCAGCACTGACCCCAGCGCGGTGGGGATGTGAGCAAGAGGTGGACGAGCAGCTCCTTTGGATGCTGCTTCTTGGGTCCCCTGGGGGTCCTCGCTGCAGGGGACACCGGTGGGTGTTCTGTTGGCATCCCTATAGGCCCCCATTGCTTGGGGCACCATTCTGTGCTCTGTGCCTGTGATTAACTCCTCCTGCGTGAAGGTTTAGTAAGGAGCTCATGACTTAACCTGTTGCTAAGCCTTGTTTTGGGAGCTGGACCAGGGTGACCGCGTACACTCAGGGTTGGTTGTCCTGGTGTGTGCTGGCTGCATTGGCTTCCCTGGGGGCTCAGCAACCCTCTTACCATCATCTACAGCGGGCTTTAACCTGCTTGATTTAACCTGTCTCATCGGGCTGTTACCGCTTGTCACCGCTTTCCAGGGTCATGCATAAATCAGAGCTGCTTCAGTGGTTTGAGGTGCTTGTGCCCGGGCCGGTGGGTGAGCAGAGCCTGGGGATGGGGCAGCTTCAGGTGTACCTGGCTGTAGCTGTTCCCTGTGTGGCTCCTGTGGCCCCCTTGGTCCCCACCAGCTTGTCCTTTCTGGACCAGGCATCCCCATCACAGCGCAGCCCCCGTTGGGTGGCATTTCGTGGTGGTGCAGCTCCAGCCTGGTCCCTGCCCCGTCCCCTCCAGTGGGCAGAGCAGGAGCTGGTGCGCACAGCACGGGCAGAGGGGCACAGGAGCCATTCACCCCTTGTCTCTCCGCAGACCCCGAATCCCAGAGGAAGAGGACGGTGCAGAACGTGCTGGACCTTCGGCAGAACCTGGAGGAGACCATGTCCAGCCTGAGGGGCTCTCAGGTGTCTCACAGGTGAGGCCCCAGTGCCAGACCCCCACCACCCCTTCCCCACAACCAGTGTCCTTCCTGGGGCAGCAGAAGGTGAGGGGCAGGGATGGGGTGAAGCGGCTGTGTCCATAGCCTGGGTGCCTACACATGGGGGCTGGAGAGGTGCCCCCAAATCCATGGGGTGTCGTGTGTGGGGCTGCGGTAGAGCCCCATCTCTGGCAGAGCTCTGGGCTCAACACAGCCTCATGTGCTGTGGGGCTGTGGGGTGATGCTGAGAGGAGCCCCCAGGCCCTGTGCAGGGGGTGAGGTCTGTTCCCCATGGTCGGGTGTCCCTGTATGGGGTGCAGGTATCGTATCCCCTGTGCCTGCCCAGGTTTGGACCATAGCCTCCATCCCCATCTGTGACTCACTTCCACTGTGTCAAGGGGATGATGGAGACAGAGCTGAACAAAAGCCCTGCAGCCCATGGGCAGAGTGGGGTGCCCTGCCCACACCGGGGCTAGCAGCACCCCAGGGGCTGGGATCGGCCGGTGAACCCCAACAGAGCATCTACCCCTGTTCCGAGCTCTCTGACGCATGCCTGGGACTGTTCCCCCCCGGTCTCCCACTGGAGCCCAGTGCAGCGTTTCTGCTGTGCTCTGAACGTGCTGGGGGCTGCACCCCGGCTCCAGCATCCTCATCCCGGATGAAGGGCCCGGACCCTGCAGCGCCGGGGGTGGGGAGCAGCGTGTGGGGAGGGGGCATCTCCGCATGGCGCAGGCAGGGCTCGGCGGAGCGGCTCTCGGGTGGAAGCCGCGGATGCGCGGAGCATCCTTCTCCCGGTGTCTGTTGCCACCTCGCGGTCTCCTTCGATCCTCGTTTCTCTGCTGTAAAGGGCAGGAAGCAGAAGCTCCCCCCAACCCCTTCACCCATCGTTAGCGACCCCCCCCCGTGTCCCCTCCATCAGGTGAAGTAGCTCCCGTGATTTAGTTCTTCTGAACGCAGGAGCTCAGCCAGACCTTGCTCGTCCTTGCTGCACTTCCTGAATCCCTTCCGATCTGTTCACGGTGGCATTCCCCAGGCTGGCCTTATCCTGGAGTTACCCATCACAGCTCTGCCGTCCCTTTGCTCGGTGCAGGAGCTGGGCTGCTCACACCGAGTCGGCTGATTTGGGTTCACTTTGGGTTCCCTTTGGGTTCACTTCTCATTCCTCTGTGTCAAACCTCACCTGCTGTGGTCTCGCCCCAGTGTTTGGCTCCTGTGCAGATCCCCCATCAGCCCCGGCCTTAGGGAAGTGGGATGAGGATATTAAATTCAGGGGATTCACTGAGCCGTCACTGGTGGGTTTTGACTCTTGGCCATCACTTCCTTTTCCCGATGAGTTATGAGAACAGTGCATGGTGGAGGCCTCAGCCACAGAGAAAACCAACTTTGGATAGGCCAGAGATGCCTGCCCCTGCCTTCTGTCCCTCGTGCAGCTCCTGAATATGTGAGAATCTTCCCTCTTATCCCATGGCAGCTGAGTTTGTTTGGAAGCTTAACCTGCCTTTGGTGGGGCTCTCATCCCCACCGCTGGTACCCTGCTCGCAGCTCGCTCCCTGCATCCCTCCAGGAGCATCCTTTACCAAAGCTGGGTCAGCTCTTCCCCGGCACGTTGTAATTGCACACGTGCCCACTAACTCTGCTCTCGGGAACGCTCCCTGCAAGTGCATGCGGTACGGACGTCAGCTGGCATCACTGGTGTCCCTGTAGCTGCTTTGGGCTCTTTCTTTGTTCCTCCCAGAAATTATTCCTCAAAACTCCTCTTGTTCTCCTCTCCGTATTCCCCCATCCATCGGCTGCGGCTCAGCCTTTGCTGTTTTCTCCTAGGACACAACTTTGTTCCTGAAAGACATCACCGTGCTCCTGGCACGAGCTTCCTCAGGGGCTTCCTTTAGTCCTGCCCGAGGTCAATGGCTCACATGTGCTCCGAGCTGCGGGCAGAACTTCCTCAAACAGCCTTTGTGCTGCTGCCCAACACGAAACCCTTTGAGTTCTGCTTTAGCAAACTTCCTGGGGGGGTTATGTAGTTCCCTGCTTTAGATTCTGCAGCCGGGGTTTGGCTTTCAGTGCCCCTGCAGGAACATTTAATTCAGGCTGGGGAATAGCTCGTTGATGGTAACGTTTGGAGCCAAGGAGAAAGCTGTGGGTTCCCAAGTACTCATCACTTTTGGTGTCTAAATTTAGTCTCAGCATCGCTCCCCCCCCTAACTTGCTGTGTGCCCAAAATACACCCCGAGGGGTGTGGGGAGTAACTGGCTCCCCATTCCTGAAGCACTCGTGGCTCTGGGCAGGCTGGAGAGCAGCTCTGTGGGGCTGGGGAGCCCCATCTCAGGCTGCACCCCCTGCCCAGACATGGGGGTTCACTTGCAGGGGTTCAGTGTGGGGTGCTGGTGCAGGGATCTGGTCCTGGTTTGGCCCTTGTCATCTTTTTGCTCACAGCATCCGCTGCCACATCTCCAGGGGTCAGTGTGCCACCACTCCAGTTTGTCCTGTCCTGGGTCTGGGGTGATACTGGGGTGCAGATGTTGAAGTGCTGGTGGGGAATGGTCGAGGGAGAGCAGCCTGAGCATGGGGGAGCATGACTGGGATTTCCACTTAGGTCAAAGTGATTGTTGGAGTAACTGCTGCTAAAGCATTGCTGTAGACCCACAGACTGGTTTGTGATGGAAGGGACCTTAAGGCTCCTCCAGCTCCAACCCCTGCCATGGGCAGGGACACCTTGCACTAGAGCAGCTTGCTCCAAGCCCCTGGCCTTGAACACTGCCAGCGATGGGGCAGCCACAGCTTCTCTGGGCACCCTGTTATTAGATGGAGGGTGTCCAGGACAGTGTCCCTGCTCCCACTGGGAGCCTCCAGCCATGCCCTGCCCTGACCCCCCTGCACCCTTGTAGCTCGCTGGAGATGACGTGCTACGACAGCGACGAGGCCAACGCGCGCAGCGTCTCCAGCCTCTCCAACCGCTCCTCGCCGCTGTCCTGGCGCTATGGGCAGTCGAGCCCGCGCCTGCAGGCAGGGGACGCGCCGTCGGTGGGGGGCACGTGCCGCTCCGAGGGCACCCCGGGCTGGTACATGCACGGCGAGCGGGCGCACTACTCGCACACCATGCCCATGCGCAGCCCCAGCAAGCTGAGCCACATCTCCCGCCTGGAGCTGGTCGAGGCGCTGGACACCGACGACGTGGAGCTGAAGTCGGGCTACATGAGCGACAGTGACCTGATGGGGAAGACACTGACGGAGGATGACGACATCACCACGGGGTGAGTGTCTGCGCCGGGGCTGGATTCTCCACCTCCTGGTTGGCTGGCAGTGGAGGGGCAGCAGGCACAGCAAGGATGGATGGCTGGGTGGATGGATGGATGGATGGATGATGGATGGAGGGATGAATGGATGGGTGGATGGATGGATGGGTGGATGGATGGATGGATGGATGGATGGATGGATGGATGATGGATGCATGGATGGATGATGGATGCATGGATGGATGATGGATGGATGGATGGATGGATGAGTGGACGGATGGATGATGGATGGATGGATGGATGGATGGATGGATGATGGGTGAATGGATGGATGGATGATGGATGGATGGATGGATGGATGGATGGATGATGGATGGATGGATGGATGGATGGATGGATGAATGGATGGATGGATGGATGGATGGATGGATGATGGATGGATGGATGGATGGATGGATGGATGGGTGGATGGATGGATGGATGGATGGGTGGATGGATGGATGGGTGGATGGATGGATGATGGATGGATGGATGGATGGGTGGATGGATGGATGGATGGGTGGATGGATGGATGGATGATGGATTGATGGATGGATGGATGGATGGATGGATGATGGATGCATGGATGGATGGATGAGTGGATGGATGGATGGATGGATGGATGGATGATGGATGGATGGATGATGGATGGATGGATGGATGGATGGATGGATGATGGATGGATGGATGGATGGGTGGGTGGGTGGATGGATGGATGATGGATGGATGGATGGATGGGTGGATGGATGGATGGATGGGTGGATGGATGGATGGATGATGGATTGATGGATGGATGGATGGATGGATGGATGGATGATGGATGCATGGATGGATGATGGATGCATGGATGGATGATGGATGGATGGATGGATGAATGGATGGATGGATGAGTGGATGGATGGATGGATGGATGGATGGATGATGGATGGATGGATGATGGATGGATGGATGGATGGATGGATGATGGATGGATGGATGGATGGATGATGGGTGAATGGATGGATGGATGATGGATGGATGAATGGATGGATGGATGAATGGATGGATGGATGGATGGATGGATGGATGGATGGATGGATGAATGAATGGATGGGTGGATGGATGGATGGGCGGACGGATGGATGGATGGATGGATGGATGGATGGATGGGTGGATGGATGGATGAATAAATGGACGGGTGGATGGACAGATGGATGGATGGATGATGGATGGATGGGTGGGTGGATGGATGGATGGATGGATGGATGGATGGATGAATGGATGGGTGGATAGATGGATGGATGGATGATGGATGGATGATGGATGAATGGATGGATGCATGATGGATGGATGGATGGATGGATGGATAGATGGGTGGATGGATGGATAGATGGATGGATGATGGATGGGTGGATAGATGGATGGATGGATGCATGCGTGATGGATGGTTGGATGGATGGATGATGGATGGATGATGGATGGATGATGGATGGATGGACAGACGGATAGATGGATGGATGGAGCACATAGATCATGACCAACCTGGCAGGGTGGATCTTGTCCCTGCCTAAGATCTCATTTCATTCTCCCCTCTGGCACTGTGGGTGGGTGGCACCTCGGGCACGGATGGATGGATGGATGGATGAATGGAGCACATAGATCATGGCCAACCTGGCAGGGTGGATCTTGTCCCTGCCTAAGATCTCATCTCGGTCTCCCCTCTGGCACTGTGGATGGGTGGCACCATGGTGGAGCAGGGTGCTCTGTGATCAGGGACTCTGTGGGGCCAGGGCCATCTCCTGCCAGTTGGGCACAACCCAGCACATCCAGAGTTTGCTGTTTCCTCCCAGATGTGTTCAGCTCCCTCTGCACTGTTGAGGTGCCCTCGGCTCTGGCCAGGGTCCAGGGTTGCAGCATGCTGGAGGTTTCCTGTTTGAGCACAGGCATTTGAGCTGTCCCAGAGCAGGAGGAGGTATTTGCTGCTCCAGCCCTCCTGGGGTGGCTGTAGTCACATCAGCTGGTTGCAGGACAGAGCACAGCCCATGGCTTCACACCCATCCTGGGAGCCAGCACTCCCCAGGCCCACGGGTGCACTGGGCACACACCGTGGGGTGCCTGTGCTGACCCCTGCAATGCTCCAGCTCGGGGGTGACAGTGTCAAGCATAAAACCCATCCTCCCCATGAGCACACAGGGTTACTCTGGGGGGCTGCCCTGTGTTTGTGAGCAGGGGTGCCCTGTGCTGGCTCAGCATGGACCCCTCCTGGGGGCTATAACCCATTGCACATCACCACCTTCTGCCACCGGGCACTGGGCTCCAGGGTGTGCTGGGCACTGGGGTGGCTTTGGGCTGCCCTGTGTGGCCGCATCTGGCTGTGGGGATGAAGGGCTCTGCTGCTCCCTGTCTTCCGCCTTGTCTTGTCTCAGAGCTGCTCATGCATGCGAGTAACCTTGGTGTGCCCTTGGCTGCAGAGGCAGTGCTGGGAGGGGAGAGCTGGAGCATCCCTTTGCCTCTGTCAGCACTGGGCGGGCAGAGCGCAGGCAGAGTGAGGGCAGAGCCTGGGCACTGGGTGCAGAGCCAGGGCAGGGGAGCAGGGACATCCCATCCCTTTGTCTCAGCACTGGCCAGGGCGAGGAGGTGCCTTGTCCAGGAGCACTCATCCAGTGCAGCCCCTCCTTATCCATCCAGCCCTTCACCCGGCACAGCTCCTCATCATCCAGACAGCCCCGCATCCATGCAGCCCCTCATCCAGCACATCCCTTTATCCAGCACATCCTCTCATCCAGCGCATCTCATCCACGCAGACCCTCATCATCCATCCATCCATCCAGCCCAGCCCCTCATCCAGCACATCCCCTCCTCCATGCAGCCCCTCATCCAGCACATCCTCTCATCCAGCACATCCCCTCATCCAGCACATCCCCTTATCCAGCACATCCCCTCATCCATGCAGCCCCTCATCCAGCACATCCTCTCATCCAGCACATCCCCTCATCCAGCACATCCCCTCATCCATGCAGCCCTTCATCCAGCACATCCTCTCATCCAGCACATCCCCTCATCCAGCACATCCTCGCATCCATGCAGCCCCTCATCCAGCACATCCCCTCATCCAGCACATCCTCTCATCCATGCAGCCCCTCATCCAGCACATCCCCTCCTCCATGCAGCCCCTCATCCTTGCAGCCCCTCATCCAGCACATCCCCTCATCCAGCACATCCTCTCATCCATGCAGCCCCTCATCCAGCACATCCTCTCATCCATGCAGCCCCTCATCCAGCACATCCCCTCATCCATGCAGCCCTTCATCCAGCACATCCCCTCCTCCATGCAGCCCCTCATCCTTGCAGCCCCTCATCCAGCACATCCCCTCATCCATGCAGCCCTTCATCCAGCACATCTTCTCATCCAGCACATCCCCTCATCCATGCAGCCCTTCATCCAGCACATCCCCTCCTCCATGCAGCCCCTCATCCTTGCAGCCCCTCATCCAGCACATCCCCTCATCCGTGCAGCCCCTCATCCATCCCCCTCACTGGCTCTGACCTAGAAAGCAGATTCTGCCCCAGGCCCCATCTCCCGGTGCCGCTAATGCACCGGGCAGGAGCTGGGTGCTGCAGATGGGACCATCAGCCCCGAGCCCCGGCCGTGGGGCAGCACATCCCAGCACCGCGCCGGCGCACACCCGGCTTGTGGGGCAGTAGGTCAGAGCCAGCGAGGAGGACAAGGTGGCACATCCCCTCGGAGACTGGGCTCGTGCGATGGGGCCCGGCATCCCCAGAGCTCCCTGGGGAAGCAGCCTGGAAGCAGAGAGGGCCGAGGTAGGTCGAGGTGTGCGGTATCGGGGTGGATTTGGCAGGGGGTGGTTGGGGTGAGCCCAGCCGAGACGGCAGAGGGGTGGCATGGGCAGGTGTGGTGGTGAGGGCAGGGAGCAGCTCGGGACAGCCCAGTCCTCAGGAGCATTTCTGTGTCTGTGAATGTTTGGCTCCTGGCTCCTTGCCCCGCTGTGCCCACCTGCCTGCATCTATCGGGATGGCAGCAGTGGGTCCCCTCCTCCAGCAGCCTGCTGCTGGCGTTGGTGGCTGGAAGGCTCTGGCTTTGCTCTGCCTGTTCGGCAGCAAGACCCATCCTTTGTTCCTGCTGTCACTGCATCCTGTGTGCACCGCTGTGGCACTGTGGTGTCTGAAGGGCCTGGTGCAGGCAGCGAGCACTGCTCAACAGCAGCATTTGCTGGGGTGCTGCTGCTCTCCTGCCCTGTCCTGCCCATCCTTGGGGCCTGGGCAGCACCCAGCCCTGGGCTGTTTCGCTGGCACTGAAATACCTTTGCTCCCTTCCTTGGCCGCTGTTGACTCCGGTCCCGTTCCCCAGGTGCTGCCCCACAAGCGGTGATGCTGCTTGGGATGTCCCCAGGGGAGTCCATCAGACCCCAGTGCAAAGGGCTCAGCAGGGTCCAAGCATCTCCCCGAGGTGCCCCTCATGTTTCCAGCAGTGCAGGGCACAGGGGGGCTGAAGGGACCTGCTCTGTGGCCTTGGCTGTGCTGCAGCATCCCTCGGTCCAGGGCAGAGCCACTCTGGGTGGGCAGAAGAGGAGGAGATCACCCTTCCCTGGCTCTGGTGCACAAGGTGACCTATGGGGACATGAAACCTCAGCTCAGCCGTGTGGCCCAAGGTGATGCTGTGGGCTGGCAGCTCCCCAGGGATAAACTGGGGTAGCTCAGGTACCCCATGGTGGCAGAATCCCATGGGGACACTCAGGCAGGACTCATCCTCCCCCCCGGCAAAGCAGAGGGGCTGCTGGGCCAGATCCTGCCATCCCTAAGTACAGAGCCGGGGGAGCAGAGAGGGAGCGAGTGGGGTTGGCTGCTGAGTCAGCGCCTTTTTGCTGCGGTGCTGCAGGAGTGCAGATGATCCACGTGTGCTGCAGGGCCTTGAGCATCGCTCGGAGCTGATCCCTGAGGCTGCGCACGTCCCCTGGGGTGTTCAGGGCCATGGGGAAGCCCTTGTGCAACCCTGTGATTTGGGGCCTCGGGTTTTTTTTTGGATGGAAAGGGAGGTAGTGTTGCATCCCATTGGATCCCATTGTGTCCCGTTGCGTCCCACTGCATTACATTGTGTCCCATTGCATCCCATTGCATCCCGCCACAGTGCCGGCAGCATCCGCACCCCTATGAGGGCAGCTGCCTCTGTTCAGGGGCAGGAACTGGAGCCTTTGGCATCGGGACTGTGGAGCGCTGCATGGTTCAGGGGCGGACACGTGTGCCCAGCTCACGGCACCATCCTGTGCCACCATGGTGCTGCCGCTGCCGGGTGCTGGGGACCGCACTGGAGGAGCTGGGGGCTGCCAACAGCGTTCCTGCGGGAGGGATGCTGTGGAGCTGGCTCCGGCTGGCCTGGCTCCCGCGTCCTCGGAGCTCCTTGAGCTCTGTGAGCAGCAGATGTTTGGCTCAGCTCCCCGCGGGCGCCAGGGGAGCGGCCGCCCCCTTCTCCTGCTCCGAGCAGGATTGGCGCTGGCGCTCGCCTGCAGCCGGTCCAGCCTGACCCCGGCCCGCCCGTGAGCTCATTCCTCAGCGGGGACATCCCGTGGGGCACGGCCGTGGCCCTGCACGTGTCCTGCCGTGTGCGCGGGGCCCCTGCCCTGGGGGGGGCAGGAGGGATGCGGGGCTGCACTGCACCCCATGGCAGGGCTCCTGCGGGGGAAAGGGGATGGACTCGGGAAGGGGCCCCATAACCCTGCTGGGCACCGCTGCCATTGAACCATGGAATGGTTTGGGTTGAAGGGACCTTAAAGCTCCTCCAGCTCCAACCCCTGCCGCGGGCAGGGACCCCTTCCACTAGAGCAGGGTGCTCCAAGCCCCGTCCAGCCGGGCCTTGGAGGGTTGAAGTGCCCTTCCTCGGTGCTGCTTCTTCCTCTGGGGTTTGGCTGGAGGTGCCCAGCGCTGAGCCCCAGCTCTGGCAACAGCCACATGGGGAACGTTTGGGAAGGGGATTTCAGGGCTGGGAGGCTCGGAGGGGCCAGCACTGACCCAGGGTTTGGGAAGCTGCTGCCCTCCATGGCTGGATGTGGACATGGAGCAGACCCATGTGCCCGGGGGGGGGGGGGGGGTCTGATCTGACACCCAGCACCGCCCGGTGGGCTCAAGTCCTGCTTTAGCCACGTGCCGGCCGCTGTGGCCGAGCTGTCCGGGGCCACCGGCGTGTCCAGACATGGGGAAAAGAGGGATTTCGCAAGCGGGATGAGTCACAGCGCTCCCCACCCGGCGCTGCTCCGGGACCATCCTTGTGTCAGCCTGCCCGGAGCAGCTGGAGGGGGGGGGGGATCAGGGGTGACCCCGCGTTGTTCCCTCTCATGGTGGCCAGGGCCGTGGCAGGGTCTGTGGCTGATCTCATGCTGTGGGTGCTGTTTGACACCCCAGGGCACCCCTCTGCGTTGCAGTGATAGGGCACCGGGTGACTCCTGGGATGTGATGCTGATCCTCTCCTGCTGGGTGAGCTCCCGTGGATCCGACCCCCCCGCTCTCTTCCCTGCCTCAGTTTCCCCACCTACAAAGTCTCTGCAGCCCCCGGCTCCTCTGAGTGAAGGATGCCAGATCCCAGTGCAGGAAATGCAGGCAGGAAGCACCCGGGATCAGGGTACCCCGGGTGACAGGGGCATGGGGGCTGTGCAGGGGGGATCCTAAGGGAGCCAGGAGGGCAGGAGCATGGTGTCGTGATGCGCTAAGATGGATGTGGGGGGGACAGAGCCCCCCTGCCCGCGCCTGCAGGGTGTCCCCAACCCCCCGTTGGTGATTTATGGAGCTAATTGGTTTTTCTGCCCCATTAAGTGGAGGAGAAGGGGGGAGGGCAGAGCCCCCGCTGTGCCGTGCCTTCCACACCGATCCTGCCAGAGCAGCATGGGGGACACTGGTGGCACCTCAGCAGAGCTGCCCTGGTGCCCGTGACCCACTGATGTGGGGCGTGGAGACCTCCCGGTGCAAGGCCCCTATTTCCTGCCCCTGCAGCCACCAGGCAGAGCAGGAGGAAAGGGCCAGGGCAGCCCGGGGTGGGGGGTTTGCTTCAATCCATGGTGGGGATTTGGCAGGGACACGAGTGCCGAGAGCCCCGACCGGTGCTGGTGGGAAGGTGTGGGTGCCAGTGTGAGATGGGTGAAGCTGGGAGACCTGGGTGGCTCCAGCAGCAACCAATGGGCTGTGGGTGCTCCTCTGCCATGGGGCTGTGCTGGTGCTGCTCCTGGGGAGAGCTGCTGTGGCCAGCAGCAATGCTCTGCCATCATCTCCACCATTCTGCTGGCTCTGGTAGGCTGAAAGCTGCCTTTCCTGGGATCCATTATGCCGTGCCACGCCAGCTCCCCATCCCACCCTGGGCTCCCCATGCCAGGAGCAGGGGAAGGAGGGGATAAATCCGGTGTCGTGCCAGGGCAAAGGGACCACAGGGATACGATGCTGGACGTGCTGTGCTGGTGCACACCGACGGGGAGCCTTTGCCCCACCGCAGGGCTGGCTGCCAGCCTGGGGTCCCGCACTGTGAGCCCCAGCCGAGGGCCGGGAGCCGCTGCCGTGTGTCAGTGGGTGCGGGCAGTGGCTGCTCAGTAGGCACGGGGATGGTCGCATCCCGGCCGTGCCACGCTGCAGAGTCTCGCCTCGCTGGGGCAAGCACGGGGCAGCGAGGAGGGAGCCAAGAGGCGTTGCCGAGGAAGGCTCGAGGAAGGAACCGCTGATTTCCCAGCCCGCAGGGACAGAGTCTGTTTTGCCCAGGCTGCAGTTAACTCTGTCTGCCGCGGTGGGGCTGGTGAAGGTGACCCCCGCGCCCCCATCCCGGCAGTGGGGCACAGCTCTGGCTCTGACACAGATAAAAAGGACAAAAAGGGGCTTTTGGGGAGCAATGAGGCGTAGGGAGCCGCCGAGCAGCCCGCCGTGGGGCCGGGCAGGAGCAGACCCCTGTGGGACCCACAGCCGGGGTAGTGCTTTTGGGGTGGGGGGTTTGGGGAGCACTGGGGCTGGGAGTGGGGCACTGGGGCTGCATTGTGGATGGGCTGGGGGGCACTGCTGCTGCCTGTGAAGCCCGGGGGTGGGTTTGGGGACTGCGGGTGCTGGGCTGAGGCTGGGGGGCACCGTGGGCAGGGGTGGTGGGCTGGGGGGCACTGGAGCTGGGTAGGGGGCCACGGCCAAGGGAGGGGAAGGGGGGAGCGCAGGGAGCCTGGTCCGGGCCCATCCCGGCGGGGTCGGGGCGGGGCTGGGGGACAGCACCAGGGGCGGGGGTGGGGGGGGAGCCGGGCCGGGGCTGCGGCCGCTTTAAGGCGCGGGCAGCACGGGGCGGTCCCGCCGCCGCTCCCGTTCCCGTTCCCGTTCCCGCTGTCGGGGCCGCGCCGCCGCGGGCAGCACCATGCTGCGGGTGGGGAGACCGCGCCGCGCCCCGCGCCTGGCCAGCAGGTACCGAGCGCGCAGCGCAGCCCGGTCCCGGCAGACAAAGCCCCGCGCCCCGGGTCCACACCGCGGGAGCTGCTTTGTCTCGGCCGAGCCGCGGCGAGGGGGGGGGGGGACGGGACCCGGGCAGCGCGGCACCGCCCGGCACCGCAGCATCGGGGCGGCTCCCCCCACCTCGCACCTGCAGCGCCCTGGGCGCCGGGACTCGGCTGCGAGGGGAGCGGAGCGGCCCCGCTTCCCCCGGTCCGGGTGCGCATCGCCGGGGCCGCGCCGGGACCCGCCTGGCGGGAGGATTCCGGGTGTCGGGGAGCGCCGCGGCATGGTCGCGCTGTGCTTGAGCATCCCTCCGGGGGCATTCCTCCTGGAGCATCCCTCCTGCAGCATCCCTCCGGGGGCATCCCTCCTGCAGCATCCTTCCGGGGGCATCCCTCCTGCAGCATCCCTCCGGGGCATCCCTCCGGGGGCGTCCCTCCGGGGGCATCCCTCCTGCAGCATCCCTCCGGGGCATCCCTCCGGGGGCGTCCCTCCGGGGGCATCCCTCCTGCAGCATCCTTCCGGGGGCATCCCTCCTGGAGCATCCCTCCTGCAGCATCCTTCCAGGGGCATCCCTCCGGGGGCATTCCCCCTGCAGCATCCCCCCTGCAGCATCCCTCCTGCAGCATCCCTCCGGGGGCATTCCTCCTGGAGCATCCCTCCTGCAGCATCCTTCCGGGGGCATCCCTCCTGGGGCATCCCTCCTGGAGTATCCCTCCTGGGCCAGGCAGTGTGTGCCCGCTGCTGCCCATAGCTGGTTTGGTGCGGTGCCGGCTGCAGGGAGGGGGGGAATGGGTCAGTGTAATATGGGGCTTGTAGAGCATGGAGTAGGACTGGTTAGGGTCTGGTGGGGGTGCTGGGGTCGGCTGTGCTCCAGAGCTTGTGCTTGCTGTTGGTGCTGTGAGTAGCTGAGTTGAGGCTGTCCTTGCTGTGCCAGTTCTGGGGACCCCTCTGTGCCAGTCGTGTGTCTCATGGGAGCCAGTGACACCCCACAGCAGACCCCAGGCCTCACCCCATGGCTTGAGTGCTTTTGGGATGTTACCTGTGACCTTCCGTGTTGACCCTTCTTGGCATAGGGTTGCTGAGGAGGGTCTGGGGTCCCTTCCTGACCTTGTTTCATGACAGCAGCAGCTTCCCATGCGAGGCTGGGAGAGTGGGGTTTCTCCTGCCAGGACTCAAAACCAGGCTGAAGAGACCCAGCACCACGTCTGGTCCCAGCCATGTGCCTGCAGGACGCAGCTCCCTGAAGCCTGGCCTTGCTCCCAGTGCTTCCTGCTCCAAGGGTGATGGTGACCCGGGAGAGGCGCTTTGCTTTGTGCTCTGGGGTGGGATTTCTGTTGTGGTGAGAAGTCACCCCCAGCACAGGGGTTGATGGTGGGGCATGCCTGGAGCTGGGTGGCCCAGGAGCATGTCCTGGGAGCGTGGTTGGGATTAAATCCCTGCCTGGGCAGCAGTGCCTGCAGGGCTGTGTCCCAAAAGCTGCCGTGGGGATGCAGGGGCTGTGTCCATCCTGGCTTGCACCAGTCCCCTGTGTCTGGGAAAAGCAGGATGCATGAGAGTGTTGGAGGGTGCTGGAGCTGCCCGTGTAGCTCCATCCTGAGGTTCGGATGCCATCATCCATGTCATCGGATGGTACCCTGGAGGGAGCGGTGGTGCCTGTTGCTTGTGCCGTGGCACCCTGGGTGGCAGAGGCACATGCAGGCACCTTCTCCTCTGCCACGTTGTCCTGTCCCCAGCTCAGGAGGGTCACAGCATCGCTTGGGTGACACTATGCTTCACCGGCTGCTGCGGCTTTGGTGCTTGCTGGGCTCCTCCTGCTCCTCTGTGGCCCTGCTGTTTGGGAATGGGCATGTCCCATGGGGCACAGGTACCCTCCATCCCCCAGCAAACCCCCCAGGGGCCATAACGGGGAGATGTGGGCTCACTTGTGTGGTGTGCCAGCGGGGCACTGGGCTGAGCCTGCCGAGGGGGCTGCAGTTTGTGCCAGGGGATCCCGTGCAGGGGGCTCTGACGCTGGCTCTGCCCTCGCAGCTGGGACGAGAGCAGCTCCATCAGCAGCGGCCTCAGCGATGCCTCTGACAACCTCAGCTCCGAGGAGTTCAACGCCAGCTCCTCGCTCAACTCCCTGCCCTCCACTCCCACCGCCTCGCGCAGGAACTCGGCCATAGCGGTAGGTTCCTGTGGTACCCAGACCCGGCGTGGTGCCCACACCACCTCTATGGGAAAGAGAGGATGGAGGGTGCCAGGGCACAGGGTGCCCGGTGCATCGGTGCTCCCTGGCAGTGGGTGTGGGTGGGTGCCAGGGCACAGGGTGTCTGGTGCATCGGTGCTCCCTGGTGATGGGTGCGGGTGGGTGCCAGGGCACAGGGTGTCTGGTGCATCGGTGCTCCCTGGTGATGGGTGCGGGTGGGTGCCAGACCAGAGGATATCCAGTGCATCGGTGCTCCCTGGTGATGGGTGCGGGTGGGTGCCAAGACTGACCCCGCTCTGCCCACAGCTACGCACGGACTCAGAGAAGCGGTCTCTGGCCGAGAGCGGGCTGAGCTGGTACTGCGAGGGTGAGGACAAGGTGCCCAAGAAGCTGGACTACGACAGCAGCAGCCTCAAGATGGAGCACGGATCCTCCAAGTGGCGGCGGGAGCCCTCGGAGGGTGGCGAGGAGGGGTCCAAGGGTGGGGAGCTGAAGAAGCCCGTCAGCCTGGGCACGCCGGGCTCCCTCAAGAAGGGCAAGACCCCTCCGGTGGCTGTGACGTCTCCCATCACACACACAGCGCAGAGCACCCTCAAAGTAGCAGGTGAGGCCCAGGTCGGGCAGGGTCCAGCTCCAGTGATGGGGAGAGGGTTGGGTGGTGCCTTCATGGACTTCCCCAAGCACTTTGGCCGTGGGGTGCCCTGAGGCTGCGCTCAGGGATGGGGTCTGGAGAGGGTCCAGGGTTGCCCATCCCTGCAGGCAGGTTGTGGGTCTGGCTCCACGCTAAGTGCTGCTTGCCCAGGGCTGTGCCTGCCCCATGGCAATGTGGCCATGCACCAGGCTGCAGGCTGGCTGGGTGCATGGGGGGGGCCTGGCTATGCCTCTGCCCTGACTCCTTGATGGTGTCACTGATGCCACTGTCCCAGTTCACTCCCAAAGGTTTCTAAGACTCTAACCTGTGCTTTTGTCCCCAGCAGGCAAGCCTGAGACCAAAGCCACGGACAAGAGCAAGCTGTCTGTGAAGAGCACAGGCCTGCAGCGTTCCTCCTCTGATGCCGGCCGTGACCGCGCCGCTGATGCCAAGAAACCACCCTCGGGTCTCACGCGCCCCTCGGCCTCCAGCTCCTTTGGCTACAAGAAACCAGCTCCTGCCACTGGCACAGCCACCGTCATGCAGGCTGGGGGCTCGGCCACGCTCGGCAAGATCCAGAAGAGCTCCAGCATCCCCGTCAAGCCGGTCAGCGGGAGGAAAACGAGCCTGGACGTCTCCAACGCAGCCGAGCCCGGCTTCCTGGCCCCCGGCGCTCGGTCCAACATCCAGTACCGCAGCCTGCCCCGGCCCGCCAAGTCCAGCTCCATGAGTGTGACCGGTGGCCGCGGTGCCAACCGCCCGGTCAGCAGCAGCATCGATCCCAGCCTGCTGAGCACCAAGCAGGGCAGCATCTCAGTGTCACGGCTCAAGGAGCCGTCCAAGGTCGGCACCGGCCGTGGCACCCCAGCACCCGTGAACCAGACGGACCGTGAGAAGGAGAAGGCCAAGGCCAAGGCAGTGGCGCTTGACTCCGAGTGCGGGACGCTGAAGAGCGTTGGCTCGCCTGAGAGCACCCCGAAAGCGCAGGGCAACGTCCCACCCGCGGCCAAGGTGGCCGAGCTGCCCCCCACACCTCTCAGGTATGACCCTGACGCCGCTAAGGGCAGCCCGTGCCTGGCATGGCTGTGCCCAAGTGCTCATCCATGCCCAGCACCAGAGCCTCACCCGCTTCCTCGCCCGTTTTCCCCCTCCAGAGCGGCTGCCAAGACCTACGCGAAGCCTCCGTCGTTGGCCAACCTGGACAAGGTCAACTCCAACAGCCTGGACTTGCCCTCCTCCAGCGAGCTGCCTCCGCCGCACTCGGCCAAGCTGCAGGACCTGCACCCGGGCAGCGGGCACCTTGCGCCCTGCTTCAGCCCCAGTCCTGCGCCCATCCTCAACATCAACTCGGCCAGCTTCTCCCAGGGCCTGGAGCTCATGGGCGGCTTCAGCGTCCCCAAGGAGGGCAGGATGTACCCCAAGCTCTCCAGCCTGCACCGCAGCATGGAATCCCTGCAGATGCCCATGAGCCTGCCCAGTGCCTTCTCCGGGGGCAGCACCACCACCCCAGCCCCTGCTGCTGCTCCCCCCGCCAGCACGGAGGAAGAGGAAGAGGCAGGAGAGCTGGGCTGGAGCGGGAGCCCCCGGCTCGCACATCTGGACAGGTAAGGATGCAGGGAGGGCATGGGGCTGCCAGGGCACCTCTGTGGGCTCGGGTCCCTCGCTGCCATCCTGCCATGACCTCTGTCTGCTCCGGAGGCTTTTCCTGTCTCATTGCTGGGGAGCAGCTCCCTGTCCCCGCAGCTCAGCCCCTGTGGCACCTTGCCTTGTCCGCACAGGGATGTCACTGCTCTTTCCTTCCCTTCCAGTGCCAACCGCGACAGGAACACGCTGCCCAAGAAAGGGTTGAGGTAAAAGAGCCTGTATCACTTGTGGATGGTGCTGGGGAGGGCCCATGTGGAGGTTTCGGGGGGGGGGGGCTGCACCGCAGCGGGCAGGAGCCAGGGCAGTGCTGGTCCCCCTCACCATGGCTCTGCTCTGCAGGTACCAGCTCCACTCCCAGGAGGAGGCCAAGGAGCGGCGCCATTCCCATGCCATCAGCAGCGGGCTGCCCGAGGCAGACGATCAGCAGGAACTGCCCTCACCCCCATCCCTCCCCATGGCGCTGGTTGGGAAGGGGCCGCTCACCAGCATCGGTCAGTGCCCTCCCCATATCCCCCGTCCCCATCGCCCCATGTGGGACTGGCTGATGGGTGCTGCTTTTCTCCTCAACCCCCCGCCCCAGCAGCCCTAACACCCAGCACCTGGTGCTTTTGGCTCACTGAGGTGCAGGGTTGGGGCCAGGGGTGTCCATCACCTCCGCTTCAGGGCACCTCATCTACCCTCAGGGCTCTGGCCACAGCTCCCAGCTTCTCTGAGGGTGCCCAGGAACCTATATGTTCCTGGAGGGTTTGGGGGGTCCAGGCAGATGGGTTGGGGTTGCGGTGTGATGAGGTGCTGCCCTCTTGCATGTGCAGGTGATGGGCTCTGGCATGGTGATGCCTGCTTTGCCCTGGGGTGATGGGTTTGTTTCTCAGCCCTTGGTGGTGGTGGCCGGGTCTTCCCAGTGTAAATCTGTGTTTTAGCTTTCCCCCAGCCCTTCCCTGCTTTGGTACAGCCATCCCTGCTTCCTCTCTGCATCCCAGCTCTCATGGATTGCTCCCAGCCCTTGCTTCCCGTCCCAGTCCCAGTTTCCTGGTGCGACTCTGACCCTGCCTCTCCCCACCTTCTCCTTGCAGTGAGCCCCACTGCCACCGCAACCCCGCGGATCACCCGCTCCAACAGCATCCCTACCCACGACTCCACCTTCGAGCTGTACAGCACATCCCAGATGGGCAGCACCCTCTCCCTGGCTGACAAGCCCAAGGGCATGATCCGCTCGGGCTCCTTCCGGGACCCTGTGGACGATGGTGAGAGTGAGCTGCACCCTGCCTAGGCAGAGGGGCCTCCCGGGGTGATGCTGGGGCTCCCCGCACCCTTGTCCCTTCCTCCTGGTGCTGCTGGAGCAATCTCGGGTGGGTTGATGCATCCTGTCCTCAGTGTCAGAGCAGGGGACAGCAGCCTGGTGGACCCTGCACTGGCACCTGACCTCTGTGGGTGCCTGGTGTCCGTGTCGGCACCGGGTGTTGTGGCACTGGGGAGGTGGGCACCGAAGCAGCGAGAGGGGAGAGTGCAGGAGGAGGATGCTCTGCACACCGCAGACCCAGGGAGCTCACAGCAGCACGGGCAGTGCCGAGCTGCTGCCCTCCCACGTCCCCTGTACCCTCTTGCCCCCTGCAGACCCCCCCCTGCACCAGGAGCTCCATCCCCTGCACCCTGCTGTGTCCTGCACCCGCAGCCCCGGGACGCTGCTGGCCAGGGCCACGCTGACCCGGGTTTTGTTCTGTTGCAGTTCACGGATCGGTGCTGTCCCTGGCCTCCAGCGCGTCCTCCACCTACTCCTCTGTAAGAGCCGCCTCTGCGCTGCGCTTCGTGCATGGCTGGGGGGGGCCCGGGGCGGGCAGGGGAGGGCTCTGTGCATGCCTCTGCTTCGCGCCCAGCCTGTGCGTGCCTGCTGCCCTCTGACTGCCTGCCTCTGTCTCTCTCTGCTCTCACGCTGCCAGGCTGAGGAGAAGATGCAGTCCGAGGTGAGCCCCGCGCTCCGCTCCGTGCCCGCCGCAGGGCGAGAGGGGGGCAGCGCCCGGGCCCTCACCCCCTGCGCTCTGTTTCCCCGCAGCAAATCCGCAAGCTGCGCCGCGAGCTGGAGTCCTCGCAGGAGAAGGTGGCCACGCTGACGTCCCAGCTCTCGGCCAACGTGAGTCCCCAGCGCAGGGCCCGGCCGTGGTTACCCCTCTGCACCGGGCATCGCTGCTCACCCATTGCTCTCCCCTTCTCCCAGGCCAACCTGGTAGCGGCTTTTGAGCAGAGCCTGGTGAGCATGACATCCCGCCTGCGGCACTTGGCTGAGACCGCTGAAGAGAAGGTGGGTGCTTGGTGGGGTGCCCTGTGGGCGTCGGGAGGCAGTGGTGGTGCTGGAGGGTGCCCGTGGGGCTGGGGGGGTGCTGGACTCGGGTGGACCTGCTGCAGCACTGCCCAGCACCCTGATGTGGGTGCTCCGCGGTTGGGATGTGCTCCATGGCTCCCGTCTGCTCCCGCCAGGACACGGAGCTGCTGGACCTGCGGGAGACCATTGACTTCCTGAAGAAGAAGAACTCAGAGGCCCAAGCTGTGATCCAGGGTGCCCTGAATGGCACTGATGTCACCCCCAAAGGTGAGGCTCTGAGAGCTCAGAAGGTGTTTGGGTGGGAGAAGGGAAGGGGCACAGGGAGGAGGGTGCGGGTGGCTCTGGTGTTGGGGCACATGCAGTTTGCTGATAGCTCCTGTCCCCATCTCTCCTGCTTCTCTTGCTGGCCACAGAGCTGCGTATCAAGCGGCAGAACTCCTCTGACAGCATCTCCAGCCTCAACAGCATCACCAGCCACTCCAGCATCGGCAGCAGCAAGGACGCCGACGCCAAGAAGAAGAAGAAGAAGAGCTGGGTGGGTTGGATGGGGTGCTGGCGGGAGGGATGGCGCTTGGCAGGGTCTGGCTGGGGTCAGCCCCACAGACTGCCTGCTCTTGGCTACCTTGGCGTTGTGATGTTGGTCCCCTCTGTCCCCTGGGGACAGTGCTGGATCTGTGGATCTGTGTCTTGATGTGTTGGCCAGGACTTCCCCAGCCCCTCTGGAGTTCTCCAGCCCCGCATGCCTGCTCCTTTGGTCTTTCCCACATGTCCCCCTCGTGCCCGTGCAGGCTCTGGCTATTGGGGGGCCGGCAGCCCCGACCCCACACCGGGCAGCTCCGAGCTGGACGTGTGATTAAGTCTCGCTTTGTTCTGTTTCTCTCCCCCTATGCTGACCTCAACCCTTTTTTTCCAGGTGTACGAGGTAAGTCCTGCACTGTCCCCTCCACCGCCCGGCCGGGGCCGCGCTCCATCCCGCGGGACGGTGCTCATTGACGCCGCGCATCCCATCCATCCCACTGCCTCTGACCCCTGCATGGGCTGCCCCGGGACCCAGCTGCACCTTGGCTGCTTCCTTTGGGGCTGGGATGGGGATGTGTCCCGGGGTGGGGACAGTCCCCTTCTTGCCTGGGGAGGGCAGGCACGCTCCTGACTACCGGGAGCTGGATCTTTTGGGATCAGGACCTCTCTGCAGCCCTGCCTGTGGTGCTGCCCATCTCTGCATTGCCAGAGCTGGCCTGATCTGGCACCAAGTGGCGTTATCCTCACTGGGGGACCCACATGGGTCCCGGTGCTCCCCAGTTCTGCTGTCAGTACAGCCTGGCACCCATCTGGTTTTGTGTTTTCACTCTGAAATGCATCGCTTTGCTTTTGGGTGCACCCTAGAGCAGCCTGCCTGGTGCCTGTGGGAACCGGGCCACATCCTGACTGTTTTCACCCCCTCTTTCTCTTCCTCCCCTCGGAGCAGACCCTGGCCCTCCGGGGGGCACGGTGTGAGCCCAGGGTGCCCATCCTGCTGCTCCCCCTGTGCAGTGTCCATCACCCTCCTGCCCTCGCTGTGCTGCTCACCCCTGTGCTGTGTGCTCTGTGCATGCTGCATGCCCGGCCAGCACCCCAGGGACATCTCGGGGAGGGCTGGCTGCCCCTCTGTGCTTCCAGAGGCACCCTGAGGGCAGACGGGGGTGCTGTGGGGCTGAAGTTGTCCCTTTGCACCAGGACCCCAGCTCTGCAGTGGCTGGTGCAGGGGGGGTGTCCCTATAAACACCCCTTGCTGGGATGGTTGTGTGAATGTGAGGATGGAGCCGGCCCTTCCCGAGGGACCAGGGTGCTGGTGCAGTGCCTGAACACCCTGATGGTGGGGAGCAGGGCTGGGGGGAGCCTGGCCAGGACATGGGCCCCCCTCTGTGGGGCCGGAACGCTGCACAAGCAGAGGTGCACCCCGGTCCGTCAGCTCTGCCAGCAGAGTGGGGTTAGGCCGGTGCCTTCCCCAGGTCAGCGACAGGGCACGGTGCTGCTCGGTGATGGATGTGGGGTTACTGGTCCCAGTTCAGGCTGTCTGTGGGTCCTGAGCAGTTGGGGGTTCCAGGGCAGGACTTGCAAAGCTGCTGTGCTGTGGGGCTGTCTCTAACAAAAGCGTTTTCGTCTCCCATAGCTGCGCAGCTCCTTCAACAAAGCCTTCAGCATCAAGAAGGGACCAAAATCAGCCTCGTCCTACTCCGACATCGAGGAGATCGCCACGCCGGACTCGTCGGCCCCCTCTTCCCCCAAGCTGCAGCACGGCTCCACGGAGACCGCCTCGCCCTCCATCAAATCCTCCACATCCTCCTCCGTGGGCATCGACACAACGGAGTATGTGGGGCCGGGCAGGGCTGGGCACAGGGGCTGCAGGCTCCTGCCCTGGACATGTGCACCACTCTTGTCTCTCTCTTGGTCCAGGCTTTTCCAGGCCCATGGGGAGGGCGAGCCCGAGAAGAAGGAGGTGTCGGAGCTGCGGTCGGAGCTGTGGGAGAAGGAGATGAAGCTGACGGACATCCGCCTGGAAGCCCTCAACTCAGCCCACCAGCTGGAGCAGCTCCGGGAGACCATGCACAACATGCAGGTGAGGAGCGTGCAGGGAGGACCGGGGTGGCTGCAGGCGCTGTGTGCCCCGGGATGCTGCTCCTCACGCCGTGCTGGTTCTCCCCAGCTGGAGGTGGATCTCCTGAAGGCTGAGAACGACCGGCTCAAAGTGGCTCCGGGACCCTCGGCGGTGCCAGGCTCCGTTCCCGGCCATGTCACGAGCTCATCGGCCTCCTCCTCACCGCGGCGTTCCCTGGGTCTCACCCTTGGCCATGCCTTCAGCCCCAGCCTGGGGGACTCAGGTAGGGGGGGACAGAGCTGCTGGCAGCCAGGGGAGGCCGCAAAGACGTGTGGATGGGTGGGAATGTGCTGCTGCTCTCCCGGAGGAGGAGGGAGCCGTGCATGGGAATGCGGTGGTGCCGGCACCGCAATCAGCTGCAGCAGGGTCTGGCTCAGCTGAGCAGGGTGGTGGGGGTCTCCCCACGAGCGCTCACTGCTCTGCCCCCAGATGTGTCCCCCATGGACGCCGTCAGCGCCGGCACCCAGAAGGACGAGCTGATGCTGCGGATCGTGGTGCGCATGCCACCCCAGCACATCATCAAGGGGGTAGGTGTGGGCTCTGTGGGGAGCCGTGGCCTGGGACAAGGGGCAGAAATGCCTCTCCGGGGCTGGATGTGGTGCTCTAACTCCGCGCACCTCGGTCTTGGCTCCTAGGACCTCAAGCAGCAGGAGTTTTTCCTGGGCTGGACCAAGGTGAGCGGGAAGGTGGACTGGAAGATGCTGGATGAAGCTGTCTGCCAGGTCTTCAAGGTAGGAGCATGAGGACCCCTTTTGAGAGCCGTCCTTTTACCCTGCTCCACCATGCCTGATGCTCCCTGGCCCACGTCCTTACGAGGGTCTCCTGGAGCTGCTTGAGCACCACTTGCTCCCTGACAGCCCTGTCCTTGTCCCTGTAGGATTACATCACCAAGATGGATCCTGCTTCCACGCTGGGGCTCAGCACCGAGTCTGTCTATGGGTACAGCATCAGCCACATCAAGCGGGTGCTGGACACGGAGCCCCCAGAGCTGCCGCTGTGCCGCCGGGGCCTGACCAGCATCGTGGTGACGCTCAAGGGTCAGTATGGTGGAGAGCATCCATCCCTGTCCTATCTTCCCTCTGCCTTGTGGCGCTGTGGGGTGCGAGCAGGACCCTCAACCCCCCCCCCCCCGCTTGCAGGCTTGAAGGAGAAGTGTGTGGACAGCCTGGTGTTCGAGACGCTCATCCCCAAGCCCATGATGCAGCATTACATCAGCCTCCTGCTGAAGCACCGGCGCCTCATCCTCTCGGGCCCCAGCGGCACCGGCAAGACCTACCTGACCAACCGCCTGGCCGAGTACCTGGTGGAGCGCTCGGGTCGGGACGTCACCGAGGGCATCGTCAGCACCTTCAACATGCACCAGCAGTCCTGCAAGGTGAGGGCACGCAGCAGGCAGGGCTGGGGCTGCGGTCGCTGCTGCCCGTGCCGCGGCCCCGCGTGTGACACCCAGCCCGCTTTGTTGCAGGACCTGCAGCTGTACCTCTCCAACCTGGCCAACCAGATCGACCGGGAGACGGGCACGGCGGACGTGCCGCTGGTGATCCTCCTGGATGACCTCAGCGAGGCGGGCTCCATCAGTGAGCTCGTCAATGGCGCACTCACCTGCAAGTACCACAAATGGTGAGAGCCCTCCTGCATCCTCCTGCATCCTGCTGCATCCTTGCATCCTGCTGTATCCCACTGCATCCTGCTGTATCCCACTGCATCCTTGCATCCTGCTGCATCCCACTGCATCCTTGCATCCTGCTGCATCCCACTGCATCGTGCTGCATCCTGCTGCATCCTTGCATCCTGCTGAATCCCACTGCATCCTGCTGAATCCCACTGCATCCTGCTGTATCCCACTGCATCCTGCTGCATCCCACTGCATCCTTGCATCCTGCTGTATCCCACTGCATCCTGCTGAATCCCACTGCACTCCTGCATCCCACTGCACCCCTGCATCCTTCTGTACCCCACTGCAACCCTACATGCTGCTGAATCCCACTGCATCCCTGCATCCTGTTGCATCCCAGTGCCTCCCAGCATCCTGCTGTACCCCTCTGCACCCCTGCATCCTGTTGCAGCCCACTGCACCCCTGCATCCTGCTGCATCCCACTGCACCGGTGCATCCTGCTGCATCCCACTGCACCCCTGCATCCTGCTGCATCCCACTGCACCGGTGCATCCTGTTGCATCCCAGTGCATCCCTGCGTCCCACTGCACCCCTGCATCCTGCTGTATCCCACTGCACCCCTGCATCCTGCTGCATCCCACTCCGACACAGTCTCCTGGGCATGTACATGGTGCCTACTGCCCTCAGGAAGAAACCTGGACCATGGAGATGAGGCTGTCTTGGCTGCAGGGCTTGGTTCAACCCTGCCACAGGTGGGGTGATGCTGGGGACTTTTCCTCATGGGTCCTGTCTCTCTCTGTCACTCCCTCAGCCCCTACATTATTGGGACCACCAACCAGCCTGTGAAGATGACTCCAAACCACGGCCTCCATCTCAGCTTCAGGTAAGAATCTTACATCCCCGGGGACCATCCCTATGGGGTTGGGGTGGGCAGAGGCCCTGGGTAGTCCTGGGGGCTCGTCTTGTGAGTGGAGACCCCGATGAGGACCAAGCTGCAGGTCTGGCCCTGCCATTCCATCTGTGGGCACGTGCAGCATGGGGGTGCTGGGGGTCCCCTGAAAGTGATGGGCAGCAGGGCAGCGGGAGCGGGCACCCAGCCCTGAATACCCAGGTCTTCCCCATAGGATGCTGACCTTCTCAAACAACGTGGAGCCGGCCAACGGCTTCCTGGTGCGCTACCTGCGGCGGAAGCTGCTGGAGTCGGACACGGATGTCAACGCCAACAAGGAGGAGCTGCTGCGCGTGCTGGACTGGGTGCCCAAGCTCTGGTACCACTTGCACACCTTCCTGGAGAAACACAGCACCTCCGACTTCCTCATCGGTACGGCCCGGCCACCTCCTGCCCTGCGCTGTTGGGAGCATCAGGGGCTGGGGCAAAACCTTCCCCAATCCCCAATCCCACATCACCAGCAGCCGGTGGGTGATGCGCGCTCTTCCCTGGGTGGCATTTGCTCCCTTGCCCCATGGGAGCCCATGGCTCCTGCTGTACCGGCACCTTTCCTTGGGCACGGAGGAGCTGTGCTTTCCCAGGCAGGTCTCCCGTTGCTTCACCGTGTTTTCTGGGGGTAGATTGAGCTTGGCAGCCCCATAACTTGCCTTGGAGCTTGCTTGGGTGTGAGGCAGATGCTGTCCAGATGTGGCTTCCAGGAGGTGATGGAGCCCCAGGGCGCCCCGTGCAGCCAGGCTTGGTGTCAGTGGCTGGAGCAGGGGACCCAGGTCACATTTTCCCTGTAGGTCCCTGCTTCTTCCTGTCGTGCCCCATTGGAATTGAGGATTTCCGGACCTGGTTCATCGACCTGTGGAACAACTCCATCATCCCTTACCTGCAGGAGGGAGCAAAAGATGGGCTCAAGGTACTCAGAGCACATGAGGATGCAAACCAGATGTGCTGGGGGACATGCTGATGCGGGAGTCTGATGGTGCAGGGAGAGGGGAGGCACTGGGGTTTTGGGCAGAGGTGGCATCTCTGTCAGCCCCTGCCCTGTGGCTGCAGCAGGGCACTGTCCTGGGGATGGGGGGGGTCTTGAGGTGCCACTTGCTCCTTGCCTGCAGGTCCATGGGCAGAAGGCAGCCTGGGAGGACCCCGTGGAGTGGGTGCGGGACACCCTGCCCTGGCCGTCAGCGCAGCAGGACCAGTCCAAGCTGTACCACCTGCCCCCCCCCACCATCGGGCCCCACAGCACCGTTTCCCCTCCCGAGGAGCGCACTGTCAAGGACACGACGCCCAGCTCCCTGGACTCGGACCCTCTGGTACGCTCGGTTCTCTTCATCAGGGACTGTAGGGGTTGCAGAGGTGGTGATGGGTTCAAACTGAAACAGAGCAAGTTCAGGCTGGATCTAAGGCAGAAGCTCTTCCCTGTGAGGGTGCTGAGGCGCTGGCACAGGGTGCCCAGAGAAGCTGTGGCTGCCCCATCCCTGGCAGTGTTCAAGGGCAGGTTGGACACAGGGGCTTGGAGCAAGCTACTCTATGGAAGGGGTCCCTGCCCGTGGCAGGGGTTGGAGCTGGAGAAGCTTTAAGGTCCCTTTATACTCAACCATTCTATGGTGCAGCCCTGCTGCACCAGGCACTGCAGCATGGGCTGGTGGAGAGGGGAGAGCTGGGTGGAATTTCGCTTTGCCAGTTATTTTTCAGTGTAAAAAGCCTGATCTGGGGATGCAGGAACATTTTGTCCTCCTGTGAGGGGCAGAGGGTGCGGGATGGGATGGAGGCACGCTGCGCACTGAGGCGCATTGTGGTGTGCCAATGAATGGGCACAGCATCGTGCTCCATGAGGCGGCGTGTCCACACGCACAGACCGGGGCTGGCCCACGTGTGTCACCCCGCGAGGCTGCTGCCCATGATGCCAGCAAGGCAGGGCCTTTCTCCCCACACTGCCTTGAGCATCCTGGCTGCGCCCAAGGCCAGATCCTGGTGTCTGGGAGGGATTTTGCAGCATCTCCAGGCTTTCCATCACCTCTGAAGGCACATCTTGGGGTGGCTGCTTCGCACGGGGGGGTGAGGTGGCCTCGGCTTCCCCAGGGCTCATCTTGTCCCCGTGGCGCTCCTGTCCCCGCAGATGGCCATGCTGCTGAAGCTCCAGGAAGCCGCCAACTACATCGAGTCTCCAGACCGTGAGACCATGGTGGACCCCGACCTGCAGTCGACTCTGTGAGGCCGGGACGTGCCGGCCCCCGCTCCCGCCGGGCTGCTCTCCCTTCCCTTTGGTGTGCGGGAGCGCGGGGCTGGTGCGTGGGGGAGCTGGGTCCGGAGGGCGCGAGGCGCATCCCCGCTCCCGGCCCGGGGGCAGGAGGATCCTGGTTTCTCATTGGGTTTGTTCTGTCTCTTGCCTGCTCTCGGCTCTGGGGCCGGGAGCCGCAGGGAGGGCTCCGTGTGGGGCAGGCCCCCCGCGGGAGCTGAAGCTGGGGCGCAGGGCAGCGTGCGGCCACAGGACAGGAGGGGGGGGGCTCCCGCTCCATCCACCCGGCCCTGGGTACCCGAGGGCAAGCGCCGCATCCGTGCCCTGTTTCACCCCCCCATGGCGCCGCCGCGGCCAGGACAGCCCAATAAACCCTGGTTATTTTATTTGGTGTGTCCCCCCCCCCCCGCCCCCAGTCCCATCTTCCTTTGGCCGAGTCCAGACTTTGCTTTGGTCCCTTTTTTTGTTCTGGTTCTTTGCTCTCCCGGCCCGGAGCCTGTGGCTCAGTGCCCGTCGCTTCCCTGTAAGCAGCTCCCTTTCCCTTTGGATTCTTTTGCAGCTACCGGTTCCACTACTCAAACCACCTCTGTCACAAAACTGGTGCTCACTGGACAATCTCCAGTCCCTGAACCCACCTCCCGAGGCCTCACAGCTTGGCTGAGATGGGACATGGCAGCCAGGGGCAGTGGGATGCTTCCGGAGCAGCCCCTCGCCTGGTGCCTCCCCGCTCCCCAAAAGCACAAGGCAGGGTCTGGCCCTGGGGATGGGGTCTCCCACCAGGCCAGGGTCCCATGGGCATCCCATCCCCAAGGGACCTGGGGCATGGAGCGGGTGCTGCTCTCCCCTCCCTGGGCAGCCATGGGGGGGCACAACCTGGCTGCTGTCCCCATGGTGCTGGTGCAGTCCCTCGTGTCCCTGGCCCCCCAAGGCCCTGGCAGGCTCTCTCTGTGCCCCATGTTATGCTCCGGGGATGCCACGTGTCCTCTTGGCCCTGCCGTGCAGTGTCACAGGAGGCGCCTGGCACGGAGGGGATCAGCCCCGGTGCTGCCGTGGTGCCTTAATCTCCGGCCATGCGGGAAGGGGGCACATGGGCTTTCAGGCTGGTGCTATTGCAGCCTGCCCTGGCTGCAGTGCCCTATGGCTGTCCCCAAAGCTGGCTTGGCTGGCATGGGACAGGAGTGCTGGCACTGGTTTGAGCATGGCTAAGCTGGAGCTGCTGCCTTCAGCACCCAATGCTCACCTCTCTAGTGGATGCTCTGCTGTGCCAGCACCTCCATCCCTGAGCCCAGCTCAGCTCTGCATCCCCCCGCTCCTCTCTGCTGCTGCCCAGCTGGGCTCCCGCACCCTGCAGAGCCTTTTGGGGAGAGAGGTGACCCCAGGGCTGGTTCTCCAAGCCCATCCTGTCCCTGTGCCCTGCCAGGCTGGGCACGGGGCAGCCTCAGCCCCCCCCGGACCCCATCCAAACCCCAACATCTCCTCCACGGCCCGGCCTTGCTGCCGGTGGCAGCCGCCACCTCTGCCCTTGGTGCTCTCGGCCGGGGCGCCTCGCCATGCGCCCCGTGGTGCTCACTTGTCCGTCTGTCCGGCAGCCTCCCCGCGCTGCCCGGGGCCGCCAGCCCGGCCCCTTGCACAGGGTGGGATGTCCTCTCCCCTCGCTGGCTTGGACGCTTGGGCTCTCTGTTCGCCTTCTCTTGTGTTGCTGCTGTGGGCTAAGGACTCGCTGTAAATAGGTCTGGAGCCCAAAGCCCTGCGTGAGCTGGTGGGGCCCGGCCCTGAGCCTCTTTCCTCCTCCGGTTTGGTTTGATTTCATTTTTGTACTCTGTGATAACTGTGCTGTGCTCACTTCTGTTCTGATTGTACGAGGCACCGGCTCTGCAGTCGCTCGAGGCTGGCGCTGAGGACCCGGCTCTCCCCTCCAGCCCCTCTCGCCCTCCCTGGGGCAAGAAAGGGCATGGAAAGCCTTTGAATGGGGCAGAAAAACCTTTGGGGCTGCCCCCTGCTTGGGCAGGGCCGTGCCCTGAGGGTCCCATCAGGGGAGAGCCCCACTTTATTTCCTGACACCTCCGAAAAGCCACAACCACATGGACCAAACTGTCCCCATCACTGGCTCACCTGGGGCTGCGCTGCTGGATGTCCCCCAGCCCCTCTCCTGCAGGTTTGCCCCATCTTTCCCAGAGGCCGTGGTACAGGAGCAATCCCCAAGGGGCAGGGAAGGGTGAGGGCAATGGCACCGTGCCCCAGTCGATTCCTCCTGCCTCACGCTGAGCACCCTGTGTCCCCCAGTGCAGCAGCTGGGGACTGAGCATCCCTCGGTGCTGCCCCATCTATGGGCTGAGCCCCTCTGTCCCCAGGGGAACACATCCAAGGGTTGCACCAACTCATCCCCCTGCCAGCCCCAAAGGTGCCTGTTGTCCCCGGGGGTGCCTGTCACCCCCATAGGAGCCAGTCACCCCCAAGGTGCCTGCTGCCCCAAGGGTACCCAACGTGCCCAAGGGCTCCCATTGCTCCCAATGGTGCCTGCTGCCCCCGAGGGTGCTGCCACCTCCAAAGGTGCCCATGGCCCCTGGGTGCACCAGGAGCCTTCCTGAGGGGCTGGAGCAGGGAGATGCCAGCACCTCACCCTCCTGCCCCCTCGAGTTGCTGCTGCCTGGTGGCCCGAACCTTACAATTTTAGCTTTTTTCTATTCAAAACAAACAGCCTTTTTTTAATTAAATAAAAGATGAAAAGGACAAATTCCTGTTTTAGATGATCTGTGTAACTGACCGGGGTTTGTGTTTCCTAACTGCATGGTATTCCTGCCCAGGGGTTTTATAGCACTTTTTAAATTTCTCTTTAAGATTTTGGTCCAGATTTCTACTGCTCTCGCCTGTCTTTGCTTTCCCCTCGCATCCTCCACGTTTGTAAACTTGCTCCATTTTCTACCTGATGTTGAGACCCGACCCCACGTTGTACATAGCTGCGGGAACAATCATAGGGAACAAACACCATCTGGACTCTTAACCCACCGCTCCTTCTTTTTACTTCCAAGAACCTTTCAAAGAAGTCTAAAAGGAAGCCAGGAAAAGGCTTTGAGGATATTCCGAAAGACAGCAACAAATCCAGCCCTGCACCAAGTCAGCTCCTGCTGCCCACGCTGCCCGCACCAACTGGCATGTCTCTTCTCGGTCGTCTGTCTAACACCATTGGATTCAATAAAGTTGTCTCCTGTTCCACCTGGCTCCTGGTCCTGTGTCCGGCCTAGCCCTGAGCGGGGAGGGATGGGATGGTTGTGCCTGTGCAGTCACTGCTGGCCTCCAAAATCCAGGTGCGGGGCTTGGAAATGCTCCTGGGTGGAAATCGTGGCTCTTTCGTGAGATGCTGGGAGTGGGTTTGGGATGGGGAACCCTTCTCTGTGCTCCTGTTGGGTCTGGAGGGTGCAGAAATGCTCCTGGTGGATCTGGGAGATGCTGAAAGCTGGGGGGTCCCTGGGGGGGGCAGGTTGTACCTGTGTGTGCAGAGGGTGAGTGGGACCCCCTGAGCCCCTTTCACCTTGCCACGGTGGGTCCCCACCTCCTCTTTGAGAGGGCTACAGTGACAGATGCCACCTTCAGCACCGGGGGACGGAGGTGAGACTGTTCCTGGAGCAGTGATAGGGGGCTCTGCCCCACAGCAGGACATGAGGGGAGGATGAGGCTGCCAACAGCAGCGGAGGGAAGGGAGATCCCGTCCTCCCAGGGTGGCTCAGAGCTGTTTTCCACTCCCAAGAGCGATACTGGAGCGGGGACAGATGCTCCGGGAGCAATGAGTTCCTCACAGGATGGTGTTGAGCTGTAACAAGCTGCAGTGGCGAATGCAAGGCCAGGAGAGGGCACTTCCCATCGGCTCTGAGCTCCTGTTCAAGGGTGAGTTCTGTGAGTGCAATCATTGAACCGGGAGCACGGGACCGGCTTTGGGGACCCACGGCTCCTTGTTCCGAGGGATATGTTGTGCATGCTCACTCCATGGCCCTGTACTCATGGGTCTGGGAGGGATGAGAAAGGGCACAGGGACCCCACAGCAGCAGACACAGTGGGTACGGCCACCATGTACGTACAGCACCAGGACCAAAAGTAGGACCTGCTGCTTCCCTCACCGCGTGCACCTGCACCCCAAGCCATCAGGCACAGCATCCCTCGGGTACAGCGCCTGGCTACAGCACCCAGCCTAGGTACAGCAGCAGCTCCCAAGGTGACCCACAGCCTTTTGCCAACACCTCCCTTCCCCGGGAAGTGCAGCCCTTTTTCATAGACCCACAGCCTGCTTTGTGTTGGAAAGGACCTCAAAGCTCATCCAGTGGCCAGGGACCCCTTCCATAGAGCAACTTGCTCCAAGCCCCTGTGTCCAACCTGGCCTTGAACACTGCCAGGGATGGGGCAGCCACAGCTTCTCTGGGCACCCTGTGCCAGCGCCTCAGCACCCTCACAGGGAAGAGCTTCTGCCTAAGAGCTCATCTCAGTCTCCCCTCTGGCAGGTTCAAGCCATTCCCCTTGGCCTGTCCCTACATCCCTTGTCCCAAGCCCCTCTCCAGCTTTCCTGCAGCCCCTTCAGGCACTGGAGCTGCTCTCAGGTCTCCCCTTCAGGAGCCTTCTCTTCTCCAGGCTGCCCCAGCCCAGCTCTCTCAGCCTGGCTCCAGAGCAGAGCTGCTCCAGCCCCCGCAGCATCCCCGTGGCCTCCTCTGGACACCCCTGGAAGTGTCCGAGCGACCGGTACCGAGTGACCGGTGCGAGGACACCGCGGAGGGCGGGGCCTCGTGGCGGGGGGGGGGGGGGGGCGGAGCTACGCGGAGCCGCCGCACGCGAGCCCGGAGGGGCCGGGGCTGCCGCAGCGCCGCGCTGGTCCCCGCCGCCCCGCACCGACCGCACCGACAGCACCGACCGCATCGTAGCGACCGCCAGCACCGCCCTGCCCGCTCCGCTCCCACCGCCCTGCCCGCACCGTCTGCACCGCGCGTACCGCACCGCATCGCGCCCCGCTCCGCCCGCGCTGCCCGCATCGCATCGCCCCGCACCGCCCGGTAAGTGCCCCCCCCGCACTCCCGCCGAACTTTCTCTCGCTGCCGCAGCGGTGCGGACTCTGCGGGACGGCGCCGGTCCCGGGGTGCGATCGTCGCGGTGGGAGCCGCTGGGCTGGGGCTCGCTCGGTTGGCAGCGACCTCCCCGCCGTGTCCCGGTGCCGGGAGCGGGGCGGGGACCGGCGCTTACCCGCGGAGTCCCCTCCCGGGACGCGAGCCCTGGGGCTGCCCGTGGGGTGCTGCGCTCCGAAGGCAGCGGGGACGGAGCCGGTGGGGATGGAGGCGGGTGCAGGGCCCTTGCGGGGGACTCCAAGGGGTGTTGACCCGCCCTGGGTGCGGGGCTTCCCCCGGGGTGCAGAGCCGAGCCGCCGGGTGGATGCTCCAGCTCCGCACCCCTGCGTGAGACGGAGCCGAACGCGTTGCCCTTGGGGTGCTGCCCTGGGGGTGTCGGGGGCGCGGGGCTGTCCCCGGTGCGGGGCGAGGAACGCTGCCCGGTGCCCGGTCCCCCCGGCAGCGGCTCGGGCCGGGCTCTCCGCTCTGCACCAGCGGCTCCGCCGTAGCGGCCTGGCCGGGAGCCAGCTCCGGGCTGTCCCTGCTCCGGGCTGAATTTCCCCGCCGAGGTTGCAGCAGCTCCGGGATCCTCCATCCCTTCCTGTGCTTGCTGCGAGCCGTCGGGGTGCAGCGGTGTGCGGGGGGGAAGGGGGGGTGTCTCCCCAGCGCCGGGTGTCAGCCTCGGGGTGCAGCAGCCTCGGGGTGCCCAGCACTTTGCTGCTCCCCTGCAGCCTCCTCCTGAGGAGTGGTCCCGACAGAGCTCTGCAGCCTGCGCAGGAGCCAGACAGTGCTGCGAGGTGACTGTGGCATGGGGAAGAGGGGGACCCCAACTGTGCCGGTGCCTCCGTGTGTCCCCAGAGCTCTCCTGTCCTCCCTCTGTCTGATCGTGGCTGGGGCAGTGTGGGATGTCACCTATGGCAGGGTGTCACATACTGCAGGGTGTCCCCTGCTGTGGGATGTCACCTATGGCAGGGTGTCACATACTGCAGGGTGTCCCTTGCTGCGGGATGTCACCTATGGCAGGGTGTCACCTACCGCAGCATGTCCCCCACTGTGGGATGCTACCCACTGCAGGGTGTCCTGCAGCAAAGTCCCCCTGCGCCGTGACAGCATCAGGGAGCTGAAGGACTCCCCGCCTGCTCCTCTGCTGCAGCAAAAACTTCAGTCCTGGCGTGAGGGCTCTCCCATCTAGCGCACACTGAGGTGCTGCTGCAGCAGTGTCACTGGTGCACGCCGTGCGGAGCATCTCCTGCCTGCTGCATTACTGCTGCATTACTGCTCGCTGCTGCAGCACCTGGCTGCATGCTGCTGGGGGCTGCGGGGCACCCTCGGGGTCGCTGCTGCTCTGCACCTCTGGGTGCGTTAGGCTGCAGGGTTTTGGTGGGAAGAAGCGTGGCTTGTGTGGTCTGTGTGCTCTGGAGTGGGGCAGCGGGGATGCAGCCAAGGTCATCGAGGCCAGCAGTGGCAGTGGGATGTCAATTGCGCTACTCAGGAAGAGCACAACACAGCAAAACGCCTCACTGCCCCCCACCAGTCAGTCCCAAAGCTCTCGTGGGGCAATGATTTGTCCTCTTCTTGTATCTGGGTGAAGCTCAGAACCAGGTCTGATCTTATCCCATTACTGACCCCAGCTCCCCCAGCCCCCCCGTGCTGAGCACTAGTGCCCTGTTTGCTATGAGCTGTCCCAGAGCCCCGGTGCCCCTGATTCTGCAGGGCAAGGACACATCCCTTGCTGCCCGTTACCCTGGAGGTAGCAGCAGCACTGAGCCAGCATCAGCTGCACTGCATTGCCAGTGGCAGCCCCAGCTCTGCATCCCTTTGCTGCACAGTGCCTGGTGCGCCCCAAGTCATGGGAGGAGGGAGGACATAGGAATGTATCCACGTAGATCCTTGTATGTATAGACGTATATATCCTCAGATATAGATGTATATATCCTTATCTATCTGGTAGGGGAGGGGGGGTTGCAGGTAGCTGCCTTTCTGCAGGCGGGTTGCCGGCACGAAGCTGTGCCCGTTGGGATGGCGCAGTGGCAGCGTTTGCTGCTGGGTGCTCCCAGGGGAGCTGCCTCCTGTTCCATGAGCTCTGGAGAGAGAGACACTGGGCTTGAGCTAAAGGCCACCGAAGCAAGGCAGGAGTCCAGCTCGCCCCGAGGGCTGGGAGCTCTTCCTCCAGCTCACGGTGGTTTTGGCAAAGCCCCAGCTCTGGGAGCCGGATGACTGCAGCTCCTAATGATGACTTGAGTTTCTCCTTCTCCGGGCTGCGCAGGAGAGCTGTGAGCAGCAGCCGTGATGTCCTCCAGCAGGATCGATGCCCAAAGCACAGAGACAGGAACAGTGCCCGCTGCTCTTCAAACCTCCTGGTTTACTCTTGCCTCTTGGTAGGGGCTCGGTGCTGGGCCTGGCTCTGCTCCCCACCGGCGCCTGCCTGTGCCAGTGTCCAGACCAGCTGGTAAGTGCAGCCTGGCACAATGCTTCTGCCCTTGGCTGCATCCAGCCTTTCCCCCTGGGGTGGAAGCCCAGCGGTTCCCCAGCTCTTCCCTGCACCGGCTGCAGCTGCCCTCGGCTCAGCTCCTCCCGGAGCCTGCGTTCCCCAAAGCAAGCTTTGATTATTAGCCCCAATAATTGTGTTATCACATCGACTGAAGCGTTTCAGATGCCAGAGCTAATTTTGCTCCTCATGCCTTCCTTCGTCAGTAATGGGATTTTGATAACATCACGCGTCCAAAAGTATTGGATAAACTCTGCATAATTCCCCATTTATTAATTAAACTGTAAATTAGGCAGCATGTGGCTGGAATCTGAGATGCTCCATACCGGTATAATCCTACAGTCAGGAATGGCGCTGGCTCGTCTCTGCCAGCCCTGGGATGCAGGATCCCAGTGTTCCCTGGGGCCACCCGCTCCATTGCTACCCAGATGCTCCATCTGCTCCGGTGCCTGAAGGAGGAATCGTGGGTCCCCTGGATTGTGCTGCTGGTTGGACCATGGGGCTGGATGCTCCCTGTCACCTAAGGGTGGTTCTGCTCGTGCTGCAGCCCCTGTGCTGGGGCTTGGGAGAGGGGAACCACAGCTGGCCCCAGTGCTGCATGTGGCTGTGCTGGGCTCTGGATGCACACCCTGCTCCTCCAGCACAGGCAGCTGTGTGACTGCGTGAGCACAGGGCAGGGAGGGGATCCTGCCCCTCTGCTGTGCTCTGGGGAGAACCCCCCTGCAGTCCTGATCCAGCTCTGGGGCAGCAGCACAAGAGGGACGTGGAGCTGTTGGAGAGAGGCCGGAGGAGGCCATGGAGATGCTGCAAGGGCTGGAGCAGCTCTGCTCTGGAGCCAGGCTGAGAGAGCTGGGCTGGGGCAGCCTGGAGAAGAGAAGGCTCCTGAAGGGGAGACTTGAGAGCAGCTCCAGTGCCTGAAGGGGCTGCAGGAAACATGGAGAGGGGCTTGGGACAAGGGATGTAGGGACAGGCCAAGGGGAATGGCTTTAACCTGCCAGAGGGGAGACTGAGATGAGCTCTTAGGCAGAAGCTCTTCCCTGTGAGGGTGCTGAGGCGCTGGCACAGGGTGCCCAGAGAAGCTGTGGCTGCCCCATCCCTGGCAGTGTTCAAGGCCAGGTTGGACACAGGGGCTTGGAGCAAGCTGCTCTATGGAAGGGGTCCCTGCCCGTGGCAGGGGGTGGAGCTGGAGGAGCTTTAAGGTTCTTTCCAACACAAACTGGTCTGGCTCTGGACACGCTGGGACCGAGGGCTGCCGGCACTGGGGATCCCTGAGGCAGCACCACTGCTCCCACCAGCTTTGAGCAGATGGTTCCAGGGGGAAAACAAACCCAAATTTCAGTTCCATGCATGGACTTGCATGCACAGGGATGCCCTGCAGGGCTCTGACAGTGTCTCACTCTGCTCCCAGGAGATGCAGGCAGTGTTCTCTTGGGACCAAAGCCTGGGAAGAGGCAGTCACTCAGTGCCTGCTGCTGCCCAAACACGAGCCCTGTGCCGCTGCCTTGTGCCGCAGCGACCGCACTGTGCCGGGGCCAGGCTCTGCCACTGCCTTCTCAGAGACCCCCATTGTGTGGGGCTGATCCTAGGACCCTCGGGGGGAGAGGGGTGGGACGGTGGCTGCTGGTGCTGCTCCATGAGCGGGTGCTGGCACCGGGAGCTGCAGTGCTTTGCAGATCTCTGCGCTATTCCAGGGCTGGGATAAGCCTTTCCTGGATGCACAAGCACGTGCTCTGTGCTTGTGCACCCCGTCCTTGTGCAATGGGCTGGGCCCATTGCTCTGGCTGGGCTCCCAATCTTGCGGTGGCTTTTCTCCGTCTGCACAAGGTTTATCCATGGGAGTCACTTCCTGGTGTCCCAGCCTTGATGGTTGGAAGCATCGCAGTGAAAGCCTGTGCGTGGTCCGTTGTCCCCTCCGATGCCATCATCATTGTGCCTCCTCCATCTGCTTTCTCACTCCAGATGCCACCAGGATGGGTGGCCCTGTGGACATAGGATCACGCTCTGCACCCCAGGCTCTCTGTGCCTTGGAGCCGGTCAAGCAGCCCCCAGCATCACTCCCAGAGACAGCTAGTCCCAGGGCTGAGCCCTGCTGGCAGGGAGGATGCTGAAGGCTGAGCATCGCTGGTGTTGGCTGCATTTCTGACACCAGCCCATCACCTCCTTGTGCTTGGCTGGGTGCTTTGGAGATCTCACTGGGGGCTGCAGCACCTGCCTGGAACGGGCACCTCCTGGCTCACGTCTGCTCGTGCAGCCCGTGTAGGCTGAGCTCAGGACTGTGCCCTCCCAGCCTCTGTCTCGGATCGATCCACCTCACCTCAGCTCTCCTGGAGCAGCTTCTGGCTCTTCCCCAGGAGCTCGTTGGCTGCTCCTTCTCTCCCCCACTATTGATCAGGAGCAGTCGCTGGGGCGTGTGGGCAGCAGGCAGCACTGCAGGCAGGGCAGTGCCCACCCTGCAGGCAGGACTCGGGTGCTCTCGGCCGTGTGGTGCCTTGGAAGTGCCAGGATAACTCAGCCATCACCATCTGCTGCCCTATTTAGCTGTGCTGGTCTGAACAGCGGAGCAGGGCACGGCTCCCCCAGCATCCTGGATGTCCCCTTTTACTGGGAGGGGGTTTTGGCCGCTGGCACCACGGGTGGGCTGTTGGTGCTGGCTGCTGTTGCGGTGGGCCTGGTGGTTCCACATGGGATGCTCTGGTGTCCTTGGGGATGGTTGCATCCCCGCTGCTCAGGGGACCGTGTTCTGCAGCATCTCCAGATGCTGTTTCCAAGGGTGCTGAAGCCCCTTGGCTGCTGGCACCCGAACACCGGTTGGCTCGGTGGGGAGTGCCTGTTCCAGCACCAGCATCCTTGTGTCCTCCCTTTGCTGCTGGGGTGATGCTTGGGAGCAGGGAGGGCAGGATGGGATCACCTCCTCCCCAGCTTGTTGCATCCCAGCCCTGTGGGTGCATTGGCCTTTGTGCAGCCTGGCGGGATGGGCTTTTTGCCTTGGGAGCATCAGAAGCCATTAATCTGGTACCCCAGTGATGAATGAAGGCTGCTTTTAATACTGCTTTTAACTCGGGCTGACTGTAAATAGCGCTGCCGCTGCGACAGGAGAGCGGGTCCCCTGGCAAAGGCGAGCATCAGCCTTGAAAACGTTCCTTGCGTTTAGTTTCTGATCTTTCATTTCACAAGGTTTCCCCTTTGGAACCCATGGCTGAGTCCCCTTCCTCCAGGCTGAGGATGAGGAGCCAGAGCTCAGCATGTGGTGCAGTGAGGCCAGAGCCCATCATGGACCCCCAGCTCGGGGCGAGGGTGGGGATGCTGGATGTGACCCCATGGGGACGTGCAGGAGATGCGCTCGCCACTGTCTGGGGAGCTCATTGCATTCTTACAGCACCTGTGTGAGGCTCTGCCCTGGTGACCCCCGGTCACTCCACTCCCAGGGGAGCATCAGGCCCCAGCACATCATTATCTCTCATTAGAGGAGCTGGGTGCTGGTGATGGGAGGCAGGAGCAGAGCGAGGTGGGGGCTCTGGTCTCATTCCAGGGATGCTGATGGAGCCCGGCTGGTGGGATGGTGGGGGAGCAGCACCCAGGGCCCAGAGGGCACTGGTGGCTGTGCCATTAGCTCAGGTAGGGTCCTGGCACTGCTCTGAGCTCGGATGAAGGATGTGGTGCACCTCTGTGCCGGGCAGCTCATCCCTGCTCATGGGGTTTCTCTTTGGCAATGCTGCTGCCCATGTCTTGTGCCTCAGTTTCCCTCAGTGGGCAGCAGGATCTGCCCAGTGGTGCTTGCTCATACTGGGGTGAGGGCACAGGGGAACATGTCCCTGTGTGGGTGATGTCTCAGCAGCCACTTGCTGCTACTGGAGCATCCTTGCTCCATCACTCACCCACCTTGTCTATGCTGCCTCCAGCTCCCATTTCCCAGCCTGGTACAAACACCCATGCCTGAAGAGCACAGGGCAAGATGGGCAGACTTCCCTTGCCCTTGGCAAGGAGGTGTGGGCAGCACTGGGTGCTGCTGATCTGGCACCATTAATGCAGGAGAGGGACCGGGGCTGGGGTTTGCTGGGCTGGGCTGTTGTGGAGCCCCTGAGGTCCTGCAGTGTCCCCTCCCTATCTCTCCCATCCTGATCCCTTGCTCTCCCTGTGCTTCGGCACTTCCCTTGCCAGAAATTCTCTGCTAATTAAATGACCATTAGAAGCCAAGTCATGCTTTTCCCTTAATTGGACTCTCCCATCTCTGCTGTGAGCTCAAACCCCAGCCTGGCACATCCCCTCCATGTGTGATGCTGGACACGCTGGTATCAACACAATGGGAGCATTGGGGTGCACAGGCATCGTGCCAGGGGGTCTGACAGAGATGGGATCTCCCCCACCAGCCCTTGTGCTGCTACCCAGGGGCAAAATAGCTGCTGGCATCAAGACCTTGCTGGGGCATTGCCAAATAGCTCCGTTGTACCCCAAAATGCCCGCTTGTCCCTGGGATGCATTGCAGGAACGTGTCCAGGCTTCCTGCCACCATTGAGGCAGGAGGGGGCTCCCCTTGGGTCTCCCCTTTGGGACCAGTTTGGGATTTCCACCCAAATGGGGCAGGTTTTGGGGTCTGCTCCCAAAGGTGATGTTCATGGGGGGTTGGGGTGTCCCCCATGGGTCCATCCCAGTGGGATGACTTAGAGCCCATTGTCTTGATGGACATCACAGCCCTGGTTTTGCCATCCCATAGAGGAGCAATAACTCACTGCTCCCGGGCCAGGATGGCAGCAGCTCATTAGCTAACGAGCTTCGCGCCCTGACCGGGGTCTCCCCAGGACAAGTCAGCACCCAGCACCCAGCACCGTGGGCTGGGAGAGCCGGGTCGGGCCCCCCTCTCCCTCCTGCCCGCAGCCCGGGTGCTTATTGCACCTCAGCCTCATTAATCTCTGTCTATTGATGCTTTCTGCCTTCATCTCCCCGCAGGAGAGAGGCTTTGGCTGCCAAAGCTGCCCCTGGGGGTGGTGGTGGTGGTGGGGGAACAGGGGGCTTCCAGCAGCATGACCCCCCCAAATCCCGACCCCGCGCCTGCTTGCTGTGGTGGCCACGGGCACCCCGAATTCCCCTCCTGGGGCTGGTCATGGAGCGTCTCGGCTGATGAGGAGCTCCATCCAGCTCCCATCGCGGGGTGCCGGGGTGCAGGAACCTCTCCCGGGGCCGTGGGGACCCGCCATGCTCTGCCAAAGGGAATCCCCAAATCCCCCTTCTTGTACCGTGTGGGATGCGCTGCTGCGGCTCGGGAAGGGGCCGTGTGGGATGGAGCCTTTTGGGGGGGGAAGGAGGAGGGATGAAGGGCTCAAGAACGGGAATTTCTGCTGTCGGAAGTGCTTTTCCCGGCATGGGAATGGATGGATCCTCGGCTCCAGGCTGGGATTTCCATCCCGCCCAGACCTTGGGGCCCTCCTGGAAAACGAAACCCTTTCAATTGTGTGTAAATGGGAGAGGGCGGCGCATCCCAGGGGATGGGACCCGGCGGCTCCCTCTACACCAGATGTTTGCAGCTGGGGGGGGACGGGGCTACCGGCTGTGGGGCAGCGCATCCTGGGGAAGGGGTGTCCGGGAGTGATGCGTTGTGCAGGAGGGAGCGCTGGGGGGCCTGGCGCGGTGTGCTGGGGAGACTGGGAAGCTGTGGGATGAGAAAATGTCCCGTGGGGTGTGGGGGGGCTGCAGCGGCGGGTGTGGGGCACTGCACTGCAGGGTGCAGGATGAGGTCCACGGGGGATCTATTAGGGGCTTTGGGGAGAAGGAATGCACCGTAGGGGTGATGGATTGAGGGGTTCATGGGGTGCCTGGGGGACGTGCCTGGGGGGGGAGTGTGCCAACGGGTGGCATGCACAGACTGCAGTAACTGCAGTGACTGCAGTGATTGCACTGACTGCATTGTTTGGACTGACTGTAGTGATTGCATTGATTGCATTGACTGCAGAGATTGCACTGACTGCATTGCTTGGACTGACTGTAATGATTGCAGTGACTGCAGAGATTGCACTGACTGCATTGCTTGCACTGACTGTAATGATTGCAGTGACTGCAGAGATTGCACTGACTGCATTGCTTGCACCGACTGCAGTGACTGCATTGATTGCAGTGACTGAACTGACTTCAGTGATTGCACTGGCTTGCAATAACTGCAGTGATTGTGCTGACTGCAGTGAGTGCACTGACTGATTGTACTGACTGCACTGGCTGCAGTGACTGCAGTGTCTGCAGTGTCTGCAGTGACTGCACTGCACTGACTCTACACGGGCTACAATGGCTGTGTATGGCGGGGGACTGGATGTGACCAAGGACACCCAGTGGGGCAGTGGCAGAGTGGGGATGGGGACTGGCAGGCAAGGGATTGTGCCCTAGCGCACACTGCCACACAACCTGCTGCTCCCAGGCTGCCCCTATGGCACTGCCCCACACTTGACCCATGTACCCCATCGGATCCCACACAATGAGGAGGGGGACAAAGCTTGGCCACTTGGTGGGCAGGATCAGCCCCTTTGGCAGGGGTTGCAGGCTACCTGCAGGCTGTACTGTACTCGGGATGGGGGGGGGAGGCAGCAACAGGGCTTCCTGTGCCCATCTCTCTTGTGCCTCAGTTTCCCCCATTTCTCACCTCTTCCAGTACCCAGCAAGCACCGTGAGGAGGGAGAGCCTGTGCACAAGCACTTGTACACACAGAGGGGTGCATGCCCTGTGCACAAGCACTTGCACACATACATGCTTGCACACTGCAGAAGCACTTGTATAAGCACATCCTCATGCATTCTTGCAACGTCCCATGCCCAAGGCCTAGCCCACATGCACAGACATGCTTGAACATGCATTGGCACATGGGCACAGATGTGCATTCACACAGGCACATGTGCAGATGTGAATGCACACCCCGTGCAATAGCCCTTGCACTCTGTTCCTGCACACTGCATCTGTGCATAGACACATGCACACTGCACCAGCACTTGCACGTCTCCCAAGCACTCACACACATGTGCACACGTATGAAGCACGTGCTGTGCTGAGCACAGCTGACCTATCCCTAAGGAATGCAGCTCTGCTGCGGTGTGTGCATCAGGATGTGAGCAGCATCCCAACTGCAGTATCCCAACTGCAGCATCCCAACTGCAGCATCCTAATCACAGCATCCCCCCAACTGCAGCATCCCAACTGCAGCATCCCAATCACAGCATCCCCCCAACTGCAGCATCCCAACTGCAGTATCCCAACTACAACATCCCAACTGCAGCATCCCAACTGCAGCATCCCAACTGCAGTATCCCAACTACAACATCCCAACTACAACATCCCAACTGCAGCATCCCAACTGCAGTATCCCAACTACAACATCCCAACTGCAGCATCTCAATCACAGCATCCCAACTGCAGCATCTAAATCACAGCATCCCAACTGCAGCATCCCAACTACAACATCCCAACTGCAGCATCCCAACTACAACATCCCAACTGCAGCATCCCAATCACAGCATCCCAATCACAGCATCCCAACTGCAGCACCCCAACTACAACATCCCACCTGCAGCATCCCAACTGCAGCATCCCAACTGTAGCATCTCAACCCAGCATCCCAACTGTAGCATCCCAATCACAGCATCCCAACTGCAGCATCCCAATCACAGCATCCCAATCATAGTATCCCAGTCTCAGCCAGTGCCTTGGCATGCTACAGAGCCTGTGGCATGGGAAGCCCCACCACCCAGGAGCACACCCATCACTGTGCTGCGTGCCCAGGGCTGTGGTGCTGGAGGGTGGTGGTCTTGCCTGTATGCCCACCCTGTACCCCACATTTGGGTGCAGAGAGGTTGCTGCTGGGGACACAGCCTGGGCATGGGCTGGACCTGTGTGACCACGGAGGGGACGTTGTGTTCCAGGGAGCCCCTGACCCACCATGACGTTCAAGCAAGCGTCCATGATGGCCCCGGAGGCCACGGCCACCACGATGCCCATGACCACCATGGAGAACTCCACAGAGGCAGCGGGGCCGGGCGAGAGCAAGGAGGACATGTTCACCAAGCTGAGGGACAAGTTCATGAATGAGCTCAACAAGATCCCCTGTGAGTTCCTGCCTCCTTTTCCTGGTGTTCCTTCCCCGTGACCACACCACCGCTCTGGTCCCAGTGCAAGGTGTGGGACAAGGTGGTGGGGCAGGGAGGGAGCTGTGGGGCTGACCACGGCACCGGCTCTTGCCCCCAGTGCCACCCTGGGCCCTCATTGCCATCGCGGTGGTAGCCGGACTCCTCATCCTCACCTGCTGCTTCTGCATCTGCAAGAAGTGCTGCTGCAAGAAGAAGAAGAACAAGAAGGAGAAGGGCAAAGGCATGAAGAACGCCATGAACATGAAGGACATGAAGTCAGGCAACCAGGTGACATCCTCCTGCACTGCTTCACCTTCTTGTTCTAGGACGATCCCCCTGCTTGGCTTACAAACCATGCTGGGGCACTCATAGCTCAGGCAGCGGAGAGGGATGGAGCCACCAGGATCCTGGGATGGGGCAGTGGGCCTGGACCTGAGCCTGCAGCTCTGTTCCCTTATCCAGTGCCCGGTGGCCTGGATGGGACCAGGCTCAAGCTGGCTTGGACCTGCCCATGCTTCACCTGACCCAGCGAATGTCAATCTAACCCCTTGTGTCTCCCCACCTTCCTCTGAGCTGTCACTTCATGGAGCTGTGCCTTTAGCTTGAGGAGGAGGCCAAAACACCCAACAGTTTGGGGTCCCCGAAAAGCCAGTGCTCAAGAGGTGCTGGTGCACGGAGCTGGGGCCATCTCCCATCCTAGGGGCCAGCAGAAAGGGGGCTTTGGAACCAGCAGGCTTAGGGTGATCCTGCCCATTCCAGTGGCCATGACCCAGGGCTCTTTGGAGGGGGTGGGAGGCTTCTGCTCTTCAGATCCATGTGGGCACCACGGGCATGCAGGGGGGGCTGAGTGGGGATGCTTCATGGTCCCTGCTCCAGGGTGGTGGGGGGCCAGGGCTGCCTCCTAGGGTGGATGGGGCCATACAAACCCCGATTCCCTCTCTTGGCCTGGGTCCCTTATCCCGTTGTTGCTGCTCTCTGTAACGTGGCTCTCTCCCCTCTCGGTGCTCTCCCTCCCTGCCGCTGTGGTCCCTCTGCATCCTGGGACACCCTCACGGTAGGTGCTGCCGTGAGCTTCCTTCTCCATCATCTTCCGGGGTGGGATGGGGCACGTGGGGACACATCAGAGAGGTGCTAAGGAGCCCAGGTTCCCATCCCATAGACCATAACTTGGAGAAGGGTGGCTTTGCCTTAGGAGAATTAGGTTATCTATCTCTTCATTGCGAAGCTACTGAAGCCCTTAGCACCAGCCGTGGTGCTGCAACAACCAGGGGTCGAGTGTCCCTGCACCCTTTACAGCACGCTCCTTACTGCAGCCCTTGCTGCAGCCCTTACTGTCCCAGCTCCTTACTGCAGCCATGTCCTGCCAGCACCAAACCTCCCTCCCCTGGAGCTGACCCTGTCCTGGGGAGCCCCAAGGCAGAGCTGGTGCCACCCCAGGGCTGCTCTGTCCATGTCCATGTCCATGTCCCCAGCACGGGGGGCTCCTTTCCCAGGTGGGGTTGGGGTCCTGGGGTGGTGCAGGGATGGGGATGCTGGGCTCTGACCCTGCTGCTGAGCCTGGGCTGCTGCTGCAGGAGCAACAGGACGATGACGATGCTGAGACGGGACTGACGGAAGGGGAAGGGGAGGAGGAGGAGAAGGAGCCGGAGAACCTGGGCAAGCTCCAGTTCTCGCTGGACTACGACTTCCAGGCGAACCAGGTGATGGGGCTCGAGTGGGGCTTGCCCAGGGAGGCCCCGTTGGGCCTGGGTGGCAAAGGAGGGAGCGGGGAGCTGGGTGCTGAGCCCTGGGGAGCCCTGTCCCACGTTGGGCTGGGGATGAGCCCTTGGCATCCGCAGCTGCCTGGATGGGGACATCCCTGTTCCACCTCCAGCTCACCGTGGGCATCCTCCAAGCGGCCGAGCTGCCGGCTCTGGACATGGGAGGCACCTCGGACCCCTACGTGAAGGTGTTCCTGCTCCCTGACAAGAAGAAGAAGTACGAGACCAAAGTGCAGAAGAAGACGCTGAACCCTGCCTTCAATGAGACCTTCACCTTCAAGGTGGGCACCTTCCAACCCGCAGCACGGCTCCTTGTCTCCCACTCTCATCTCTCCCCCTGGCTATGTACAGGCCCCATGTGATGACCCCCACTGTGCTCCTCTGAGCCCATTGCCAGCCCACTCAATGGCCCTCTTTGTGCAGGTCCCCTACCAGGAACTGGGGGGGAAGACGCTGGTGATGGCCATCTATGACTTCGACCGCTTCTCCAAGCACGACATCATTGGCGAGGTGAAGGTGCCCATGAACACGGTGGACCTGGGTCAGCCCATCGAGGAGTGGCGGGACCTGCAGAGCGGCGAGAAGGAGGAGGCAAGAGCCAGCTGAAACCCTTGGCCAGGGTGCCTTGAGATGTGGGGTGGCCATGGGGCGAGCTCTGCTTTCTGCTCCGTCCCGCAGTGCTCAGGATGCGCATCCTGGCCATGAGCGCTGGGCAAGATCTGCCCCTTTATTCCTCTGTGCAAAAGCCTTTCTAGAACAAAAAGGGAGTGTATGAACTTCTTGAGTGCTGGCCTGGCCCAGACCCAAGTGATCAAACCCTTGTGCTGGTGGAAGCCAGCTCAGGTTTGCACTGAAGGTTGGGCAGGATGTGGGGGGACCTGCATGTGGGACCACGTCCCAGCACTGGCACGGCTTTGATACGTGCTCCTTGCTCTGCTTGGCAGCCTGAGAAGCTGGGAGACATCTGCATCTCCCTCCGGTACGTGCCCACGGCAGGGAAGCTCACTGTCTGCATCCTGGAGGCCAAGAACCTGAAGAAGATGGATGTCGGGGGTCTCTCAGGTGGGTTCTCCTCCACCCTGCTCTGGGGCTCTCAGCATCCTTGGCTGGGGAAGGATAATGGGACCATCAGTGGGGCAAGGGCTTGGGGAAGCCACCACCAATGCCTGGGACCTCCTCTATTGGAGACAGCCCCGGGTCTGCCTGTGGGGCAAGGGGAGATGGGATGGGATGGACCCCCCAATCCTTAGGAAGAATTGAATTTGGTTCCCAACTGTGTCCAGGGTCCAGGATGCTGTAGGACCCGGGTGGTGAAAATGGTTCTCTGCTCCTGGTCCTGCTGCTCCATGACTTGGGGCCAGGGGCACAGTAGACAATGCTTTGTTAACCAGGGGAAGAGCAGCACCAGCATGGACGGAAGGGTTCAGCTTTATTGCTGGGGTGCCCTGCTCCAGAAATGGGGATGACAGCATTCACCAGTATCACTGTACTGCCTGCATCCCTCCGACAGGAGGACCCACAGGATGCAGACGAGCTCCATCCATCAGAGCACCTTTATTCTTCAAATACCCTTTACCCTGTGGTGCACCTCATCATAGAACCATAGAGTCATGGAATGGTTTGGGTTGGAAGGGACCTTAAAGCTCCTCCAGCTCCAACCCCTGCCACGGGCAGGGACACCTTCCATAGAGCAGCTTGCTCCAAGCCCCTGTGTCCAACCTGGCCTTGAACACTGCCAGGGATGGGGCAGCCACAGCTTCTCTGGGCACCCTGTGCCAGCGCCTCAGCACCCTCACAGGGAAGAGCTTCTGCCTTAGATCCAACCTGAACTTCCCCTGTTTCAGTCTGAACCCATCACCCCCTGTCCTATCACTGCATTCCCTGATGAAGAGCCCCTCTCCAGCATCCTTGTAGCCCCCTTCAGATTATCCTGGGGCCAGGCTGATGGTGTCCCCTGGGCATCTCAGCCCTGGCTGATGCACCCTCCTGCCCCCCCAGATCCCTACGTGAAGATCCACCTGCTGCAGAATGGCAAGAGGTTGAAGAAGAAGAAGACCACAGTCAAGAAGAAGACCCTGAACCCCTACTTCAATGAGTCCTTCAGCTTCGAGATCCCCTTTGAGCAGATACAGGTTGGTTTGATGACTTCCCTGGGAGGGAGGCCGGGGTGAGGGTGATGGGAAAAGTCCCACAGCTGCCCAAGCCCATGTCCCAGCCCCTGTCCCAGCCTAAACAGCTCCTGCCAAACTCCTGGTCCAGTCACCCATGAAATCACATCCAGTCCCAACCTGGGCCTGGGCTGACGCTGAGGACATCTGCTTCAGGGGCAGGGGTGGGTGGGTGCTGCCCAGGAGATACAGTCCCCATCCAGGTAATGGCTGGAGAGGGGCTTTCCTCTGCTCCTGCAGTTGGGATGCTGTGACTGGGGTGCTGTGACTGGGATGCTGCAATTGGGATGCTGTGATTGGGATGCTGTGATTGGGATGCTGTGATTGGAACACTGTGACTGGGATGCTGCAGTTGGGTTGCTCTGATTGGGATGCTCTGACTGGGATGCTGCATTTGGAACGCTGTGACTGGGATGCTGCAGTTGGGATGCTCTGATTGAGATGCTGCATTTGGGATGCTGCGGTTGGGATGCTGTGATATTGGGACTCTGCTCTTGCAGTTGGGATGCTGTGATTGGGATGCTGCAGTTGGGATGCTGTGATTGTTATGCTGCAGTTGGGATGCTGCAGTTGGGATGGTCTGATTGGGATGCTGTGATTGGGATGCTGCATTTGGGACACTGTTATTGGGATGCTGCAGTTGGGATACTACAATTGGGATGCTCTGATTGGGATGCTGCATTTGGGATGCTGTGACTGGGGTGTTGTAGTTGGGATGCTGTGGTTGGGATGCTGTGATTAGGACCCTGCTCCCTGCACTTTCCTGCCCCTTGAAAGAAGGTTTCCTCCCTCAGAAAGTGCAAGTGGTCATCACGGTGCTGGACTACGACAAGCTGGGGAAGAACGAAGCCATCGGCAAGATCTTCACGGGCTGCAATTCCACGGGCACGGAGCTGCGGCACTGGTCCGACATGCTGGCCAACCCCCGGCGGCCCATTGCCCAGTGGCACTCGCTGAAGCCAGAGGAGGAAGTAGACGCAGCTCTTGGGAAGAACAAATAGGAGGAGCTGCCGGCGGCGCGGCACCGCGGACACTCGGCGCGACCCAGAGCTACCGATACCTCAGTTCGGCAACCTTCGGTTTTGGTTCTTTTTGTTCTCTTTTAAGCTGAAATACCCTTCGATGGCTGCGGAAGGGTTTCCAGACAGTCCCAAGAGCTTCCAGGGGAAGAGGTTAAAGACATGGATGGTTCTTTCCGTTCTTCAGCATCGCTCCATTCTGACCCATCACCTCCCAGGCCCAAAGCCACCGTCACGCCTGGGACCTTCCCCGGTGGCCGTGGCACCAGCCCGCGGCACCGCTGCTGCCGTCCTGCCCCGTCCTTCCACGTGAGAAGCACCGCTCATGCACGGAGCTGGTGATGGAGGTGGTCATGCAGGATGAGCTGTGCTTGCCAGGGGCATGGCTGTGGTGTGGACAGAGGTGATGGAGAAGAGCCTCTGCAGCAGACCCTGGTGCCTCTGGCTCTGCCTCCCTCCATCCCCTTGGTTCCAGTGCCCCGGCCTGCTCCAGGCTTGGCTCTTCTGAGCAGAGGTTTGTAGGGACCACAGGGCCCTGATGTTGAGGGGGTGCTGAGCTCTTGTGGGGCCACACTGAGCCCAAGGAGCCCCTGGGGTCTGCTCGGAGGAGAGCCATGGAGGGATGTGCACACAACAGACACCACCACCTCTGCCACCATGGCCAGGCAAGGGCAGCGCTGGGGGTTTGCATGCGTCCCACCATGGCTGGGTGAAGACTGTAGATGAAGATGCTCCCACAAGGCAGGATGGTGCTGAGGGGTCTCGTGATGCGAGGGGTCACAGCGGTGCCAGGTGCCACCCCAAAGGGCTCAGCCCTGCCTCAGGGCAGCCCGGGGGCTATGGGGAGCTCCAGCTCCACTGCCACATCCCAGCACTGTGGTGCAGGTGGGGAGGACGAGTGTGAGCCCATGGCCAACCAGGGACCAGAACCCGGGAACCCCCTGAGCTGCTGATCCCCACCGAGCTGCTGGCTGCTGAGTCCACCCCATCCCGCTCCCCCTCGGGGGCACAAGCCATATCCGTGTCCACCACAGCGGGCAGGAGCTTCTCCAGGCCACCTCTCCATGGTGGGACGAGGCAGGACCAAGCCCTGGAGCTGGAAAGCCAAGGCTGCTCCCTGCAGCCCGGCTTGCACTGGGGCACTGACAGGAGCCGGTGTCCCCAATTCCTCTGAGCTTCATGATCCCTGCTCCCCTTTGCTTCCCTGAGCTTGGGTTTTGGGGGGGGGGGGTTGGCACAATTGAAAGCAAGGGGGGGGGCTGTCCTGGGCTCCAGCCCTGGGCTGGGACCTTGGTGCTGGCGACAAAGTGCCAAGGTGCCAAACCACCTCACCCTGGTGCCGGCGGATGCTCCGGCAGCTCCCTGCATCCTGCTTCCCAAAGGGCACCTCAGACCCACCGGGAGGTGGGGGGGCTCAGGGTGGACACAGGGACAGGCCCCTTCCCCCGGAGGGACCGGTCCCCAGGGAGGGACGGCTCCGCCGGGGGAGGTTTGGGGCTCGGTGGGACCCCAAAGTCACTTCCACCAGCACCACGGCCGCGCTTGGCCAGGGCCTGGCTGCTGAAGGTGGCACCGGGGCCGTGCAGGAGCAGGGGGGGTCCTGTGGGGTCACCTCCAGCTTCAATGAGCCCCCTTTGCTATCAGATGCGTCAGTGCCAGCGAGCTCCTGCCCCACGCGTGGCAAAGGGAGACGATGCCTCTGGGTGCTCTTAACCCATGGGGAGCTTGGGGAACTGCAGCCCCTTGCGGGGGCACGGGTGGGATTCAGGCTCTCGAGTCAGGATCATTCCAGAATCCATCCGAGCACTGGGAGGGGGAGGGAGGGGGATTTACCTCATGTGGAAATGGGTTAAAAACGAAGGAATCGGGCACTCGGTGAGCGTGGGCAGCCCCATAGCTCCCACGGGCAGCACGTGTGCACACAGGACACTGCATGTCCCTGCGTGCAACCCCTCCATGTGCAACCCCTCCATACGTACAACCCCCAGACCCACAGCATCACGTGGGATCTCACCAGGAGCAGAGTTCCCACTTTCCATTTGGACTCTTATAATCCCTGGGGAGGGGAGACTGTGACTTTACTGCATCATTCGATTTGTTTAATAAACCAAGGGGAAACCAACGGAACCACTAAAGCCATCTGCGCTGCCTCTGACCCCCGTAGCTGCGTGTAGTTGTGACCGTATGGAGCCATCGCTGTATATACCACGACCAGTGCATGAGCTGCAGCCCCGTAGCAGTAGCCGCATGGGCAACGCCGCGCGCTCCGACCGGCCGCGCTCGTGCCGCGAGGCAGAGCTGGCGCCGGACGAACCTCATTGCTCCGCCGCCCTCGAGGAGACAAAACCCAGCGAAGAGCGCCTCAAAGACGACGACAACGCCAAGAAGCAAAGCATGCCACGCAGCGGAGAGCGAGCCGCCAGCGATGCAGCCCCCACCTCCACGTGTGTCTTGGTCCCGTGTCGCGTCACATCCATCCCATGCCCGGGTAGCGGCAACATCGTGGCTTCCGTGTCCTGTGTCGCGTTGGCGCATTTCACCCTCAAGAGCAACTTTAGAAGCCATATGAGACCGCGGCGTGCCGGGACCCCATGGGGACGGGCCCACGGGTGAGCCATGACCCCCAACACCCCGTGTCCACTGTCCCCCCCTGTTACGTGGGGCTCAGCAGCGGAGCCGGATGAGCTGCACCAAGCCACCGCTGCGGTGGCCGTGGATGCTGTGGGCGAGGGGCCGGGGCAGTGCTGGGCACAGAGCCGGGGCGGGCAGGATGCAGCAAAGAGCTGGCGGTGAAAAGGCTTTTTGGGGCAATTGGAGTGATTCTGCTGTGTCCCGATGGTTGGGTTTGGGATGGGGACGGGAGCCGGATGATTCCCATCTCCCGGCTGCGCCGGTCCAGACCCGGCCGTGTCACCAAGATGCTGGTGTTGGTCTCTGAGGCTAAAAGGAAGCGACCCCATGAGGCTTGGCAACAGCTTGGGCTTGCTTTTCCTCTTCTCCCCCCAAAGCTGGGAGGGAGGAGCCAGCCCCTTTGGGGGTCCCCGTGCTGGCCCCGCTCTGCCTCGTCCCGGCCCCACAGCGCTCGGCTCGGGCGCGAAGCTGCTTTGAAAGCCCCTTCCTCTCGTGTGGACTCCGTCGTTCCCGTCTCTCGTCGTTCCATGGTTATTTTGTAATGATCCCTGTCTCCTTATTAAAGAAACGAGCTGAAAGGAGCCGCCGGTCCCTCCTGGTCTTGCTGCTGGGGCCCGGTGGGGGGCAGGTCCCAGGGCTGTGAACCCAGGGGCAATGGAGGGATGGAGGCATGCGGGGAACCCCCCCGCAACACGAGTGTGCTCATGGGATGTCCCCATGGCCCAAACACGGTGCAGACATCAACAGTCCCAGCACACACATTTGGGTCCAGACAAACCTGTCTTGGTCCTGCCCTGCTTTGCAGAGGTGCTGCACACCCCTAAGCCCAAGGGGAAGCGCTCAGGCTGCCCCTTGAAGCACCTCCATAGACTGCAGCGTGCACAAGTTTCCAGCAGCCTCACTTGGGACAAGGGCTCCAAGAGGCGGCACCGGTGCCTGTGTCGTTGCTACAGGTTTGTCCTGACCAAGCACATACAGGGCTTGGGAGCATTTGGGCTTTTCCAGCCCACTGAGGCTGCACAAATCTGGGCTGAGCAACTTGCAGCTCCAGACAGACGGAAGCAAAGTCCAAGCTCCTATGTTATCAACTCTTATTTTATTCATTTATAAATACTGTTGTGTTTACAAGCATCATAGATGTGAATATTACTCCCAAACTCTCAAACACAGAATACTTCGAATACTATATAACAACAACCAGTAAAACAAACCATTCATCTCAGGGTTTGAAAGGCCACTCAAAAGTTGCATAAAAATACATTCTCTCCCCATCTCGTGAGCCAGTCCTGCTTCTCCAAGGAGTTTATTTACAAAGAGCCATCGTCAAAGTCGCAGCCGCAATTGGAGCACCCCAAGCGACTGCTTAGAGAAAAAGCTTCTTCTCCAATGGAGAGCACGTCTGGGAAACGCTCTGGTTCTATAGGGATCCGTTTTAAAAGCTGCTTGCCTTGCACCGGGGTCCGAGTGCAAAGCGTCCCCCTCCTCCTCGTCACCTCCTCAGTGCACTGCTTCTGCCTTAGGAGAGACCCAAAGAATTCATTCACAAGGATTGGGTTTGCAATCGCATCGTCCTCAGGAAATGCTCGCGGCTCCGGCTGAGGCCCTCTGCCCCAGTCAGGAGGCCAGGGGATAATCCAGTGCTAAGCAGACTTCATCTAAAGTGGTTTGGCTTTGCAAGGTGCCACGCAGAGGATTTGAGCCTTCCTTACCCTTTGCACACTGTTCCTTAGTATGAAACACAATGGGCGTCCGGGTGGGAAGGGGCAAACCATCAGTGCAGGATGGGTCTGTGAGGTTGGGTTGAACCCTCCCCCTGAAGCAGACACGAGGCTCCTTCACACTGCCAGGACCTTCAGCGTGAAACCCCATCCTGGTGGGATGCGGGACGTGGGGCACACGGTTGGCACACCGGCAGGGCAGCAGCTCCTGCTCCACGTGGCACAGGAGGGACCAGGCTCCTCTTTGGAGCTGAGGGAGCCCAGGTCTGAAGCGAGGAGTGGGTCACCAAGAGAAGAAACACCAAGAAACGCAGAAGTACTCACACAGAGAGTGCCCCGAGTGGGGACGGCGTGCAGAGAAAGCATTGCCCGGACCTCGAGCCTTAAAGCTGTTAAATATAGCAGGGTTAAAAAGAAAGTCATATAAAAAGGATGCCTGGCTTAGGCAGTGCTCTGCAGAAACCCTGATGCCATCACCAGCTTTGGTCTCCTCCTCCCCAAAGCACAGCAGCAGAGGAAGGGCCTCAGTGTACCAGGAGGAACAGCACCTCGTGCTCAAAGAGCTCCGCTGGCTGAAGAGCGCCCAAAGAGGAAGCTCTGGCCAGAGCTGCCCTGGCAACACCGGCAGCTCCAACAGGAGCAAGAGAGGTGGAAACAGGCAGGATGGGGAGGGGGAAAAGTAGGGAATTAGGGGGGAAAAAACAAACATGAAGAAAAAAACCCAAGGGAGAGGAAAGAACACGCTTCCTGAAGCAGTAACCAGCCAAAGGTTCCAAAGAGCCCATTTAAAGTCCTCTTTATCTGACAGAGATAAATGTTACCCTGCAGAGCAAGCTCAAGAATGATGCACGTGTTCAAGTATCTCATCTATCTCTCTCACAGTGGAAAAGCCCCACTAGCCCAATGGGAGCAGTGAGCCAACAGCAGAGGTGCCTAGGATGTGGGTAAAACTTCATGGTAACCTCCAAGTTCAAAGACAGAGACTGCAACTCCCAGCCAGCCAGAGCAGGGATGCCAAAGGATGAAGGAAATGGAAGGACAAATACAGAAGGATGTAGATGGGAAAGTGGTTTGGGTACAGGGAGAAGGCTCTGAGAGGGAAGGTATCGTTTGAGAGGAGTCTGTGAAGGGGAAGCTCAACAGACCTGACGGCAGGTTACTGCTGCTACCATCAAAATCACACAGCACGTAGAGGAGCCACTGTCGAAATGCCCATAGAGAGAACAACTCCAAATTGTTCTGAGTACGTGTAACATGAAGGAGGGTGGGTTTCTTTGAGGTTTCCTTCAAGGTCAAGGCTTATTGAAAGCTTTTGACAGATTCAAAGACTGCCCAAGCATGCCCAAGGATAGCTCCTTGTCCCTCTGACACCAATGCACCCACAGCTTTCCACGTGGGAGGACAAGTGATCACTGCTCCACCTCCTCTGCCTTGGAAGCATCCACATCAAGCTTCTTCACCAAGAGATAATGGGACTCTGGCGTTCCCTCTCTCTACAAACCAGTGCTGCCTTTCACTGGGTCAGCCTCCCGCTGCAAATCAAAGCCAGGTACCCGAAATCCCAGACTGGACTCTTCTATAGGGCTCTGCCTTCATGAAGACAGCAGCACAATGTCCCAGACAGCTGTGAGGATGGGGAGCCTGGTGGCTGGTGTGGGCACAGCTCCCTGCAAGGTGATTGACGCTCATCTATGCATGTGAAAGCAGCAGAGGATCTCTGGGGACTCAAGCTTGTCCTTCGGAAAGCTCGACAAGTATCTGCAATGCATCCTATCCCGAGGAGCAAGAGTCTGGATGCAATCAGCAGATGCTACCGAGACTGGAGCCCTGGAAGGATAAAGGTGACACCAAAGGCAGGGTGAAGGACGAGGGCTCTGACGCCGAGAGCCAGCGCTGATGTTACTGAACAGGCTCCAAACCTTGTATTAAATAAAAGACTCCGTCTCCTGGGGTGAAAGGAGAAGGAAGTCTCTGTGCAAAGCAGCTGTGGTCAGCCTGTGTCAGAAATCAGCTCTGGTGGCTTTCACAGCATCACTTTTCAACCAGAGGCTCACGTCTCAGGTGGGGTGATGTGTACCCTCAGAGTGCCAGCCCACGGTCACATTTCCCACCTGTAAAGGGCTTGGATGTGCTGGACCAGTTCTTTAGGCATCACTTTTGTAAAGCAGGAGCTGCCTACTCCAGGCTGGAGTCCAACACCAAACACTGGGCTTTGGAAGAAGAAGTTTCAGCAGCTCAAACCCAATCCTCACGTTTCTCTTCTCCCTTGACTAAAATGTCCGAGACACCACAACATGCTTAAATTAAAAACAATCCAATGGCAGAGGGGTGCTGTGATGGGAATCGGGGCAAGAAAGGGATGTACAGCACAGGGCAGGGCATGGCAGGGGTGACTGGTTGATCCCAGGCTGAAATGCTGTACATGACAGGAGGAAAAGCGGGGGTTAGGGCTCGGTGGTGGCGTTGGCAGCTCGTGAGGGCTCCCCTCTTCGTCCTGCCTGTGCTCAGGATTCCTATTTGGAGAGCTTGCTGATGACACGAATGAGGGCTCCGTTCTCGTCCTTCAGCCTTTGGTTGTCTGACTTCAGCTCTGTCAAAATCTGCAGAGAGACAAAGCGGGATTAGAGCACAGCAGAGCTGGAGGGACCCCGGCGCTGAGCCGTGGGGATGTCACATCCCCTCCACCCAGCACCCTGCTGAGCTTGGTCGCTTCTCCATAGGGTCTCCAGGATTCCCACAAGCAAAGGATTTCGACTGGAGCACAGCAGAGAGCCAGGGAGCCCTGGAGCGCGGCGGGACACGCGCCAGCACTGAGGGCAGACCAGTCTGCGAGGATGGGAACCATGTCTGAGTTGTTCCATCCCAAACCTCTTCCCACATGCCGATTACAGCTTAGCACAAACTAGGGAGCTGGCTCTCCTCATCTGGTTTGTCCAACTTGCCAGGACTAGAGGAGAAAAAGAAGGCCTGAAATTCTCACACAGGACTGGACCTTGCAAAATGACTTTAGAATCCTAGAACAGTTTGGGTTGGGACCTTCAAAGCCCATCCCTGCAATGAGCAAGGACATCTTCAATTTGATCAGGCTGCTTAGAACCACGTCCAGCCTGGCCTTGAATATCTCTAGGGATGGGGCATCCGCCACCTCTCTGGGCAACCTGTGCCAGTGCTTTACCACCCGCATTGTAAAGAATGCCTTCCTCACGTCCAGCCTCAATCACCCCAACTTTTAGTCAAAAACCATCACCCCTTCTCCTAATAAACCCCACATTTCCTGGAATAAACCCCAATCTCTTTGGGATTCCCACAGATGTTCAATGCAAATGTGCATGCCACGGCCAGAGGACTGGTAGAACACACTGACACTGGAGATCCCCCCGTTGTGAACGCTGGAGCTCAACCAAGGGTCACAACAGAGACAAAACCAAAGTGCTCTGAGCTGGGAACACAAGAATGGCTTTGATGAACCCTTTGCAGCCCTTCTCATTGCAAACCCCCTCCTGCTTCCCACGCTGCAGGCGGGGGACCATGGGTGGTGGCACTGGAAGGAGACCCCGCGCTGCCTGTCTCGGTGTGCAACTCACACCAATGGGTGCCAACATTGCTGGAACAAGCCAGGGCAGAGCAGGGTCATGAACGGCACCGCTCTGAGCTCAGCGATGGCTCCTCTCACCCAAGGAGGAATTCCCCATTCAAAATCCCCACTAAACCTTCCCCTAAGCTGGAATTTCTGCTCTGACCACAACCTCCTGTCAGCTCCTCACATCCACAGCCCCTCCACGGTCACCACCACTGAGCACAGGCGCCAGCTCTCATCACTCCCACTGGAGCAAATTCCTCCTTTCACAATCCAAAGCCTCCCTCCAGGTTTCTTGTAGCCCCTTTAGGCAGCGGGAGCTGCTCTAAGGGCTCCTGCAGCCAGGCTGAACAAGCCCAGCTCTCTCAGAGATGAGGTTTACAGGTAGCACCACCACCCTGTGTCAGAAAGCCAGCAGACACATGGCTCTTCTCCAGCTCTGGCAGCACCAGTGAACTGCAAACCTAGGAACAGTTTCCAGGCTGGGAATGAAGAGTCCACCCATGCCTGAGGCAGATGGGTTTCACAGGGGGAAGAGATAACATGGCCATTTCCCACAGGGAGAAGAGAGACCCGTGGCTTACAGCTGGTGAGATGCTCCTTCTCCTGGGTCTGGAAAGAGCTTTGCTCAGTTCTTCCCTCTCGGCTCTCAGAGCACGTTGGGAAGGGGAATGACCTGAACTCACCGCTGGTGCGGGGTGAGTCAGTGGCAGGTTTGGGAACACTGTCACAGATTTCAAGCAGGAAGATGGGGAGATGATTTCATCTGACCATCTGCACTATTCAGGCCACGAACACCCCCATGACACAAACCTGGTCTTGAACTGGGACTCCTGGGAAGGGGAAGCCACAATTCCCCTGCTCGGTTTGTTTCTACCATTAATCATCCTTGATATAATTTGTGTGCTAAGAATAGATTTGTCTCTACCTTCGTGCCACTTCCAGCCCGTGAGAACACACTGCTGCTGTCTGAAGGGAGCTGACTATCCCCACTAACCTGCAAAAGGCAGGTACGGCCCTAAGAAAGAACCATTTACAGCTTTATTTTAGCACTGAACCAATGAAGTAGCACGGAAAGATGTAATTTAAGTGGGTGATGTGTGAGGGCAAAGCTTACGGAAGGCTTCTCCTTGGATTTCAAACACTAATTGCTCTGCACTTAATTTAAAACAGGCAAACGAAGAAGGAAGTGTACCTGGTGCAGCTCCCAGGGCTTCACTGCCTCGGAGCCACAATGCAGGAGGCAGTGAGGATGCTGCAGCCTGTGAACTCACTCTGTTTATAACGAGGGAAGGAGCTCGTCCTCTTTGTCAAGTGACAAAGGAAACCTGCTGAGGTCTAAACCAGCAGTAGGTCGAAAAATCACCTGAAAACGGGTGCTTCTCGTGGCATCCCTAGAAATTACTGCATTGCTCATCCTGACTTTGGATGATCTTCCTTGCTGTGAGCCAGCTTCTCGCAAATGAAAAAGAACTGCATCATAAGCAACCACGCAGCATAATTCACCCATTCCAAGGTCAGGCAATGGAAGGGGCTGCTGGCTTGCCCACTGCCACTGACCAGCCACCCCAAAGCCATTTTCCAGCGCTAAGCCCCAGGGCAGCAGCTGATCCATCACTCTCCAGTGGCCATTCCAGCGCCATCCACCCATCCCAACAGCCTTAGGTCAAGGCAGGGAGCACATCCTCCTATTTCTCTCCCAGGTGATGGGCTCCCTATGGCCAAGGCAAGCCCCCAATGCAGTCAGTTAGCGGAACGGTGCGGTCAGCATCATCTGCCAAGCAGAGCGAAAGTCAGACTGAGCAGAGCCTCCAGCGACCCCAGGCCTTTGGCTTTCGGACCCTTTGCCACATGCTGCTTTGGAGCCACAAGCTTCATCAGCCACCCTCGAGAGCAATGAGGCAGAGGGGGAACAGCCCGGCCAAAGGAGTGGAGACCTGCCTGGAAGAGTGGAAGAGGGAGGCGAGATGAGCCGGAGGGAAAGCAGCTACAGCTCCTCTGATTCGGAGGGCTTGGCAGGCAGAGAAAGCCTGGCTACGACCCGGGTCAGAGCCCTGTTTTCAGCCAGCAGTTGCTCATTCATCTGCCTCAGAGTGTGAATCTGTTTGAGCTGGTGGAGATTCTGCAGAGAGTGAGAGGAGTGGACAGAAAAACAGAGAGAGAGAACACACCAGGGAGACAAAAGGGCACAGAAAGGTGAATTTAGTCCACAAGCAGTCAAAGGAAAAAAACCAAAGAGAACAGAAGAAGAATTAGTAGCAGTGGGTGGTGGATGGGCTCAGGTGCCGATGGGAAAAGCCTTACAGCACATCGAGGACATTCTGGGAACCATCTGGGCCACCAAAGCCTTTGAAAGGTCAAATGAAGGGATTTCCCAGCACAAAGCAGGGAACATTCTAGTTTACCCAGTGGGCTCCAGCAGCACACGGCCCCTGGACTTCGGAACGACTGTGGGAACTCTCCTCAATGACTTATCACCTACACAGGTTCTGAAAACACCGCTGCAGCTGAGGATTCCCTGCAAACCCCTCTTCTTTACGTAGCTCTAAAAGCTAAAGCAGTCTTGGGTAGCACAGGGCCGTCAGAGCTTCACGGGAGGTTTTAAAGGCACAGATTGAAGTATCACTGTCCTGACCACATCCCTTGCCCCTGCGGCACCTGAATGAATGATGGCTCTTGGGTATGCTCAGAGGTCTGGTGCGTGTGGGGGGTTTCATCCCTGTCCAGATTCAGCTCTTCTCTGCCATAGGGCTCAATTTAACTCTGATCTCCAGAGGTGAAAAGTCAGAACCTCAAATCACTCATTTTAAGTTGAGGTGTTTGAATGACAGCATCTTACGTGTGAGAACACAGATTTCTCCATTACAGAAGGAACTAGTGGGCAAAGGACAGTGGAGACACCAGCCCCGAAGCTGGGGCTAGCACAGGAACAGCAGCAATGGGGAGACACAGAACATCAAAGCAGGCAAAGGGGGGAAATGGTAAAGCCATGCAGACATCACGACTGCTCCAAGGACATTCTTCCCAGTGATGCTGAAGAAAGAAAGCAAGCGTGTGCTGGGCATTCACACCAAACAGAGGTGCCAGGACACGTGGGGGGCTGCAGAGCTGCTTTCTGAGCAGCGTCCTGTGCCTCCCTCCTCCCCACAGCTCATCGGGTACCGCAGCCATGTGAACCAGGAGCCCTCCTCCGTGGTGTAGGGAGCAGGGGCACTGTGCAGGGAAAGGCAGGAAGGGAACATCTGTGGCAAGAGAAGGTTTAAGTTCAAGTGCAGAAATGCCAGCCCGGAACCAAAGCAGCTCTGCAACCCAGCATGCTCCTCCCATGTCCTCTGACACATGGCTTGCAACGGCAGGGAGGAGACAGAGGGAAGCAGGTTCCTTTCTGCCATTTGATTAGCAGAAAGTGCTCCGAGGGAGGTCACACTGTCTGTCCTTAACCAGAAGCAGCACAGGCAAATCGGTTGGGATGCAAAGAACTTGCATGAACATCCATCCAACCTGCAGGACATGGAGCTGGCTGCAGTTGGCAGAGAACCTGCTGCATCCAAGAATGCTTTGTCCAAGGGCCCATTTGTTTATAAAAGAGAAGCACTTCGTGTAGCCCCCTCCCATCAGGTCCATTCTTAGCTCCCCAAAAGCACTACCTCTGCTCCCCATAGAGGAGCAAAACCAACAGAAACAAGGCAGGTGAGTGCAGGGAAGCAGCAAAGATGGGCTTTGAGCCCCCCAGTGGTATCAACTTGATGGAGCGCCACTTGGCCTAGGCTAACACAATTCTGACAGGTCCTGATACAGAGCTATGGCCAATGAGCTGCAGGAGCTTCAGGGACACCTCGGCAGCGAGACCCCCACTCACCAAATCTCATCCATCCATCCATCCATCCATCCATCCATCCATCCATCCATCCATCCATCCATCCATCCCCGAACCCACCCGAGCCACGGTGGGGCTCGGTGAAGACCTCACACGTCTGTCCTGGGATAAATCACACCCAGGAGCTGCTGGAGGATGGTTCATACCGGAAGAGTCACACCATGGATCACAAACATCCCCTGCTTTATCCCAGGGAACACAACTGAACATGTCTGGCAGAAAACATCAAGCATATGTGAAACGGGTGCCATGCTACGGGGGTGGAAAGGATTGTGGTTGTTTTAGAGACCACCTTTGCTTTTCCACACTGATACAGCATGGAACCTCAGCATGGCATGATAGGATGCAGCTTTGCCTCAGCACGCTGCCAGAGATGATAAAAAGCATCACTTATGTAAAGATGTGTGTGTGCTGCAGGTAGGACAGCCTTCTATTTACTCAAGAAACCCAGCAAAGGCTGGGAAGCTGGGAATGAAGCCAAGGGCGAAGACCAGAATCTGGCCAATACCGCTGTGATTGCTTATCCCTCTGTTTGATACTTGGCTCACCAAAAGCAGGTTTCTCAGTTCAGCTGTACCTGCCTGCAATTAAAGGATTCTGTGCCTGCAACAGTAGGGGAAATAAAAATGCCCAAAGCATGCACAATGTACAGAGCCAGGAGGTGCGGTGCTGCCATGGAATAACGAAGCTCCTGTGACCTTCACGAAAAATTGCTGTGTTAAGTTGGGACCTCAGGCACTTGGCATTCAATTCAGTTCAGTGCAAATGCTCATTTTCTTTCTCCTTCCTTAGCCAAGTTGCTGTACCTCCAGTCACATTCTGCAGTCACTTCAGCAAAGGCTGCACTGCTTTGTCACCTTCGCAAGAGCTGGTCTGCAGGAGCAGCCCTGGCACCAAGGGCTTCTTGAGATTCCTGTGTTTGTCCTGCTCCTCTCCGTTTCTTGATTGCTTCATTAGCAGGGGTTAAACTCATGAAAGGAACAAAGCTCATTACCTCAAGTGTAGACTGAAATACAAAGTGTTTCTGTCACAGAAACCCAGGACCATCCTGCAACCGCTGCTGTGCCTCCTCTGCCCAAGACGTCAGCTGCAACAAGCGGAGAGCCCTGATGCACAGGACTGGATACAGGCACCCCAGCATCAAAGGGTTGCATGAGAGCCATGCTGGACTGGTTCAATTCAAAGACCAGTGGGAAGAATCCCAAACCCCACAGTACTACCTGAGACCTAATAACTTGGCCTGTCTGATTGTCTCCCCTTGCTGATCTCCGCGTTAAAGGACACTGGTGGATTTGCCAAAGCCAATTCCTTCTGCTTTGGCTGGACTGCTATTCAGCTACTGCAAGAAGCAGGGATGGAAGTCCAGCCAGAATGAACAGATTTGTTTTCCTGGCTCAATTTCCACATGAGAGATGAACACAGATGTTCTGTAGAGGTTATCTCACTGTAGGCAAACACAACTGGGCTGACTCTCCTGCTTTGATGAAAGTGGACTCAGAAGTCCCACCCTCAAGGACTGATTGCTCATGCTCCTTTAGCTCCTGTCTCCAGCACATCTCTAGGGGCAATAGAAGAACATGCCAAACTTCTACCAGTGCTCCTGTTTTGCACCACCAGCTTCCATCAGTCTGCAGCTCGGGACTACCCGCACCAGAGATGCTTCAGCTGCATCCAGCAGTTCCCACAGGCACCTTCTTTCCTTAATTGCCTTCTGAACCAAAATAAACGTTTCAGATCTGACAGGCCACTAGAGGACACCAATTTGTCTTTTTACTCCACAGACCAAGCTGGTTTGCAGTGATCTGCATGGCTGCAGAGACAACAGAAACTGCTGCTGTCAGCGTCTTCTCTTGAAGGCCACATTCCTGTAATTATACAAAGGTCTCTCTGGAGTTAAAGGTTGCTCCTGTTCAGTGAGTAAAGAAATTTAGACATTTTCAGTCTTTTCTCCTTCCCCTTCTAACACATAGACACTTGTTTTCTCCTCTGAGAGAGAACACGGGAGCCTTTACAGTGAGATCCACCAAATCACTCTACTACTTATGGCAGCAGAAGATGCAGCACAAGCCAATGGGTCCTTCCAAAGATGGATGCTTGCTAAATACATGAAGCTTCAAATAGAAACATAAAGTTGGAACCTCCTGCATCAGTGCAGAGAGTCGGGACACACAACTCTCAGGTGGGGTCCTTCCTTCTGAAAGCACTTTGGTCCCACCTGGGTCATGCTCAAAGGGAATGAAAGCAGAGAACAAACGGGGCCACTCTGTCGATACCAGCATTAAACCAGAGTGTAAATGATGCAACGCTGCCAAAGCAGCACAAAGTCCTGGGTGTACTTAGGTGGCAATATGCACCCACGCTGCTTCCCACCCTGCAGTGCTCCCCACCAGCCCCGTGCTCGCAGGGCAGCCAAGCCATGGCAGGAGGAACCATCCCCAGGGGCAAGGCCACCAGAGAGAGAACGCGAAGGAGCATCAGTGGCGGATGTCTCGTGACTTCAAGCCATGCTGCACATTTCATCAGGAAGCGAATTCCTCTTGGCTGAAATCAACTCCAGGCTCCCTTACTGACACAGCCTTCCAGTGGCATGCTATATAGGAAGGGAATACAGAAATACAACCACTCTTGTGTTTCGTCCTGGCTAGTGTGCGTGACCTCAGAAGCCAGCTTTGTCTTCTTACCCATCTGGCGAGAACCACAGCGGCTTAACGTGGGCTGCAGACTGTTCAGAGCACAGAGGATCAGCACATGGAAACCCATCGATGCCACAAAAGTTAGTTTTGGAAAGCGTTTAAGGAGAACAGCTCTCACCGTTCTCGGATCAAACAGCACAACAAACATATGGTGCAATCAGAGGAATGGTAATAGGAGAGTTTATTAGTATTTCATGTCTGGCCATTAAAGGAAGTTCTGACTGCACATAGGAACACGCTTGGAGGTGACACGAATCCCTCCCAGGGTACACCTTTAGTATCCCACTCCTGGGTGACAATCCCAGAAGACATTAATTCAAAGCATAAACCCCAGAATGAGCAGAGGGAATGGATTATTTCCTACCTTCATCTCCTCTTCCATTTCTGAGAGTTTCCGCTCCAGGGCTCGCTTCTCCTGTTTGCAAGGATTCATAACAAAGATGGTCACAAGGATGCAGAGGAAAAACTCAGAGTGCATTTGCTTCTAAAGGAGTCTTGTATTTCTGTAGGAGCCTGCACTGAAAAGTATCTCAAAGCAATGCACAGGTTACAACCAGGAGCTGGGTCCGTTTCGGCAGATCCTGAGCTCCCTTCACACCCCTTCAGTGAAATGATTCCCCCCCCGGCCAGTGATTCCAGTTTTCAGGACTTTCTGATGCAACCTGATTTTGAGCTCTGTGGGTGAAGCCATGTATTTAACTGCACCCACTGCAGGAGGCAATGAGAAAACTCACCCAGCCCATTGAGCAAGAAACAGGGAACGGTGCCTGGAAATCCTCCTCCCTGATTAATTTAGGGCTTCAAAGCTCACTGCTCTCAGTGTAGTTTGGAAACGGATGATTACACAGGGTGGCTCTGCCATGTGAGTGCTGGTGGTGCCCTCAGTGAGAGCAGAGCCCTTGAGAGAGGGAGAGCTGGACTCTATCAAGGACATTCTCAACATGAGAGGACTCAAACCACCCCAGGGAGGTGCACTGAGCAGGAGGAAATGGCAAACCTCCAAGTGCCCCCCAAGTGATGTTTAGCTGACAGTGGGGTTGCATGTTTGATAACGCCCCTTAGCCTGCTTGAAGCACACCCAGGAATCAGGCCCACAGGGATCACTGCTCTGAGTATCTCAGGGTTCAGAGTGGCGTGGAGGTGCTCAGCTGAGGTTACACAGCAGGGCCAGGGCCTGAGCATCAATTCAGCTTCAGCAGCCAAAGCCCGGCACCTGCCTCGCACCCTTGTACCAAGGGCTGGTGTGTGCTGCCTGCCCCTGTTCAAAATGGGGATCCTGAACATCACCTCCTCCAGACTGGTATCTGGCAAATCCCAGGAAGTGTTTGCACATAAATGATTAAAGGGCTTTAATCATCCAGCAAAGCTTCTAAAGCTTCAGGAGATGAAACAGTTCAAGAGAAACCTCCACTTCAGGCGACTCTCCAGCATGAAAGTGGATGTCGCTGAGAAACTGGAGCCAAGCTTCAGCTTTAATTAACCACGTGGTGGGAGAACAAGCATTAATGGCCATCAGCTGAAGCACAGGATAAGATACCAAGAGAAAACAAATCACTGTGAGGACAGTTAAGAACTGGAAGAAAGGGCTGCAGCTGCAGAGACTCAACACTTCACTAAATGAAGGGACAAAGCCCTGACTAACCTGCCTGACTCTGCTGGGATCTCTTCCAATCTGACTGGAGCTATGGTGACTCAAGGCAGAGATTTAGCCAGGCTCTACCCGTTCAGCTTAGCTCACTGCAACGAATCTGACTGTTCAGTGGAGAGGAAGGAGCATTCAATGATCCAGATGTCAAGAGTAATCACGAGACAGAAACCCAGCTCGTGTTTTGCCTTCTTCCCCTCACCATCCCCAACCAGTCTTCATTTATAAGGATCAAGAATAACGTAAAGCATACTGGCCCAACAGTCTCTTAGCATGACAGAGTACGATTTGTTGGTCTGCAGCTGCCTGTAACAGAAGAAAGAAATCAGAACTAAGCTGATTTCCAACGAAAGCAGGAAAGTCTCAGACCCTGCGAAGGTCAGAACGCAGTTACCGCTGTGCACTGCTCCACAAGGCAAAACTAGAACTTAGCTTTTAAGTCACACTTTCCTGCAAGAAATGACCATGCTCTGCAGAGCAACACGAGGCAAAGGCTGTGATGCAGAAGAAAGCAGAGACACGTACCCTTTTCTCCATCTCCAGCATGCTGGACCGGTCTGAAGTTTTCTCCTGTTTCTGCTAGGGAAATTAAAAACAGGAAGCTATTAAAGCATCGCAGGATGCTGCACAAAGGCCTAGGCAGAAGCCTAGAGAGGCAGCAGTCTTCAGGGAATCCCTTATACTTATCTCTGTGAAAAATAAGCCTCCTCTGAGGCACCTTCCCTCCCAAGAGCTAAATCCTGTCTCATGCTGGAGCAAGTGTTGGCTTGTTACGGGCTGGAGCTCAGCTCCTCCAGCCCACGAGCCCGTTTTGGCCTTACCTGGGTTGCTTTCTCCAACTTGGATTTGATGTCTGCCAACTCAAGCTGGGCTTCTTGCAGCTTTGACTTCAGCTTTTGATTCTCGGACAGGGCGCTCTCATATAACTGAGATATAGGATAGGAAAGAAGAGATTACAGTTAGCAGAGAGCCAGCAGCGGGGTTTGCTTTGCTCCCCATGCCAGGGGATTCGAAGGACAAACAGAACTGCTCTGGATTCTTCACTTGTGTTTTCACAATCCGTGCGAACTAAGAAAACAGCTGTTTCATCTTGCAGGGTGTTTAAAAGCAGCCGAGAGGCAAAGAAAAGGGATGGTTTTCATTTAGGGAAACAGCCAAGCGTAATAAAGCCCAGTGTTGTCTACGCTGGATGTATGTGCACCTATGGTTCTGTTGTGCTCCCCAGCACAACACAGCCTCACTGCCCTTGTTTGCTCATTGCTTGAAGAGGAGAAAGGAGCAGAGTTTTAGGCCACTCCAAAATGGATTTTTTTCCCCTTCGATTCCTTCAAACCAGCAGAATTTCCACCCCTCTGAGAGGCGTCCTGCCTGCCTCTCCTGACCAGGCATGCTCATGCAGAGGAGGGGGTGCTGCCTGTGGGGGAGGCTTTTCAGCATCAGTCATTTCAGAATTCAGGTCAGAGAAACACAGAATGAATCACAGCATCCCAGGCTGGTTTGGGTTGGAAGGGACCTTAAAGCTCATTCAGTCCCAACCCCTGCCATGGGCAGGGACACCTTACACTAGAGGAGCTTGCTCCAAGCCCCTGTGTCCAACCTGGCCTTGAACACTGCCAGGGATGGGGCAGCCACAGCTTCCCTGGGCAGCCTGGTCATCTTAATCCATTTACTTCTGACATGCTCCCTGCCCTGAGGCTGTGGGTGGCAGGGCACATCCCTTTCAAGGATTGTGTTGAAAGGTTCAGAGATCATAGAAAAAATAACTCTGGGATGTTACAGCAGCAAAATAATTGTGGGGATGTGCACGTGTAAACTACGCTGCTGTGCTCACCGGTATCTTTCCTTGCTCCTTTCAAATCCCTCCCAGCATTTCCCCCGCCTCAATCCCCTGCTCCTCAGACATCTGACTTCCAGGATGTCCTCTCATGCTGTGTCCGTTTTCAACCCCCTGAAGGGCAGATGCATTTGAAGAAGGCCGGTGTGACTTCCAAAAGCAACGGTAACAGACAGGGAAAATAAACTTTATCTTTCCAAAGCCTCCCAGCGCACGTTTCTGCAGCAACAGGCAGCAGTGACAAGAATACAGGCAAAAAACCCTACTCTTTTGTAGTCCCTGTTACTCTCCTCTTCCGCTCTGCTGCTGAGGGCAGCCAACCGGTTCTCCCTCCGGCTATAGGCGCTGGAGCGGCTGGAGGCACGGTCGCTGTAGGACTCGCTGCTGGCAGGGTTCGTAGCTGCTTCCAACCTGAAACGTGAGGAAGAGGTAGCACCGTGGAGCTGCTTTACTGTGGGACAGCCAGCGTGAGCCCCACTGGTTGGGACTTGAGGTCGTGGCAGACCCAGCGGAGCACCCCTCACCCTGCAGCACAGCCACCACTGCTTCAGGAGCTGGGGCAAATCCAGTGGGTATCAGCCCAAACCTCCAAAGGGCAGTGATTTCATAGAGACATGGGATGGGTTGGAAAGGACCTTAAAGCTCCTCCAGTGCAACCCCTGCCCCGGGCAGGGACCCCTTCCACTAGAGCAGCTTGCTCCAAGCCCCTGTGTCCAACCTGGCCTTGAACACTGCCAGGGATGGGGCAGCCACAGCTTCTGTGGGTGCATCCACAATTTCCCATGGACCTCTCATCTTCATGGTGGGAATGGGCTCCATTTCTGATAGGGCACAGAGCGTTTCTTCTCTGCAGAGTAGCTGTTAAACAATTTGGGGAGCAAAGGACAGAAGGAACCTGGCCCAACAGCTAAGCCAAGGTAAAGAGCAAACAGCCAGTACCAGCTTCAGCTTATGCTGCTGATCTGAAGGACAGGGAATCCCTCAAACCATCCCAAAATACGCTGCTCATGAATATTCAATACAAAATACTAAAAAGAAAGAAATTCTTACCTGGAAAGTCTTTCATGCTGAAGGAGAAAAAAAAAAAAAGAAAGAAAAAGGGAATTAGTGAGGAGAATGAAAGGCTCCATTCAACAACCTCCTTTCCTACCTCTGATACCAGCACCTCCCTCATCACAAGCTCACAGCATTAATTCCTGTGCTCAAGCTGAGAATCATGGATCTTGCCTGAATCCTTTCAACTGCTTCACTGAAGCATTTCAAGATTTCTTTTCTTTTGCAACCCTAAAAACCATGGATCATTGTTCCCCAAATTCTAGTGTTCAGAACTGAACCCATCCCTTTGAACCCAACCCAGGCTATTGTTTCCCTCTTTAAGTCAAATTATACCTCCTTGATCACTGCCCTGTGCATGATGGGGGTGAGAGAGGTTAATGGATCACGACACGTGGAGCTTGCTGCCTATTTGTGTGGAGCATCAGGAAGTCACAAACGGTACTTTTTCTCCACATGCAAGTACCTGCCCCAGGAATAAAAGCCTCACCGGGGCAGGGAGACACACAGCAGAAGCTGCACAAGGAAGGAAAAGACCCCTACACCACTCAAAAGGGTGGACATGTGATTGAGTCTTCTTTAAACATCGTAAAAACATGGACCAAAATGATAGATTTGTGTTGGAAGGGACCTTAAAGCTCCTCCAGCTCCAACCCCTGCCACGGGCAGGGACCCCTTCCATAGAGCAGCTTGCTCCAAGCCCCTGTGTCCAACCTGGCCTTGAACACTGCCAGGGATGGGGCAGCCACAGCTTCTCTGGGCACCCTGTGCCAGCGCCTCAGCACCCTCACAGGGAAGAGCTTCTGCCTAAGAGCTCATCTCAGTCTCCCCTCAGGCAGGTTCAAGCCATTCCCCTTGGCCTGTCCCTACATCCCTTGTCCCAAGCCCCTCTCCAGCTTTCCTGCAGCCCCTTCAGGCACTGGAGCTGCTCTCAGGTCTCCCCTTCAGGAGCCTTCTCTTCCCCAGGCTGCCCCAGCCCAGCTCTCTCAGCCTGGCTCCAGAGCAGAGCTGCTCCAGCCCTCGCAGCATCTCCACGGCCTCCTCTGGCCTCGCTCCAACAGCTCCACGTCCCTCTTGTGCTGCTGCCCCAGAGCTGGATCAGGGCTGCAGGGGGGGGGTCTCCCTAGAGCAGACTGATGCTCTCTGCACAAGCCGCTTCCTTCTGAACCCCCAGCTCTCACTGTGCTGATGTTGGTCCATCCAAGGAAGAGGCACAGCTTGGTACCAGCCATGGCTTTACTCGCCCAGAACGCCGGAATGCTGCAGAGTGCCAGGAACAGTGCTGGATTTGATTTCAGAAATGGGCTCGGATCGTGGAGGGCAGAATCCTTCCCTTAAACCCCCAGGAACGCTCCCAGCTGTCAGGAACGCAGTGAAGTGCAATTAAAACCAAATTCCCTGTGGAAGGCTGAGATAAACCACACTCAGTGCCAGAAGGAGTCTCGGCCACAGCTCTTGCCAAGGCAGGAATTGGCCCAATTGCTTCCAAGTGTGTTCCTCTGCGGTGAGACCTGACCCAGCAAAGGCTGAAAAAGTCTCTTTACAAAGAAAAAGAAGAAGAAAATTGCTTCTTTGGGCACATTTTCTCCTCCTTTATCTCCAGGTGGGCAAGCACAGGGAAACCTGCACTAGTTTAAGATAGCTGTCAAGGAATGTATTTTGGTTTGCTGTGTCCCAGTGACACCAACCAACACTTAGGATTAAATAACCACCACTTCTCAACATCCCCGAGCCGCTCCAGCCTGGCTCCTCCCTTCCCTTAATCAAGAGGGGAAAGTTTAGGAACCTGCCTTGTTTTATTCCTGCACTGGCAAATACCCTCCTGTGAGTCCTGTTTGGGTTAGAAATTAAAGGTAAAGCAAAGCCAGCTGCTTTTGGGGGCTGGTTTTGCCTTTTCTATGCAAAAGCCACCATGTTCTGTAGCGCTGCAGCTCCTGCACCTCCCAGATTCCTGTGTTTGGTAGGGCCGATATGCATGGCAGCTGTTCAAAGGACAACTTCCCTGTGTGTAGCACTGCTGCCAGCAGGAGTCTTCCCTTAGGAAAGCTGGAAGGGGAAAGAGCAATGAGGAGGGTCCACCCCAGAGCCGTCCCCATTGGGTACAACTCAGATCAGTGTTCCCCTCAAGCCACATTTGTTTTTCAAGTCAGGTATGGTTGGGGTCAAATCTGGTTTTCCAGTGGGTGCAGAGTAATGAGGAGGTTAAACTCTGCCTTTGACAGTTATTCCAAGGCCATTTCCTCCTGGGAATGCTGCTCTGCCGACCTGAGAGCCATGGTTTGCCACAGCATCCTGAAGGCTCCGGCTGCCGTGATGGATAGCGCTGCCCTCCAACTCGAGCTGCTCTTGTGCAGATGCAGGGGTTTCAAAATAGGAGATGATTAATAATCCAGTGCAGCCAAACCACCTCCACAGAGCCCCCAGCTCCCCAAAGCCTGAGGCAAAAGACGTTTTCACAAGCTATAAATCAATAAACTTTGCTTAATAACCGCTGCTGTTACTGAAGCATAGTATTAAAAGGTCCTCCAAGATGGAACAGTGGCTTTGGCAGCTGCCTGCTGCAGACCCCATGGCTTTCAGTACAGCTAGCACGTGCTTAATCAGAAACAAGCACCTAGGTACGCATCTCCTGCCACCCCACATTCGCAGCTGTCCCCTGGTTGTTGTCACTGCTGTCCCCCAGCTCCCCATACCTCCCATGGGGAGCATTGGCTTTGCAGGAGCCGCAGTTTGTCACTGCTGTCACTTGGGAACAAACCTCCCCTGTAAACATGGAGCTGCATGGGATTTTAAGTTAGTGAAGGCCACAATTCCCAAACCCGGCACTGTTGCTCTGATTTATTTTCATTTTCCTTCTTTTCTAAGGGCACAAATTTCACTGGTAAAAAACCTGATTTTGCAAAGTGCCCGGAGCTCAGACAGAACCCTCCAGACACGAGGAAACAAAAGCCCAGCGGCCAAGTGACACGAGAAGGGAAGACTTCTCCCCCTCAGTTCCTTCAGTATGGAATGCCCCAGGTGTGCAGGCAGCAGCACCTTCCTCTGGCACACAGTTTTCAGGTTTATCATGGGGTATTTAAATACTTGCTTGGCCACCAGCCAGCATTTAAACTGCCTGAAGCCAACCTGCTGTGTGTGAAGCACGTTCCAAAACCCGTCACCCCCTCCTGCAGCCACACAGCACCCCAGGACAGCCACCACGGCCATGGGCAGTGCTTGCAGGAGCAGTGATGAGGGCTGGTCTGGGTGTGCTGCCCTGTCTGTGGCACACTGAGCATCTTGTGCTGTTAGCATTAAGTCAGTTTTCATTGTCTCTCTCCCCACCCCTCATCTGTTTCAGTCCAAACCAGCTCCAGACCAGCTGCCTAGTCAATGATATGAACCTGGAGCTACTCTCACCTGCTTGAGGACCTCTGCTCCAAAGATCTTCTACTGAACTGCAGGAGTAACCTCAGCACTTTTGGGTCATTAATAGAACTTACAAGTCATCATAAGAAAAACCCAACCAACCAAACCCCTCCCCTCCAAAACCACCCCAAGCCCATCAACAACCTGACAGCTCCCCAAGGGCCATGATTTTCCCTGACCACCATGAGCCTCCATCTCCAGTGGTTGAATTCTGCAAGCACTCCAAGATCCGTGGGTCAGGAATAGCACAGGTACAGCTGCTGGTGCCTGGGGAATGGGTGCACCGAGCCCTCTGTCTCTCCCAGACCCTTTTTCTGCAGGTTTGTGCTCATTTTATGAAACACAAGACTATAAGAAGCTCCTGCAATGGAAGTGAACGTAGGCCTCTGGCACTCTGAAGCGCTTTGCTGCCTGCAGTTTCCATCTGCTCTCCCCATTGCTTCCTGTGGCCACTCATTCGCATCCCACAGCACCTCCCTGTCCCAGCTGTGCCAGCGTGCTTGGGGTTGTGGCTGGACCACGAGCTGACCCAAATTAAAGACATCCCCTTTCTCCCCTCTTACAGTCCAGGCTGATTCCCTGGTATGGTGAGACCTCAAGTTGTCCTCTGACCTTCTGCTCTCCCTGCCCTGCCAGGGGCAACGGTTTCAAAAGCTGAGCAATCACCAGTGATTCCCCAGAGACATCCCAGGCCAGGCTGGATGCGGTTCTGGGAACCTGATCTAGTTGAAGACGTCCCTGCTCATTGCAGGGGGTTGGACTAGATGGCCTTTGAAGGCCCTTTACAACCCAAACCATTCTGTGATGCTATGTGATTGCTCTCTGGCTGGTTAACCAGCTTCTCTAAGGGCACCCACGCCAGGCAGCAGAGGGTCAAAGTGGGTGTTTTAAAGAGGCTGCACTGTTACGTTGTGTGCTTCTTTCTGCATCGTCCACAAGCATTCAGAACCTTCAGTAGTTAACAGGCTCCCTGCCCTGGCTTTGGCTGGGATCAGTTTGCTCTGTTCCTGGGAAGGGAGGAGAGCTGGAGAAGAAAGCTTAGCCGCAGGGACACAGCCACTTACCCCCGGGGGCACAGCATGGCTCCTGACCCCTTTTATTTATACATCCAGATGCAGCCAGAGCCAGGAGCATCGTCCGGTTACTGAGTCACAGCAGGGAACAGCTCACGGGGGGTGCCTGGAGAATACGCTTCCAGATATGGACATTCACAGAGGAGAACTCAAATCCAGGGAGCAAACAGCACCCAGAAGGATTTCACACTGACTCCCATCTCAAGAACACGATGCTTGAGAAATGGCCAGTGCTAAACAGATGAGGGTGCTGGAGAGGTTGATTGCCTTAAAGTGCAAGTTTCACATCCCCTATTTTTTGCTGGCTTACGGGAGAGGAGGTGATCATTTCCACAAACCCTGTAGTCAGCAATCCAGAAATCAGAGAATGTCACGAGACAACTTAGTTGACCCTGTTTCATTTTAGGCAGCATCACCTTTATCACAACTAGAACAAGTCCAAGCCATGAAATGGAATCCCAGGAAGATAAAAGTGTCCTGGAGAAATGTTCTTGCACCGCTCCTTTATCCTCCAGTGCATTTGCAGTGGCAGCGTGGCAAACCAAAGGACTCCTACAGGTCTGCCCAACAGGAGAACAAACCTGCCACCAGGAGCATCTGAAACCTGTTGCAAACGCCCTCATGGAGTGAAAACTGACAATCAGGCTTGCTTCTATTCCAGACTCCATGAAGGCTGTGATCTATCAGGCATTTCTAGCAAGCTCCTAGCACACCAGGACATCTCTCACTGATTAAAAGAAGTCTGGTTTGGTCACATTACCTTTAAGATTTCATACTGTTATTCATATATTAATGCTAGACCCACAGCCTGGTTTGGGTTGAAGGGACCTTAAACCTCATCTAGCTCCAACCCCTGCCACGGGAAGGGACCCCTTCCACTGGAGCAGCTTGCTCCAAGCCCCTGTGTCCAACCTGGCCTTGAACACTGCCAGGGATGGGGCAGCCACAGCTTCTCTGGGCACCCTGTGCCAGCGCCTCAGCACCCTCACAGGGAAGAGCTTCTGCCTAAGAGCTCATCTCAGTCTCCCTTCTGTCAGCTTGAAGCCATCCCCCCTTGTAATACACAACCCATGCTGGTTTGCCAAGCACCTGCAGCTCAGGCAGCTCACATTTTTGTCCATTAACTTCTTTATTCCTTTAAGATTTGCTTTGGGCTCCAGATGTATGTGTCCACATGGGAACCCCCACCCAGATCAGCTCCCTCTGCCTGTGGTAATCACAGCCTGGGGCGGCTGTGAGCTCGAGGTGGAGGCCCATGAACAGAAAAGACAATTGGGAATTGCTGCTTTTTTACACCCAAGTATGACCATCAAGTGACTCGGTGCAAACACATGGTGCATGGAAGGTGATGCTCCTGCCTCCCCATTGCACCTCGAGGGGCTCCTTCAGAGGCTCCAACAAAAGGCAGAATGAAATCAAGCAGTGCAGACCGCAGAGCGCGCTCAGAACTGCATTGCTGAGCCCTTACTGACAAAAATTCAGCTGGAAAGCTCAATTAAAAGCACTGAAGGTGGATTAATGAGGGAGCGAGCTAAGAGCAGGGGGAAAAAGCCTTGTAGCGGAGCCATGGATATGGCCCTAAGGAATTACGGCCCTCTTGTGCTGGGGCCCCCCTGCCTGCTCCTTTGTTTTCGCACCCCTGCTCAGCTGGGAACGTTTAGAGCCCACAGGTCTGCTGGTATCAATCTTGACTGCATGGAAGGATAAAAGACTCCAAGATTTCACATTCCTACCTGTCCTATGAAGGCTGGTGGCACCCTGTGGTGAGGGCTCTGTTACTGTGAGCACTGGAGGGGGGGGATACAAAGATGGGATGAATCCTGTTATTCCTCTTGCTCATGGCAGAATTACATTGTCTTGGAGAAAGAGTTAACTCAGATACTTTCTTTTTAGCCTGAAGTAAATCCTTCCCTAATTAGCCTTTTAAGGCATGGGCTGTTTCCATAACCCAGATAACACCAGGACTGTTTCCTATACTGACTTGTGAGTTGAAGCTGCTGCACTCCTGGTCTGGCTTCTCCCACATGGATGCTCACAGCTGGCATCACCATTACCACTGCAAGAACCACCATGGCTATGGGTGGAGAAAACCAGCACATCCTGTGAGCCTGCACTGAAGCAGTCACGGCTTGTGTGAGGTGTTTGCTGCTTGTTTATGGGGGTATAATGAGGAGGGGGGGGGGAAATGAGTCAGTCTGTGCACAGGGAGCACGACTGATCTTGAAAACCTGGGGTTTTGAAAGAAAGAAAAGCATTTTCAGCTTAACTCTATGAGTAAGAGCACATCTGAGAGGTTCCCCACCTGCTATTAGGCTGGTTATCAATAGTGTGGTGGTGAGCACAGCTGTAAGGACTCATGAAGAGAGTCTATCTAAGCACACAGGGGATGGTTTTAGATTATCTAAAGCCTCCCCAGAGACAACCCCGCTGCAGATGGGAAGAAAGCAGAGACTGGGTTACACACTGAACAGCCCAGGAGCAGCCAGCAGAGCCCTGAGGTTAGGGACTGCTTCCATCACCACCACTGCAGTGGTTAGAACCCTTTTCACAGATGCCTTTTCCAGACCAAGCTCTGTCACCTCAAAAGGAGCAGACAATGCCTATCGCCTTTGAGCAAACACCAGTGCTCACATTAACTAAATGCTTACATCTAAAATTAGCCTGCCTGTTTAAAACTAATTCCCCCAGGCCTGGACTCTGGCATGATACCATTTCTTGATGGTGAAGGGACTTCCCCTATAGTGATGCAGACCTGGAGGTTTCGTGGTGGCCTCTCCATGACTCCAGAGCTGTCAGCAAGATGGTTACAGCAGGTTCCCCAAACCTTGGTGATGGGGACACCAGCTCTGCTCTGGGGGGACCAGTGAAGGACCTCGACCCATCTCCTGCGGCAGGTGATTCTCTTCCTTTCTGTCATTGCAATTATTAAACGCTGCCACAGGTCAGCCCAGCCCCAAGGGTGAAAGCTGGATCCCAGCCCTTGGCTCAGCAGCACTATCAGAGCCCAGTTTAACAAGCTGGTCAGGTTTTGCCTTGCTTTCATCAGTGAGGATTTTGTCCAGCAATGGAATCCCAGACTGGTTTGGGCTGGAAGGGACCTTAAAGCTCCTCCAGCTCCAACCCCTGCCACGGGCAGGGACCCCTTCCATAGAGCAGCTTGCTCCAAGCCCCTGTGTCCAACCTGGCCTTGAACACTGCCAGGGATGGGGCAGCCACAGCTTCTCTGGGCACCCTGTGCCAGCGCCTCAGCACCCTCACAGGGAAGAGCTTCTGCCCAAGAGCTCAGCTCAGTCTCCCCTCGGGCAGGTTAAAGCCATTCCCTCCTGCTCTCATTCTTCCCTACAGTCCCTCATGAAGAGCTTACCAGGAGAGAGAGGCCAGGGGGAAACTCCCATCCCAGCACCTCCCAACAGCCAGCCATGCAAATAATCCCAGCGCCAGGGCTCCGGCAGCTTCCTTAAAACCTGTTGCTGCAGAGGCACCTTCCCAAGTTTCATTTCAACCATCCTCTTTCCAAAGCAAACACAGACACAGGTCTCCAGGGGTAAGACAACAAACCACCGCCACCACCACCAGCCTCTGCCCAGAGCACGTGCCGAGCAGGTCCCCGTGTAACACAGAAAGGAAAAAGCTGCTTACTTTGAGTGTCTTTGCGATCGGGGAAGGAGAGGAGGGGGGAGAATCTGACTGAGCCTTCCTGCTGCGAGTATATTCCTTACTCCTGGTGTACAGGGACGACATGGCCTTGCGGGCTGGGTGCCTGAGAAGCAACACAAGTCTTGCTCTCTTGTCGCTCTATAGCACTGGGTCCTTCTTCCAAGGTCAGAACAAGCTAATTAAACTATTCACAGCTCTGGTAATTAAACCCTGCTGTTCAGGGGGTATAATTTTAGGCATTCATGTGCTGGAGGGAGAGCTGAGGCTCCACGAAGTTTCTTGTCCAAGAAGAAGAGGAGAAGGTGTGAAGGACTCACTGCGCGGGGCGCTGCTCCGTGCCAGCCTCACCAGCCGGGACCCATCCCAACTGAGTCGCAGGAGAACATTTCCTCTGCCATAGGACTGAGGGATCTTCCCCTAGAGCCGCAGGAGGAAACGCTCCTGGTTCAGGAGAGAAGCTGGAAAACTGCTGCGTTTACCCAGCCACGATGCTTTTGCCAGGAAGAAAAAGAAGAAGAAGAAGAAAACTAAGCCTGGTTTGAGGCGGGCGCTGCCGCGAGGGCTCTGCCGTCACCGCGCCGAGCCGCACGCCAAGTGAAACACCACGGCATAAATCAGGAACAAGCGCTGGTTGGGAAAGGGGCAGTTCCAGATGAAGTTGTGTTTTGTTCCGTCCTCCTCCTTCTCCTCCTCCTCCCGGGCGCCGTTACCCACGCGCAGGCTTCTCCCATCCCTCCCTGCCGCTGCCTTCTGACATTCCAGATCCTGACTCGCTCCGCCAGGAATGCTGGAGGGCGGCCAGCAGCAGCGATTCACTTTCAGCTTGGGATTGGGGCTGCCACTTGTAGGGGGAAAAAGAAAAGGAAAGGAAAAAGAAGGGGGGGGAAAGAACTGAAAGCTCCCGTGGCCTGGAGGGCAGGGGGGAACCGACTGAACCCCAGCCCCTGCCTTGTGGCTGCGACAAAGGAGACATTTGAAAGGCCATGGAGCAGTTGGGGCCACGCTCAGGCAGCACAACAGGATTGCTGGTGCTCGCTCAGGAGGCTGTTTTGAGCTGCAAGAAGGCGATGTGGACCTTGTGTCACTTACACGCATTGGAAGGGGTGCTTGGGATTGAGGAGAAGAGAGGAATAGGAGGAGAGGAACAAGGATGGGGAAGAGTCCGTTCTTCTCCCAGCAAACTTCCAGCTAGCTCTTGGCTGAGCTGTGCTGTGCAACCTAAAGCCAGAGCTCACTGGGCTCTGATGGTGAGGCTCTGCCCTGCCAAGGCAAGTGACGTCCCTCCTGTCCCACCTAAACAAGCACACAGGATGCTCTTTGACAAACACCCTCCAGCACACAGCAGTTTAACAGCCCTCACACACTAAAGACAGTCTTGCAACTGTCAGGCTGCAAACCTATAAAGGCACCAGCCCAGGTATCTGCACAGGACCTGTTCCAGTACAGCAATACTAACAAACCAGTACCGAAGGATGGGTTCACTGATACCACCCAAACCAGCCACAGACCATGGTACAGGGTGCCTGGAGCAAACCCATCTGCTCCACAGGCTGCTTCATCATCCAACGCTTCCCAGCAAGTGCAAGGGAGTATCTCCCTAAAACCATGGTAAGAGTATTACTCCAATATTGCCCCTTTTTTTTGCACGCTCCTTGGCAACCGTGTAATGTCACTGACACACAGTTGGAGAAGGGTGCTTGGAATGACAGCTACACTGCTTTCTCCTGCCACCCAGCACCGTCACCATCCAGGGCAATGCAGCATCACAGTGTGACCACGGGGCCTGTGGGATTGTCCTTCTCTAAGAAAGTCCCTTTGAGGTCAGGTTTCTGTTGGATGCCTCCTCCTTCACTGACTGCAGGAGGTGGGGAAAAGAGAAGTTTGGAGAGGTCTCATTCTGCCTGGCAATATTTCTGCATTCCCTTTTCAAGGTATGGAAATGAAGTCCAGACACACAAGAAGGTAGTGACAGGCACCCTGCTGCTCAGGGAGCCTGTGGCAGGACCTTGATCTTTCCAACCTCCAGCTGTTGCACTCATCACCCCCATCCTCCACCTCTCCTGCAGGCTGGAGCCTGTACAGTGACAAGGTAATTCAGACATCTAAATGCACATTGATAGAACCTGCACCCACGGGTGAGCCTCAGCTTCAGGGGTGTCAAAGCAGTCCGAGGAAGTGAAACTGGGTTAAGCCATGTGGCCACCAGCAGACTGGAGTGGTCCAATTGCAGTTCGGAGGCTGACAAAGCCCAGCTTAGTCACCAAGGTGGAGTTAAGCAGCTCTAAATTGCAGGGTTGTGCTCCAGTCCCCAATGAACGGTTGCTGCATCGCTCCACGGTCACGTTTCTGCTGAGGAGGGGTGGGGAGAGCTCCAAACCCAACGTTTCAGTCCAGAACTCGCAGTGCGAGCCGCAAAGCAAAGCAAAACCTGAGCTTTTGATTCCCTACTAATTCAAAGTTAATTAGTCACCCAGTGCAGATGCCTCCCAGATTGACAGAACGCATCTGGGCGGACACTAACTCATTTCAAAGAGAAGGGGTGGCATGAGAATTAGTACCCATATTAGCCAGGAGAGAGACAGCAGAACGGGAGCAATCTGGGTTTCATCATTTCAACAAAGGTGCCTCATTTATGGGTTTCCTCCTGCAGTTTTGCACCGTTTGCTTCCAATGTTTCCCCTGTCCAAGCACAAAACCCAGCTCTTCCTTTGCAGCGCTCCTGTCCTCACATCCCCATATTTGTAAGATTCAAGGTCATGGTTTAGATCTGCCTGTTTCTGCCTGTTAAGGATATTCCTCAGTGAGAACCAGCAGCCTGCTCTGTGCTGGAGCTGTGCTGCTGCTGACTTGGCTGAGGAATGTTTCTACAGCTCCCAGAGACAGGAATTAAAACTCACCTTCCACGAGCGTTTGCACAGCCCCTGCACACAAACCCCTGGGACTGCCCAGAGAAAACTCCCCATTTCTGGGCAAAATCACAGAACCCCAGCCTGGTTTGGGTTGGAAGGGACCTTAAAGCTCCTCCAGCTCCAACCCCTGCCACGGGCAGGGACCCCTTCCACTAGAGCAGCTTGCTCCAAGCCCCTGTGTCCAACCTGGCCTTGAGCACTGCCAGGGATGGGGCAGCCACAGCTTCTCTGGGCACCCTGTGCCAGCGCCTCAGCACCCTCCCAGGGAAGAGCTTCTGCCTAAGAGCTCAGCTCAGTCTCCCCTCTGGCAGGTTAAAGCCATTCCCCTTGGCCTGTCCCTACATCCCTTGTCCCAAGCCCCTCTCCAGCTTTCCTGCAGCCCCTTCAGGCACTGGAGCTGCTCTCAGGTCTCCCTTTCAGGAGCCTTCTCTTCTCCAGGCTGCCCCAGCCCAGCTCTCTCAGCCTGGCTCCAGAGCAGAGCTGCTCCAGCCCCCGCAGCATCCCCGTGGCCTCCTCTGGACTCGCTCCAACAGCTCCACGTCCCTTTGGTGTTGGAATACCATGTTTTAATACCGTGTTTGCTCAAAAGAAGCAGCATGAGAAATCCTGAGAGCTGTTTTTCACTGTGCACTCAGAATTCCAGTGTAGAGCAGTGCTCCCAGCAAAAATCAGGTGACTTCACCCAGTAACTACCACTAAGGATAAAGCAGCGTTAGAACAAAGCATTTTCCAGTGGAAGTTGCTCATCATTTGCACTCTGCAGGTGTTTATGGACCAGCTCCCCCTTCCCGACCCAGCTCCCTTACAGGGGATGCAGCAGCACAAACACACCGAGTAAGGAAGGAGGGATGCAGCAGAAACTTGCAGGGCTATTAACAGGCCATGTCAGGGTGAGGGAGCAAGCCAGCACTAAAACAAGAACCAGATGGAAACGCAGCTATTTCAAGCTGAGGGACTTTCCAAAATATGACATAGAGAAATAGAAATCTCGAGGCCCTCGCAACAGTCCTGACCCATTTTGTTCTTTATCTAAATTCATCGGATCATCCATCGCTCCCACCCGCCCCGGCCACACCATGGCTGTAAACCCCATCTGTTGCCTGGTCTGACACAAAGCAATATTCTAGTGCCACTGGCCAAACTAATGCATAACTTCAACACATTGCTATCCAGCTATGCTCCAGACCTATTTCTGGCCTTCCTTCAACGGCAGTGGTGCACAAGGCTGTGGTCACTCCCAATGAGGACATCCAGGAGCAATGAAAATAAGCCTACATATATGGACCCCCATGCCCCAGGCTCCCCCCAGCAGCACCCAGCATTAGCTACGTGCTGGGTACCTGTATAATGAGGAACAAGAAAGTGCTGAAGTGGGAATTAAACCGAAGCCGGTGAGAAATTCCTGCCGGGAAGGAGTTTTGTAGCTTAAGGATTCTACGCCTTGACATCCGAAATAATGAAGTAGCTTCTGCCAAACAGTTATTTCTCATTGGGGAACTCCATGTCCAAGAGCAAAAAAATAACAATGACTTTCCAAAGATGAGGCTTTTTCTGACGAGAAGCATGTGGGAGGATATCAACTGAGAACAAAAAGTGACCTTTTAAAGACAAGGGGGACAAAACTTGTGTCGCTGGAACACACGATTTTTCCTACAGTGCTAGTTTCTAAAGGATATTTCACTGTTAGGGAATTTGACTTCAGTATTCCAAACAAATTTAGATTACCCTTCAATCCCTTGTTAGCCATTTGGCAATACAGCCTCTGCTTTTCACACCTTCTGAGCCTAACTGGGAGAGAAATCATCTGCTACTTAAAACATGGGACTGCACCATTCTGCATGGCACATCCAGGCACCGGGGGCTACTGGTCTCAGGGGGGCTCTGCCACAAAGCAGCACCCACCAGCACCCTGATGAGATGGACTGGAAGGCAAGGACTGAGCAGGATCCATTCCAGTTGCGCCTGCTGAAGCCATCTTCCCTTGCACAATTCCTCCCTTCCCCAAGGCAGACAGCCATGTCCCCAAGGGCTGCCCAGACATCTACTGCTGTACACAGGGATCGTAATCCAGCACATCCAACATATGGAGGGCTTTTTTCTGGTGTCCTCAACATGCTGTTGAGGTGCAAGTGCAGAGGAGGCCACGAGGATGTTCAGGGGCTGGAGCACCTCCTGTATGGAGACAGGCTGAGAAAGCTGGGGCTGTTCAGCCTGGAGAAGAGAAGCTGTGTGGAGACCTCAGAGCAGCTTCCAGTGTCTGAAGAGGGCTACAAGGATGCTGGAGAGGGATTCTTCATCAGGGACTGGACTGATAGGACAAGGGGCTAAAGACAAGCTTAAAGAGCGAAGATTTAGGTTAGATCTAAGGCACAAGTTCTTCCCTGTGAGGGTGCTGAGGCACTGGCACAGGGTGCCCAGAGGAGCTGTGGCTGCCCCATCCCTGGCAGTGTTCAAGGCCAGGTTGGACACAGGGGCTTGGAGCAAGCTGCTCTAGTGGAAGGGGTCCCTGCCTGTGGCAGGGGGTGGAGCTGGAGGAGCTTTAAGGTCCCTTCCAATACAAACCAGGCTGGGATTCTATGATTCTATAGGATATCTTCAATCACATCAGGAGAAACATCCTCCCTGCGGCCTGCTGGAGGACTGACAACAAAGTACGATCACCAGCTCCTGGGGGGGGGGGGGCAGAGAACCTGCTACAAGCAGAGAGTTTTTTCCTTTCCATAATCTTGAGTGTGTCCTGATGAGATAGAGTTTGACAGTTTCAAACAGAAACTGACGTGATGCTCCATTACACGTGTGAGCACAAACACATGCTCTTAAGCTTTAAAAAGTCAAAAAATTATAAACACAATTAGACATAAAACAATAGTGAGGTTTAGTCTGTCTCTGGGCTACGTTCCAGGGAGCAAGGCTGCTCCTCAGCAGCGGGTCTAGAACAGTCACTCTGAACATTACCTGTGCTGCCTCGTGGGCCGTGCTGCATTCAACTGCACTGGAGCTGCAGATGTGCATACACACGGCACTGATCCCGCTGCCACCCTGCCCATCACGCTGCTCCCAGTTCCTTCTGGGAAGAAAGCAAAAGGATCCCGGGACACCTGTGGGACAGCTGCCACGTCGGCAAAGGGACAGGGCCCTGGGGTGAAATGGGATAATTTGAAGTGACTGCAGAGGCCTCCCAGCAATGCCAGCAAGAGCCAAGGGCTCTGGTGGGTATCGGGTGCGCTGCTAAGCCCAGCTCCAGCGCCTCGGCAGAACCCACTCGTTGACAACTTGGAATGATCAGCACACCGAAGTGGGGAGAGTAATTGACTAAACAAGAAGTTAAAGTTACCTTAAATAGTTATGAGTGTGTGACCTTGTAAACCATTCCTGGAGGACTCGCTGGTTTGCTTCGTCTTCCCGGGACTTGCAGATCGGATTTGAGCTGGTTTTGTGTTACCCATCCCCATCATGGGCACTGTTTCACATTACAGCCTCTTAATTCAGCAGCTCGGTGAATTAGAGGAATTAACCTGAACACATTTAGCTGCCACCCTGCAGTCCACTGCTGCCTTCAAGCACAGACAATGCACTGTCCCAGAGCTGTAAATAGGAACTGAGCTCCACGCTGGAGATTGAAATGCTCTGTTAAGAGGGACAGCAGACAGCAAGTCTGCCACCCTCACAAAACACTGAGGTTGAGAGAAACCAACGCAAGCAAATTGGGCTGGAGAAGTCACAAGGCAAATCCTCTGTGCAGATGTGAACATTTTCCATAGGGATATGTATAGAATGAATGCAGATTTCTGTAGTGTCATCCCCCTTCACCTCCCAAGAAACCCAGGGCAGCCCAGATGATAAAACTGCTCTTCCCCATGTTTAAAGCTCCACGGCAGCTCCTGCTCCTGCAGCACTTTTCTGCTATGTTACATTGCTCGTTGTTATACAGGTATTAAAGATCTCCTTTCCCCACAGCATACACAAGGTGTGCCCAGCAGAGCATCCTGTTTATCACCAGGACTAACCAGAGCCCATCTCTCACAGCCTGATGCTGCACCTAATTAAATGCTCCATAATTTAGCTGTAGCCAAGCCAGTGACGCACAGTCCCATCTACGTGACCTTGGCCGTGGGCCAGACAGCTTCCCCCCCCTCCTCACCCCTGTCTGGGCTGGAACTAAAGATCTAAGGGTAAAACCAGGGGAAAACACCTGTCCCCTTAAAGCCCAGGAAAGACCCTGGTCTGCAGCGAGCAGGCACAGGAGGAACAGCACCATTTAGCGCTGTCTGGATTCAAAGGTTTTATTTTCTTATCAGCTAGCAAAGACATTCACCTATTTTGCTCCCGTTTAGCAGTCAACTTGCCCTGTATCACAGCAAAACAGCGCAGGCCCTGAGGACATACCTTACCTTATTAGGCAACGGCAGCCCAGAAAGTGGAGAGCTTGGAGCCTTCTTGAGCTTAAAAAGACAGCCCAGGGGAACATCCTCAGCCCGCGGCCACAGGGAGCGAGGGCAACAACAGAAGTGTGGCCTTGAGGGGGTCCCAAACACACAGGCTGGCTGTGGCAGGCAAGCCACAAAACGCTAAAGCCCTGTCTGATCTTTCTAGCTGTTGGTCAAATCCATCTTGTCAAAAAGGTGAGCACTGCGATCACAATGGGAAGTGACTGGAAGATAAAACACCACTAAAAGCAGAACAGGTGTGAGAAACAGAACATCCCAAAATCACAGAACCATTGGAATTGGATGGGATCTTAAAGCTCATCCAGTTCCAGCCCCCTGAAATGGGCAGGGACATCTTCCACTAGAGCAGGTTGCTCCAAGCCCCATCCAACCTTGCTTTGAACCCTGCCAGGTATGGGGCAGCACAGATTCCAGGGGTGGGGCATTCATTCCCTGGCCCCATGAACTGCCTTCTCACTGGTATTTCAGTCGGTGCCTTGAGAACAAGGAGGTTTATCCTAATGCCAGGCATCCCACCCTGCTCAGTCTGGTTCCAGCTCAACTCTTCCGACTCCTGCAGGTTTTCCTTTCTGAGCAACAGAGACCAGACTGTGGCCAGACATTTTCCCCCACCTCTGGTTTGAGCTCAGGTCCCCCCAGACTGAACAAAGGCTCTTTCCTTCCCATACCCTCCCCACTGGAATCCCGCACAAAACTCTCCTAAAGCTGCTTCCCCAGAGGCTTTTTCCAGCTGAAGTCCTTGTGCCCTTGAACATTTATTCCACAATAAAACTTTGTCTGCTCTTCCAACTTTCCACGGCGCATCCAAGCAGGCTGCATCACAAGGAGAAAGGCGGGGTTGGTAGCAAACACATGAAGGTTGCCTGACACATCCCATTACCAGACTGCTTGCAGTTGCCTAAACCTCAGCCGGAGCCTCTGGGCTGCTTTCCCACGCTGGTGCTCCTAAGTTTCAGCCAAAATAGTACATCTACTTCTGAGAATTACATCAAGATGTCTTTGCTTCTTCTTCCAATGCTGCATTTACCTTTTCCTTTGCTAAACTCCAGCGCCACGGAGTTTGGAGGAGGGAATTCAGGCAGGGCCCTTTCTGGCTCCCATGGAAATCTTACAATCAGCCAAGATACAAATACTGGAGGAAGAAAATAACTGACTGCTCACAGAACCAGGAGAGGCTGTGGGGTTTTGCAACTAAAGCAAACGCTTCAGTACGTTCAAGCTCACAACTGGGATGGTGGCAATTGCCGTTCCAGAATGATCATTATTATTGATGAATTAGTGATTAATTAATCACACTTCCTGCTTGGTACCAGAACCAAAAGCAAGGAGCTGCTCCACAATTCTTGCCAAAGCGCTGGCCAGTCAGCAGGGCAGACATCTCTCTGATCTGGATGTAAAATGGGAAGACTGACCAAGTGACATGGTGCTGGAGGCATGCAGCAAAGACAATGAACTGGAAAGTGGATAAAAGCAAGAGGAGTGGAAGAATGGGAAAAGCAGCACCACCAGAGTGTGAGGAGAAGCTAAACCGGGCTCTAATGTACATGTGGTGTGTAAGGAAACAGAGGACTTGCTACAGAGCATGTGAGCACTGGGAGCTGCTCTAAGGTCTCCCCTTCAGGAGCCTTCTCTTCTCCAGGCTGACCCAGCCCAGCTCTCCCAGTCTGGCTCCGGAGCAGAGCTGCTCCAGCCCTCGCAGCATCTCCGTGGCCTCCTCTGGCCTCGCAGTATTGCAAACAGGAAACCAAAAATGCACTCTGAAGAGCATTACTGACAATTCTCAGCAAAGAACCAGTTAATTTCGACAAAACAAGGCTTCAATCACTCTACAGAAGTGAAAAGTATGTGGAAAGGCTCCCACAAGTTCCACGTTTTCTGGCACAGATTAAATGTCACTCAAGCACAGTGACCCCTGAGCAGCCTTCAATCTGCTTGTTTTCTCCAGGTCTTGCATATCATGCTGTAATACTCTGGACATGTAATCAGCTTTAGCATTGTCAGAGTAAGTCATCTTGTCAGCCTCAAATGTGGTTTTAGACTAAGACAGACAAAACCAAAAGAAATCAAAGCAGTTTGGAAGGACTCAGTAATTATTATAAAAGGGAAAAAAGGGGCCTTGACAGCTCTGAAGCAAGAACAGGGGAACAACGAACCATCTCTGATGTGCTGCTCACCAAGACCGTTTCCTGCAAGAAACCAAACCCAACGAGGAGACAAGATACAAATACACTGTCCAAAACCTCTGCACTGGGGTGACTGGGGTTCAGATGAGGAATCAGTAACCGATTTGCTACTCAGAACTACCTCTTGGTTCACACTCAGCTCCTGACCAGAGCCTGAACCTCTTGTATAAACAAGAGTCAAGCCATAGAAGACTTCTTGCCACCAGCATGCAAGAGTGAAACACCAGTTATTCAGATGTATGTTTTCACTTACCCGAGTTTCCTTCACTTCCTCATTTCCATCAACTTCATCACCATCCTAGGATGAAAAGCAAACCTTGTAATTAGGCAGCCTTGGAAACAACCAGTTTGTATGACAGGAAGATAACGTATTGCTCACGATTTGATGTCAAAGCTTCTGTCAAAAGAAAACCTGTCTAAATACTTCTGGCTGATAATCAGGTCAGGTTTGGCACCTAACGGCCATTTAGAAGACCTTGGTACTAAGGACATGGTTCTCTTGAGTAACTGCGATGTGAATGCTCCTCCAGAGTCAGCAGAGAAGGAGGAACACTCCTTAATGTACTTAGGGAACACACATGACACTTGGGAAGGTTGCGTGTCTGAAGTGTTGACGTAATATTGACTTTCCAAGAATATCCTCCCCTTCAGTTAGGCTCCAGGAGGGAAGCCTGCTCATCCCAGACAGCTTGCACTTACACAGCCGCTCTGTAACCCACTGCCTCTCTGAACAGCTCCAGGCTTTCATGGAGCAGTGGTAAACCACCACGGCATCACATCACCCATAGTGAACTCGGGGTACTTCAGAAGTTGTAGCTGCAGTTTTGTACAGACACAACAGGGAAATGAACTGTAACTCTGAGAAGCAATTTGCTTTCTGCTCTGAAGCTGGGAATGCTACTGCAGTGACCCAGCAGACAACTGGCCAAGATGGAAAACACTTAAAGTAATAAGAAAAAAATAATTATATTTGGCATGCAAGAAAAAAAGATGTAAAAATCATTTGAAAATAATCAAAAGTGGTTTTGCAGCAAGTCTTTCAATAGAAATCCCCAGGCTTCCAGCAGAGCCATTCAACTTGTCTCAACTCCAGCTATCTGCTGTTGCCACAGGGGGTTTTTCATTGTGTTGAGCAGGAAGCCTCTTCCCCTGAGGTGCATGAGGGGGGCTGCGTCCATAGATCTGTTGCAGACTTCTCAGCCATGATTTCATAAAATTCTCTCCTGAAAGAGGTGATTCGTTTTCCTCCCTGAGTCTCTAACCAGGGTTTGGAGGGCTGGATTTCTTCCCTCAGACTGAAGAAATCCTTTTGAAACCAGGACTAAGAGAATGGACCACAACACAGCTCTTCTGGTGCTGGGCAGGGGATCCAGACACAGGTTTTATTCCTCATTGTCTTCCTTCGAGGAGGCCTAAAGCACAGCCAAATCTGGGCTCAGATTCCCACTTCCAGCAGGTTGTGACCTCCAAAGAACCTGGAGTTCTGACATCTCTTCTCCCATGTGGGCTCTTTCACAATTCTGCAAGGGCCACACTGGTTGACAGCCCAAGAACAGGCTTCTAGAACCTACTGCTTGGGTTTTGCATGGGCCAGACAAGGATGCGATGCCTTTGGACATCGTGTTTGACATGCCAGTCAAACAGACCTGGACAGGGGAGGACTAATGGGAAATCAAGTGCCTTGGAAAAAAAGATGAAGCTCGGAACTGGAAGGAAATTTACCCGGAATGTTACAGGATGAGTTTCTCTTCTGTAAGGAACTCAAACTTACATCTTTTGTTGAGAAAATGATGCCGGTGCCTCTTCGCCTCTCTTTTGGCCGCCGCCTCTCCCGGATCGACTGTTTGTTCAGAGATCTGTCGTCCAAATCCTGATCTTCACACTCTGGCCAAGCAAAGAAAGACTGCTTTGGTTTCAGTGATTTACATCTGGGCTTTTGCTAAGGTACTGGGGTTCTTTTCAAGCTGATCGAGGTCATCTCGGCTTGTGTTATATTACAAAGGAGTTACTAAACCAAATGAAATGGAAGCTTGGTGCCCTACTACATCTGTTACCTGTACTCCTTCCTTTATCAGAGGTTACCCTGGCTGTCAGCTCTCCCCTAATCATCCTGACTTGCTCCTACGGGAGCAAGTACTAAGAGAATCATCCCCCCCAGCTCTAAGGTCCAAATGTTCCATGGATTACTATCTCATTTACTTATGGAAAACGGAAAACATCCCTTTATCCCTCTCTGTTACAAGTAATAGGCTGTATCCTATGCTAGGATTTCCATTTAAACAAATAGCATTTGGTTTGTGAGGTGACAGCTCCCCATCCTGCTGCCCTCAGAATAGCAAGTTAACATCCTCTCCCACATGGAAAGTTCTAAACCTCATGAAAATCCCTGAGCATTGCCTCTTCTGGGTACGTACCATTCTTCTCCATCTCTGTGGCTGCACCTCTGAAGTCTGCTGGGTTCGCAGGGTCAAGACCTAGATACTTATTTGTTCGAGTCAGGTATGAACTTGTAAAAAGGAGAGGTGCTGATGTTGAAGGAGACAGAGGTGTCGTAGGTTTGTCTGGTTGTACTGGGCACCGCAATCGCCGATAGACAGTCTGTAAAGAGAGAACCATGACAGCAAGTAAGTAGGATGAACAGGAACGAGCAGATCTGGTAGTTCAGGGAACTTGGTAATCTTTTGGAGTGTCATGTTTTCTTCACTGCTGCTGGGAGTGATGGCCTCCATCCACCAGATCAGGTTCACTCCATCAGATGGGGATGAATGCTAAAAGCATTGCACGGCTCAATGTGGGAGCAGCCTCCCAGAACGGGGAAGTCTGGGATCAACCTCTTTGTCCCTCCAGCCAATGGCAGGACAAATAAGTTATCTAATAGAAATAAAAGGTTTAGAGTGAAAAACCAGAAGTGATGGCAAGGGGAGAAAACTGCTCTGTCTTTCCATTAGACACAGAGCACATGGAAAAATGTGAGCACAGGGCCTCAGCCGAGTCTGCACAGCAAGGATGGATTCAGGCCATGTTTCTATCATTAGCCTTTTCACTCCACTTTTGGTGATCTACATGGTTTTATTTTCTGGCAAGAGACAGAAAAGTAAAATTCCCAGTGGAGAGCAAAGGAGCTCCAACACCTATATACCCACATCCCTCCTGCAGCCTGCTGCGGTGAGCTACCGATCCTCAGTGTTATCATAGAATCATGGAATGGTTTGGGTTGGAAGGGACCTTAAAGCTCCTCCAGCTCCAACCCCTGCCACAGGCATGGACACCTTCCACTAGAGCAGCTTGCTCCAAGCCCCTGTGTCCAACCTGGCCTTGAACACTGCCAGGGATGGGGCAGCCACAGCTTCTCTGGGCACCCTGTGCCAGCGCCTCAGCACCCTCACAGGGAAGAGCTTCTGCCTAAGAGCTCAGCTCAGTCTCCCCTCTGGCAGGTTCAAGCCATTCCCCTTGGCCTGTCCCTACATCCCTTGTCCCAAGCCCCTCTCCAGGTTTCCTGCAGCCCCTTCAGGCACTGGAGCTGCTCTCAGGTCTCCCCTTCAGGAGCCTTCTCTTCTCCAGGCTGCCCCAGCCCAGCTCTCTCAGCCTGGCTCCAGAGCAGAGCTGCTCCAGCCCTCGCAGCATCTCCACGGCCTCCTCTGGACTCGCTCAGCAGTATTCCCGCTTTCCAGCACATCTGCCTCCCTTAAAAGAAACAGACATCCCCAGAAGAACTCCTCCTGATCTCCGTTGTCCTAAATGGCTTCACGAGCTCTGAAACACTGAGAACTGAGGTCAGGAAGATCACCTCCTCATCCGTATTCCTGCTCCACCGCGAGCGGCTCTCCTGCCTCTCGCTGCTGTCCTCAGCAGGCTCGGTGCTCTCGGCTGTCCCGCTCTGCTGCTCCTGCGCTTGCCGCTCTGCCCGGGACCGGCTGAAGGTTCTTTCAGCCTCCTGAAGGTCCGTCAGGGTCACACCCTGCAGAGAAAGCCCAAGAGAGAGGTGGTAAATGTGCACGTTTCCATTCCAGATCATCCAGGTCAGTTTGAAACGCCCAGCAGGCCTCTGCCTGGCCAGGCCAATGCTTTATCTCTCTGCAAACAGAAGGGATTCTGCTGCCTTTAACACATTTTGCAGGGTACTGACATCAGCACTGACTCGAAGCAACCCAAGCACACACGATCAAGCTACACACTAAAAGGTGGATGTACTGCAGAAATGAGAACTCCAAAACCCAACCCGTGTGTGCTTGGGGAGTGTTCTGGAATAATTCCCTGCAGGAACTTTGGCCAGAACCTCTCCAACACCATGCGAGGACAAACCAAGCCCCTTGTCCTAAGTAACAATGTACAAGAAAATCCTGCCTCTCTATTCATGAGCTCTCTTTGTCCTGCACGTGAACATGAGCGTTTCCATTCCCTACCTGTGTGGACCTGCGGGTCTGCCGGGCCTGCCTGGATCGTGCCTTCCTCAAGGATTCCGCTTCCTCATCCCTCACTGGAGTTAGATATGACCTGGAAAAAGGAAAAGGGCAAGAAGAGGTTAAACTGAAAGCAGATGCTCTGTGCTCCTGCCTCTGCCAGCTCCTGAGCTATTGCTCTCTGCTATATGGACAAAAAGAATTTCACCTCCATCTACCACGACTGCTCTTTCTGCTTTGGGACAACTTTCCTGGGAGTCTATGATACGCAAATGACATTCTCCCTAGAGGCTCTAAATAAACTCTTTAGTGCTGGACATGTCCTGTTCAAAAAGGTGCAACTATTCACGATGTGATTTGCTCCATTCCGTGCCACTGCAGCATTAGGGAAAAGAATAAACCAACCCACAGAAACCACCCCTCATTCAGATAAAGATCTCAGGACACAGAAATCCTGCACTGGCACATTCCTCAGACCTTCCTTCCTGTCTTTATATTCATGATCATATTCCTGCAATCTGCTGCCTTCATCAATATGAAATCCATCGTGCTAGAAAAACCTGCTGCATGGCAGGCACCTTGTAGAGACAAAACACCTTGCAAAAAGCCACGAAATGAAAGAAATGACCTTCACACCTCTGGAACAAAGCATGAAAACCCCTTGGTTAAGATGCAGACCTGGTCACCACCAGGTTGCATTAAACCTGCGAGATTCCAACAGAATTATGCACAGGAAAATGCATAAACGGAGCCCTCTGCCCTGGCATTGCCTGTGGAGGAACAGGAGAGGAACTCAGCCCTCCTCTGATCAGCCTGATTTCCATACTGGTGGAGCAGCTTCCCTCTTAGGAAAGACTAATTAGACTGGACTCTTCAGCCTGGTGAATAGGGAATGATTATTAAGCGTTTCACTGTGCAAGGATGAGGGTGCCTGAAATGTTCCTTTGTAGGTCTACCACTGCCACAGGTTAACAGAGTATCAAGGATTTACATATGGTCAAAGAACAATTAGTCAAGCAAGGGATGAACTTCTATTAAGGAATGAAGATCTATTAAGGAATAAGATTACTTTGTCCTTGGACTCTTTTCCTGCTTCTCCGCTACTGACCACTTGCATGGAAGAGTTAGCAGGCTGAACAGGTTTTGCATTTGATCCAGTATGTTAAAACATTTATGGGAAGGATTATCAATGCTGACATCACTTGGATTATGTTAAAACCATCTACCATGACGACTTTTATCCACCTTCTCCATCTAGTGCTCAGCATTGATTTAGCTCTGCACTCCACAGTTAGCAGGGGTTCCTCGGGCTGTCTATCCATGGCAGCTGGCCACCTCACATCTCCTGGTGTTGTGGGACACACGTGAGTCTTCTCACCCCAAACTGGTGTAAGTATTCCACCTGATAAATCACGCCCCAAACTCCCCTGATCTGCAGAGAGCCCAGGAGAGCACGCAGCATCGATGCCCCTCACTGCAGGCTTCTGGAGGAGAGAACCCTGCGTCGAGGAGCCGGCTGTGATGGAGACACAGAACTGCACTTCCACGGTGCCATTTATCACCTTCAGAGAGAGCCTCCAGCACAGATCATGTGAGTGCATTGCAGAGGAACTCATTTCTTCCCATTGATTACCCCGACAGCCACACTAGCTGTGATGGATACACCAGCAAGGGAAGTGCCTGAAATTCAGGGGGCCGATTGCCTCCCAGGAACGGGCTGTTTCCTGAGCAGAAAAGCTGCTGTTTGATGAGTGAAAGCTGTGCAGCTCCTGAGTTTGCAGGCAAGTTTTATGCAGCACACGTGGGCTACCCAGGTAATGGCACATTAAGGAAACAATGAGCTTTTGCTGCAGCTTTTGACACAAGTGGAATAGCTGCTATTTGTACAGCATCCAGAAGTAATAAGCTGCCTGCAGGAAGAAGGCATTGGGAAAATACACTGCAAATGAAGTTCAGAGGAGTAGTAAGAAAACATAAATAGTTTCTGGAACATATAAACCAAGTAAATTTGTAGCTAACTGAGGTGGGCAACAGCTTTGAATCAGTGCATTTACATCACATACAAGGACGGAGGTGTGGAGGAGTTACATACATAGCATGCGAATAAGAGGAGGAGAGATGACCTGCCCTTGCCCGAGGAGGAACTGGGCTCATACAGGTGCTCAGGAACACTCCTGGTATGCCAGAGCAACACAAGGTCATGTTGACAGCACCTGAAGGATCTTCTGACACAGAGAAAATCACAGTGAACTCCCCTGCACCGGAGAACAAATGAGATGTCCATGGTGGTTTCAACCGAGGTGTGGCAAATCCATGGGGAACAGCCCAGCCGGGTCAGGTCTGCTGGAGCACACCACAGCTGAAGGATTCCCCTCGTCTCAGGGTTTAGCCACAGCTTGGCAATGAGGAGTGTATGGGGACAGCAGGACATGAACCATTTGTGCCTCTCCCTCCATCGTCCTCGCCTCTCCCTGGGTTTGTATAAAACTACAAACACAGTCAAACAGCAGCAGCAGTTCTGGGTGTCCAACAGGGACTTAACCTCCAGCCGAGCCCGTTCTGCAGGTCCGAGTCTGGGCTGCAGCCTTTATCGATTGCTGACTTCTGGTTTCCTTCCATTTACCCAATCCTCGGTTCTTGGAGCTCACCCAAAGCCATTTTCCAGGCATGAGATAACTGAATTTTCTGAAACAAGTCTTTGCCCAGGGACACGGCTGGCTTCTCCTCGTAAGCAGCTACAGCCTTTTCCTGGTGGTGAAAGGAGGTGGCTGGCCTGTAAAGCGATTTCAAATGCAAACCCCAGACTCCACACCAGCAATTCAATCACATTTCTGCTCTGCTTGATGGGGTTTTTCTTTGGTGTGTTTGCAATTTTTTCTTCCTTTGTGGAGGAGGGAGGGAAAAGCCAGGTTTTACAGTTGTAGCTGATGCTTCACTTTGCTTACAAGCTGAATGTTAAGAGAGCAGAGCATGCTAAATGGGATGGAAGAAACAGAGAACAAATTCACTGCAAGGAGCTGACAAGTGTGCTGCAGCCACAAAGCACGGCTGGATGACAGGGGGGGAGAGCAATACCCTGCTCTCCAAAGCAGAAAAACTGCAGATCGCAGCAAGCTGCAGGGACAGGCAGCAAATGGGGCACGAACAACCCCCTGTGGGGTTAATGATGTATACAAGAAACCCATCGCTTGCTCCAGTGCAGTGTCTGTGGCATCCTACACATTGAAGCCAGGATCACACGACCCAAGTGGATCTGCAAAGAAATGGTCCTGTGTGTTGTGTTTTCCCACCATAAGCTTCCTCTGAGGAATACCTGACACCAGAGCAGCCGTGGTGCTGAGTTCAAGGCATGTGGAAAGCAAGAACAGATTCTCCCCAGAGTTTTGGTTGCAAATACAAGCAGCAGAATATAAATTGTGAGAGATGTGTTCGTGAGAGCCTGCAGAAGCACTGCTGTAGCTTAGAGCTCCAGAGGCAGAGACCTTGTCCTGCTGCCACACGAGAGCTATAGACTTCTGATTTGTGCATTAGCTGGAAAAAAGCTGGGAAGTGCATGATGAGTCTGGTTGCCATTTTCTTCCTGTTTTCAAGAAAACACCTATTGTCTCTGTTGGCTCTTTGAGCAACTTGCTCTAGTGGAGGGTGTCCCTCTGCGTGGCAGGGGGTTGGAACTGGATGAGCTTTAAGGTCCCTTCAACCCAAACCTGTCTGGGATTCTATGAATCAGGTCAGCGTGACACAAGATGGATCCCAGCTGCTCATCACCATCTCAAGGCAAAAGGAGCTGCAATAAAATACTAATAGAAGGAGAGATTCAAAGCAGGGCAGTGGTAAGCCTGGATATACAAGCTGGTAAACTACAAGAGCATATCTGCGTGCTGGAGATCCTTTGCCAGAGGGAAAAAAAGTACCCCCTCCAGAGTAAAGGGCGAACAATGCAGGAGGAGAAATGACAATCCTCTGTTAACTGGTGCACAGATAACAAGAACAGATGACGAATTTCTCCAAGGAGTACAGAGCTCCTGACAATCCCCACCAGGTCCTTCTCCAACAAACCCACGTTGCCACAGCCAGCGCAGTCAGAACACGAGCTGTGAATGTGATGCTGTTGGTCATGAGCTGGAGCTATGCTTGATGGCTGGGGGGTTGGAACTGGATGATCTTAAGGTCCTTTCCAACCCTAACTATTCTATGATTCTATGCGTCTCTTCTAAGAGGAAAGTCTGCCGTGGGCAGGAGATGCTCCATGGGCCATCTCACCTGAATACTGTGATTCAGGAGTGACTCCGAACCACACTCACCGGACTGGAAACCACAGTGACAGCTTTCTTGGAAGCCAGGACAGACAATACGGGTAAGGGCAGCCAGGCCCAGGTTTGGTTTCCTGCACATGGAAAGCCACAGATATTCAGACTCTAAAATGCTTGAAATGGCTGTTCTTAAAGTACAAAATCACTATCCCAAACATGTCAGGATTTTATATCTTCATCATATATCTCTCTACTGCTCTTACTTACATCCATATACATTTATATGGATGTTATATATGTGTGTGTATATATATATATACACACACACCAAAAAAAGGAGGATAGGAAAAAAAAACCAGCAAATCATCAAGTACTGATACTGTTCCCCTGGAAACAACTGGAAAAGTACAGCATCCCAGCAATGCATTCCTACCAACTGGAAATTTGCCATTGGCTAAGGAACTATCTCTAAGCTGAGGGAGGGAAGAGAAGCGAGCGCGAGTTCTGCAGGCAACAATGCTGACAGCAGCTCCCAAAATACAATTCCTTAAGTTGGATAATAAAGTGTGTGCCAGGCAACAAGTCAATCCTTGACAACCACATGGAGACAGGAAAAGAAACTCTCCTGCTCTCGCATCCCAGCAAGCCACAGGTTTCAGTGTTTCACTCTGTGTAGCCCTGTGCTAACGTGCTCTGTGCATCAGGCCACAGCATTGACAGGACTCATCAGAGACACTGCCATGAAAAGTTGGCTGACTATCATTTGGGAAGACCATTGACAGCAGGAGAGAAGGACAACACATCACACACTACAAGTGTTGGAGCTAGGAATGAGGAGACAGAGCCAGCCGATGCCGAGTTACTTGATAAGCTGAGGACAGAGGGATAACAGGATCTTGCTCTTGTGAGCTGCCGTGTTTCAGTCTGGACTGTGAGTTCTCAACTCTGGGAAGTTTAAAGCTCTGCATTTCAATCATCTGTTTACAGCATGATTAGCAGGTTAACAACAGAAGATTAAATTCTGTATTTGCAACAGCTTTGCTTCACTCAACATGTTCAGGTGCTGATCCAAGAGATTAAGAGACCTGTGATCTTTGTCATTTGTTAATCACAAGAAGTACCCTCTGTCCCTCCTCAGAACTCATGCTTTGATGTGATGTTTACAATGGGTCGAGGTTACACATACAGCAGCTGCTGCTCTAAGAGTACTTCCAGCATCCAGCTCTTGCTGATTTGGTGTGTGATTCCCCATCTGCCCAGGCTCATGTCTTTGCAAGCCCTTCGCAAGGCAGAGCTGCTCCTTTGGTGGGACCGTGGCCCTGCTTGCTCTCAGCCTGGGGGGCTTGGTACTGTCTCTGCCAGAACAATAACGTACAGCACTGGAACCTACCAAGAACGCAGAGTTTGGAGCTGTGGGAGACAGCACATGGACTGGAAGCTTTTAAATGACTGAGGTTATTGAAGATGCTCCGAGGGCTGGAGTTTCAGAGCTAATGAAGCCATTTAGGACAACCAAGATCAGGACCAGTTCTTTTGGGGATCACTGTTTATTTTAAGGGAGGCAGATGTGCTGGCAAGCAGGAATATTGCTGAGTGAGTCCAGAGGAGGCCATGGAGATGCTGCTGGAGAGCTCTGCTCTGGAGCCAGGCTGAGAGAGCTGGGCTGGGGCAGCCTGGAGAAGAGAAGGCTCCTGAAGGGGAGACCTGAGAGCAGCTCCAGTGCCTGAAGGGGCTGCAGGAAACCTGGAGAGGGGCTTGGGACAAGGGCGTGTAGGGACAGAACAAGGGGAATGGCTTTAACCTGCCAGAGGGGAGACTGAGCTGAGCTCTTAGGCAGAAGCTCTTCCCTGTGAGGGTGCTGAGGCGCTGGCACAGGGTGCCCAGAGAAGCTGTGGCTGCCCCATCCCTGGCAGTGCTCAAGGCCAGGTTGGATGGGGCTCTCCTGCCAGCTGATGAACAAAATGAAGGCAAAGATGTGAGTGTTCTGCCCCTATCAGTGTTTTGCTTTCCCATTTTCAACTGAGCCCACACCCTTTGACATTTTCAGCAACTTCAAGCAGACCTCGTAAAGCTTCCCCCAGATCCAGTTCAGTTTGAAACAGAGCAAGAAATCCCTGAAAACCAAAACTAATTCACTTGGCAAAAATCTGAATATCTGGGAAATGGCTTTTTGCAACTAAAGAATAAAATACAATCAAAACTTGGTGGTGACAAAGAAGGTTCAGCTTCTGAGCTAGGGAAGCCTGAGGAGAAACGCTCCCTTGGCAAGTACAGCAGCACAGCAGAGCAGCCTCCGGCCGCCACCTCGTGGAAGCAGCCACCGAAGAGATGCTGAGAGCAGCTTCCCGAAGAGAAGCAGGGATCAGCCCAACTGAGTTACTGAAAACAGCCCCAGTATTAACAGTGTAAAAGGTCTTCCATTCCTGTCGAGCTAAGATTGACATTTCTTAGCATGTGGCAGTGGCTTCGGGTCAACCTCGAGTGCCCACTATTCTCTGCGACAGAAGATGAATGAAGTTTGCTCAAAAACTTTTCCTATAGAAATCCCAGGGTGGCAAATTGCCTTTTGCCCCTGGAACATCCACGGGTCGGTGCTGTGGAGCAAAGAATTTAAGGGAATAGCTGGTTTTATGCTAAATTAGCTCTCAATTGTCCCATCCACAGTATCTCACTAATATTCTGGGTACATTCCTTAGTTTAATGGCTACGTTTGGACACAGAGAAGTATTTGCACATGTTGAAGTTGAGAGATGCCCCAACCTTGAACATCCAGTGCCCAGCTGGAACCGACCCTGGCTGCAGAGCTGCATTACACAAATGTGCTGGTAGACACAAGGATTAAATGGGTGAAACACGTCCAGGGTTATGGTTAGTAAGGAGGGAGGAACTGCACACAGATTTGGCATGTAGGGATGGGAAAGGCAGATTTACCTTCTGCTTGCTCCATGCTGTCAAGCTGCAGTTCTTTTACACTGGTTAGCTCAAGTGGTCCCTGCTGCCTTTCCTTGACCATTCCTGGAGGGTCCTGCATATATCCCTGCTTTGAGACAGGCTCCCCCCACGAAGCAAATGCCAAAACCTCCCCCTTGCCCCTGGATGGATGCAGTCAGCGGGCAGCTGAGCTCGCAGCACCACGTCTGCTCATCTTCCTCACAGGAAACCAGGCTCAGCCCCAGTGACTCCCATCCCACACCTCGACCTTTTCCCAAATGAAACTGCAGCTTGATTTCCGATCGAGCAGGAGCAATCTCGCCTCTTCCCAACATGGACAATCCAAGGGGCAGCAGAATTCCTGCCCTCCCACGTCACCTCCACCCGCAGCCTTTCGAAAGAAGGGCAACTTTATCTAAAGGAGATTAGCTGCAGAAGGGTGGCACAGAAATGCTTTCAACAGCAGGTGCCAGATGATTGTTCAGGCCTTGGCAAGAGGGAGAACTCTTAACTTTCTATTGCCCACTGTGTAGTGTGGATGGGATCCATCCCTTGGCAGGGAACAGGGACCTTGCACAGCATCCCCAGGACCCTTCCCAGGAGAACTCAAACCACTCAGCTCTATGTCAGTCAGTGACAAGGATTATAGAGTCAGATACTACTGACAAAGTCCAAGGTGATGGTGTGACAACGCTCACAGCTTCTTCTAGCAGCTCCTCTCCAGTGACATATAACCACCCCTTGAATGCAAATCCCAGAGTTTAACATTGACAGACATCAGGGTTCCTTACGGCTTGGCCTGATAATAAGGGTTAAGAGACATGCTGGGCACCCACACCCACCCTCGAGGAGTCATGCTCTGAATTTGGACAGGACAAGAATCACGAGGTGAAAGGACCTGCCAAAAATTCATCTAACTACTGGTGGAGGAGGATTCGGTTATTAATATATTATTAATATATGCTGCTATAATTAGCAACTGGATCCTCAGAATGAAGGAATGAGGAATGAAAATCCAGTTCCTCTTGGGAATGAAGCAGAAGAGAGCAGTGTAGTGGATGTTCCGCAGCTAAAAAAGACTTCTAGGGGAAACTTTGGAGGGCAAGAGCTGGGTGGAGCAGAGCATCAGCCTCGAGGCTGCTGAGGACACAAACCCACCTCAGTCCCACTATGGATTTAACCAAGGAACTGGTCAGAATACATTCAAAACCCAGGAAGAGAGGGATGTGTTTCCTGTCTCACACCCTGTCTGCTGCCAAGTGCTACCACCTTGCTGGAATCTTTGTGAGGAACAGGAAGAACACTCACCATTGGGGATAAGGTCGAATTAAAATCCCAGTTCTTTCAAAGCCAGGCCAGATTGACATTCAGGAGTGTCCTTTCAAACTGGTCACACAACTGAGGGCACAGACGTGCCTTCCAGAAGTTCTGGGCAGAGCCTGTTGTGCCCCACATGGCAGCCAGCCACAGGCTTAGCTGCGTGGTGGCCTCTCAATCTCAGTTGAGAACCTAAACCTTCATAGAACATGAAAGGTTTCAGTGAGACCCAGACCTTCCAAGAGCTTCCTTTCAGCACCAGCTACCTCGTGGCACGAGGCACGTTCCAGCTTGGCAGGACCTCCATGCAGCAGGGACACAGCTCCAGGCAGCCTCCAGGAACCTCTAGAGAGGGGCTGCAGTGTAGGAACCCCAGGAGGAGAAGCAACCGCAGCGCCCTGAACTGAAACCACACAAAGTCGTGCGTGAACTTTATGGATGGGCTGTGGGTGGCACTAGAGGCCGCTGTGATCCCGGATTGAAGGTGGATAATCCACTGTGCTGCAACCAGCACGACCCCATCATTCCCCATCACCTGCTTGCACCAAGTGGAAACCAAACCGGTTGTGCACCAGGAAGAACAAGGTCCATGTGACTGGAGCAACTTGGTCTAGCAAGAGGTGTCCCTGCCCATGGCAAGGGGGTTGGAACTAAATGATCTCAAGGTCCTCTCCAACCCAAACCATTCAATGATTCTATGATCTACAGTAGGCACAGCATGCACACTCATAATTCACCCTTAGCAGAGGCAGCGCTGCTTTGAGTTCAGCTGGACACCCTGCATTTGCGGTGTGAGGCACTTTGACACTGGCAGGAGATCATCAGAACAGGCAAAGAGCAGCGTTGATCAGTGCCTGCAGAGCACCCACGAGAAACAAAAGGAAACTGTCTGGCAAATAAACTGATATTGACTTGGAGGGTGGCACGAGGCCAGCTCTGGGCACCGGCACAGCACTGCAGCACTACAGAGGGAGGCAGCTGGGCATGTAAATAACCACAGCAGCAGCTTGCTGAACCTCCAGACATCTGGTGCTAACACCAGGCAGTGATTTGCAGGTAGATGAACTGCATCATGTTGCTCCAAAGTGATCTCTCCTGCGCTGCCCCCTTTTCTGCTTCTTCTCTCCTCCGCTTTCTAAGAGCCTGAGGCCAGAGCCACACCATTTTCCAGCTACTGGAGCGTTTGCTGACCAATTTAGCCGGCAAACAAGCAGCAGGTAAAGCACCATGGATGAAACTGCAGAGTACAGCATCCAGCTCTGGAGGCAATAAATGCCAGAGGGATGTGGAGCTGTTGGAGCGAGGCCAGAGGAGGCCATGGAGATGCTGCGAGGGCTGGAGCAGCTCTGCTCTGGAGCCAGGCTGAGAGAGCTGGGCTAGGGCAGCCTGGAGAAGGGAAGGCTCCTGAAGGGGAGACCTGAGAGCAGCTCCAGCGCCTGAAGGGGCTGCAGGAAAGCTGGAGAGGGGCTCGGGACAAGGGATGTAGGGACAGGCCAAGGGGAATGGCTTTAACCTGCCAGAGGGGAGACTGAGCTGAGCTCTTAGGCAGAAGCTCTTCCCTGTGAGGGTGCTGAGGCGCTGGCACAGGGTGCCCAGAGAAGCTGTGGCTGCCCCATCCCTGGCAGTGTTCAAGGCCAGGTTGGACACAGGGGCTTGGAGCAAGCTGCTCTATGGAAGGTGTCCCTGCCTGTGGCAGGGGTTGGAACTGGATGAGTTTTAAGGTCCCTGCCAACACAAGCCAGGCTGTGGGTCTATGAAACACTAGGACGGGTCAGTGTAAGGGTTAGCGGCCACCAAAGGATACAAAGCAGCACCCCAGAGCACTTCCCAGCCCTAGCAATCCCTTCTGCTTTAACCTTTTGCCTTCATGCAGATAATTTAAAGCCACAAGTTAGCAGACATCCCTGTGATCTAATATTAGATGATAAGCTTGTTTATGTTTTTGTTGCTAAGAGAAAGCTGGAGCTTTGGAAACACTGAAGAAGACCAAACACTGCTGCAGCAGCTGCCGGTAGGAACCGAAATCCATGCAGTGCTTCCTGACAACTGCTTGCCATTTTCCGTTTTGGTTTTATTCCACTGGACTTGGTCTCCTTCCAAAATAAGCCTTTCCCATTCAGATGACCCATCCTGTTCCTCTAGGTCCATGTTTCCTAGTCCAAAAGGTGCAGGCAGCTTCCCAGTCAGTTAAGTACATCCTGCTGTTGGAGCTCACATTCATAAGTAAGGTTCCCTCCACCCACAAGCACAATGCATCATCACTGCTCTTTTTCCTCAGCATCAGCTGAAGGTGGGAGGATTGTTCTGGTGTTTCTCTTTGCATTACCATAATTCCCAGGAGATGGTTCTCTAATAAAAATGCAGGGGACAAACAGATCTTCTATAGTATTTATAGAAACTGATTTGGCAAGGAATGCCAATGCAGTAATATTAATAGATGCTCTTTGGGGCATCTACAAGTACTGTCACAGTCAAGTTCTCTGTCTGCAGACTGTGCCAAAGGTCTAGTGGGCTTTGTGGAGCTAAAGCTTCTGCAGCTTGCTTCTGGGCTTGCCAAAATGGGGACACTGCTGTGAAACAGGAAGCGTGAGCCAGGAGCACAACCCTCACTCTGCTCCTCCTCTGCACAGTCTCACTTTGCACCGGAGTATCTTTTGGCAGCTCACCTCCAGTCAACTGCATGTGACACTAAAGCCAACTGACCTCTAGCAAAACAAGGAGCTTACCCATAATACTAAACATAAATGTTCTCACAAAGGTACCCCAGCAGCTATTTCCAAGTATGTCCCTGCACATAGGATGGACGAAGGCTGCTCACCTGAAGGCTTGTGATAGCAAAGCATTCCCTGTGCTAGCTCTGGAAAACAGGACCCAAGCCCCAGCAGCACTGGAGGTGTGTTTTCCAGACAGCACAGGCCACCTTCCCTCCTGGCCATGCTGCAGCTGAAGCCAAGAAAAGCCAGCAGCAATCCTGGCCTCCCTCTTCGGGAGCTCCACCACCTTCAGCTTTGCAAGCTGATCATTTCCATTATTGCTTCCACATCTTTTGGCTTCGGGCCACTGAAACACGTCAGAGCACTCCCTCCACTCAGGAAGGTAAAAAGTTATTGAGTTTGGAAGGATCTGATTACTGAAAACACCCCATGAACTGGTTGCTGGTCAGAAACAACACAGTTCATCTGGGTTTCATTTATCATCATTTCCTTTCACTGATGCCAGCTGAAGAGAGAGGTTTTGAGGAAGTTTATTCTTGTTTGTAGGAATAAATACAGAACATTTGCTATTCTATACTAAATGCACATTTCCTTCTGTACTTCAATGCAAATCTCCTTTGAGAAGAGCACTGGCTACCCATGGTTTATATTTCCTCAGTCTTAAAATACCATCATACGATAAGAAAGAGATACCACAAGCAGATCTAGAGTAATTAAAAATGCTGCTACTGCTGCAATAGCCTAGGGTGCAGATGGCAGATTTCTGCCTCTGTGCTAAGTCTCCCTTTAAAGTCAATGCAAGCGGAGAGAGTGTGGATCACCCCCTGTATCGCACATCTATTCGCTCCAGGAATGGTTGTTTTCCCCCACTAACTGCAAAGGGAATCCACGGGACTTGTGCAGCAAGGACATCTCCATTGGGGCACACAACTTTGCTGAGCAGAATCAGAGGGACAGATTTTATCCAACCAAGTCTCAGTCCAATGCTCTTTTTTAGATGGGATTCATGTTACAGAACCTGTGGCAAGCGGCTACTGGGCCGTCTGCCCCAGGATGATGAGACACCGGCATAGACTGCCCAGAGAAGCTGTGGCTGCCCCATCCATGGCAGTGTTCAAGGCCAGGTTGGATGGGGTTGGAGCAAGCAGCTCTAGTGGAAGGTGTCCCTGCCCATCACAGGGATGGACTTTAAGGCCCCTTCCAACCTAAACCATTCCATGACTCTATACATAGAGGCATTAGGCATTGAGACTAGTAGCTGACTACTAATACTTCAGGCTGAGACCCTGAAAAGACAAACAGAAAACCACCAAACTCCATTCCACCTACAAGCCAGCGACGAGCCAGTTTAACACCTCACGCAGCAGCCTGGAACTCCGTGTTACAGTCCTTACACCCCCACCATCACCACCACGTGAGAGCTGATCACCAGGAGGACCGACACACACCGGCACTCTGCCCACTGACCTTCGGCGCTCCCTGGCTTCCTCAGCTGAGAAGTCCTTCCCTGCGGGTGAGGCAGCGCCGGCATTCGCAATGCTGTTAGCAGAGCCGAGTACAGCGCGGTTTGTGATTACACCTAGGGGGGTGCTAGCAGAGATGCCCTCTGTATTTTTCTCTGCAGCAGAATCAGTTTGTTGCCTGAAAGGGGCTCTGAAATAGAGAAGACAATAATGGAAAGCAAAGCAAGTGAACTCAAGTGCTGATCCAGAGCAGCCGCCTCAAGGGGAGGGAGCACTGACAGCTCGTCCTCTTCACTCTAGACTCGTGATTTCATGGAGAATAGCACACAGTTAAATGAGGAGAGGAAAAAGCAGGAGGAATTTGCAGCCTTCACATCCATGTTTGTAGCAAAAATGATTAGGAAATGTACCTGGTGAATAAGCAGAAGGAATGAACTCCAAGAGCTTGTACACTGAATGCCCAAAAGCAGCCTGAGCACAACATGGTCCCTATCAGGGTACCAAGAGGCCACAACTGACCACTCCAGTGAGGGAAGAAGCTATGTAAAGTCCCAGATGGCTGTTAACTGCCTGCTGCTGCACACACACACTACTGAAACTGTCCAACACAACCATCCTGGGATTGCTTATCAACGCTTCCCGCATGGAAGCCCACTTCCAATCCACAATCTACTCCATAACCTAGAACTTCCAACCCAAATGCTGATTTTCTGCAGGGTTATCTCAGCTGTGAGCCGTTACCTGGTATACTGGCGGGCTGATGCAGTAGTGTTCACACCGAGAGATGTGGGGCAGGAAGAGACAGGTTGCCACGGGGTGCCCAGTGAGGTAGATGAACCAGTGGTAGTGGGTGAGGTAGCTAGAGATGTATTGCGACTGGCTGAAATGTAGGGACTGTTGAGGTCACTACTTCTACCAAATGAAGCACTGTAAAACATCACAAAATCACGTCCTTCAGAGCACAGTCAGTATTCAACAGAACATCACCCCAGCTGGGCTCTCAGCTGGAAAGGGAGCAAGGATTACATCTCAGCAAACCGTATGGAAGGAGGTTAGAGTACCCCAGAGCAGCAGCACCCTCTGAGCTGAGCCCAGCTGAGTTCTGGGGAGGGAATAACGGTGTGGAGGGGAATCGGTGAAGATCAGGGAAGAGCAAACCCTCCAGCAGTGGAAGCGGCGCACACAGAGCACCCCTGTGCACTGGGGAAAGGTAGAGACAACGAGCAAGGATGAGGTTGCTTAAAGCAGGGAAGGAGAGAGTGACACAAGCAGGTCTGGCTGCATCATCTCCAAAGGATGTGCAGGACTTCCAGTTTTAAGAACTTGTTTTCAGTGGCTTTAAGCCCTGGCAAAGATGACCACATGGGGCATTAACTGTCATTGTTAAGGCACGTTTGGCACAAGCTCAGCGTTTCTGGAAAACAGCTGGAAAACCTGTTCAGAAAGTACTAAGGATGAGCAAGGGGAATCCGTATCTTGGCAGTTTAAAACAAACCCCTTCAAACCATTCTGACTGAAAAGCTGTCAGTGATCGGTGCTCATGCTTCAGAGAAGAGACAGGAGAAAAGGAGCAGGGCTCTCATCTCAGGATGTGCCTTGGGGCTTTTCTGGAGGAAACCCCCCCTCAGTGAGAAGCTACAGCCCCACGCATGGGCTGCTTGTCTGCACAGTGCAAAGGAGCACCCATGCATGGTGCAGGGTCCTGTCATGCCTTTCTCAGCAACTGGTACTGCTGGTCAGCCTGGGCTGTTTGCAGGATCATAGGCTGGAAGGCTGCTTCTCACCTCCCGCATCCTAACGACTCCCATGCCAGTGCACGTGGAGGAAAGCAGTTGCATCAGGAATAAAAGCTGACCTAAAGGAAAAGCAGCCCAGGACAGAGCTGCAGGTTTATGGGGAAGTCAACACCAGAAGCAAGAGTCAGAGACAGCAGCCTAAGGCTGAAATAAAACTTGAGAGGGGCAGGACAACAGCCAAGGCTGGAGGTCGGAAGAAGGATCCAGCCCAGGTCACTTAGGCACCCAATTTACACACCAGTTTTACATGCTAAGGCCCCAGCCAGCCCAGAACAAGCAGCTGGTCCCTAGACAGCCAAAGGAGAAAAAGGGGCATCCTGGAAGGTCTCCATAGGGAGGAACCTCACGTTTGGGCTCTTTAGTTGATGGCTGATTGCCATCTCCAGGCCACAGAGGAACAAGCAAGTTACTGTCACCCAGTAGCAACCTCCACCAGACCCTAAACAACGCTTCCTCTGGAAAGCCGGCCCCTGCCCGAGGGCAGGAAGTGCTCTGGAAGCAAGTGCCTCCCTTCTTGGCTCCCTGCACCAGAGGAAAAGGCCAAGCCCTGGATACGGGCTGGGAGGAAGGCAGGAGCAGGGAGCAAAGCCTGGCTGGGGTGGGCGTGCGGAGCAAGCAGCCGTGAAGAGATAGGTGTACGGAGGAGATGATGGGAATGAAGAGTGTGCCAGGGGAAGGAACAGGAGGAGCTGCAGGGGAAAAGGTGGTGGCAACCCTGGGGGCATCAGGGCTGATGTGGCACCATCTGAGGAGAACCCAAGGTTGGGGTACGAGGGGTGGCTGCAAAGCAAGAAAGGAACTTGGTCAGGAAGGGAGGACACGGGAGGGTTATTAAGTAAGACCTGACAATGACTTTCAGAAGGGAAACAAGAGAACAGAAGCAGCAACAGGTGCCTGGGAGAGGGCAGGTTTGGGGGAGCTGAGAGGGGAAGGAGGAGAAATGAAGGCAAAGAGCATGGTGATGGTGTTGTGCCAGCTCCAACACACACATCCTGGGTTGGAGAAACGCAGTGCTGGGGCATCACAAGCACACTCTTGCTCCAAGGCAGCCAAGACATTGCCATCTCCACAGGAATTCACCTCCCCACCCCGTCACCCTGCATGGGGGACACTGCACAGCTTGAGGGAGACTCCAAGGCAATTTATTCAACTGTTCACAGTTGATCTGAACAGGATTGCAACAAAGAAGTTAGCTGGGGAATCCTGGTACTTATCAGCTGGGTTCATACGGAGCTGTAAAAGAGGGGAGTGTGAATTTGTGCTAAAGAATTCAACAGTATAAATGAAAAACAGGTACTGACACATTGCTTGCTGCTCATTCTCTAACATCAACACCATAACTGAATGGGCAATGAAATGGAAAGCAGCATTTCAAATCGATCAAAAGCAATACTGCTGAAAACAGCTAAGGCAACTGACTTCCAAATCTGAAATCCCCTCAGAGAGCTGCCACACACACTCACTAAAAAGATCTGCACAAAACACAGAACTGGTTGGTTTGTAACACACTGCTGTAGGGCTCTGCAAAGGTCAAAACGGGATTTGCTCAGGGAAGTGGGCCACAGTGGTGGCTTTAGGAACAAGGGTCACAGATAGCCCCTGGCTCCTGAACTGGTGATTGCTGGAAGCAAGGTCAGTGTGGGAGATGGAGGACCTGGCTGGGATGGGCTTAATGTGGGCTTAAAAGCAGTAAGAAAGGAGTATATGCCAACATGTAAAGAGAAACTGTGTGAAAAAATGGTTTCATTCTGGTGCATGTGATCCCTTCCCATGTGGCATCACATAGGCTGATGGCACGGGCAGGATGCTGAATTCATTCCATCTGCTATGCCAGATTTCCTCCAAATCCTTTAATACACAGAACAAGTGAACTGGCTGTTGGAAGGCCAGTATGCACCAAACTGGAGAACAGGCTGTCAAAAGGGTACTGCGGTGGGGGTTAGTGGTACACCCCTGGAGAAAGCAGAATGAATGAGTCTCTACTCTTACACAAAGAGCTTTGACATTGGCTTCAACCTCAGCTGAAGAACATCTGCAGCATTGCTGAAAGTCAGTGTTCCCTTTTAGAATAACATCTTCAGAGGATCTGTTGCTATTATCTTTGGTTGGGAGTCATATAAAACACTTATAGAACATAACCAGGACATGAGGTAAAGGGGAAATGCAGACTACAGAGGTCACCCTCTCAGTAACATCCAGGTATGTCACATTCACTTTAATTCTTCCTCTCTCAGAACAAGCTTTCATATTTTGGAACTGTGTGCAGAGTTCTGTTAATACTTTAAAAGAGCTTATCCTTAACTGGCCACCAGGTTCCCTCCCTCAACTTAGAAGCTGATGCACAAGGATGGAGAAATCAGTTCAATAGGATTATACTTAGTTTCTCTGTGCATTTCCTATAGGAAACCAGATGGGATAGATTTCAAATTGATCATGGTTTTTCTGTTTGTACATAAAATGCAAAACCACTGACCTCTTTAAGAAAGGTGCCCTTTATTCCTACCTGGCAAAGCTATTCTCTACAATTGCTTGTAAACCAACACTCCTGTGAAAGGCCGGAATTCAGCTTTTGCAAGAAGAAATCAGTGTTAGTGAAGTACTATTGCCAGCCAAAGCCTTTGCTAGTCTCTGCACAGTTTAACCAAGGGAATACAGTACAACTGTGTGAATGTAGTACTAAATCTGGCTCTGGCCAGATAACAGGCAATGTTTGCAGAGTTTCAAGGGGCAGCATGTGAGCGGCTGGCCTGTCTCGGACTAGGGAACAGCAAGGCAGTTTCCAGTGTAATCAGCTGCAGCTTGTCAGACTGCCTTTAGAGAGACACACTACGGAGGCTGTCGGCCCATCATCATGTCCCAGCATAGATGTGAAATCACTGGAATGGATCAGCAGATCAGAAGTCTACTGCCTGAAGTAACTGTGTCACCTTTTGTGGGAATGGGTCTGTGTGTGCTCAGCAACCGGACAGACACATCCTCGAGCACGACTTACCTCTACCAGCACAAGTACTGGAACACAGAAACACCTGCCTCTTCCCAAAGATGTCAAGCAACTGTCGCTTCTTCAGGAAAGTTATTTAGTTCAGGGTCTAGGACTTGCTGAAACACACTCTAAAACCTGGAAATATTTCTGTTTTTTCCTTAAGCCCAGATCAAGTGGCTTTGCAGCACGATGTGTTTATACATGTGGTTTTAATGGGTACAGGTACTGCAAGTTAGAGAAGTTCTGCCCAGGATGCTCTCCAGATGCTGCTGGGCTACCAACACTCAGCCTCCATGATTTCAAATACACTGTACAGAAACTGCCTCCTTACTGCCACAAGAAAACAGTTGGAGACATCAGCCTCGCTCCTTACAGCAAGTGCTGTGAGTCATGCACAGAGCCACCGCCACTTTTCTGATAATGATGCCATAAACATGGACTAATATGAATGAAAATTAGAGATAAGCTGCAACTTACCTGTCAATAGCCACCTGAACAGTGCTTTCAGACTGAAATGACTTTATTCTGCTTTTATGATCAATTTTTGTTATCTAACCATAATACTAGCCTGAAACTTTCCATTTGAATTGTGTGAACAAGAGTGTTTAAATTCAGTTCAGCAATTTTCAAAACAACAAAAGTGATGGCCTTCAAAAATACCCTTTAGCATGGCAAATGTCAGCAAAGCTTAATCTTTATTTCCTGCTCTCAGCAGAAGAGGGTCCCCCAGCCAGATACACTGATGCAGTGAGCAGCAAGCAGGAGGCTGAAGCTTGGAGGGCTTGTTGAGAGCAGAGCTGCCTGCCTGGGAACACAGGTAAGCCAGGACTGGACATACCTTTTCAAGTAGGTAGACACGTAGGTAGTAGGTGCACCAGAATGAGGAGCTTCATTTCCCTTTGACTCATCCCTCCATGGCTGCCGGGTGTAGGAGCCGCTCCGCACCAGGTTAACAGCTGATTCCCTGATGCAGGACAGAGCACAGGGGTTGTTCAGAACTCCTGGAGTCTGTTTCTGTCTCCTTTCCAGTTCCATAGCACAAATCCTTCCCTTACACCTCTGTTGTTCATGGGGACACAAGTCCCTGAAACGGCCCTTCTGGCCTCACCAGCTTCAGCTGGATTGCTTAAGAATCACATTTGCATCAAGAGGGACAAGATCCTTTTTAGTCAGAAAACTTGCAATTGAGATTTTGATTGTCCATAAAGTAATTTAATATATTAAATAATGTCATTTTATATTCTCTCTGCCATCTTACATCAAGCAGCATTATAGAAATACACAGATACTGCAACTGCAGGGGAAGCTTTTACCTCCAAGGTGTCCAGGCAGTGACAGTAAAGCAATTCAGCCTGGTAAACCCTTTCCTGTACTTAGCAGCAGAAAACAACAAACAAAATGTTTGGCAACATCTAAAAGTACTAGAGAAGTTACCAATAAATTACCAGTAGTCACCAATAAATTGCCAGCAGTCCTATTTATCACAGTTATCTGAAATCAGGGCTCTTTTTCCTAAGACACACATGGGCAGTATGTCCTTTTTCCTTTTCTAGTCTTGGACAGGACCTTGAGCTTGCAATGCAACACAAATCCATTCAGTCAGCCTGCAATCAGTTTTCATTTTTCAGCTGCTGATGCCCTTTCAGACACCTGTGGGACCTGTGAATTGAAACTCAGCTGCTCTGAAAGGAAAGAGGATTGGGAGAAGTCTGTATTACACAGCAGGGCTGGGCACCATCTGCTCACGCAGGCGATTCCCCTCATTCCTGCTTTACCAAGCAAAGGACACTCATCAGCAGGCAGCTGGATGTGCTGCTCAGTGGAGCCACTGCCAAAACTGCTCAGGCTTATCAGCAGACACAAACTGTCTGCTAAACTCCACATCACAGTGACTGGCTGAGATTAAAAGCAAGAACCCCGCAGGGAGGTTCTAGCAAAAGACCAGCAAAGAGCCTCAAACTGTGCTATCTTCTCTCCACGTGGTCATGGGCTGTGACTTGCTCCCAGTCACAGTGACTGCTCTAGAGGTGCCTTTCCACCATGATTGTGGAAGTGGCTGCAAATGAGGCTAAGCTCAAATTTTACTCCTAATAGAAACTGTGAAGAACCTGTTTGAAGAGATTAGCTCCTCAAATGTACCTTGAGATACTCGGTATTTATCCCATTTATACCGTGGTTCTGTCCATGGCCAATTTCACACACTCACCAAGTGTTCCCAAGCCCTGCAATGGGAACAGCTCCATATGTAAGAGAGTTCTCAAACTCGGGTGAATCAAAATATGACAGATATGTGAACAAAGGGACAGAAGGTGACTGTGGAGCAAGGGACAGAAGTGTAGGTGCCAGCTACCAAATGAGGCACTTGCATATAAAAGCTAAAAACACCTATAAATCTGGTTTCCTGGATGGTGACTGCAGATGTACGAACACAGGGTGGAGAAACCAGCCTCTGGCCCTGCTCACCTCAATGAAAAGCAACGTGCCAGAACCTGTCTAGATCAGAGCTAGCTCTCAACACTGTGACTTCCTGTGCACTTGGGACTGCTGAGAAAACAGATGACGCATGACTACAGAAAAAAGGCATTGTGGAGGAACTGTCAACAGGACAGAAGCTGAGCATTAAGTTCTTACCTGTTTTCTTTTTCTTCTATATCGCTCGTACTGCTTAGTCTTCTGGGGGCTATTGTGGCAAAATAGCTCTTGTTGTCTTTATCCTGGTGAAGCAAGAGAAGTACTTCAGCTGCACATCTGTTACACTTTCAGCATGTTCAGTGTCAACTAAATTCAAGCTCGGTTTCTTTCTTAAGCATTCTGCTGTCCAAGGATAACTGGCTTAAGGTGTTTTCTTGGGCAACACAAACCACAGCACAGTAGTATCAGTTCTGAAAATGATTTCCTGAAGAGCACATTAATGAATAAGAGCAGCTTCCAACCAGAACTGCTTATAAATCATAGAATCATAGAACAGTTTGTGTTGGAAGGGACCTTTAAAGCTCATCTAACCCAACCCTCCTGCAATGAGCAGGGACATCTTTAGATCAGGTTGCTCAGAACTACATCCTGCCCGGTCTTGAATGTCTTCAGGGATGGGGCATCTGCTCATAGGCAGCAAAGTTGCAGCTAGTGAACATGTGTGATGGGATTCACAAATACAGGAGGAATCTGTAAAGATGGCAAAGGGGGAAGATTTCCACTGCAGGTATGTGCTGCTGTCTGGATTAGATATTTTCTGGTAAAGGGTGTGCCACAGCAGCCCTTGTCCACTGGCTGCCCACTCCAAACTGAGCAGGAATTAGGTTAAAGAGGCACTGAACTGCAGCTCTGTACAAACAACTGATAGGATAGGAACAATATTCAAAAGAAAAAGAAAGGATGAACAGCCTCCATTTTGTTCTGGACACGAATCCCAGCAAGAACTCACAACGAAAGGGAAAGGGTCTTAAACCTGTGAGGTAAAGTCTGTCCAACTGGGATGTACTAAAACCTCTTTGTTGAAAGCCAAACCTTTTCTTTGTTGTCCAACAGTGCAGAGATGCGAGGGCTCGAGGAAGAGCGATAGATAGAAGCAGTTTTATCTCTCTGTGCCTCCCGAGTAGCAGCGACTTCGCTCAGCATGTTGTGACTGCCCGTCTTCCGCAGCCCCAGCCGCCACGACGAAGGCGACTCGTCCTTCTGCTCCTCGGCCTTGCTGAGCCAACTGAACTGCAGAGGAGAGGGAGGGACATGTGGAAGAGGTGAGAGCACTGCAAGGCACCACCTAAGTTCTGACAGTGTTTCAACAAGCCCCAGTTTTTGCTGGGCCACACTTGTAAAGCTTGTAAATGACTTCAGTTTTCTGCTTAGCTCTAATCAGAGGACATGGCTCAAGGTGAACTCGCAGGGATGCAAACTGTCCTCACCCCCGAGGAGAGATGATAAAAGAGACCTCGTGTCATTGTGCAGCTCCCTTTGCCTACAGGCCCTCCTCCAGCTTTGCAGAAAGAATATAAGGAACAATGAAGCTTTTCTTAACACTCATTTAGGAAGGGGGAATTATTCAGTAAAGGCAGAAACCAAAAAAAATAATCAACTCTTTTGGGACTAGCTGCAAATAAAACCCTTTCACAAACCAAACTGGAGAGGGTCCAGGAGAAAGCCATTACAATCATCAGGGAGCTGGAGCCTACAACACATAATGGGAGAGACTGAGGAAATCAGACTTGTGTAGCATTGAAAAGAGAAGGCAAGGAAAGGGTTTCACTGCTTTGCTGCCTGGGGGTGGGGGTTCACATGGGATATGGAACCAGTTTGCAGTGAAAGAACAACAGCCAAGTTCTAACGTGGGACATCCCAACTGATGGGAAGGGAGGGATCCCTCCTGGTAGGAGTGATGTTGCACTAGGAGCAAGAGAGTGGGGCCTCCCCACCCTCAGAGACTTTTTAATACTCAGCTGAGCTCAGGTAGTTCAAAACAACAGGACAAAGTCTTGAACCTGGCCCTGCTTCCAGCAAGAGGTTGGTCTACAGGCTTGCAGAGGCCTGCTCCAGCTTAAACCTTTCTATGGTCACGTAACTGCATGTTCTATACATAGTACAGAATGGACCTTCATGCTTGCTGTTACATGAGGCACTTCTGATGAGCATATATTATTCCTCAAATATGCAACTGCTCAAATGTACAACTTGAGTCATAGTTATCAAGTCTTACAAAAAGATGCCATTTGAGAATGGAGCCTGAGCACTGTAAGAGACACTTCTGCAAAGACAGGGGCTCACCACCGAGTTGTATAGGAAGTAAAGCAAGCAAAACATTAGGAATTACCGGAAAAGAACAGAATACAAGACAGAACGATTTTGCCTCTGTATTACTGCAGGGTACATCCCATCTTTGGTATCATATACAGCTTGGCTCCACACCTCAAAAGCAGTAGAGAGGAAGGGGACGAGGTTCAGAGAAAGGCAACAAGAATGAGTACAGCAAGAAAGCTTTTGTATGAGGAGATATTCAGTATATCAGGAGACTCCAGGCTAGGACATGGCCAAGGTACACAAGCCCTGCAATGGCACATAGAAGGGTGAATAAGGATCAGTTACTCCTTGTTTCTTCCCATAAAGGAACTAGGGGCAGCAAACAAAACCAGCGTGGCAGGAACAGGCACAGGAAGCTCTGGGTAATATGTAATTAAGCTGCAGAACCCTTTGCCACTGGACATTATATGATCCCAAACATGGGTACTCAAAAAGTGACTGCATGAATTCATAGAGGAAAAGTCCAAGAGGGGCTACTGAATGCAAAAAACACCCCAGGTTCAGCAAGTCCCTGAAATGTGGGAGAGAAGTCCTGCTAGATTCTGTCTTCTCTCATACCTTTTGATGGTCACTGTCAGGGGCAGGATACTGGGGTAGACAAGGCTTTTGGCAAAAGCTGTATAAGCATTACTCGACATATACCTTATTGTACATGACACAAAACATCTGACACTATCCAGAATGAATGAAGCTACTGGGGAGCTCTGCCCTCAAACTCACTGACTCAAGACTGCAATGGTAAAACTATCACTGCAGTACTTCAGTGATGTTTCTTAGCTGATAGTACTTTAATGCAGGTGCAAAGCCTTAATCTATGCTCCCCTAATTCGAGCACTTCCAGTCTATGAGTTCCACAGCTCTAACACTTTAATGCAGTTCTGACACTTGCCTCAGAGAAAGCTCAAATCTGCAGGAAAAGAAAAGCTGCCTTCTGAGATTGCTGAGCAGCACAGGAACAGCACATGTGAATAACTCCTCAAATGGAGGGCAACGCAAGCACTCCCATTTTCCAAAGTAAAACCCAGCCTGACAGAGAGTTACAGAAGAATCAAACAGGTCAGAGAAGGGAAAGTAGCTGATCTCAAGTGACTGAGGTCAAATTAACAACTGCTTTGCACACAGACCCACTTCTATATCCCAACAGCCTTATTCTGGGTCAAACAGCTCAGATGAAGGAGAACAAAACTCTGCAGCTAGGAACAGGTTAACTGACTTGCTCACACTTCCCAGTGCTCTTCCACCTTTCATACTTCCCGGGCTAAATTAGCCTGAGTTGAACAACACCCAGAGGAGCTCTATTTCATTTGATCTGGACAAGAAGCTAAGACTTAGTAGCATGTCAAAGACAAAAAAATCATGATTAAGCAAGAAACATTTTCCCTCTAACAAGTACCCAGTGCTCCAGCCTTTGGCAAGGTGCCTGCATTGTACAGCTCCTCTCCGTATTCTGGTGCAGAAAGAAACCAGAAGTGGAAGATACCAATCCTCAGCAGAACACTGAGTCTCCTGGTGCCATCTAGCTGAGTGACACAAGAGCTGGAGAACTCAGATAAGATTTCAGTAACTGCTTCACCTTTAAAATGCTCTCATAGCCTAGCTATCTAGTCAGATGCAAACTTTATCCTCTCTGCTTACTGGGCTGTAACATCATGTCACTGAAACAAGGGAGTTTGGCAAGTCAGAGGCACTTTAGATGATGATGCCAAATTCACTGCTGATACATCAGCAGGAACTAGCTTTGGTGAAAGATCTGCTGGCCAAAGATTGGCATCAGGTATCTGAGAACTGACAGTGACACAAAGCACTTCTGGTAAGCTGGGTTTCTCGTTTGAATAGTGCAATCTGCTTTGCAGAGTAAGAGATTCAAGAGGAAGAAACCTTATAGTGGAGACATCCCCCTTTGTGCCAGTCCTATACTGTTAACACAGTTTTAGCAACATTGCATACTATCATGCTTTCCTACATTCAAGTCTTACAACACCTCTGAAAAACAGAGCATCCATTTCCCAGTAGAACCTACTGCTCGCCAGCACTGCTGGAGTCCCCATTGATTCCAAATTCACTTACTCTTCTGGCAGATGCAGTGAAGGAGTTGGGCTCAGGTGGTGGTATTTGCTCAGTGATGCTAGGCCTGGTTTCATGGCTGGAGTGGTTGGCAAAGGGCTCTTCCTTCCTTTCTACAATTTTAAACAAGAAGAGAAACCAAATGTTTCAGTATTGTGTCTTCCAAAGCCCCTCTTTACAAGCGTGGTGTGCATTACACTCAAGTTCAGTGTTGCTGTGACCTCAGTACACCTCTGACCATAGACGATGTCAGTGCCAGGGTGAACCAGAGCTTTCTGCAAGGAGGCTTCTACTTCCAAACAAATAGGATGGATACATTTGCCAGGCAAAGATTTGAATTCATCCCCACAGACAAGCAGAACCTTTGCAGAAAGCACCTGCAGGAGGACAAACGGATTCTTGTTGATTCACATTTTGTCTCCTCTCAGGGATTGTTCTCCCCTTGTAAAACTTGGGAAGAGCAGAACGTGCCATTCCCGGTGCAGCACACGAGTGCACTCACAGCACGCAGGGGATGCGTTTCATCACTCAGTTCTGCTGCAGCTCTTTATGCCGGGGGCAGAATTTCTGGTCTTCTACAGCAAAATCCATTATTCTACATGAAGCCAGGACTGATGCCCAGCACAAAAACCTTTAACAGGGCTCAAAGCAAGCTAAACCAACCCTACCAAAGCTCCCAGCTGGCTCCCTGCTTGGTGGACAAGTGCAATCGTCCAGGATTACATTTAACTTTAATATCTATGCACCATGCTTGACATAAGAACATCCAGCAGACATTACCGGGGCAGAGGAAGTGAAAACTGTGTCTCAGGCAATAAGTTCGGTCATCAGGAGCACACAGGGCTCTAAGGCAGGATATTTACCAAACACAGCCACATGCAACATGCCTGAGAAATGATGTACCCGCAGCAAGAGAACACTGTTTGCCTCTTCCAGCTCTGAGTGCCTCATGCAGTCATGGGTTTGAAAAAATAAAGCCATTTGAAGTGTAAGCACCCAACCAGTACTAGGAAATGAGGTGTGTGCAGTGAGTAAAGATCTGCCATTACACATAAAAGCAGTTTGGTATGGAGCATCTGTGAGAATGGCACCTTGCAGTGCAAAGATCAATCTTCGTGAAACAAGTGTTCTCACTCCTAGAAAACAGCATTCACAGGACATGGGAAACAGAAAAGAGCAAGCCAAAGATAAAAATAACAGGCAGTTAGCAGGACTGACAGATCCAGAATGAGAGAGACAAAGACACATCCCCCCCCAGAAAGGGCTGCATGATAGTGAAGTCTCAGCTGCCTTTCCTTCTCTAGGCATCATCTCAGAACAAAGTCACCTAAACAAGAGTATTTCATTCCTTGAGCCTAAGGCTCAGATGCACTGCACTTTTCAAACAGCCCCTTTAGGACAGGGCAGTAGACTACCCCATTTCTCCTTGCAGGCCTGACTTGGCATACAGCAGTCCATGGAAATACATACAGACAAACCATCCCACGCTTGCCATGTGCTGAGTTCTTTAGACTGAAGCCTGTAAAACCCAGGAGAAGCCTCGACATTGCAGGGAGGGGAGAACAGAAGTGACCTGAGGGTCAGCAGGATCTACAGGCTGGGCTGGGTGGTGGCTCGAGCCTGCTCTGGAAGTTTATAGTACAGAGGTCAGCATTTAAGGTCCAGCCTAATTACAAGGGCACAAGCTGAAGTGGTAATGACAGGCTGGAGAGAACTCTTAACTGTGAGCAAGGTGGCCGAAAGAAGCCAGGTGCAGGAGAAGGACAGGGAAAAGCACCTTGCCCTGGCAGCACTAGTGACTGCATGACCAGAGGGCATTGCTGTCTCCAGGGCAGGATCACACACTGCCTTTTACTGAAGTTCAGCAATAAACATCACGGACTCACAGAACCATAGAATGAATGAGGTTGGAAAAGACCTTTAGGATCAGCAAGTCCAACATTCACCCCAGGACTGCCAAGTCCATCACTAAACCATGTCAAAATTCCAACCAGGGAAACTGGTGTGGATTTAATTCAATGTCCCCAAAACAAATTTTGTGAGACCAAACACTTAGTTCTCTAATTTGGAATAAATATCGTATTTCTTAAGGGTTTTCTTGGGGGGTTTCTTTTAAAAACCAAACCAAAAGCAAACTAAAACCCTAAACCAACACTGAAAGCTTCCCTGACCTGCTTGAATTCACAATAATTACAGATTGGAATGGTTACCAGCACAGACAATGACCATAGAATTTTAGACTGATCTTTCAGTTGTTGACATACAACCCCATGGCAAATTGTTAACTGTCCTCACGATGAATAAAGTGGCATTAATGCACTCAGCCTCACTGGTGTGATGAGCTCATAACATATTTTGTTTTTTTTCCCCCCCTTCATCTGCACTTTGGACACTGTAGAACAACAGTTATCTTCTCTTTGTCCGGCACTGCTCAGAATTACAAAGCCAAGTGAATATTAAATCATAGAAGATGATGAAGAGGAATAAGGGAATAATTTCCATGTTTTCCAAAAGATGCCTCCTGTATCCATTCAAGCATTTACAAGGTCTAGCAGATAATAAAGCATAATTGCTCCTAATGAAACTAGCAATAATGTGACACTTATAATTTCCTATGAAAAGGTATTTGCACCCTTGCTTCTCTTTGGAGTCCTCCTATAACATCTGGGCTGATGCTGCTATCTCATGATTCATGTTTTAAGAGGATTACCAATGTTGTGCTGCACCCAGTGGGACAAGTCCATGTGCATCTTGGTAGAGATGTAAGAAGCTTTACAAAGTTGAGTCCCAGTTCTGACTGGAATTTCTCAAAGGAGCCAACGATCTCTCTAGGAAGAGAGAGCCTCAAAGACTGATGCTTAATTGTTCCTCGAATGCTTTCTGTCTTCAACCTGGTTTAGCTTTACTGGTTTGCAATAGATAAGTAGAACAGTGAATTAACTCAGTAAAAAGACCTGCTTTGGCTTTAGACAAAATTCATGCTTAGTGCTGCAGCTCTTCCCTTGCTGAGGGACCTTACACTGCCCTGAATCAGTTGAATACTGCATAGCTCCACTTCTTCCAGCTCTGGTCAAGTTCCTATCATGTTTACAAGCATTGGCACATAGCTATATAGGGCTGCTATCTCATAAAACCCTGAGTTATGGAGCAAATAAAGGTGATTTTTACTGCACATATGTTTCTGCCACTGACTTCTCCACTACATTTGCTTGATTTAAAAGCCAAAAGGATACTTCACTGTGTTACTGTCATACTCAAATAGCTTCTGTGACTAGGAGCTCAGCAAAGACCAGCCAGGACTCTCAACACTTCTCATACTGGGATAAACATGGTAACTGTAGAATGGGGGTGACAATTTTACTGGCACAAGAAATGGGACAAAACTTTAAACTACACTTCTCTGCAAGAACTCAATGATCTTAAAGGTCTTTTCCAACCTAAAGAGGTCTATGATTCTGTAACTTATTTATTAGCATATTGGGATAGAGGGCAAGTAAGCTTATGTTGAGAGTAGTTTAACCATTAAATACACCAGCTCAAGATCCATCTCTCTTTGTAGAAACATTAAGTACGAGCCAGTCTTGGCTTACTGTAAAAATAAGCCTCTTCACTCACACTTCCTGTGCTGCACATATAGGCTATGGCAACTAATTAAGGAAACCACAGTACTTACAGATAAAGAATGGGAGTGGGATGCCAGCACTATGCTGTAATGTGAAGGCTAACGTGACTCCATGCACTTAATCCTTCTTTTCTACTATGTCTTGCAATTATTATACATCAGCAACAGAAAAAAGCTCCTCATCCCTATAATTACAGGGCAGCTTCAGCCCTTCATTTCATTTCTCTGATCCAAATACAACAGGCTGTTACCTTCCTACACGTTCAACTGCTTTCCTACCAACTTGCAGTAGCTGAAGTATTCATCCTGAACCCAGCCAACAAGAAAGAGCCTTGCGTTGAAGAACAACTTATGGACAAGGTGTTATCCTAACTTCCAGGGAGCTGGAAGTAGAAAGTAAAATCCTACTCTCAGCTACAGATTTCTCCTTATTCTATACATATACATGTATGTATAGAACATACATATTCAGGATGTCTTTAAGAACTAAGCAAACTGATCCCCTAATCCTGCTAGGCTAATTTTTAAATCCAAAGCTGTACAAAGTCTTACCTGATTCCTTTTCAGCATCTGATTCTGAAACTTCATCTTCTTCAGCTTCTTCCTCCTCTTCAGAACTAGAACTGCTAGAGTCCTTGTTTTCTTCCTCCATCTCCATGGACTTCAGCGTGTCCTCCTCATACAGAATCTTCTCCTTGCTGCAAGACAGAGACATTTTAAGGACTACCAGGCAAGAGAGTTACTTCTGAGTTTTACTTCTCAGGAACACGCATGATTTGCCACATACAGAACAAACAAAAGGACAGAATCCATCGACAGGATCATCATCCCAGCACTTCAGCACTGCCCATTTTCCATAGATTCCAACACCAGTCTCACATTTCCTAAATTTGCTAGCCTTTCTCAACCCAAGGACATGTGGCTTCTCTTTTCCTAGTGCAACCCAACCATTGGCTGCGCTCTGGGCAATTTCAAAGGTGCAATTCTCAGCCCAGAGTTCAAACTGATGCTCAGCAAGAGCAGAAGCTGGGGTCCAAGCACCAGCCCCACTCCTTGTTCTACCACTCAGTAGAGATGTTAAGAAACAGTTTAAATGGTATTGCGAGAGCTCAAATTTAAAAGAAACCATGAAATGAACGTGAACACCACTGACTGCTAAGACAGGAACCTGGGCTCCCAGTACTCCCTGTGTAGATTCTTTACAACAAAGAGGAAAGACGTACTTGGGGAAGAGCCTGCTTTGAGGCTTGCCATTCATGTCAGCTTCAATCAGTTTATTCCTTGTCTCCTTCTCACTTCGCAACTGTCAGAAAGTCCAAGGAATGTGGAGAAAGAAGGAAAAGAGACATTTTAACAAACCTCCTGTGCACCTGGTAATGTCATTACCACAGCATAAGGTCATCCCACCCTCATGGATTTGTTTAACAAGCCAGTGTAACAGATGCACATCTACAGGAGTGCTGGATGTCCTGGACTACAGCTCCACACCAGCATGTCCCTAGGTTCAAGATGCAATTTAATAACACCTTCAGTGAAGCTGGCAGCAGGGACCTGAAGCCAAATTCCATTTCCATAGCACTGCCCTGTATCTGCCCATGCAGACACAGCAGAGCACAGGGGGTCTGTCCACGCTGTTTGTATGCCCAGGAAATGAGGCTAAATTCAGCTTAAAATCTGCTCCCTTTGTAGCTATTCTTGATTTGCTCCCAGAGGAAAGCATTCCCTGCACAGGCAGCCAACGGATCTCCCATGAGGATGGGGGCACTTCCATGTCTCCCAAATGCCAGCATTAAGTCATGGCACAAGAATACCTGTGATCATCACAGCCACTGAAATATGCTGCCCAGAGAGCAGCAACATTCGTTTTTGTCACCAGTGATGGACAAAACAGTAACCAAACACTGGGATCAGCACCTTCCAGAGGCACAGACACAGCACAGGTAGAAAAAAAGACAGCAATCAGTGTCTCACTTCTAAGGCTGTCTCTGTGTCATGTCCAGCCTAGTTTTCTTTCTCCTTTGATAGGAACTGACAACAGGCACAAGCAGCAAAAGCTCTGCAAATTCTGAATGTGGGAGAAGCCACATGGAGTGCAGGCAAGGAGACAAGATTTAGGGTAGAACATGGTGCAAAACAGAATAAACTGCTGGAGCACAGTGAAGGGGAGTGCAGGAAAGAGCCTGCTCCATTCACAGGTTATTCAGAGATTGGGTGAAAAAAACCCAGACCCAAATGAATTGCTTCCAGCAAACAAAATCTCACCTTCCCTCCAATTACAGCAGCAAATCTTTTAGCAAGGATGGGATGTTGTTCTGCTACGAGCTTTAGATTAAAACAAACTGATTTGAGAAGCATTTTGGAAGTGAAATAATGTACTTGGAGGAATCACAGAACCCAGCCTGGTTTGGGTTGGAAGGGACCGTAAAGCTCGTCCAGTTCCACTCCCTTCCATGGGCAGGGACACCTTCCACTGGAGCAGGTTGAACTGCCTGCTGCAGCCTTCTCAAATGTACATGAAGTGATAAAAATGGCCCATGCCAAATGCACCAGATAAAATGGTGTGTTATTAAAAAAATCGTATCCACTAAAACCAAAGTGTGATTCAATGTGGATTCTTCTCTTCTATTTACTAAATGGAGAAGGCTTTTTATAGTGCTGCTACATAGAGCAAGGGGGTTGCCAGCCGCTGGGATGCAGGACTGGCAATTCTTGTCTCTGTTTTGCTGCTTGCTTTCTTTTCTACTGAGGAGTGCAGTGATCTGCAGCACCCCGGTGCAGTGAGATCGGAGGAAACCCAAACCACAACACTGATGGTATTTATCAACACCTCATTTAGGGAGAAGCTGATTAATTTGTAAGAAGTTGCAGTGAACGTTCAGGCTGCTATTTAGGGATGGCAGCAGCTGTGTTGTGAGTGGAGCTCCGGCTCTGCCACCCACATTGTCAGTTCCTCAAAATACTTCACTGGGTTTTATCAGCAATGTTCTCATTATGTCTGGTTCGGGATCCAGCCGGTTCAGTGATACTCAGTGATTGATTTTTGTTTCAGTAAGAAGGTTGGTTTGTTTTTCGAGAACACCCAAATGGGATAATTGCACAGGCCAGATGAAACAAGAAAAAGCACAATCCAACCCTGACTTTCTGACTTTTCTTTGATGGAGATATATTTCTGCTTTTCTTTTCTATGTCAGCTCTCTGCTTATAACCCCTTCCCATCTCTCCACTGCATTATGAAATGGCAATTTGAAATGGTTTTGAAACCACCATTTCTTTTAGTCCAGAATTCCCTGGAGTTTGCAGTTTCTTCTCACTCACTCAGAAGCCTCTCTGTTGTAAGCAAGGCAGACATGGCAAGGGATCTCTCAACAGTGACAGCAGACTTCCTTGGATGTAAACACAAAGTTGACTTGGGAAATAACTCAGTAAGAGCAGTTTGATGCTCGAGAGCTTACCAGCTAGCAAAAGGCACTGTAGCATTGTAATTCCGAAGATGAACTAGACATGCCTTACCAGTTTGCATAATTCTGTGTGTCAGCACCCTACCGACCTTGGTGCAGCCATCCAGTTTTCCAGATTTCTGGCTATTGGTGTAATTAAAGATTCCAAATGACTAACATTAAAAAAACAGCTGAGCCTCAGCTTCCTGCGTCTGTTGATGCCACATGTCTTAGAGAATACCCGTGCATGAAAAGGTAATTGGAGAGGTGGAAAATGATCTGCCAGAAACTCACCACAGTCTGTTTCTTCTGCAGCATTTCTAAATGCTCCACCAGTCCCTCATCAGCCACGTCGAACGGCGTCTGGCCCTGAGGCAAGGGGAGAAGACAAGAGGATATCCGATACAGCGTGGTGTTAGTATTCACCAGTGAAGAACAAAAGTGAACATGCTCCACACCCTCCCTCCCAAGCACTGAGTAACGTACTCTGCTTCACTCCAGAGTAGAGAAAGCCACACAACAGTGATGGTAGCTTCATGAGTCAATCCATGACCAGAGCAACCTTAATCATGGAAGGGCTGTTCCCTGATTGATGCTGCTCAAACCTAACAGCCAGGACTAATAGATCTGAGTTTCCAGGTTTCTATAAAAGGACACTCTTGTCTGATAAGGAATGTGAACAACTACTGTATCATTGTGTATTTGAACCTCCTGAAAGGCTGCCAGTCATCAGCAAGCCATTGTCATTGCATTAGATCAGTGGTGGGCAATAAAGTTGACATTAATCTGGCTATCAAACAGATTGCACAAGCTGTGCCAACACCTGTACATACTAACCAGCTTGTTTCTGATGTCCATATCGCACAGGGCCTCAGCCAGGATGGAGCAAGCTTCCTTTACTCCCCAGTGTGCAGCAGCATGGAGCGGCGTCCAGCCATCACTGTCCTGGACATTCAAATTAAACCCAGCTTGGATCAAGAGCCTGAGGAAAGAAGCAATATTGATTTCTGCCCATCCGAGAATGGCTTCTCGACACGGCCGAGTTCACACCATGAGCCACAGGGTACTAGCAAGGTCTACAATCAGCCTGTAGTTTCTTGTTTATTCACCTCAGCAACATCCTACTTGATGGGCTTGCTACTGCAACAGGAAAGAGCAGTAAATGAACAGTGACTTCACTGTAAAACCTGCTGGATGTGTCTAACTGATAAGGTTCCCTTCCAGCACATCCTAAATGGTGAGAACACCTTAATTTCCAACCTGATGTCAGTGACCCAGGCTGAACTCCTGCTTTGATGGACAAGACACCAGACTTGCTCGGCACTAAGCAAACACCCCTGCTGACTGCCATCTCCATAACAAGGAGCCAAGCCCAGTACCTGGCAGGAAAAGGACATTTGGTAACTGGAGCTCAGTCCTGGCTCTACCAGAGAGCCAGGCCACACTGCAGGAATGGTTCCTGAGGAGATGGTGCCTGGTAACACGCAGTGACATTACTGCGACTGACAGATGTGAAATGTGTAGGTTAAAAACCCCACATTTGGGTTAAATAACCTGAAATGCATTTTTGCAGACTAGTCCTCGCACACCCTGACATTACATAGAGTGTTTCATAGCATGTGGAGCTTGAATATTTCAAACCAAAGCAAATAGAAGAGAGTCAACTGCAGTCTGAAGCTTCACAGACACATGCCTGTTATACCAGTGATCAGATGGAAGTACTGAGCAGCTCACAGATCAAAACTATTATCCAAGTTGCTTAAGTACTAAAGAACATCCATAGGGAATTCTGCAAGTCCAGTAAAACTGCTATTGAAAATCTCCATTGTGGGTAATTCCATAACCAGAGGCACCTTCCTGCAGCACAAGGGAAATCCAGCACAGCCCCAGAGTGGCAGCAGTTCCCAGGTTGGAAGCTCCTGCAGCCTTACACCAATGTGTTACTGTGCTAAATAAAACCCAGTCACACTCTAGCAGCAGTGTTTCTCTGTGAAGGAGGATGAATTAGATGCTGACTTTACACTGATTTTCCAGCTGGCAAAAGTGGGGAACAGAGCTGCTGAGAGCCTCAAGGTCACAAATTCCACATCTCAGTTGAGAGTTGGTGAGCTCCTGGCTCTCAGCCCCTTTGGTTTAAGTCACTGAAGCTGTCTATGTGAACCTACAGATAAATATACACCAGAGTGAAACAATGCAGCTTTCTGTGAGATCTGTTTATCATTATAACAATTAATGGCAAGGAGCAGCTGTCCAGAAGTGAGTCACCCTGCAGGCAGTGAATACTCATTGGGGAGTACTGGATATACAACCCTCCACTGAAAGTCCTTGGGACCAACACCTCAAATTCAGCAGACAGTACATTTCTAGTCCACATAAGCTGTGTTACATTACTGTTCTTGGGCATGGTACAGGCACAGACAGCTTATAACTCAATTATGAGCTTTAAAGAAAGAATACAAATAGGAAACAGAGAACAAAATGACTAGAGCTTGGTAAGAAACAGCTCTTACACATCAAGTCATGCCACTTAAAACTATGAAATCAAGGCTCAAGATAGATGAACGCTTCCAGAAAGGATTTTAATGTGGAAAATAGAGTAACCTTGCTGATGTTTATGGGCAGCTCCACCCAGACATAAAGAGTAGAGAAGAAAGCTTTATTGTTGGGAACCTTAACTCGACCTTACCTGTGAAAATATTAATGCTTTATGACCAATAAAAACTACATTGGGCGAGTTTCTGCTCTTAAGCAGCTTGTTTGTGCCAGAGCAGTAGAAGCAGAAGTGTTACATGTGGGAATCCCTTTGTCACTGCTGACGGCTGCAGGAGCAGTAGAATTAAGGAGCAGAGGACAGTGAGCTAGGGGTGGATGCTGCACTCTTCCACCATACAGGTCATGCAAGCTGTTGGGATGTGACTGCCATTCAGCATGCATCGTCACTTTGTAGGCTCAAATCTCTTTATGACACAAATTTCTCTCACCTATAAAGCTAGAGGTGTTCCTCACAAAAACCAGCCCTAATTCACTGCACCAGCCCTGGGCAGGAGCTCCTACCTCATGACTTCAGAGTAGCCCTTCGCCGCAGCGACGTGAAGAGCCGTGGCACCCGTGCGAGGCTGCTTTGGATCCTCAATCCTCCCACTGTTCAGCCACTGTCGGGCATCCTGCAGCATCTGCTGCTCCTCTTCTTTTCTTGCCAGGTCTAGGTCTACACCTAAGGGTGAAGCACAGAGTAAGAGCTTGTGAAGTGAATGCTCTCACAGGCTTGTTAAGCTTACCCTGTTTCATTTGCTGTGCAATGTTACTAAATTATTTGTATCCTTCCACAAAAATATCAGCAAAAGCATCTTCCAGGAGTTGGAGAACTCCTGCAGCAGTGCCAGCACCTCAAAGCTGTCTGACTTAAATACCTGGAAGTTGAGCCACTGGCTGCAAACCAGCCCCCCTAACAGCTCAGCTGTGAGCTCTGGGTAGAAGGGCTGCATTCTGAATACACAGTGTCCTAAACTGAAACAACCGAGTCACAAACAACAGCTTAACACACTGAATTAACTACAGTGAGAGCATAATGAGTATCATCTACAGTGAAGATCTGGAGAGATGATCCTAAGGCATCTCCTGCAAGAGCAGCATGGCCCCAGTTGTATGGTCACTCAAAAGTCAGTGCAATCTGCAGGCTACATTGAGGTCATGTAAGGATGATCTAGCAATCAGAAGCTCCATACAAGGCTGATCAGCTTAGAGCTCACTGTCTCAGGAAGAAAACATGAAGGAGAAGATGAGAAATCTCAACAATCAAGGGTGCTGAAGAGCAACTGCCCCCAGGGATTAGTTCTTTCAGTCGAACAATGATGTGACTCCAAATTAAATTATGGCGCATTGGGTTTAATAGAGAACAAAAGAAAACACCAACTCAGAGCCTGAGCTGGGAAACCCACTGCCACAGGATGCTGCAAAGATTAGAAACACAATTGGCTTCAGGACAACAATTAGACAAATTTGTAGTTATTAAGCATAATGCCATGCCTCCCAGGAAGGACTGCACAGGTTCATGGAAGAGAAAGCCATGGGGGATTCACGAGTACACACAGGCTCATCTGGTTCAGGAATTCCTTGAGGCCAGGAATGCTGGAGCCTGGGAAGGGGAATCATACATTCTTGTCCTGCTGTTGCAGTGTGCAGCAGGCATCTGCTTACAGCTATTGCTGAAGACAGGCTGCAGAGCTGGATGCTTATTTAAAGTTCATACCACATTTACTCCAGTAGTTATGATCCTTTCAAACTGTGTCAATGGGAAGCTTCTTGGTGGAAACAGATGGTTGTTTCAGGGCATCTTAGCAGGATGCCACTAACGTGGTGAAGCGATGAAGAAGCCCAGCAGAATCCCATGAAGTGTCAGAACAAATGTCTGCAGCTGAGGCAGAATTACTGCCTTAACGTCCTGTGTGGTTCCAACCATGTTATTACCAAGATCAGGGTCGAGACCATCTAAGGAACCTGAAGGTGCACAAGTCCATGGGACCTGAAGAGATGCATCCATGGGACGGAGGGAACTAAGAAGTTAAGGTGAAGTTCCCACTGACTGGAAAATGGGAAACATAACCCCCATTTTTAAACAGGGAAACAAGGAAGACACAGGGAATAGGCTGAGGTTACAGCATTGGTGGACAAGGGAAGAGTGACTCATGTCATCTACCTTGGCTTCTTCAAAGCATCTGACGCTGTCCCACAGGACAGCTAAACTGGAGAGGCATGGATTTCATGGATGGACCATTTGGTGGATAAGCAATTGGCTAGATGGTTGCATTCAGAGGGTTGTGATCAATGGCTTGATGTCCAAGTGGAGATCAGTGATGAGTGGTGTTCCTCAGGAATCGGTACTGGAACCAGCAGAAAAGCTGGAGAGGGGCTCTTGGAAAGGGCTTGTAGGGACAGGCCAAGGGGAATGGCTTTAACCTGCCAGAGGGGAGACTGAGCTGAGCTCTTAGGCAGAAGCTCTTCCCTGTGAGGGTGCTGAGGCGCTGGCACAGGGTGCCCAGAGAAGCTGTGGCTGCCCCATCCCTGGCAGTGTTTAAGGCCAGGTTGTATGGGGCTTGGAGCAAGCTGCTCTAGTGGAAGGGGTCCCTGCCCGTGGCAGAGATGATTCTGCAGGGACAGCATGGAGAGCAGCCCCTCATACCTGAAGAGAAAGGGGAAATGGCAGAGCAGGTGAGCTGCACAAGAAGTCTAGGGAAGGATCAGGATAAAGCAAATCACTCCAGGCCCGGCATACTCATTTCCTGGTTGCTACTCTTGCAGGACTGTAAATCTCACCTCTGTATTATCAAGTCTCAGTGAAACAAGACCTTTCACTGACACCAGAGGTCAGAACAAAATATCACTTTAAAAGCAAAGAGATCTAATGAATTAGATTTCAGTACCGTGGTGTCTTGCTTTGAAGAATCCTAAGGACAGAGGCTGCACACCACAAACCTTCTGCATCTGTTCCACTGTTCTGATACCAAAGAAAATCTGTCTGCTGCCTCCTGGGCCAGATTGCAGATCTCTTCACCTACAGACAGTAAGCCAACAGAATCTTCTTATAGGGGGTCTTAGAGGTCTCACACTACTGATTTACCTTGTTTCTTTACTTGTTCCAGAAGCAGGTCCTTCATGGCTGCTTCCTCTGCGATGTCTGACGGGACCTCACCTTCACTGTTCACAGCTGCCACATTGGCTCCATGACTAATTAAGAACCTGTGGGATCGAGACCCATACCAATGTGTTAGACCTTGTGTGCAGGCTTCCAGGGCAACCAGTTCACTAAATCAAGCAGCAGAGCAAGATACTTGGCTTTCAAATTCAAGTTCCACTACCAAATGAGTACCTTACCCTTACCAAATTTCCAAGCTAAAAAAGTTCATTGTTAAATGTAAGGTCCCTGGTCAGTGGCTTACAGTTGTTGTTTCTCTCTAGATATTCAAATATGCTAGTCTTGCACTAATCTGCCTGATATAGTTACCAGTATGCAAATTTGGGTAACTTTGATATGTGTCTGGTGTGACTGGTAAAGAATAACATCATCTTTCACTTGAAGAACTACGATTTGGGAAGAAGAAAAAGCAAACTGATAAAGGATCGTCCAAAGAGCTGACAATTGCTCTTGGAGGAGTACAACACCCAGAAATAAGTGAGCCACAGAAGATGGCTCATTGGTTTTGCTTAGAATATACTGTAGAGGACTATCTTGAGAAATACTATTAGTTTTCCCTTATTCTTCTAACCTATAATGCAGCCTTTACCTGGGAAAAATTATTTCATTTGTAAAACTACCATTTATATTTGCCTGTTCTTTGCTTCCAGTTATTCTAGGACCCCAGGTTGCACTCTCAGAGCAACTTTGCTGGTGCACAACGAGTAGTGTGGTATCAGAATCTTCTTTGGGACAAACCAACTGTGAGTCCTTTGTGATTGTAATGAACACTCAGATCAGATGCAGAATGTTATTTCAAACCCTGGAATCAGAAACTGTGCCAAGAAGAGTCAAATCTTTGTTGGGAGTCACTTATAGCACGTTACTGCTTTGCTTTAAACATCTACTGGACAAAAATCTGTTGTATTTACTGTCTCTTCTTTCATGTCTATTACAGGTTTGTTCTCTCTAGATTATCTCATCTCTCTATGACAAGCCACAGAATTTTACCTGGTTATATCCAAGCTGAGCCCAGTACCTTGCATTGTAAACAGAACAACAAATAAAAGAAGATAATGCTCCAGCTGTAAGTGGGTTAAGTAACAAACAGTTACTTTTATCTACTTCTGCACCTCGTGTCAGGCAGGATGCAAGAAACAGACACATGTGATCTGAATTTGAAGAAAGAACCAATGCTGTTGGAATATTGGTGTGTGGAGCCCAGAACATTGCATTGCTCTCTCCAGTCTCCACACAACTGCAGCACTGCTCACATAAGCCTGCCCATGGTAAGAAAACATAGTTGCTTTCCAAAGCCTCAAAACAAGGGTAAGCACCAGTGCATCCCCTTTGCAACTGCTTTAGTACACCATATATCTCCTTTTTGGGGTTCAGCATTGCTTCCCAAGACACTGTGTAAGCCTTAGAGCATCAGTTGCTGGTGTTCCTGCTCTGAAGAGGAAGACCTGGAAAGTGTTATAAATACCCAGAAGAGCCTGAAACTCACTCACTCTGCTATGTTCAGATAGCCACACGAGGCCACGGCATGAAGAGGGGTCCAGCCCTCGTTGTCTTGCTGGTTGACATCAGCTCCATTTTCTACAAGGAACTTCACCATGTCCAGGTTCTCATCTATACAGGCCTGAGGGAGAAGGGGAAGGGGGACGTCCAGGGAGGGAAGGGTTGAAGAGAAAAGGAAGAGAGTAAAGAAGTGTTGGTGTTAAATCAAGTGTAAAACCTCCGTGTGCAGCTCCCTGGCAGCAGGGGATGTCCTGGGCTGTGTTTCCCACTAACGCACCTTTGAAGGCATCACACTTTTGGTATCCTGAACTGGTGACCTAAAATAAATTCATTTCAGGACTTTCAAAAATTAATTGTAACTCAGAGAGTCCCCAGGAGGACAACCTCGAAATGTGCTCCAGCTTCACTGCTCACCCACTGCTCCGTTTCCTTCCTCTCTGCCACACTGTTAGCTCGCTGGAGTGAGGACGCACTGTAAAATGATATATCTGCATTAGTTTTAGGTATGGCATCAAATTCCTCTAAGCAAGGCAAGCCATGTATTTATTTAGATTCACTGTTCCCTCCGAATGTCAATGAAATGACATCGTAACATTGAACAACGTGAGATACCATTAGTGGTAGGGATGAGCAGGGAAAGCGTGAGCTCAAGGAGCCTCGGTAAAGCAGAACATCTGTATATGGATGCTGTCCTTCCCAGGTGAACCATAGCAGGAGCAGGATTTTAAAGGGGTTAAGAACATCTTTATTCAGCAGGATCTATTCATTTTCCTGAATATAACAAAGCCCAACTTTCCCTGTTAGCTCCACAGACCCTGTGAGCTACTGAGAATGACAACCCTTTATTAGCTGCTGCATTAATTCCAGAGCCTGCATCCACAGAGCCCTGCCAGCTTTGAAGTTGCCAGAAGAAAACCTAGCTAGATTTTCAAGTCTCAGCAGTTCTGTTGGGTGGAATTCCTCCTTCCTCAAATTCCTGGCTACAGCACGTTCAGTGCTGCGTTTACAGTTGAGTGGAGGCTGCTATTTAAAGGGTGAGCTGGCAATTTAATACATACATCCCAATGCATGTGCCTCAGCTGAGAAGCACCAAGCAGGACCAGGAAGCCTTTACTGCATGTCTATCTACAGACAAAAACCTACTTCCTCATTACCAGCTTGGGTGAAATTCCTCCAAAATCTCAGCACTGGATCCTTTTGCACAGCTTGATGTGGGCACATCTATGAGTCTGAGCATGCTTCTAGAGCAAGCAGCCCCAGCAACCCATTCCTATCCGAGCAAGTAATGGAAATGAGGAACTTGTCTCTAAGCAGCACAGGAGACAACCCTGTATTATCCAACATGTTCATCCATGCTGCACTTCAAAGGAAAGGCCTGCCCTACACCAGGACATCGACATCCAACACTTGCTATTTCCACTGCAAGCACAAGCTCCAAGCAGCCTTCAACCCGCACACACCAGCTACTTCTACATTTGCTTAGTTTACAAGCAGCCCTGCAACAGACTTAAGTGTTTAAATCCCTATGAAAGCACCCTCCAGAATACCACCTCCTTGTACAGTGACTTGGCAAACATGAGAACATGGAGGGCACATCCACAGCACTAGGAAAGGAGGCCCCAGGAGCAGACTTAGGCACCCAAGTCCCACCTGAGCTTGTGCTGAAGTGTTAATGTGTTCCCTGGCCCTGTTCTAGACTGGTGTCCCTTCACCTCTGCCAGAAAAGCACAAGTATAACGCTAGAAATAGTTTACTACAGAGACTGATCCTAACATAGAATGGATGAACTTGCCCCTAGGTTGGCTCCATCCGTTCTGCTTGCTCTGTCACCACTCTCCCACCCTATTTCAGACAGCAGAACTATAAAAAAACACAGTCAGAAAAACCCCAACCTCCCCAAAACAAAACTCTTGGGGACTGCAGAGCCTCACACTGGGGTTGGGGGAGTCCCAGGTCCAAGCACAATGGGGTAGGACAGTGTTAGGTCTGAGCAATGTGGATGCAAAGTTGGCTCTACCACCAGCTTCAGATCATTTCAATCATCTGGTCTAAGCCCCTGCTCAAAATCCGATCTTAGATCCACTTGCTCAGGGCCTGCTCCAGATCATTCTTACTGTCTACGAGGATGAAGACTCCATGGGCCCTGTGCCAGTGCTTCACCATCCTCTCGGTGGGCTGATTTTCTTACTGTCTAATCAGGATTTTCCTTGCTGCACTTACACCCCCTGCTACAGTCGTACAGATGCAGCCTCCACGTCTCAGCAGGTGATGAGAGCAGGAAACACAAGCCAGATACCCCTACTATAGAGGGGAATTAGCGTGTGCCTAATATGCATGTGATTAATTTTAAGACACATTCCAGAAGGGATCCATTCCTGAGTATCCCTAACAAATCTATTAGAGGCTCCTGCCCATACCAGCACATTCAAACACAGCAGGAAGGTAACGTATGCAATGCACAGAGGTGGACGTGGAGATGCAGAGGAACATCATAATCCCTCTTCCATTCAAGAGGCAAATCTTTGAGAACTGGAGTCTGAGCCTGCAGAAGTTGGAGCTAACCTGTATTTACTGCCACCCACATTGCTTGGGATGCACTTCAAGCTCCCCCCCAAACACAGCTCAAGTAAGTGACACTTACAATCTTATTGATGAGTTATTTCCTTTTCCCCCACGAACAGTTCACCCACCCCTGGTTTCTGTTGAGCACAACCACTTCTGCCTAACGCTCTAGAGCCTGAAAGAAGCATTTTATCAGCATGGCTCTGCCCAAGCACCAAGGCAGAGGGTTCATGCCTGTGCATACTCACTGCTCTGCTCTATTTGCTTAGGTATTACCTGCAGCTTGAGTGTAAATCTAAATTTAGCCTGAAGAATGCCTCTATATGGTGAGCTTTGGACGGATTTGATAAAGAATTATGTTTACATGGTTTATCATTTCAGCCACTCAAATGCACCACTACATCTGCACCTACGGGGAACTGCCAAGGGAAAGGAGCAGTTCTTGCTCAAACCACTGGATACACTGGACTCTAAATATCTGTTTAGACGAATAGAAGAGCCCCCTCTTTAAATTTATTGGCCTTGTCGCTCTGCTGGTCCTCGTCTCGGGTGGTTCCCACGGAATGCATGCTGGAAACAGAAGGGATAATGGGATCAACCCCACCTGTTCCTACACAGAAACCTGCAGTAACCTGACTCGCCTGGCTCCTGAGGAGATAGAAGTGACCAAGCTCCACGGGTGCTGGCACTCGCTCCTTCCCTAAGGGAACTGTAACGCACTTCAGGCTGCTTGCATGCAAAGCCAAGTGCAAAGGTGTAGTAAGTCCTTCTGGGAGCAGCCACGTACCACCATCACCCCACCCTTGTGCACCTACATACCAAGGCAAGCTGCTGCTCAAGTTGTGTCATCAGGCAGCGTGACACCGCTGGGCAAATATTGATTTCACAATCAGTGAGTGCCACAGGAGAACAGAAATGAGCCCAGAGGCAAGCAGCAGGAACAGACGAAATGACCTGAGGCTGGGTGAACGTGAGCAGGTAGAGCTGTCTGCCTGCCCCAGAGAGTGAAATGCAAGGATTTGCTGCATTTTGGTAATATTTATAGAACCCCAGCCTGGTTTGGGTTGGAAGAGACCTTAAAGCTCATCCAGCTCCAGCCCCTGCCACTGGCAGGGAAACCTTCCACTATAGAGCAGGCTGCTCCAAGCGCCATCCAACGTGGCCTCAGAGAGTGAAGTTCATCTGGCAAAGCAAAATGGGTGATCTGAGGTAACTGGAGGAAGGAGAAGAGGACAGAGGAAGTAAAAGGGATAGACGTGGCCTCCTTTAAGTACTATTAATCCTCCAACCTTAAATTTAGGCGAGTGGATAACTTCAGTAACCTGAGAGGATCTATCCCTATGCAAAGTTCTCCTCTTATATGTGATGCAGCGTTCCTTGGGGACATTGTACGAATAACTGCACTGGACAGCAGTTATTCATACAGTTTGCAGTTATTTGCAACACTGCAAAGCAGATACGAGCCCCTCCAACCTCCAAAGGGAGGAAAGAAAGTCAAAAAGAAGCTGATTGAGAAGTAACATTGCCTTTTCAGTGGGTTATTTAATGTGAGGAAGCACTCCCTTGCCTAAACTGCCCTTGAACTCGCTTCACAAAGAAAAACACACCATGAATAGGCTTCACTTCAATTTTAGGCCCTGCTGTAACCCTCAGCTGCTTGGTTACCTGTGAGAAAAGGCTCAAAGCAAGGTTAACTACTGAGCACTACATTTCGAGTTCCTTCTTTATCTTCCCTCCCTATAAAAACACAATACAACCTTGAAGGCGATGCGACTGGGGGTGACTCCTTCCATCAAATCGGAGCCCTTCAGCAGGCCAACCCCTTGCCATCCTTGTATTTCCCTTGGCCGCTGGTTCGCCCCAGGTGCTTCAGGAATGGCACTAACACCTCACAGTTTTAGCAGGCTTTGCCGCAAGGCGCAGCCAGTGCCCACAGTTACCCACTCGAAGCGCCCAAAGCTGGCTCCGAGGATTTAAATCCCAGGCATCGCTGGGCAAGTCTCCATGCACAGCTCGTGGTGTTCCTCCAGCTCCTGGCAGCCGCCCAGCATTAGCAGTTTTTCCATCGGGAGGAAGTGCTCACTTTCTAAATGTGCAGATGCGGGGTGCTGGCCTCCCCTCGCGCAGGGACACTGGCGGCACATCGCAGGCATTCCGCTGCCAGCAGCCCTTGCCAAGGCTTTCTTCTGTCAACATGAAGCTGACATTACACCAACGAAACGGGGGACACCAGGAAACGCCACGGAGCAGCTCGGCAACCCTCTGCTCGCCTGGCAGAGCTTGTTCAACAGCCAGACAAGAGCTGATCTTTATCTTGAATGAAACCTCATTATTGCAATAGCACTGACAGCGTTTGCTGCTTCCCCGGAGCAAACGGAACTCACAAGTGTCGAGCTGCCGACGAGTATCGGCAATGCAACGGCTCCAGTTGCCTGCCAGGGGTTTGGGTTTGCGTTATCTCCTGGGCATCCCCACAGGACAGCGAGAGGACGATCAGGGAGTAAAATCATAGCAGATCAGGCCAGGCTGGATGGAGCTTGGAGCAAGCTGCTCTAGTGGAAGGTGTCCCTGCCCATGGCAGGGGTTGGAACTGGATGAGTTTAAGGTCCCTTCCGACACAAACCACTCTGTGGGTCTATGAATCATTCTACGATTAAAAGGAGCTGCATCTGATGAGACTGAAGGGTTCAGAGGACCTAGAATTGAGCTCCAACAAGGGGCAAACAGGGTAATACCGCTCACTTTCTGGAGAGTGCGTCACACTGAGAAGCAGCCCAGCCTACGCCTGGTGTTACATTCCCACTACATAACAAATACATCCAGGGTAGCAGCAAGGAGCAGCTAAACCACCTGACAGATTCCTAAGAAACTGCTGAGTGAGGAAAACCTGCACATGGAGAAAGGGGGATGGTCACAAACCCAGCGGGACACAGAAGGACAGCCACGGCGATACCTGCACACCAGCAGCGCTGTCACAGCACCCACACTGAGACACTCGTTTTCTCCACAACCTACCCAGTATTACAGTGATTTAACATTAATTCAGGAACACCAGCAGTGCCACTGTTTGCTGGCAGAACAGTTCTGGGTCAGCATGTAACAAGGGGGAAGTTGGCTGAGAGCACGCTGCAGCCCCATGGAGTGAATATGTAGTTCACAAAGAGCATGTCACATCACCCAGCACCATATCATTACGGAACCAAGCAGCAGCAGTCTGCATACAAGAGCTCGGAATCAAAGTCAGCCAGGAAGCCTTTAAGAACTGCTGTGCTTAGTTTTAGCTGTATTTAATTCCCTGGTGTCCCCACCTTAGTTGGTCAGGATTTGAGAGAGAACCTTGGCGTTTTCTCACGGTGGAGGAAGATGCAAGAAGGGAAAAGCAGAAAAGGCAATACGCTTGGCTTGTGTTGCATGCTCCCACTAGAAGACATCAGTCTTGTGGCAGAACCTCAGTGCCTTCTCTGTGCAGAAGAGTGACAACCTCGTAATGCCACCATGGCAGATTCCTGGGTAGCAATCCTCATGGCTCCCACATGGAAATCAAACCTGGCAGCTCCACTTGTCACACGTGAATACAGTCTGTGAACCAGCCAGCCACAGGCTGACTTCTTTAATTACGTGTTAGAGATGTCAGGCTACTACAGGCCACACTTCAGCTCTTCTTAGTGACTCCAGAGCCTCCCAGGACCATAGTACCTCCTGGCCTGTGCAAAATGCTGCTGCTAAACTGCTCATGAAACCCCCATTGTGAATTCTTTTACCAGATTCTCCTCCAATCCAGAAATCAAGTGTTACAGAATCATAGAATCCCAGCCTGGTTTGGGTTGGAAGGGACTTTAAAGCTCACCTAGCTTCAACCCCTGCCATGGGCACAGACCCCTTCCACTAGAGCAGCTTGCTCCAAGTCCCTGTGTCCAACCTGGCCTTGAACACTGGCAGGGATGGGGCAGACACAGCTTCTCTGGGCACCCTGTGCCAGCGCCTCAGCACCCTAGCACCCTCACAGTGAAGAACTTCGCCTTAGATCTAACCTGAACTTCCCCTGTTGCAGTTTGGACCCATCACCCCTTGTCCTATCGCTCCAGTCCCTGATGAAGAGTCCCTCTCCAGCATCCATGTAGGCTCCCTTGTGTTGATACCATCTCCACAGCTCTTTACTCATCCAGCCCTCCCGACATGGTTTATCTCCCTCTGGTCCACCACTGATCCCAGTTTCTGTAACTCTTATGCCAAAGTACTAACAAACACCTCAGAGTTCCTTCCATACAACCTCACATCCCTGCTATGGCATTCTTGTGCTGATCTTCTGGACCCTGCTCCACATGTCAGCTTGCCCAGAAAGCCACTCCATTCTTCCATATGGTGGACCAGTTTGTGTTTGAGATGCTGAGATCCTCGGGGTAGGGACCATTCGCAGTTGTTTAGAATACCCAACTCTCAACACACAATGGTGCCGGCCAGGTTAAGAGCAGCAACATGCATCACTGAATCACTGCACTTGGAAAGGACCTCAGGAGACTTCTAACCTAATGCCTCCTGCTCAAGGCAGGGTCTACAGTGACTTCCCACCAGCTTTCTCAGCTGTGGCTGTGTGTGTCTATGACAGAGATGTGCAGCTACGATACAAACACAGCCGCTGGTATTTATTTACGTGTGTCGTGTCTGCAGCCATTCCAAGCCAGGACTGACTCACCTCCATCACTTAGATGATTTATTTACCCTAGCATCTAGCTTTCTCCTTCCAAAGGATGTTCTCATGCTGCAAACCTGACCTAGACTCATCTGGCTGGCAGAGGCTGCACCACCCATGAGCTACAAAAGATTCTACATTAGATATAGAGCAAAAAAAGTGAGTTTTTTTCCAAACCAAGCACACCCCTTCCTAATGCTACCAGTGGGACCGTTTAGGACGAGATCAGAGAGATCCACATGACACTCAGGCTGATTAAAAGGTTTTCTTTGGAATAAATGAAGAGGCAGGGAGTTACTGCAGTGAACACGGGCCATAAAATACGCTAACCTAAAGCAGACTGTTTTCTGACTGCATGCAAATGCAGCCTTGAATTCAACCCGAGACTCCCACAACAGCTTAAGCAGGTTTAAGTCCAGGTTGTCAGGGTCCCTCCTGCCCCAGCCATATGTTCCCACACCTTGCCTCGCACCAGATTTATTTCATTCACATTTCCAAAGCGTAAAGAAACAGATGTACCCAGAGAGTGGTGCCTGTCTGAGCTGGGAGGGATGCATCACCCTCGCAGTACCTGTCCTTCCCCGCTGTCTGCAGACCAGCACAAACCTATTTACAACAGGCTGAGATGAATCCCACCCTCGATGACTTACTGCAGTCACAGGAGAAACCCCCAAGAACCGAGATCTACCAGGTTACTCCTGAGATGGTTTTCTTTACCACAACCTTATGTTATATGATTAGTGTAACTAGAGCACTTTGAGGAGTTTTAGACATGGTCAAAGAGTTACTGCAAACCAGAGGATGACATGGATACCAGCAGCAACATTAACTGTTAACATCCTGGGCTGGAAGAATTAGCAGGCCAGTTAAGTCACAACACAGAGGTCACAAAAGGATTAAATGACTTATTTTGCTACTGTTCTCCTGCTGTAAGTCTCAGATACATGGGACAAGGTTAGCTTGGAGATGATGGGAGTCAATCTGAATGCAAAGTAAGAGTAAAAACACGATGCCAACATGCCCTGCAAAGCAGCCCTGGCAGCTGGACAGCATCAGGGTTAAATCTGGGAACACAGAGAGAGGAATTCACAGAAAACAAAGAGAAAAGCACTCCCAAAATAGCCTTGCAACTGTCACCACTAGACTGTCAGCATGGGAAGGTATGACCTTGCCATTGTGTCTCATGATCACAGCTCCACTCTTAAGGGGGCATACTGCCACTACCAAAAACTCCCCTTCCAAGTGATCCCGTATCTCTGGCAGCACAGATGAGACTCACCAGTGGTTTGGGGAACCACAGACAGCTCTTACTGCTGCTCCTGCAAAAATACGGATCTTTGCACCTTCCCTTCTCTCGTCTCAGCCTTGACTTCAAGGTGTCCCTATGGCTACAACACCCTGAGCGTGCCACAAACCCAGGTTTAAAATCTTTATGCTTTAAAAGCCTTGTGCAAACCCAATTCTGAAACAATCGTGTTAGAAGCAGCAGAAAGAGGTAAATTCTGTTTTAAAGAGAGCACAGGAAAGGAGATAAAAAAGGTATTATTCATTTTCTAGTCTGATTAATTGGCTACGGTGCTTCATATCTGAACACTGGTTGAGTCACACTTCTCATGGATGCAGGAACAGAGATATGGATTAGATCAGATATTTCCATTGGAAAAAAAACCCACAACAACTCCAAGTACTCAGCAGTATCCAGCCAGTCATCAAAAGAAACCAACAACAAATCTCTTACAATGATTAGCACAACAAAAAGCCCCGTAGAGCACAAGGGAAGAGAGGAATACATGCAAAGGCATAATTATCTCACGAATGTAGCAGTTTCAAGCTGAAATAGCAGCAGGAAATGTCAGGTGGAGAAGTGTTTTGAATAGGAGCCACATCTTGAAGCTCTCCACGCCTTCAGAGATGCACTGGGGATGTTAACTTATTTACAAGGAGGGAGATGTAAATACCTACGGCACTAGGCTATGGATGGCTCAGTGAAACGGCTGGGTAACTCTCAGGACCTGGTGCAGCAATGGCATCACCCGCGCTCCATCACCATATCTGCTCTCACCAAGGGAGCCCTCAGCTACCCAAGCTGCCACCTCTGTTGCTTTAGGATGAGCAGGAGCTGCTGCTGTAAAGCAAGAAGGTCAGCTGGACGCTCACACAGTGTTACTGAAGCTGGACTGCCCTGCTTTTACTCCTGCTGGGATGGCAGGCACAGGCCTGCAGGACTGCCACCTTCCTGCCCCTCATTTAATGTTTCTTACCAAATGGCATTTTGGCCAACCAAGGAGGATCAGCAAGGACCACAGATACAAGTATTTCTTCTATGCAAAGGACCACAGGGATCAACCTCTTATGCCAGCCCATCCAACCTTGTGTTATCTGTGCTCCCATCTGTGCAGCAACCTACCCTTAAGTCCCCTCTCTTTCACACAGGACCCAGTACAGCGATTTTCCACTTCCATGGTGCTCTTCCTCTGCAGCTGATGGACTGGTTTGCCATTTGCATTCCCAGAACAGAGCACATAGCTCCAAACCAGAGACAGGCCATGTGGGACTGACTTTAAAATCCAATCTAGATTATCATTTTGCTGCCTTCCTTTTCATCATCTCCATCCCCCTAATTCCAACATGATTTTTAATACCCATTATTTCAACAGCAGTTGGAGGCTAATACTTTCTACCATCTGAGAAGAGCTTGAAATGAGTCCAGTACTTGATCAAGTGCCAACACTAAAAATAGTTTTTCTGTCACTAAAAAGCAGGGACTGCCAGTTTTCTAATGGTGTAGAGCAGCATTAGCTTTTCAAGTCTCACCAGTTTAGTCATTCTGGCCACCAAGTATGTCATTTCTCTCCCACTCAGCCAGCGCTCTCTGGCACTGGCTCAAGGCAGTATATATAAAATCCTGCCCTTAAATTACTGAGATTTTCATTCCTGCCTGAAATAACTCTACATTCCATAATTAGAAAGCTCACAAGCATTTCCCTCCTTTGTGGAGAATGGAAATGTTGCTACTGCAGGTTTGCTTAGCAAAGAAACGTTCTGCTAACAACCGCCTTGTTCTTCAGCTCTACAGGTGCTGCATCAGTGGTAACGCTGCACCTATTTAACACAGCTCCTAAAGGCACTTTTACAACGCAAGCAGAATATATGTGTGGCTCCTGCCATCAACTCTGTTACATGAACATATCCTAAATTTACAGGACACAACCTTAGCTCAGCTTCAGGCCAGCTCACATGGGGTCCTGCAGGCCAGGTCTGGCACTCACCCCGCTGTCTGGCACAGCCACTGGAGGTTGCAGAGCAGCCTGGAAAGGCCAATGCCAATTGTCAATAATGGGGAGAATAAACAACTATCACTATCAACCCGCTTGGCAAAGTAACTCCATACCTGTAAGATGGGCTGGGGAGGCATGGTAGGGCCACCCCATGCTCAGCAAACTGCTTCATGTGAGAAGTCCCTCTGCGTCTTCTCCTAACTGCTCAGAGACACAAACCACCTGCAAAAGATTTTAGCTCCAATCTCAAGACTAAAAGTGAGATTTGTGTTACCTATCTACAGCCCTCCAAGGCAGGCAGAGAAATCTCTGCTGCTCACTTTAGGCTTTCTTAAGTATCTTCCATGGTGGGGTTTCACAGCAGTTCTGCTCCTGAAGCCAGGGCTGCCTTCATCCTGCTCCATCTTCAACCTGCCACCAGACCCTCTGCCCCAGCAAGGGGCCCTGACACACTTTTCATACCCCACTGAACACACCCGGGAGCTAAACTTGTTCTAAGTGGGACCAGACAAGCACTTACACTGGTATGGAAAGCATATGACAAGAGAAGCAGGACAGGCAGGACTGAGAGAGGCTTCAGCTGCTGCATTACCACTGACTTGGACACCTTGCTTATCTCAAGACAGATAGCTCATGGAGTACATAGCCCAGGTAAAAACTGTTTTATCAAGAGATGAAGGAACAAAGTCACTCCAGGGTTAGTACTGCTTTCACAGAAATCAGCTCTTCCCTACAGACACCCAGGCTCCTGTAGGGGATGTACCATAAGCTCCTGCAAACCAAGAAGTGCCCATCTAGCACCAAGGGTGAAGGAGATGAAAACAGTGGCGATGAGCAGAACCACCTCACCATGAATGCAAATGAAAGAGGAGACTCCTCCAGTGCATTCATGGACAACAAGCAGAACATCAGGCCCTTGGTTTTTGTGCTCACTACTGCCTCACAGCCACATCAGGGCTTGCTTCAAGAGCTAAATCTCAACTTTGTGGCCAAAAAAAGAGGAAGGGATTAGTGAGGTGATAAAGATTGCTGAGGAAACTATTCAAGAGGGGGAAGAAAAGGATGAGCTTGAAGAAGAACCTTACAATACTGAGCAAGTGGTGATAAAATGGCAGATGAAACCCAATGCAGATAACTGCAGAGTGAATCACAGGCAAAAAATACACCTAACATCACGTCACAAAATGAAAGGGTCTGAGCTTATTACTGCATTCAGGAACAAGCTCTTAGGATTATCCCAAATAGCTGTAGGAAAACATCAGCCCCAAGCTCAGAAATCAAAGCAAATTCTAGAAATGACTTGGAATGGAACAAAACAGACTCAAAAATACCATTAGGCCCCTATGTAATGGGCTAGCATAGTTCTAGTCTCCACAACTAAAAAAAGATGTGGGAGACATGAGTGGGGTATGAATGAGGAAAAGCTTCACTTGAGAAACCCAAACCAAGCCAAACAACTTCCCCCATTTCCCAAAAGCATTTCTGATGGATTTCTGGGGCATCACAAACATGGGTTATAGCAGCTGTAGGGCACCTCAGAAATAAACCATGCTTTGGGGCAAACAAACTGGGGACAGGAGAATTTGGAAAAAGAAGAGAAGTTGTAAAAAGTTTGGGAAAATCAGGACACTCGTTCTGCATCTGCTCCATGCCGTGCTGTAACCTTGGCCCCCAGCACCATTCCAGAGGGATCGGGCCACTCTGGGAAGCACTGGAACCAGCACGGACCATAGGACCTTCAAGCCTATGTAAACATGTGTCTGAAAGCCTCCTCAGCACAGACTAACAAGACCCAGCTCTGTTCCCCCTGTTCAACAAAGGCGTAGGAAGAGGGGTCACATTCTACTGGTGGGAGATGAAACCAAAGCCAAGAAGGTGGAGAGCTCTGGGGAGCAGAGCCCAGACCCAAAGTGTTCCCACCAAATGTTCCTACAACAAAGCAGAACAGGAAAGCTCCTACCCTTAGATGGGAGACACCTGAAGGCAAACCAAGGACAAATGGACACAGCAACAGCATGGATCACTGACTAGATACCTACTTGAGACAGGCAGGTCTCATCTGTGTGAGGACAACTCTGCTCCTGCCAGATCTCTGCCACGGCAGCCACCGCACCATGCTGGCTCCCACGCCACAGGCAGCATCATCTTCCAAGGCAACATTTACTCAATATGTTGTTATAACATTAATGATTTATACCATTATGTCTAGTTTTGCTTTACCATCCCCTCGTCTCCATCCCCACCGGGTAACTAAAGCTGAATGAGTCAGTGGGGTGCTGCTGAAGAAGCAAGTAAATCTCATTCTGGAATACATCAAACTGCTCTTAGCAAGGCCCTGAAGAAAATTATTCTTGGGCTGGAGTCATCTCCACTTAAGTATCACATTGAATTTGAAAGCAACATCCTCCTAAGAACCCAGAGAACAATGAGGCTCACTGCACATTTAGAAGACATCAACTAGTTGGAAAAGTGAAATAAAACCACTTGACCTAAGTAAAAGGAAAAAGAAAGTTTGAGGAGAACAGTCTTCCCGTAGTGAGGAGGCTGTTCTGAAAGCAGCTGCCACCAGAGGAAAACAAAGAGCTTGCTTTTCTTTAGAAGAAAGTGGATTTGGGTCAAACACTGAGAAGTGCTTCCCAAGTGCTGAGCGTGCCAGGCGAGGAGCAGCCTCCAGGGAGGTGCAGGAGAGATCTCCATGAAGGGGTTCAGGAACTGATTAGGAACCGACTGTCTTTTGGAAAGAGCTCTGATAAACCTGGTGGTGCCTCAGTGCAGAGGACTGGAGCAGAAGGTCTTCTACCAACTCTCCCAGCACCTGGAACTCTGGATCTGGAGCCCTCCCCACTGAGCCAGCAAGGCTCTGCCCTGGAACCTGAGGGAGCAAGTGACAAAAGGCCAAACAGACCATAGAGGAAGAGATGTAGCCTCCAGCACCATACAATAGAAGAACTACCAGAGCACTGCTCAAAGAAGCCAAAGGAGCAGGAAAGAGTCTTGAGACCAGAGAAGGGCTAAGTGGTCACAGTAACCAGGCAACAACAGGTAACCCCAGATCTCCACGACTCAGTTCCATCACCATAACACTGGATTTCAATAACCCTGGAATCAGATTACATTCAAATGCCTTGTTTTCCCTAATGCAGCAGTTCTTGTTTTGGACAGGACTCGCATTTTTCAGTGCCTAGCACAATTTGCAGGAAGCATCGTGTCAGCACATGGATTCCCTCCCAGCGACTACAATCAATTCTTTGTTCCTTGTGCACCCTCTGCAACATCGAACAAGTTTCTTAAAGACTAACAGCACCTAAACTCAACGGAAAGGAATGGATTTTGTGGCCTGAGCTGCAGACTGAAGACAAGCCAATAATACTCAAAATAGCTATAAGACAGTATTTGGCCATAAGAACAGGGCTCCTTCTATAGCAGCTGTTAATAAGGGATCAAAAATAACTCCTGCAATATGTTCTGAAGTTATAACCTTGGCTCTGCTGGCAATACAGGTTGGCACGGTCCTGAAGTCCCTCATCGAGAGACAGGCAGATTTACCACTTATCTTCTTCAGCATGAGGGAATGCTTGTTCAGAATAACTCGAGTGATACCAGTTTAAAAGACAAACCATTTAGGGCTGCATGGGTCAAATCCTGTTTGTCAGCCACCTGAGAAGGAAAAGAAAAGCACCATGAAGTGAAGATGAAATCCATCCCTTGCAGGAGCACGTAGATACTAGGCTCAGTCAGACATATTGGTTCAGGCTATTGCAAGCCAGGAATAGAAAAAGGCTCAAAACCTCGTGGATTAGCAAGGTGACAGCCCATCCATAACCCTATTCTTTCTTTGAGTGTAGAGGATGTGATGAAATAGAGTCTTCATGCTTCTGTAGCAAGTTACCCAAAAATTCAATAAAATTGCCTATTAAATATAAAGCATAACTGCCCACCATTTATGCCATAAAGTATTAGCTAGCCTTCTAAAAATCACTTTCATTTTAGAACTACTGCTTTAATATTTGAGAAGGTTTTAGGCCTTATAAATTCCACCCTATTTTTTTTTTCTCTTCTTGACTCTAATCTGTATTAAATAATACCATTTTAATTGTTCTTTATATTGCAGAAACAATCTTCCTGCCACACCAGCATGGAGCCTGGCAACCTGGAGCTTAACTTACAAGCACTTATTCTGTGCTTGTGGCTTTCGAGCGGACAGGAAGAATCGTGGACAGTTTTGATCTTTCCTGGAATGGAAGCTACTCCATGACTTCCATTATGTTGCTGTTATTTCCCATCTCTTTCGACTGACTTCATTTGACTGAGATGGTAGAAAGAGTTCTGCACACGCCAATCTACAGATGGACACATGATCTCATCTGGCTTTATGACTTCTAGTTTAGTTATTCCTTTCTTAACAGTTCTGAATCTCTGATTTAGCTCTTTTACCCACTGCAGTGCTTCCACGCTACCACATTAAATCCCCAGAAAACCCTTCTAGCCTGTATCAGCTGCAATCCACTGTTTTCCCATAAACAGTACTTCCCATTTACTGACCAAATTTTGCCAGCCAGTGTTGTGAAACCCTTCCCTGCCAGCTTTTCTTTTATTACCCTGAATACGCAGCACCATCGACAACTGCTTCCTCCCTCTCTGTTCCCTTTCCCATCTCACACATGGGGCTGCAGAGCAATACGGGCAGGATAAGTCCCCATCCCCTGTAAACTGAGCTTTCATTCAGAGCCTTTGATTTCACTCTTTCAGACAGTAATGAATCAATGATAAGCTGGCTTTTTATTTCCCAACAGCTTTGTTTCTTAGGGCTTCCATAGAGGGGCCTTATCACAAGCGTTTTGAAAATCCAAATGTACCACCTCAACCAGATTTCTTCTCTCCACATGCTTGTCGACTCCTTTGGGTTTATCATTTTGGAGTCCCTTATAGAAATGAGCACCACATGGAGGACTGTCACTTCCCATCGACACGGCTGGTCCTCTGCTAACGGGTTTGTTTTAAGTGATGTGTTACACAACGGGTAATATCTTAGAGACTGCATGTGCCAGTTCCTGCTGAGCAAATACCAACTGGTGCTGAAGACCCAACACTTTGCATTTGCCTGAGCAGTTCTGGAACCTCTTCTGTCAATGCTGCAGCTTGGTAAAGCTCAGAAAGCTGAGTTTTGACTTGAAGAAATCTCTGCAGAGGAGAAGACTGAAGGCAATGCAGACACTAGTGCAGAGAAGCAATACAAACTGTTCAGCACACAATGGCAGAACTGGGGCAGATTTGTCATTTGAAACTCTTTAGTTGAGCTGTATCCAAGTCTCAGACTCTCCCAGTTCTCCCCCCAAAACCCCCACGATACTGTGTGCTCCCTGAATACAGCATGTACCTATTAGAGTGATTCATGATAGGGAGGAGAAAGCACAGAGGTCACCCCTTGTAAAAGATGATATGTCACAAGGAACAATGTATCATTCTTTCAATATTGAAATAATTAAGATTTGAATTCCACTAAATCATCACTTTTCAATTCTCTTGACTGAAATTCCCCCAGTTCCACAGATAGGATCCGCAGAAGTTTGTGTAAGTTCTATTTGGCTGCAGCACATGCACTCAGACGGCACTGAGCAACACTTGGTATTTGAAGTCAGCAGTGATTAAGTTGGTAGCTGGACTGGAATTAAAAAGGGCTCCACCAAAGAGGACTCCCAAGCCAAAAATGACAGTTCAGGTGCTTTGTAGCATTTCCTACAGTGCCAGCCAGCCCGCACAGGGAGCAGCAAGAAGCTTTCCTCAGCCACTGGAAGACAATTGCTAAGCCTATTAATAAAATTCAGGCAGCCAAGAAAGGTAAGAGAATACCCTTAGCCCTAAGAGCCACTGATGCCTGTACTGCAAGATGGGGAAGAAGCACTTACCAAGTGGCAGTAAGAAACAGAAATCCACAATCGCCATCTCCCCTGAGGATGTCACCTGGCAGTACTCCTCACTGCCTGTCTGCTCCTGAAGAAAAGAGGTCACAACATGCCTTAAAACTGAACCACTGCTGGCAGATGAGCAGCTCTGAACTGTTGGATAAGTCATCGTGCAAGTTTGCACCAAAAGGCAGGGAAGGATCTCAGGAATGAGATGACAGCAACAGCTCCAGACTGGACTCTGCAAAAGTTAAGAGACAAGCCAACTAGAAAGAACTTCTCCTGTTCCCCTCCCAGCAGGGACCTCTCCTTACAACTTGAGTTTTTTAGAAGAGAAAAGAATAAATCAGGGAGATAAGGACATGAGGAGAACTCCCCTGAAATGTTTTGGTCACTGTGCACAGGAGTGTCTGACGGTCAGCGCAAAGAGCTACAGGTAAAACTGAGGCTCCATGCAGAAGTGCTGCAGCTGAGCGGGGACATGGGCACGTCCTTCTAAGGTACAAGGCTAGCTCTCAGGAAAAGCAGGCTGCTCTACATTGTGTGGCACCAGAGCCCCAGCCCAGGGAATAAAGGGGAAGGAATCATAGAACGGTCTGGGCTAGAAAGAACCTTCAGATCATCCAGTTCCACGCCCCGCCATGAGCAGGGATGCCTCACACCAGACCATGTCGCCCAAGGCTCTGTCCAACCTGGCCTTGAACACTGCCAGGGATGGGGCATTTTCCACTTCTTTGGGCAACCCATGCCAGCACCTCAGCACTCTCACAGGGAAGGGTTTCTTCCATATATCCAGCCTGAACTTCCCCTGCTTAAGTTTAAATCCATCACCCCTTGCCCTCTTGATACAGTCCCTGACGAAGAGTCCATGGATTGCTTCTGGGACCAGGTGGGCTGCCAGACATGGAGCTGGCTGATGTCACTGCAAAAAGTCACTGCCATCTTTCAAAGGTCATGGTGATACGGGGAGGTTCCTGCAAACACCACCATCATGTAAGAAGGATCCAGGAAACTATGAGCCTGCCAATCCCACCTCAGTCCCTGGAAAGGCTATGCAGTAAATCTTCCTGAAAGCTATTTTCAGCCACATGCAGGAGGTGGTGGTGACTGGGAACAGCCGGCATGGATTTACCAGTGGCAAACCCTGCCTAACTTGATTACCCACCACAAGGACAAGTTGACTGGGTGGGGTGATAGGCGAGTAAGCATGGTACACCTTTGACACCATCTCTGATAGCATTCCTAACAGGCAGAGTGGGATCTCTGCCCACCTTGTAGCCTCCTTCAGACACTGGAAGCTGCTCTGAGGTCTCCACGCAGCTTCTCTTCTCCAGGCTGAACAGCCCCAAGTTCCTCAGCCTGTCTCCATATGGGAGGTGCTCCAACCCCTGAGCATCCTCGTGGCTTCATCTGGACTTGCTCCAACAGCTCCATATCCTTCTTATGCTGAGGACACCAAAACTGCACACAGTGCTAAAAGTGGGGTCTCACAAGATCAATCCATAATTAGTAGTTGATTTGGATAAAGCTGACAATTCATATGAATTCAAATCCTGGAAGCGAAAGATATCTATATGCCTCATATCCTTGACCCCAGAATGAGAACATTGCAGCAGGACTTCAGGATGCATCAACTCGGACACAAAACCAGTATGGATAATGCAGCACAGCTCCATGTGAAGGCCCTGCAGTTTACACCCCTTTGGGTTATGGGATTGTATTTACAAGTCCAAACTAAACAGACATAAGCCAGGTTAGACCACAGCCCACACACAAAGTCCTACCCGTTCACTAAATCCCTGTTGGAATCACCTCTCGTTAAACCAGGAGCTGGGTTTAGACAAGGTCTGGTACTATGAGTTGCTGCTATCACAGGATTTCAGAGGTAAAAAAGCAGAAAGCTTTGTGATAAAATCCTCTGAGCTGTCCAAGACAGTGAGGAATGACAAATTATAAATAGGAGGTGGCTTCAGACAGATTCCAGAAATGGATGGTGAGCAATCACTGTGGCAAATCAATGCCCTGGCTCAGAGTATCAGAGAGGGGCCCGGCTTAGTTTTACCCTGAAAAGGCAGTGACACATACAAAGCTAATGGCAGGTGGTCATTCTGCATTCTGTGCATCTCACAAAGATTTATTGAGCAAGGCTGAACGCTGGAAAAGCAACGTTGAAAGTGCCTGTGTCCCTCTGCAAGGTCAGAGTACTGTAGTATGGAAACATTTCTGGGGAGGCTCTCACCAGCTAGGACCGGGCTGTTTGCTTCAGCTACTGGGAACAAGCTACACTGGAAAACACCATTAAAAATACTCACACCTTTTACTCTTAGTGAATTTTCAGCTGTTTTCAAATAAGGATATTTAAGCTGAGAGCTTAAAGCTGGCAGGAGACTGATCTTCCAAAACTTGAACATGGAAATATGTAACAAGAGTGCACACGGATGTGTTTTCTAAAAGACGAGTCATTTGGAAGACTCTGCAAGGTAATCGGTAGCAATGAGTACAGTCATGAGAAACTGTGTAGGTGTCTGAATGAAGAATTTTGGTGTTCATGACTATCAAGAGCTTGATGAGAGGAGGGAGGCCTGACTGGGGATTCGGCTGTTGGCAGCGCAGGAAATCACGCTGGGAATCCAGAAAAGCCAATTTCCTCTGGAAAAAAAAACCAACCATGTTTAAGGATTCAGTTTTAAGGACGGTTCTGTTCCACCACAGTAAGAGATGCACCTCTGCAGCAGGGGGAGGAAATAACATTTGGCACTTCAAGCTGTGCAGGCTGGACCTCCATCACACAGTCGTGCTGCAGAAGCTCCGACAGACCACATCACCCTCCATTTGACAGCAGCTTGAACCATGTCTCTGCATAGGCCTGGGTGGACTGTAATCCCCGTGAGTTTGTTCTTAAATCCATTCATGCTGAAGCGAGCCCTGTAAAAACAGGCACCCAAATCCCCAGCAGGTAATTCCTTCGGGATTCTTACAAACTGAGTTCTGTGCTGGGGCACCCTGAGCACCTCCTCCCGTGAGTGGCACCTTCCAGCCCCGCACAGATCAGTTTGCTGCAGCCCAAGAAAGGAGATGGCAGGGACAGCTGCTGCACCTCCTTCAGCAGGGCAGCCGAAAATAAACTGCAGGTCAGACCCCAGGATTTGTATTGGGCACCTTCACCATGCTGGGGCTGTACCACGATCACCAGGTCAAAGAGCTCACTCCTTTGGAAAGCTTGCAACTGGAGCAGGGAGCCTCCATCCCCCTGGAAGGAGCTGGGTTCCTCTTGCTTTCAACTTCTTATCCCAGCCCTGTGCACAAGCACAGCTCTTTGAAAAGCAGAGCAGCCATTGCAGAGTATTTAATGCTCCCCCTGCCCTCATTTGTATTCAAAAGTTAGAAAGAAAGAAATACTGATTTATACCACTCCTCATGTGTTTCCCTCTCCCAACCTTCTTAAAAAAGACTGCTCTAACATGCAGTCTGACATGCCTGTGTGACTGATGGTATATAATAATCCCCAATTGAGAGCTGGCATATCAACTCAGAAGTCTTGTATTTTAATAGTAGCCAGTTATTATCTCAATATATTACAACACACAGCACTTAAGATGCCTCACAAGCCCCACAGTATCTAATCTGAATTCTAAGTCTCTAAACCTGTTTGTAACAGACAGCTCCCAGCCCCTAACGCTCACTGTTAAAATAAGCAAGAGGCATTCCAAACTGTGACAATAACAACAGGCTGAAGGTAATTCTGTCTAGGTTACAGCTGAGGGAGTTCTGCACATGAACAGTGCCTTAATGTCCCAGCAGGTTTCAGCCCCAGCAGCAGGAGCTGCAGGACACCGCTGGAAGCAGCCACCCTTAAGCATTGCTTTCATTGCTCATGCCTCAGTTTCTGTCGAGCTGGCTTCCAATCTTATCAACCCATGTGAATTCAGACAAGTGTGCAGCACGGAAGGCTTGTCTCCACCTCTAATGCAGGCTCAAGAGTTTTATTTGCAGAAGTCAGAAAGCTTTCAGCATTTGGAGAATCTAAAAAGCATTCCTTAAAATACCTTCGCTTCCCGAAGGAGACTTCTAGCCAGAGCTCTGGCCCGCCCAGCACCACTGCTGTGGGGATGAGAACCTTTCCACAGGCAGCACTATGGGACCAGGGGCAGCACTTCTACCTGCTGCCATAAAGGAAGTTGTAGCTGAAGATCCTACCAGTTCACTTGCTCACTGTTTATGGGGAGCAACAGCGCTTGACTCATGTAATCACCACATAGGATAAACAGAGGCTGAGGAAGGAAACAATGAAGATGCACACTTCCCATCACAAACAGCCATCCACTTACTAAAGCAGCGGAGGTTTCCTCCCAGCACCCAGTAGCTGAGTGAATGCTGTGGTTGGCTTCAGCTCCCAGAAGCCCAACTAACCAGTTGGGAAACTGCTCCTCACCAGAACAAAGGCTCGCTTCCTCTAACTGCTGCAGGAGCAGCGCTTCTCCCAGGCTCTAACCCAGTTCAAGGTTAGTTTGTTTAGTCTGGAGTTAATTCTGCCCACTTAGGAGATTGTTTTGAAGCTGAGATGCAAGGGACAGACAATTAAACTAACCCACAGGGACAGAGCATCAAGCCAAGAAAGAGACTGAGTAAGCCAAAAGCAAGAAAAGCAAAGCATTAGGTTGGTAAAAGAGCCCTTAACTAGCTGTGTCTAATACACTCCTGGTGTACTGTAGGTAGCTTCTAAGCTCTCTCGCTTCATTCAGAGTATACACTACTGTATTCCCATTGATAAGTGAAAGCTAAAAAAGCCCCATTTCACTTACCCTAGTGACAAGCCCTATTTTTGACAGTGTCATATGTCTCATTTGCTCACTTGATGAGCAGCGTTAAATACAGTACAAACAGCTTGCAACTTCTATTTTCACTGGCAGAAGCATACCTTCGGAAAGACACTTTGCAGAGCGCAGTGGAAAGGTACGACTCCCCCCGGATAACCTTCTCTTCCCAGGATTCAGGTATTTTTAGGCAACGCAGCCACCCAATGTTAAAAACACATCTTGATGTATGACACTGTCATCACCGATGAGAAGAGCAAAAGCGAAACTGCCTTGAAGTACAGCTGTGATGCCCCAATCGTGTCTGTAGTGCCTGAATGCTTCACTGGACTGTTTCCATGCCACTTTATGTACGTTGTGTTGTATCCTCACAAGGCACAAGCTAGCTTTTACCTTTCGGTGATTAAGAAACTTCTAGAAGCTGCTGCTATAGGAGCACTGTGTGGGCAATGACTGTCAGGTCCACCTCAGTTACCCTGTAAAACAAACCCAGGCTGTTTCAGCCACCACTGCAGTTCCAGCCCTTTGCTCCATGCTCTGTTCCAGCTGGAAGAAACACCAATCTACATAGGAGCTCTCTTCCCTCCCCTCTGTCTCTCAGATTTTGGGCCCATGTTGGCACCTCAATGGTTCTCCCAACAGACTCTAGGCTGCTGCAATTAGGGAGAGCATGGATGCTGCTTCATAAAGCTCCGAATTGCAACTAGACAAGCCTGTGGTGTTACAGCTCTGGCTCAGGAGGATGAATAGCTTACACTGGGACTGCCAAAGAGGCTGCAGCCTCCGCTATTTAACCCAGCATCACTGCACAAAGTACTGATTTTCATGAAGCAGCATCTGAATTACCACAGTGCCCAGCACCTGAAAATCAACCAAAAGCAAGTACCAAGCTACTTCAAGGGTCTTCTAAGTGTCAGAAACCCAGGAGTTATTTCATGAGCAACTCATGTCTCCATGGAACAAGCAAAAAGGGAAACAGCAGGTAAATCAAAGGGCAAGCAGAGGATAAACAATCTTTTCTGCTGTCATCACTGATGAATCAGCCCTTAAAGATGCCTTAAAGAAGCATTGCCTGTTCCATTGGGAGACGCCATCCCAACTGGAAGCACCAGAACTTTTTCCCTTAAGACTCAATTTTCATTAACGTTTACTCTCCGGTTCCATCTGTTGCTCAGGAGGAAGTGCAAACATTTCATGCCCCCTTGCCACCACCTCCAAACACCAAAGACATCCAACTATCACCTCCAGTTTGTTTCACCTACTGGTAGTGGTTTTCTTGATTTATAAATGTTCACTCACACTTAGGTAATGTCTCCCTTTCCTTAAGCACTTCCAGAAGTTGTGGACGCTCCATCCCTGGAAGCGTTTAAGGCCAGGTTCATGTTTGGGGTTGAAGCTAGATGATCTTTAAGGTCCCTTCCAACCCTTACCCATTCTATGATTCAATGCCTCTGCATTACACACAAAGCCATTGCCAAAAATACACTCTAGTCAATGCATTAAGTTAATCACCGAGAAGATGGGATTGATGTTCACCCAGAAGCATTTTGCAGGCACTGAGGTAAAGTATAACTGAAGCCACAAGGCAGGGAGCAGACACTGGCCTGTGGTGTGGGTTTATGCTGCACCTGATGCTCCCAACAAGGAGCACGACGCGAGCTGGAGGCTTGGAAGCACCGCTTGTAATTTAAAAGGTTATTTTCAAAATACAGCCTTACAGTGAAATACAGCCAAGGCAGCTCCTCACCCAGCGAGTACACAACGGCTCTTAGTCACAGTGGACCACGCTCTAGAGAAAGTGCAGGTTTACTGGTGCTGAACATCACAGCACATTTGGGGGCACTGGGCAAACCAAGCCAACTAACCCAAGCCGTAAGATTAGCCTTAGACTTTGCAGAAGCTGATGGTGACTCTGGTAAATTCAGTCAACTGACTGTGTTCCCACTTTCATGGCCTAAAAAGGCACTTGTTTGTACCCAGTGAGCCTCACTTAAATATTAAAGTTCTTTAACCAGAGATTTATACCCAATCTTCCCTTCCACAAAATCACCTCTTCAACATGTGGGGTTTCCTTCCTCACTGCACAGCCACTTGGTTTTACAAGTACTAAACCAGAGCAGGTGGTCACCACCATCTGCCCCCTGTATCTCACCAGTTTTGGGTCTAACACTAAGAGAAGTTATAAAAACATCCTCACGTCTGCTCCACTCATGTCATTTGTCAAGCAGCACCTTGGGGACCCTCAGCCTAACCACCCTTCAGCTGATGCTTGAGCACAGGCAATATCATTCCCCTAGACATATAAAACCAGACCTATTTTGGACCTGAACAGTGAAAAGGAACTCGCAGCAACCTCTCCAACATGACAATGAGCATTTTCATCTGATACAGATTTCTAGACGCAGGACACACACGTACAACAAAACCTTTAACAAACGGGTGTCTGTTCTATTTGGGTGCACAAGAACATCTCTTTGGTGTTGTCAGAGATGTGCAGATGAGAAACTGTTACTACAGCAACAGGGCACTGAAATCAAGTTTTTATTAAAGGCAAGGCCAAGCCAGCCTCTCTTCCTGTGAGGTTGCTGAAGAAAGAGTTGCTTGTACAGCTCCCATCTGGTGGGCCACTCACTCATCTAAAAGCTCTTCCAAGTATCAAGCCCTCAGCATTACAGTGTGCAGGGTTACCCCATTCTGAGCTCCTAAGACACCATTCTTTAGGTACACAGAATTACAGTTGCAGCTTGCTTGTCAATATGTGGCTTGGCAAGAGGCTTGACCTTGCAGAGATCATGGTCTGGTGGGTCTAATGCACTTCAGGATACTCAGGTGGCCAAGCCTCACGTTATATACATCAAGAAGATAACATGGGTTCACAGTGGGATCACAATCAGTCCTGGCTGGGAAGCCCTCATGAAGTCATCCCACTTCCACCACACTTCTACCCACCTTAGATTCAGATTTCTTGCTTGTTGAAATGCTTTCAGTAACCAGATCATAGTAGGGCCTATATGATTATTTATTGATCTGCTAATACATGTATTCGTGCTGTACCGGGGATTACTATCACAGTGTAACCTATTTGCTATACCAAAAAAGAACAAGCTGGTGCATTACAACGTTCACTGCTTTGGCAACTGAAGCTGTACCCAACCTGTCAGTCTGTAAGTTCCTGTGCTCTTTGCTTCATAACTTATTTTTGGAACTCCAGAACAAAATGAACAAATATCACTGCCCCTTGTTCAGTGACAGCCACCAGCAAGTGAGCTTCTACATGTCCCAATGCTTCAGTTCAGTAATACCAGCCCAGCAAAGAAGAAAGCCCAATCAACTCAATTATCATCCTATGATTTGTGCTTTTATTCTTTACAGACACATTATTCCCAGATGTTATTCCTGGACTGCGCTGCTTTTCCCGGCCCCGTCGCTACGCTCCATGCTTAATCTACCAGATCTTGAGCTAAGAAAACGTTCTTCCTGAGCCTGGCCTGGATTCAAATCAGATTCATTTCACTGACCAGATGCAACAATCTGGGACACTGATTTCACAAGCCCTGCTGAATCCTGAGCCAGTCTTCAACAGCAACAGGTTCCCCAGCATTAAAGGACAGTGATTCCACAGGCTCCCTCACATTCCTGCTCATTTACACACTGACAGCGACGGGTGAAACACAGCACACGCTGCCAGACAGGGGAGGCTTTACCGCTCCGGAGCCAACTTCTGCACCCACTTTTGTATCATCTTCAGCACATTTGGATGAGTATTAATAGAGCCCATGTCACCTGTCTGAGACGCGGGCACCCTCTGCTCTCTGCAGCGGTTGCCAAAGAGCAGTCTGGGGAGTTTCAAGGCAACTCTAATACAACACAACACAGAAGCGCAGGAGACGCTTCTCGCCTCGCAAAAACTAACCCCCCCCGGCGGGAATTTTTCCCTATTTCAGCAGATCCCAAGCACAAAGAGGAAGTTTTCCCAAAATGAATGAATCGGTTCTGCCAGCCCACTGCTTTCTTTTACTAACTGAGCCACTCGGCACCCCTGTGAGGACCGGAACACCCTGCCGTGAGCACGGCACCGGCACACTGACGGGGCTCAAAGCCGTATCGGTTATAAACAACCCGCTGCCTCCGACAGCACCGGGGCACCCCCGAAACGCGTCCTCCCGAGCCCCGGTGCCCCAGCGAGGAGCGCGGGGAAGCGTCGCGGAGGGATGAGGCCGAGTTTCCCCCCCCCACAACAACCCCCAGCCCGGGCCCGACTCCCCCCGCCCCGGCGCCGGGCCGCCGGTACCTGGTGCAGGGCTGTCAGCCCGTCCACGTTGGTGGTGTTGATGCGGGCGCCGCGGCCCAGCAGCCGCTTCACCTCCTCGGTGTCCCCGCTGGAGCAGGCGGCCAGGAAGACGGCGCCTTCCTCGAAACGGACGCGGGACCCCCCATCGCCGCGGTGTCGGCCCCGGCCGCCCCCCGGCGCCACGGGCTCCTGCTCGGTCAGGGAGCCCTTCCAGCGCCGCAGCTGCTCGGCCCGCCGCAGCCGCGCCGACTCGGCCCGCTTCCCGCCCAGGTGCTCCGGCTCTGACATCGCCGCCGCCGCACTGAGGCGCAGGGACCGCACCGCGCCTCTCCTCAGCCGGGAGCGGGGAGCAGCGCCCCCGCCGCCATCTTCGATACGCCCCCACCGCCGCCGCCGCCGCGCCCGCGCCGCCCGAGCCCCAAGGCATGCCGGGACATGTAGTTCCCGCGGGCGCCGCCGCACCTGCCCGCGCAGGAAGGACTACAACTCCCGGCAGCCCCCGCGAGCAGCTGCACCTGCCCGGCAACGGACTACAACTCCCAGCAGCCCCCGCGCGCCGCCGCCATCGCAGCTCCCGGCTCTCTCCCGCCGAGCGGGCGCGGTGCGAGGAGGCACCGGGCAGGGCCGGGGGGGGGGGAACGACAGCGATGGCCGGGGCGGCACCAGCCCCAGGGGAGCGGGGCGAGGGGCACAGCCACAGCGGGTTCCCTGCTCTACCGGCCCGAACCGGGAACGTTTCCAATGGGGTTTGGCTCCACTGCGCCTTCTCGTGGCTCTGCGGTGCTGAGCATCCCTCTCCTGGCCGGCGGTGACGGTGCCCAGCGGAGGGGCTGCCCCCTCAGGTTGTGCTGTGGTACCCAGCAGGGGATTTGCTTCAGGTTATTCACCAGAGGAACCGCTGAAGGAGCGCACGGATCAGGGGTCACTGACACGTCCCCCAGACCCGTGGCATTTCACAGACCCAGAGACTGGTTTGGGTTGAAGGGACCTTAGAGCTTACCCAGCTCCAGCCCCTGCCATGGGCAGGGACCCCTTCCATAGAGCAGCTTGCTCCAAGCCCCTGTGTCCAACCTGGCCTTGAACACTGCCAGGGATGGGGCAGCCACAGCTTCTCTGGGCACCCTGTGCCAGCGCCTCAGCACCCTCACAGGGAAGAGCTTCTGCCTAAGAGCTCAGCTCAGTCTCCCCTCGGGCAGGTTAAAGCCATTCCCCTTGGCCTGTCCCTACAGGCCCTTGTCCCAAGCCCCTCTCCAGGTTTCCTGCAGCCCCTTCAGGCACTGGAGCTGCTCTCAGGTCTCCCCTTCAGGAGCCTTCTCTTCTCCAGGCTGACCCAGCCCAGCTCTCTCAGCCTGGCTCCAGAGCAGAGCTACTCCAGCCCTCGCAGCATCTCCACGGCCTCCTCTGGTCTCCCTCCAACAGCTCCACGTCCCTCTGGTGTTGGGGGCCAGCACCACTTGTAATTTGAAAGGCTGCATTCAAAATACAGCTTCACAACTGCAAGCAGCAAAGACAGCTCCTCATGCAGCAAGTGACAGTGGATGGCACTCACAGCAGCCTCTCTTCATGGCCCTGCAGCTGCATTTCCTCTAGGCTGTTCCCAGGATGTTTGGGCATGGAGGGGACCTGCATGTGTGGTGGGAGCACGGCAAGGGCTGTGGGACATCTGACAGGCTTCTCTTCATTGAGGTCAGGCATCGGAACAGGCTGCCCAGGGCAGTGCTGGAGTCACCATCCCTGCAAGTGTTCACACACTGTGGAGACAAGGACCTCAGTGATGTGGTTTAACGGGGACTTGGCAGTGCTGGGGTACTCCTGGGTTGGGTGATCTTAAAGGTCTTTCCCAACCTAGCTGATTAGATGATTCTATGGCTCTGCGATGGCACATACACTTGGCAACCAGCCTGTGGGCTTTAGGGAGCTGCCACTGCTGCTCCGAAGGGCTGACTCCATATAACAGATGGGAACCTAGCTGAGAGCTGATTCCCTCTCATGACTGAGAGACATTACAAAGTATGTTGTTTGCCACAGTGTATTGTATTCCCAGCTGGAAGTGTGGGCCTGGATGATGATCCAGCCGCAACTGAAGTATTTCTTCTTAATCTCTATTCTCCGTGTGCAGTAATGATTTAGTGCATTGCTGCCTTCCTTCACTACTTTACTTTATACCTATATCTCTGATTGGTCTTATTGTACTTATTAATTATACAGAGATATTCACATTAGTGTGCCTGCTTTAGTGTGCTTGTTTAATAAACTCTGCATATTACACAGCCAGTGTGTGGCCACTTTGTGGTGTTCCCCGTCCGCCAGCAGAGCTCCCGGCTGTGGGAGTGGGATGTGGG